>NC_053028.1:594801608-595401608 GCF_003073215.2 Triticum urartu | reverse complement strand
ACTGTCTAATTTTGCAACTAGAATTCAGTAAGCATAGATTTCATTCATAAATTAAGCAGTCATTCTTTATATAAACAGTTCAACTCGACAGCTGAACCAGATAAAAAAATCCAATTGTTGCCAACCACATACTGAAATAGCTAGTTCAACTATATATACTAGCTAATTTTAAGTACGTAGTATAGTTCAACCATATCTATAGTCAGATGAACTGAACAAAATAGCCCCTAAATACTACTACAAAAGGGCTTTGTACTGCATCTAGCAGCCTCTCCTCTGCCGAGCGCGCTCAGTAAGAGGCAGAGGAGGAGGGGCCTACCGAAGAGCTGGAAAACTGGAATATGGTGCATGCCGCCGCTGCATCTCTAGCGACGCCCACCTCGAACGCCCCCTACGCTCCAGACGACCCCTCTCGAAGCGGCGAGACTCCTCGTAGATCTCCGCATTCCATGCCTCTGTGGCAGCGTGTGCTGCGGCCACGACGGCGGTAAGACTCTTTGCATGCTCGACCAGACGCTCCTCCTCCTCCCGCGGGAACTCGATGTAGCGTGCAAGGTCGCTGATGCACATGCGGGGCTCCACCTCCACCTCTCGCCTTCGGGAAGCAATGGCAGAACAGGTGATGACCCTGGTGGTCGATGGTGGGGTGGTAGCCACGGCGGCCGACTATGCGGTGGCGGCCACGACGACCACCTCCTGCCTTCAGGCGGCGGTGTTGGAGCGGGTGTGTCACACCCTGCATTTTGTAACATTTCATTTTCATTAATAAAGCATGAAAACTTGGACCAACAAAAACTTTTGCATTATTTGGTTTTTTATTTTGGAGTTGGTTTTCTCTCTGTGATTTTCAAGTGCTCTTTAAAGTCAACTACTCCACCTTTTGTACTTCATCTCCCTGCTCCAAACTTCTGCCCAATGATCATGCCATGTGTATAGTGCAATATAGTATTTTCTTACAAAAGTAATTTGGCCAAATAGTATTTTCAAAAATTAGTTTTCCAAAAACCCCTGAATTGAGGCTTGCACTACAAGTACTTGATTTGGGGTATGAAAAATATTTCAAATAGTATATTTGAAACCTGTTAGACATAGGATTCCCATAAACCACAAAAAAATAATTTTAAAATTTATTTTACTATTTTATTTAAAAGCTTTTCTTAAGGCCAGAAATGGTCTTTAATAGGGAAAAATTATTTTATTGTTTTAAAAATATTTGACAAAAATCAGGGAAACTCAGTGGGCATATATTTCCCATATATAAGAGTTTCAACACATGGTCATGTTCAAAATATTGGACAAAACCTCCCAAAACCATTTTGGCCCATTTCAAGGATTTGAAATATTTCTACAGGAAATATTTTCATAAAAATCCAAGGAAAATCCATCAAGTCACAAATGCATATTTTGATCACCTTGTAAAGCCTCATGTCAATCAAGGTCATTTTGCTTCACCAAAATGCCCCAAACCCTCTCTAACCAGAATCAAATTTGAACAATTTTGTACTACCAACTTTCTCTCCTTGACCCCAACTTTTGTGAGCATGTTCACATGACAAAATGAGGCCACTAAACCAAGTGGTTCATCAAGGGGAAGTGATTTTCTCAACTAGATCTACACAAGTTCATTTCTGCTAATTTCTAGGGTTTACAAAAGTTGCATTGGCAACTTTGCCCAAATAAGCTCCAAATTGGTGGAAGGCCCTAATTATATGTGTCATTTCACCCTGTGGAGTCTCATGGCAATTGGAAATCATCTGCTGGCCTAAACCATTATCAAACACTTTCTGGCACTTCTCAAAAATCACCATTTTGACCACTAACAATATTCTCCTTGAGCTCAACTTTTTACCACAGCTCCTCCTAGTCCTCTCATACATCCAGTAACCCTCCCCTGGCCATTGCTCAATTATTGAGGGGTAAAATACCCCCATTTACCTCCTTGGACAGCCCCTCTCTCCCTCTTCTTCTACCTCTCTCTTCTCCTACTGGCCACCCAGGGCATCCAAGGCCATCTCCCACTTCTTTACTTCCCTCTAGAGCTACCAGACACTTTTGGCCGTGCCCACATTGCATAGAAAATGGCCATGCCAGCCATTGGGGCGCTCTGGAGTGCGCTACAGTGCGCTCCCGCACTGTAGCCGCCCCCTTCCAACCGCCTCCGGCCACCTCGGGCCTTCCCGGCGGGCCCGACGATGCGCCTCGACGTCTGCGACACGCCATGCCTCTGTCCCCCTCCTCCTTCTCCCTCCTCTCGCCCCAGCTCGCACGCGCACCGGCCGCCCGAGCGCACCAGTGAGAGCGCTCACACGCGCGGTGCCCTGGCCCCCCTGCTTTCCCTCTCTTCTCTCCCCTCGCCCTAGACCAACCCCACAAGCACCCCAGACACGCCCACGCGCGCCCCCGTGACCCGTAGCAACCACAGCAGGCTCGCCGGCGCACGGGTCCTCGGTGGACCGTCGCCCGCCTATTTAAGGACCTCCCCGAGCTCTCCTCTCCTCACCACTCGCTCTCTGCACCACCAAATCATCCCCCTGCACCCCCAGTTCCTCTCCAGAGCCGCCCGAGCTCGAGATCGAGCTCGAGCTCCGCCGCTTCGGCTCGCTGGAGTTCGCGAGGTACAGGCCTCCCCCGCTCCTCCTCTGCCTCGATCTGGAACCCTCGAGCACCCCTGATCATTTCCCCTTTCTCCCCCGCTTCTTTTGCAGCCGGAAACGGCCGAAACCGACGACGCCCGAAGCTCCTCCGCCGCGAGACCTCGTCACCGGCGAACCAGGCCACCCCGGCGACCGCAACCACCTCCACCCAAACGGCGACTCGACGCTGAGTCCATCCGTACCCTCGCCCGACCTCATCGTGCCCTACATCGATGCTGGTGAGCTTGTCGGCCCTCTGTCGCAGGGTTAGCGATGACAGGCGGGCCCTGCCTATCATCCTCTCCTCTCCATCTCCCCGCTCTCTCTCGCTGACGCCTGGGCCCTGCCCATCAGGTTTAAACCTGGCGCGCGCGCGTGCACCAGTGCGCTGGGCCGCCTCTCTGGCTGGTCCTGCTGCGCTGCGACTGTTCTAGCCCAGCAGGCACAAAGCCCTTTTTCCTTTTCTTTTTCTGTCACTTTTCCAAAAATTCCACAGGATTAAATATTAATCCAAATGCAACAATTCCAGTTCGTAAAATCTTGTAAAAATCCCACCTGTTTAATGGTATAATTTGCACTCATGTCCAAACAACTTTTAGGTACTGTTCATATTCAAATTTGAATTTGAATATATTTAAACCCCTCTAAAATCCATTTCTTCTATTCTGCTACTCCAAATCCAAAACTAGTAGTTTTCCCGGGTTAGTTTTCACCCTAGTATTTAACAAAAATAAGTTGACATTTTTCTGAGCACTTAGGTTTTTCTGTTTTATTATTGCCTTATTTTTCTCGTTATTATTTTGCGACTAGAAGACTTTGAAGACCCAGAAGACTTTGTTGAGCCAGGCAAGCAGCCCTTTGACCATGTCCATGAAACCCTTTTTATGCATGTCATATAGCACTTTTATTGCTTGCATCGGAGACATGATACTGTTGTGACCACATGGGGTCGTTTGCCACCGTTACTTCCTCGTTGATACTTGCATTGTGCATGACCCTACCTTCTTATGAGGGTTATGTCGGTGGGGGTAGATAGGATGCAAAAGTAGTTGCTACGCAAAAAGGGACGGGAATATGCATGGTGATGGAGACAAAGTATTTTCAAAAGACTTTTCGAAAACCCCGCCGGGTGCCACTTATGCCCAAGGAAGATAATGAGTTGGGTAACCACTTGATGACGAAGTGGTGTACCGAGGCAAGTGTGTGTGTTGTTTTCAAAACGGATTGGTTTAAATTGCGACCGTTATTCCAACCTTACATGCGCAACCACTCTACTCTTATATGGGAAAGGGCATTATTGATTACCTAGGCTGATACTAGCTTGGAGCTCGCATTATTAGTGATGGGAGAGTTGTTGTTGTGCTCTCTCGGGACGGGGTCGTGCCAGGTAGGGCGGCCATGACTTTTTTTGACAGGGCACCGGACACACCGTTGGTACCCTGTGCTTGTGGTATGTGATGAATATGGGAGCGAAGCTCCTCAATTTTAAGAGGTGAAATGTTGGGCACGGGGGTTACTACCAATCGAGTGGACTCTATGTTAGTATTGCCTAGGGAAAGATAGTGATCGGGTGCTTACCCCGGGTACTTGAGGTACCGCGGGTCGTGAATGACACGGAAGTTCCCGGGATCTTGTGGGTAAAGTGTGCAACCTCTACAGAGTGTAAAACTATTCGAATAGTCGTGTCCACGGTCAAGGACAGTTGGGTAACCGCTCTTGGGCTACGTCCACTTGTTTACAAACCAGTGTGTGGGGGAAGTACTACTTGGGTCAAGTCAAAGGACTTGACATGAATGAGTTGGGTTGGAGCCCACTCCCTTTATGTTGATGTCTGTAACCAGCCCCTATGGTTACTTGAATTCATGCGATGCATGGTTTACCAGTTATTGAACATGTCATAACACAACAAAATTAGCTTTCTGCAAAATAATTACCTATGTCATGCATTGTTGTATCTTGAGCCAAAACATGGGTTGCTTGCGAGTACATTCAAAGTGCTCATTGGCTTGCCACTGGTTATTTAATTTGCCAGGCATGGAAGAACAGGAGTTTGAAGAAGAGTTCCTTGGAGACGAACATGCGAACTAGGACGTTTCCGAGTCATAATGCATGTAGGGTTAAGGCAGATGGCATGGGTTCTACTTATCAACGAAGATTTCCGCTCCTTAAGTTTATTTGGTATTCAGCCCTTATGGCTTTATCTATGTAAGACTTGACCATAATGGTCATAATTTGTGTAAGACGATATGTATGGATGTAAGACTCTTGTTATGCAGCTTCTGTGTGATCAGTGAGCATTGATCTCTGGGATCACTGTACACGTGCATTCGGTGATCATGACTTATGAGTCGGGGTCCCCACAGAGCTAGTATCAGAGCCATCCTGACTATAGGAAGCCTTAGTTAGCATGGGCGTTAGTTAGGATAAAACCCGCTTTGCAAAACCCTCTATACTCCTCTTCTTTTCTAAGCTTACCAAACCCAAGATATATTTCCATATTGACCTCTCCCAATCAACCATTGTAGATGGTTGCCGTACCCGAAGACTTCCTGACCACCGGATTTCCCGTGCTTCTCAAGGATAGCCTCAAGAAGTGCCAGTTTTACCGAGCCCCCATTTTCACCTACCATGAGCATTGGATCAATGACACCGAGACGGAGTATCATGTGGAAGTGATCGTGAAGGCTAATGACTCTCCAACAAGCTGGTTCTTCGAGGGACCCCAGATGGAAACACTAGTTCTTGTCGTCGAGACGGCAACCCCCAAGGCACTCACCCGCCTCCGATACCTTCTTCCAGAGATGGCAGACGAGTTGGCAACCCGCTTCTTGCCTTATTGGAAGGAAGGTGAGGATGAGAGCAGTGCACCAGCTCCACCATTAGAAGAAGGACTTCCACTCCGATTTCAGACCTACTTCAGCCTTTGTGCCGATAGTTTGCACAACACTTGGCCTCAGAATCAATGGAGCTCCGAAAGGAACTTCATGAGACCAAGGCACTTCTTCTCCAAGCACAAGGGAAGATGGATATGATCAAGAAGGAAGGTTCTCCCCCTGGACAGCCCACAATCGCATACCGAGGCGGAAGACCCCCAAAGGATGGGGAACCACCACATCAGCACCGCATGAGCGCAAGGGATTACTGCAAGCTCTTCACACCACCGGCAAAGCAACATTGTGTTGAGCTCCTCCACTCCCCCACCCTTTCGAGCAATGAAGGAAGTCAGGCCACAGATGACGAGGAGGAAGACCCAGAAGAGCCATACTACGCAACCGAGCATTCCACCACTTAGGCATCATTCGCAACCCGGATATGCCCGTTAGTAACCCCTACGGTAGGATAGGTCGTGTACCCTGATGCGAAGTCGAGTCCTTGTAATGGTTCATATGAAACCATGTAGTGTTGTGTTTGATGTGTTTAATGGACGTCGTGCTTTCCTTTGGGAACTTGTAAGCAACTACATCACCCATTTGGATTTTAATGAATGTGTTTGGCCTTTTGGCCCTTGCATGAAAACAATTAGTGTCATACCAACCCCCTTACTAGGTATCCCATCTATATTGCTTCCCCTCATCTTTCCCAATCATGAGACATTGACCGCTCCAACAGGATGCCTGTTGTAACATGTACTGGTACCTCTACCCAGCAGCAAGAAGCCGGAGCAGGAGCCAGTCAGGACCAAACCCAAGGACAAGCTCCACCACCGCCACCACCTCCAAACATGGACATGGCTTAGCTTCTCCAAGCCTTCCGAGAGGAACGCCAAGCCAACACTGCAGCCCTCCATATGATTGCTCAAGTTGTCAATCGCCAGCCGGCGGGAAACGGCAATGGACGTTCCACGTTGGTGGAGTTCAAGAAGCATGCACCACCCACCTTCATCGAGACTGCTGAACCCCTGGATGCAGACGACTGGGTCCGCACCATTGAGGATCTGTTGGAACTAGTCGGATGCACTGAGGACCGTGAAAAGGTGGCGTATGCTGCTCACTGTCTCGGGGGAACTGTTAGAGCTTGGTGGGATGGATTCAAGGCCATGCATGCTGAGCAAAACATCACTTGGTATGACTTCAAGGCAGAATTCCGCAAGGCCCACATTCCTTCCGAAATCATGGCCATCAAGAAGCGTGAATTCCGAGCCCTGAAGCAAGGTAGTAGCACTGTCAAGGAGTACATGCAGAAGTTCAGTGTTTTGTCAAGATATGCTCCTGAAGATGTCGGCACTGATGCTGCCAAAAGAGAGCGCTTCATGGAAGGCCTTAACCAGACTCTGCAGTACTCGCTTGTTGTGTGTGACTTCCCAACCTTTCCTGATCTAGTGAACAAGGCACTCATGCTTGAAGACAAGCGACATGCTTTGGACGATACTCGTAAGCGCAAGATGATCGGCAAGGGTAGCTCCAGCAACCAGAAGCCTCGCCCGTGGCAACCAGCCTCGGTCAAGCCAACCTATCAGCAGCCAAGAGCCCCTGCACCTCGCACCAACTATCAGCTTCAGCAGTATGCCAACCCCAGGCCAGCTTTCAGCGACCCCAATAACAATGCTGGCAAGAGCAGCAACCCCAATCAAGTCACTTGCTTCGGATGTGGTCAGGCAGGACACTACTCCAAGTATTGCCCCAACAAGAAGCCCGACGCCCCACGCCCCAATACGCATAACCAAGGCCAAGGCCATGGGATACCACCAAGGAACCAAGATCCCCGCAATCCACCCAACAATGGCAAGGGCCGTGTGAATCATGTCGCTGCAGAAGAAGCCCATGAAGACCCGGACGTCGTGCTGGGTACATTCCTTGTCAACTCAGCACCTGCAACTGTCTTGTTTGATTCTGGAGCCATGCATTCATTTGTAACCCAAAAGTTTGCATTAAAAAGTGGCATGACCCCTACACCCCTGAATAACCCTATGGTGGTACAAACCCCCGGAGCAGAGATGAGAGCCAAGATATGATGTAAGGGAGTCGGGATTGTCATTAATGGGGTAAACTTCCTAGTAGACCTTATCATCTTAAGATCGCAAGGCTTGGATGTGATCTTAGGAATGGATTGGCTCATCAAGCACCAAGGCTTGTTAGATTGTGCCAACCGAACTGTCACTGTGACCAATGACCAAGGAGTCGAAGTTAAATTTGCCTCCAACCCCTCCTCTGCTCAAGCCACCCAAGTCAACTGTCTGACTGAAGTTGGATTGGAACAAGTGTCATTAGTATGCGAATACCCCGAAGTCTTTCATGGTGAGCTACCGGGAATGCCTCCTGACTGAGACATTGAGTTCATCATCAAGCTCATGCCCGGAGCAGGACCCATCTATAAGAAGCCTTACAGATTGGGATCGGAAGAGTTAGCAAAGTTGAAGAAGCAACTATAAGAGTAGTTGACGAAGGGATTTATCCGCCCTAGTGCCTCCCCTTGGGGATCACCTGTTCTTTTTGTGGCAAAGAAGGACGGTACCATCCGCTTGTGCATTGACTACCGCTCCCTCAATGAAGTTACAATCAAGAACAAGTATCCACTTCCCAAGATTGAAGATCTGTTTGATCAACTCGATGGGGCCAAGGTGTTCTCCAAGATCGACCTCATATCTGGGTACTACCAGCAGAAAATCAGACCCCAAGATATTCCGAAGATGGCATTTGTAACCAGATATGGCATGTATGAGTGCACGGTCATGTCCTTTGTATTGACCAATGCCCCAGCTTACTTCATGTATCTCATGAATAAGGTCTTCATGGAATATTTGGACAAGTTTGTCGTTGTCTTCATTGATGACATTCTTGTCTTCTCGAAGACGGAAGAAGAGCACGAGCAACACTTGAGGATGGTCCTAGACAAGCTTCGAGAGCACCAACTGTATGCCAAATTCAGCAAGTGCGAATTTTGGCTGCGTGAAGTTGGATTCTTGGGTCATGTTTTGACCGAAGAAGGATTGTCGGTCGATCCCGCTAAGATTGAAGTCGTGACTGAATGGCAATCCCCAAGCAATGTGAAGGAAGTCAGAAGCTTCCTCGGACTCGCGGGATATTACCGCATGTTCGTTGAAGGATTCTCAAGCATTGCCCGACCCATGACTCAGCTCTTGAAGAAGGACAAGAAGTTTGAGTGGACGCCAAAGTGCGAAGAAAGCTTCCAGGAGCTGAAGAAGAGACTGACCACCGCCCCAGTCCTGGCCACACCAGATATACACAAGGAATTTGTGATATATTGTGATGCGTCAAGAACCAGACTAGGAGGTGTTCTAATGCAAGAGGGCAGAGTCGTAGCTTACCTTTCAAGGCAACTACGACCTCATGAAGAGAACTATGCTACTCATGATCTTGAGTTAGCAGCAGTGGTTCATGCCCTGAAGACATGGCGACATTACCTCCTAGGGAAGCGGTGTGAGATATACATGGATCACAAAAGTCCGAAGTATATTTTCACTCAGAAGGAATTGAACATGAGGCAGAGAAGGTGGCTAGAGTTGATCAAGGATTATGACCTCAGTGTTCAATACCACCCTGGGAAGGCTAATGTGGTAGCAGATGCATTAAGCAGAAAGGCTTGTTCCCTGAATGCTATGATTAAGGAAAAGCTACCCGCCTTGTATGGAGAACTTGAAAGCTTCGGGATGGAACTGGTTGCACCAGGATTCTTGGCCAACCTCGAAGTTAGGCCTACCCTGATGGATGATGTTAAGTAAGCTCATAAGGGACACAAGAGTATTGAAGGCATTAAGAGGAAGATCAAGGCAGGCAAGGCCCCAGGATTCTCAGAGGATAAGCAAGGAATTGTGTGGTTTGGGAATCGCATTTGCGTACCCAATAAGATTGAGCTCAAGAATTTGATCTTGCAAGAAGCTCATGACACCCCATATTCCATCCACCCCGGAGGAACCAAGATGTATCAAGACCTAAAGGAAAGATTCTGGTGGCATGGCATGAAGAGAGAGATAGCCACTTTCGTCGCTAAGTGTGACATATGCCAAAGGGTCAAAGCTGAACATCAGCGACCCGCTGGATTGTTATAGCCTCTCAAGGTGCCTGAATGGAAATGGGATAAAGTCGGAATGGACTTCATCACTGGATTACCTAGGTCAAATAAGGGACATGACTCCATCTGGGTCATAGTCGACCATTTGACCAAAGTAGCCCATTTCATTCCAGTCAAAACGACTTACAAGGGAAACCAGCTAGCCAGCCTCTACATCAACAGAATCGTAAGCCTTCATGGTGTTCCCAAGGAGATTATGTCAGATCGAGGAACCAAGTTTACCTCAAGGTTCTAGAAGAAGTTCCAAGAGGCCATGGGGACCAGGTTGTCCTTCAGCACTGCTTTCCACCCACAGACCGGAGGTCAGACAGAACGAGTGAATCAGATACTCGAAGACATGCTCCGAGCCTGTGTCTTAGCATATGGAGCTAGGTGGGAAGATTGCCTCCCTTTCACCGAGTTCTCCTACAACAACAGTTATCAGTCAAGCCTTCAGATGGCACCATTTGAGGTGTTGTACAGATGCAAGTGTCGCACACCCCTCAATTGGTCAGAGACTGGAGAAGGACTAGTCTTTGGTCCCAATATCCTCCGTGAAGCAGAAGAGCAAGTCCAGCTTGTCAGAGAGCGTTTGGAGACTGCCAAGTCAAGTCATAAGAGCTACACGGACTCAAATCGTAGAGACATGATCCTCCGATTTGGAGACCATGTCTATCTCCGGGTCACACGTCTCAAGGGAACCCAGCGCTTCCATGTCAAAGGAAAACACGCACCAAGATACATCGGCCCCTTCAAGATCACTGAACAGCGAGGAGAAGTGGCTTACCAGTTGGAACTACCACCTGAACTATCCGATGTGCACAACGTATTCCACGTGTCACAACTCCGGAAGTGTCTCCAAGTTCCAGACAAGCCTGATCTTTACAAGGACGTCGATCACCAAGCCATTGACCTTCAGCCTGATTTGACCTACCGTGACAGACCCATCTGCATTTTGGACGAGGCTGAACGACTCGAAGCCGCACCATCAAGTACTTCAAGGTCCAGTGGAGCAACCACACTGAAGCAGAAGCAACCTGGGAACGTGAAGACTACCTTAGATCTGAGTTTTCGTATCTCTTTAAAGCCTAGTTTAGGAATCTTGGGGACGAGATTCTTGTAAGGGGGGTAGGTCTGTCACACCCTCATTTTGTAACATTTCATTTGCATTAATAAAGCATGAAAACTTGGACCAACAAAAACTTTTGCATTATTTGGTTTTTTATTTTGGAGTTGGTTTTCTCTCTGTGATTTTCAAGTGCTCTTTAAAGTCAACTCCTCCACCTTCTGTACTTCATCTCCCTGCTCCAAACTTCTGCCCAATGATCATGCCATGTGTATAGTGCAATATAGTATCTTCTTACAAAAATAATTTGGCCAAATAGTATTTTCAAAAATTAATTTTCCAAAAACCCCTGAATTGAGGCTTGCACTACAAGTACTTGATTTGGGGTATGAAAAATATTTCAAAGAGTATATTTGAAACCTATTAGATATAGGATTCCCATAAACCACAAAAAAATAATTTTAAAATTTATTCTCCTATTTTATTTAAAAGCTTTTCTTAAGTCCAGAAATGGTCTTTAATAGGGAAAATTTATTTTGTTGTTTTAAAAATATTTGACAAAAATCAGGGAAACTCGGTGGGCATATATTTCCCATATATAAGAGTTTTAACACATGGTCATGTTCAAAATATTGGACAAAATCTCCCAAAACCATTTTTGCCCATTTCAAGGATTTGAAATATTTCTACAGGAAATATTTTCATGAAAATCCAAGGAAAATCCATCAAGTCACAAATGCATATTGTGATCTCCTTGCAAAGCCTCATGTCAATCAAGATCATTTTGGTTCACCAAAATGCCCCAAAACCCTCTCTGACCAGAATCAAATTTGAACAATTTTGTACTACCAACTTTCTCTCCTTGACCCCAACTTTTGTGAGCATGTTCACATGACCAAATGAGGCCACTACACCAAGTGGTTCATCAAGGGGAAGTGATTTGCTCAACTAGATCTACACAAGTTTATTTCTGGTAATTTCTAGGATTTACAAAAGTTGCATTGGCAACTTTGCCCAAATAAGCTCCAAATTGGTGGAAGGCCCTAATTATATGTGTCATTTCACCCTGTGGAGTCTCATGGCAATTGAAAATCATCTACTGGCCCAAACCATTATCAAACACTTTCTGCCACTTTTCAAAGATCACCATTTTGACCACTAACACTATTCTCCTTGAGATCAACTTTTTACCACAGCTCCTCCTAGTCCTCTCCTACCTCCAGTAACCCTCCCCTGGCCATTACTCAATTATTGAGGGGTAAAATACCCCCATTTACCTCCTTGGACAGCCCCTCTCTCCCTCTTCTTCTACCTCTCTCTTCTCCTACTGGCCACCCAGGGCATCCAAGGCCATCTCCCACTTCTTTACTTCCCCCTAGAGCTACCAGACACTTTTGGCCGCGCCCACATTGCATAGAAAATGGCCATGCTGGCCATTGGGGCGCTCTGGAGTGTGCTACAGTGGGATCCCGCATTGTAGCCGCCCCCTTCCAACCGCCTCCGGCCACCTCGGGCCTCCCCGGCACGCCCGACGATGCGCCTCGACGTCTGTGACGCCATGCCTCTGTCCCCCTCCTCCTTCTCCCTCCTCTCGCCCCAGCCCGCACGTGCGCCGGCCGCCCGAGCGCACCAGTGAGAGCGCTCACACGCGCGGTGCCCTGGCCCCCTGCTTTCCCTCTCTTCTCTCCCCTCACCCTAGACCAACCCCACAAGCACCCCAGACATGCCCACGCGCGCCCCCGTGACCTGTAGCAACCGCAACAGGCTCGCCGGCGCACGGGTCCTCGGTGGACCGTCGCCCACCTATTTAAGGGCCTCCCCGAGCTCTCCTCTCCTCACCACTCGCTCTCTGCACCACCAAATCATCCCCCTGCACCCCCAGTTCCTCTCCAGAGCCGCCCGAGTTCGAGATCGAGCTCGAGCTCCGCCGCTTCGGCTCGCCGGAGTTCGTGAGGTACAGGCCTCCCCCGCTCCTCCTCTGCCTCGATCTGGAACCCCCGAGCACCCTTGATCATTTCCCCTTTCTCCCCCTCTTCTTTTGCAACCGGAAACGGCCGGAACCGATGACTCGCGAAGCTCCTCCGCCGCGAGACCTCGTCGCCGGTGAACTAGGCCACCCCGGCGACCGCAACCACCTCCAGCCGAACGGCGACTCGATGCTGAGTCCATCTGTACCCTCGCCCGACCTCGTCATGCCCTACATCAACGTTGGTGAGCTTGCCGGCCCTCTGTCACATGGTTAGGGATGACAGGCGGGCCCCGCCTGTCAGCCTCTCCTCTCCATCGCCCTGCTCTCTCTCGCTGATGCCTAGGCCCCGCCCGTCAGGTTTAAACCTGGCGCGCGCGCGTGCACCAGTGCGCTGGGCCACCTCTCTGGCTGGGCCTGCTGCGCTACGGCTGTTCTGGCCCAGCAGGCACAAAGCCCTTTTTCCTTTTCTTTTTCTGTCACTTTTCCAAAAATTCCACAGGATTAAATATTAATCCAAATGCAACAATTCCAATTCCTAAAATCTTGTAAAAATCCCAACTGTTTAATGGTATAATTTTCACTCATGTCCAAACAACTTTTAGGTACTGTTCATATTCAAATTTGAATATATTTAAACCCCTCTAAAAATCCATTTCTTCTATTCTGCTACTCCAAATCCAAAACTAGTAGTTTCCCCGGCTTAGTTTTCACCCTAGTATTTAACAAAAATAAGTTGACATTTTTCTGAGCACTTAGGTTTTTCTGTTTTATTATTGCCTTATTTTTCTCGTTATTATTTTGCGACGATAGATTGCGTTGCTGACGAAGGAGTTGGACCAGAAGACTTTGAAGACCAAGAAGACTTTGTTGAGCCAGGCAAGCAGCCCTTTGACCATGTCCATGAAACCCTTTTTATGCATGTCATATAGCACTTTTATTGCTTGCATTGGAGACATGATACTGTGGTGACCACATGGGGTGGTTTGCCACCGTTACTTCCTCGTTGATACTTGCATTGTGCATGACCCTACCTTCTTATGAGGGTTATGCCGGTGGGGGTAGATAGGATGCTAAAGTAGTTTCTACGCAAAAAGGGACGGGAATATGCATGGTGATGGAGACAAAGTATTTTCAAAAGACTTTTCGAAAACCCCGCCGGGTACCACTTATGCCCAAGGGAGATAATGAGTTGGGTAACCACTTGATGACGAAGTGGTGTACTGAGGCAAGTGTGTGTGTTGTTTTCAAAATGGATTGGTTTAAGTTGCGACCGTTATTCCAACCTTACATGCGCAACCACTCTACCCTTATATGGGAAAGGGCATTACTGATTACCTAGGCCGATACTAGCTTGGAGCCCGCATTACTAGTGACGGGAGAGTTGTTGTTGCGCTCTCTCGGGATGGGGTCGTGCCAGGTAGGGCGGCCATGACTATTTTCACAGGGCACCGGACACACCGTTGGTACCCCGTGCTTGTGGTATGTGATGAATATGGGAGCGAAGCTCCTCAATTTTAAGATGTGAAATGTTGGGCACGGGGGTTACTACCAATCGAGTGGACTCTATGTTAGTGTCGTCTAGGGAAAGATAGTGACCGGGTGCTTACCCCGGGTACTTGAGGTACCGCGGGTCGTGAATGACACGGAAGTTCCCTGGATCTTGTGGGTAGTGTGCAACCTCTACAGAGTGTAAAACTATTCGAATAGCCGTGTCCATGGTCAAGGACAGTTGGGTAACCGCTCTTGGGTTACGTCCACTTGTTTACAAACCAGTGTGTGTGGGAAGTACTACTTGGGTCAAGTCAAAGGACTTGACATGGATGAGTTGGGTTGGAGCCCACTCCCTTTATGTTGATATCTGTAACCAGCCCCTATGGTTACTTGAATTCATGCGATGCATGGTTTACCAGTTATTGAACATGTCATAACACAACAAAATTAGCTTTCTGCAAAAATTTACCTATGTCATGCATTGTTGTATCTTGAGCCAAAACATGGGTTGCTTGTGAGTACATTCAAAGTACTCATTGGCTTGCCACTGGTTATTTAATTAGCCAGGCATGGAAGAACAGGAGTTCGAAGAAGAGTTCCTTGGAGACGAACATGTGAACTAGGACGTTTCCCAGTCAAAATGCATGTAGGGTTAAGGCATATGGCATGGGTTCTACTTATCGACGAAGATTTCCGCTGCTTAAGTTTATTTGGTATTCAGCCCTTATGGCTTTATCTATGTAAGACTTGACCATAATGGTCATAATATGTGTAAGACGATATGTATGGATCTAAGACTCTTGTTATGCAGCTTCTGTGTGTTCAGTGAGCATTGATCTCTGGGATCACTGTACACGTGCATTCGGTGATCACGATTTATGAGTCGGGGTCCCCACGGGGTGATGGCCATGGCGGCCGGCAGTGGGGTGGCGGCCACGACGACCACCTCCCGCATTCGGGTCGCAGTGGCGGAGCAGGCGATGGCCATGGCTTTCGACGGTGGTGTGGCGGCTACGGCGGCAGATGGTAGGGTGGCGGCAACGGCGGCCGGCAACAGCTGCCGACGGGTAGCAGGGGTGGGTGTTGTGCGCACACCCAACAGGGACGCCACATAGTACATGACGCCGAGGAGTGCGCCGTTGTAGCAGTGTAGCATCCCAGCTGGAGCTATCCTCTGATGACGGCGGAGTGGTTGAGCGACGACAACGGACCGGTGCCATTGGCGATTGTGGAAGAAGCAAATGAGATAAGCTATTGGGAGGGAGGGGACGTGCAACGCAGGACTCACCAGCCATGAGGGTTTATATAGTAGTCCGGTAAGCATTGGGGTTTTGGGGGATTTCGCCGAGTCAGGCGGGAAGCTTGCGCCCGTTGTGCGTAGGAACCTGCGTGGTCACACAGGAATGGGCTCACCGACAATTCATTGGCACCTCTTCGAGCCACCGTTTGCCCAAAAATGCATGTGGGGTGCACAAGCTTGCGCTCGAAGCCTTCTGTGGCGGCGGGGTGACAAGACGTGCAAGAAGATGAGGAAATGACACGTACACATATGGTTAATAAAAACGTTTGCGATTTAATTACCTAGCACACAGCTGCTCTCTACACAGCATCGTGAATGATTGTTCGACCACCATGTGATGTGAAACGCGACGTAGTTTCACATCATGCCGCCGACGCAAAACTGTCAGTCGTCTTGTAGACGACCATTCCCTGTGTGTTCAAATGCTCTATGCATGTGGTTGCTCGTGGTTGAGGAGGCCGCGGTGCTCAAGCCTATGCTCTGCCCACGTCCCTCCGCCCGCGCTGCCAGCATTTGGGGCCGGCACACGATCACGTACGTTTGTGCTGCCATTATGCATGCAGTTGCGCCGGGCGTGGCGCCACGATGCAGTTACCCGTTGCAAAACTGTCATGCGGACGTGCCGAGAATCCAGGTCATCCGACCGCCATTTATTCACATGGCCATTTACCTTAATCTCTCGCACCCCACGAGACAATAAGCACACCCACGATGACACAAACAGAGAGGATATCCAGTGGCTCCAATGGCGCTCCACCGGCTGACGATGACAACAGGCGGCAGTTCACCATACCTCACGTAGTGGGCACCCACGTGAGCGGGAAGGACCTGTCGGTGGTGTACACGAACGACCGGTCTGGGTGGAGAGCTCCATCCACACTACGTAGCAGTTTCTTGCTGAGGACAAGTACCAAGTGGTAGGCTTCGACCTCGAGTTCACCGGCGGTCGTGCTGGGTATGATCAGAAGGTTGCTGTTGCCCAGTTGTGCGTGTGTCATGACGTCCTCGTCTACCACTACCACCTAGCCACAAGACCTTGTGAGCATTTCTCCAGGTTTATCAACAGCCTCGACTATAGTTTTGCTACGGTGGACACCAAAAACGATCTAAAAGCGCTCAAGATTTCGGGCTTAGCTTGCCAGAATCTTGTCGACATCCGTGACCACTACACGATCTGGATCAACACAAAAAACAAGCAGTACTCCCTTGTTGACCTCGCCTCACCCATCATTGACCCCTACTACATGAAGATGAAGGATGAGAGCAAGAAGGATAAGATCGCCTGGCATAGTGCCCGGGAGCAGAGACTGGATGAAGAACACGTCAAGTATGTGGCCAAGGACACATACACAAGCTACGAGATGTGCATGCGGATCATTGACATGAGGAAGTGCCTTCGTCCTTCCCCAGACGAGGGATCGAGCCACAGAGCAGTGGCAGCTGCGTTACAACAAGAAGATGATTAGATGATCGTTTCTCCTAGTTTAGAATGCATGTAATTGTTTATTGAGGTGCGTGCGAATGTTTTGTATAGTCACTTATGTAATTAGATGTTTTTTCGTTATATATGTTGTTCTTTCTATAGACATAGCAAATACATCGCACATGGAGTAAACTAGGGAACCCGTCGGTGATGATTTCATGAATTGCTGACAATTGTATACTAGCAAGCATTTGCCCACAACACACGGCTTATTAGCAGCAATTGTCTGTGTTATTATCATTCTTCGCACACATTTCTGATTACAGACATGTTTGCCATGTATCACACACATCTTGTTAACTTGAACCGTTTCTGTTATCTTTTCTGATCGCAAACAGTTCATCCGAGTGAACTGTATACCGTATATCACACACACCTTGATCTGGCTGACCATTTCTGTTGTGTTGCCTAATCACAGAAAATTTATCTGAGTGAACTGTATGCCATATATAGCACACACCTTCATCTGTCGGACTGTTTTTGTTGTTATGCTCATTGCAAACAGTTCGTATGGATCAATTGTATGCCACGTATCGCACATGCAACTCTAATCTGAATCGTGTTTGGTGTCTGTGCCATCGCAAATAGTTCGTATCATTTTTGACGGTTTTCTTACACCATGGTTTGCGATTAATGCATCGCACGCAGTTTCGTCGAAGGGTCTCTGATTGTAGTGCCGTGTTAGTAGCATCCTGCGGTAGTGTGAGAAGATTGATGCAAGAATAAAAAGTAAATGTAGTAGTACTATTTGGAAGGTAGGATGGTGAAGATGAGAATTCTTAAATCACCTTGCTATGATAATTTTCATCCAACACATTAATCTAAAAATATTTGGTTCTCATAGCGTCATTGATAAAAAATTGTTTATGGGAACTCATGACTTTATCTGTTGCCCGCCGGTAATGTATTTCACATTGTACATCATATCTTTGTATGCTCTTTCTTCATGTCAGTTACAAAAAACAAAACTTTACATCAAGTAACATTGTTTAATCTCTTTGGTGTTAGGATGGGTTTAGGTCAACGTATGAGCATTGATTGTAGCATGTCATGTGCAATCTTATTATGTGTGGAAGAGGTTAAAATTCAATCATTTGTGAGGATTTCACTTTTGATACATGACTGAATAATATGATGTTAATCATTAATGTGAGGTCTACCTTCCCTGGCCACCATATGTCCCTCTTCTTGAATCAATTTCGACTAGTTCATCATTGACAAATCCCGCCATAGTTCCCATTAATGTGTGCTCCTTTGCTCTTATCGTTGCTCTTTTAACATGTGGAAAATAAGCAATGCAAAGGCCTTCGGATATGGAGATGGACCCATCACTTATCTTCAGCCACTACACTAGAAGGTCTTTAGATGCTCAATTTTAGTTTAGAAATCCCCTTCTAAAAATGTGGGAATGATATTGCATCTCACTTGAACAATATTCGGAATAGGGTCCGATGGAGAGAAGGAATTATGATCCATAGCTAGGATAGGGTGTTGTATTGTACAAGAGAGAGGACCCCTTTAGGTTAATATGACCACATACATGCAATATCCCATTTCCCCCAACTTTTAGGTTTAGGTTTTAGATGATTAGAGCATCTCTAGCAGACCCCATAAAAGGCCGCGACATGCAAAATAACCGTCGCAATACGGGTCGGCACGGAAAATTCTGCCCGAGCAGACCCCACAAACGTGTCCGGCCCGTAAAAGTTTTTGCGGGGCTCGGCAAAAGTTTGCCCTCAACCTTTAGATTCACGGGGTGGGAGGCGGACCCGAGCTCGCCCCCTATCTGCAACGAGGTTTGGCGCAAGGGAAATTTCCGCGCGGCCGTTCCCGCTCCCCCCCCCCCCCCCCCCCCCCCCATTGCCCCGCCACCGCGCACTCCGGTCCATCTTCCCCGCCATGGAAGCCTCCCAGCTGTCCCTCGTCACCGCGGATTTTGTTGTCGGCCATGTCGCCCACGCCGTCACCCAAGTCCCCAACGCGCCTGCCCGCAAGCGGCATGGCAACGTTGTCGTGCAGGACGGCAATCCGGCTGGCCCCGCCGGAAAGGCACGCACACCGGGCTCGCTGTCGCTGAGCGATCTGCCCGGCCGCCAGTGGAGAAGGTGAGCAAGGTTTCGGGCATGAAGCGGAATAAGGTTCCTACGAAAAGGCCGATGCCTTCGTCCACTCCCTCCGCCCCGGTGAGATGTTCCCCGACGATGCCGTTCAACGACTCTGCTTCCACCGCAAGCGAGGTGTTCGATGAAATGGCCGAAAGGTATGCATCTTTGGTCTCTTGTTCCTACTTCGCTTTTCGGCATTGTGGTTGTTCTTGACTTGATGTCACTCAATGTAGCGGTGGTTCGAACAATGCCACTGCCAAGTTCGTGATCTTGTTGGACACCAACGTCGTCGACATCGATAGGACCCCGTTCGCTGATTTCGATTACAATGAAATGGAGGGTGGCGTGGATGATCACGGTGGTGAAGATGAAGTGGAGGAGGTAGATGAGGGGGCGTATGAGGAAGCGCAAACAAAAAATCGTGAGATTGAAGAACTACACGATCTTGGAAGATCAAATCTTGATCAAGGCTTGGAGTGTGGTGTCTCGATGCGTGCACGGGTACATCTCAAACCTCCAAGAGATATTGGCAAAGAATCGAAGATCAATACTTCCGCATGATGGCCAAGAATCCCAATAGGACACCACGGACCTTACGGTCACTCCAAGGGCGTTGGGACGTGATCAAGCTGATTTGCAGCCATTGGGCAGCTTGCTTGGAACAAGTATGCAATGCACCTCCAAGTGGAACCGTGGAATCGGACTATGTGAGTTCGTTTTCACGTCCCAAGTTGTGCACATCATTTTGCATCATATGAAGTGATTGCATCAGTTGAGTTTTTTAAAATTGTGTAGGAAAAAATTTCCCAACAAAAATACAAAGACATGGAAGCTTCCTAAGGCAAATTTTTTTTAAGCTAGAGCATTGTTGGGACATGCTCAAAAAGTGCGAGAAGTGGAAGTTGATTGACAAGGAATCCCCACCGAAGAGAGGTTCACTTACAAACATGGATGAAGATGAAGATGATGATGGCCCAAGAAAATTGAACAAGCCCGATGGTGACAAGAAGACAAAGGAGAAGATCAAGAGGGAACACGAAGCATCGAGCTTGCGAGACAAGATAGATGCCATGGTGCAATCAAATGAGTTGATGTTAGCGAAGACATTGGAGACAAAGAAAGAGTTGGCTGAGAAGAAGGCACGGGAGAAGAAAGAGAAGTGGCAATTGCTCAAGGACGAGGGGTTGCGCAAGGCGGCCATTGAGGAGAGAAGAGCACGTGCCGCTGAGAACAAAGCCATGTCCAAGCTTCTTGCCTAAGAGAATAGGATCGTAACATTGAACCACAATGACATGGACGACATCACCAAAGAGTGGCATGATATGGCAAGGAGGGACATCTTGAAGAGGAGGATGCTTGCGTCGGCCGGTGCTTGTTACAGTGTCGGTGATGTTTTCTCATAGGGATTTGGAACCAATATCGCCGATGCATTCAGTCCGCCCGCCGGTGATTTCGGTGCCAAAGTTGGAACAAGTGTCGGCGATGGATTCGGGGGCGGCGATGACCTCGATGGAGATGGTGCGGAGTGAAGAGCGACCAGGATGATCAAGGACGTGGTGGTCGCTTTTGCAAGTCCTTTTGTGTTTGTCCTACAAAACTATGCTTTTATTTGCGTGTGAACTATGTTTTATCGTTTGAATTTGAACTCATTTGTTGGAATCGCTGTCAAATTCGCTTATTAGGGGGTTTTCGGTTTGCGAGTCAACGCGGCGGTGCCCGAGCAGAGCTGGGGTAGCCGACCCGTAAAAGAGCATCTTCTGTGAATATCCTTTTATAAGGGTCTGTTTGCGGGGTCTGACTCTGTGGCGCCCGCGCCGGCCCGCAAAGCCGTTTTTCCGTGAACTGTAAACGCGTTTTGCGAGTTGGCATTATATGGGGTCTGCTAGAGATGCTCTTAGGAGTGTTACACGCGGTTCTCTAACCCTGATTAGAAGCTGATTAGGAGGTTCAATGGACAATTCCTCTAGCCAAGAAGAAATATAGTTAGTTCGGTGCTTGGGCAGAATCTTTTAGATAGCTTACCCACTTGTGTCTGCGATGAATAGCTTCTACTGTCTTTTGTAGTAATTAAAATCTATAAAAATACACAAGAATAAATTCTTACAGATTCGGCTAAAAAAATGTTCGTCGTGTAATCAAAAAATGTTCCTCACATCTATTAAAAATTATTAATATTTTAGAAAGTTCTTGTACTTGAATAAATGTGAACGCGTATTAAATGTGCAGTTTTCAACGGTGTTTTGCATTTGTGTGTGTGTGGGGGGGGGGGGGGGGTTCACATTTTAAAGGAAAGTCAAAAAGTTTTTAAAATGTAAAAAAAAAATTGCAGAAAATGAAAAACACACATTCCTACATTTAATATATTTACCATGTAGTCTAAAAATGCTCATCGCATATATTCAGAAAATGTTCTTCGCGTATTTGAAAATTGTTTCATTCATAAAAAAATAGTGTGTTAAAAATCCATGCATTGAAAAAACAAAAAGTGTTCATCACACACTCAAAAACATATGCATCGCATCTTCGTGAAATGTTCATCACACACTTGAACACCATGCAACACATATTTGAAAAAGTGCCATGCATACAAAATCAGTGTTCAGGATAACAAAAAGCATAAGTGAGCCGATAGCCTCTCGCTTGGCGCTTAGTATGCGCAAACATTATGTGCAAATCACAGCCCACTTTTTTTGCACGCAAATCACAACCCACCTTAAGAAGTAGTAATACATGGCGAGCCGCCCGTGTCCAGCTCGTGCACACCATGGTCATTTGCATAGACCACAGTGAACGTAGTCGACGTGGGCATGGTGACCGCGCCCTTGGCATTCCAAGTCCATGGCCTGCTCTCCTCAAATAAAACATCACGTATTACTTGTACCTTCTTGGTAGCCGGATCGTACACACGATACGCCTTGGGTCCTTCTTCGTAGCCGACGAAGATCATAGGCGTTGAGCGATAAGAGAGCTTCGTGACTCCAGAGCCGGGCTTTTTGACATGCGCCACGCAACCGAACACACGGAGGTGCTGCACGCTCGGCTTGCGGCCATGCCATGCATCGTATGGTGTCACACCGTCTAGGGAACGCGTGGGGGCTCTGTTGAGCAGGTAGACGGCGGTCTTCACCGCTTCAGCCCAGAAGTACGACGGCACTGCCATGCTCTTGAGCAAACAGCGAGCCATCTCGACCACGGTTTGGTTCCGCCGCTCGACCACCCCATTCTGCTGGGGAGAGTACGGGGCGGTCGTGTAGTGCTTGATGCCCAACTGCTCGCAGTACTCTCTGAACTCAGTTGAGTTGAACTCGCCGGCCCGATCTAACCGGAACGCGCGAAGCTTAAATCTTCCCTCTGCCTCAGCCATCACTTGCACCTTCTTGAACCTCTGATGTGCCTCATCCTTGGATTTCAGCAGCTTCAACCACATATAAAGTGAGTGGTCATCAACTATCAAAAGGAAATATTTGTTACCTCCAGGAGTGGTTGGTGTTATTGGTCCGCACAAATCTGTATGAACCAGCTCAAGGCTATGTTCTGCACGGTATCCGGCGACCTAAAGAAATGGCGCCCGGTGTTGCTTTCCCAGTGCACAATCATCACAATACTCTTCTACACGGTCAATGATTGGCATCCCACGTACCATCTGCTTAGATGACATAGATCGCAATGCTCTGAAGTGGAGATGGCCCATCCTTGCATGCCACCGCCAGGTCTCATCTTCAGACTTTGTGAGCAGACAAGTAGGAGAATCAATTGAGAGCACACTTGTATAGAGTCTGCTCGTCATGCGCTTTACACAGGCAAACACACGCCGGCTTGGATCATGTATTGTCATAGTGCCTGCCTCAATCCCATCTTGCAACCTCCCTCATCGAGTTGGCCAACCGAGATGATGTTGCTGCGAAGGCTAGGGATGAAGTAGACCTTCGAGAGCGCTCGTTGGTCACCGTTTGGCACCAAAACACAACAACACCTCTCCCCCTTATGCAACAACTGAACCATCGCCAAACCTTACAGTGTCGCGTACCTCTTCATTGAGCATGGAGAACATGCTCTTCTCCCCTGTCATGTGACTAGTAGCTCCGGTGTCAAAATACCAGAGTCCATCAGGCGAGGGCATGGGAATCACCTTCTGTTCATTCAGGAAGACAGCCTACGGCGCAACAATCTGTGGTGGTCTGACCGCGGTGACCACGGCCATGTACAGCCCCTGATCATGCTCATCACTGCCATCACGAACAAGGTTTGTCTGCTCCTTTATCCCTTGCTCCTTTTGCTTTCCCAACCATGACCAGCAGTCTTTTTTCTAGTGCCCGACCTTGCCGCAATAATGGCATTTGCCCTTCTTCTTGCCGTTGGAGCCGCCGGATCCACCAGCGCCGCTGTTGCCGGACGGTGGCTTCCCGCCTCCACAGCCGCCCTTGGCTGACGACTTGCCCGGTGGCTTTCCCTTTCCGCCGCTGCCGCCGAATGACGATCCGCCACCATACTTGTGCTCGCGAGCGGCCCACTCTTCGGCAGTGAATAGGAGCTGCCCGCCGGGGTGTGCGGCGTCGTCGAGGTCGTAGTGGTCCTCACACGCCGAGAGCCATCCGGTCAACTCCTCGACTGTCATCGTCTTGAGATCAATCAGCGACTCGATCGCCATGGCCATCTGCCTGTACTTGCGCGGCACAACTCGGAGGAATATTTGGACCGCCTTGTGCTCCGTCACCGGATCGCCGTACAGCTCCAGATCAGCGACGACGCCGGTGAGCCGCAGTGCAAAATCCTCGACAGTCTCACCGTCCTTGAAGCGGAGCTCCTCGAACTCCCGCTGGCGCACCTGCGCCTTGGCATTCCGCACGCGCTCGCTCCCCATGCGGAGCGTCTTGATGGTTTCCCAGGCCGTCTTGGCCGTGTCCTTGGCCGCCAGGACGCGAAGCATCTCCGACGGCACGACCGTGAGGATGACAGAGAGGGCACGCCTGTCATCACGCTCGTCGGCGGCGCCATCGGTGACCACAGTCTAGAGACCCTTGGCCTGCAGCTTAACCTGCATCACAAGAGACCACTCCATGTAGTTTGTCTTCGTCAGCATCATGGACGCCGACGAGCCTTCCGACTTGTGCAATCTTGTATTGAAATATGTGATGTTACTAGTTAAGTTACTCCCATTGTGACTAGTCAAGAAGTAATACATGGCGCCAGTACTTTCTTGTCCACGTCATTCTCTCTTGTACACAGTTGTCACCTTCTTATCCATGGCACTGTCACCACCACCACCCTCTCTCCTCACACACACACACACGCGCACGCGCGCGCGCACACACACACAAACACAAACAATGGACAGGGCCTATTCCTTATTGGGATTGCCGATTCCTGGCGGGAGGAGGACTATTCCTCATCAAAATTGTCAATTTCTCAATGAAGAAGGCAGATTTCTCGCTCGAAACGACCAATTTTTCACTGGGGTACTTCACTAACCTCCTAATGCTTCGCTAGACCACAACAAGGTCTTTTGGCATTGTTTTGCCGCTTAAAAAAACTTTCTTGCACATTGAATTAAATATATCAATGTCTTTAAAAAAACTCATGCGTTCAAAAAATAATATAAAATGTCCACCGCATCATTGAAAAATGTTCTCATGTTTTCAGAAAATGTTCATCATGAATTAAAAAAAATCATCGCGTATTTGAAAAAAAAATTATGACATATTTGAAAAATGTTTTGTGTATAAAAAATAATACACGAAAAGTTCAAGTGTTGAAAACATGAAAATGAAATAAAATGTTCAATGCATATTTGAAAAATGTTGGTTTTAAAAAATTTGAGGAGGTTGTTTTCGTAGCTATGAAAAAGATGAATAAGTTTGAAATGGGAAAATGTATTGCAAAAAATGGAAAAAAAAAAGTATGCAATCATTCATATAAGATATCATCGCATATTAGTAAAAATGTTTGTGTGTTGCAACGGGACGGGGGAATAAGTATCTATTTGAATAAAACAGTATAAATAATCAACTGAAAAGGATTTTTTTTTATTAATGGGTAAGCGCAACTATCCTTGCTGATTTTTATTTTTATTTTCTGATTTGTATTCGGACGTAGCTCAATAATTTTTATAAGTGTTGGTCATAGTTAAAGCTTTTTTTAGCCTAAGGTCGTAGTTTTTTTAGAATAATTAACCAATTGAAAATAAAAAATTGTTAATGGGGAAGCGCAACTCTCTCACTAAATATTTTTTTGCTGATTTGTGTTCTGACGTACCTGAATAATTTTTACATGCGTTGGTCACAGCAACAGCTTTTATTTTGGCATAATGTCAAAGTTTTTTTTTAGAATCTTATAAGGTAGTAGTTTTTTTTTTTGAGTCGACACAAGGTCGTAGCAATGTAATGCGCCTGCATGGAGGACGCACGAAGCATAGGGGATATAAAGAACATAATGAATGAAACATTTCTCTGGTTGGGCTTTGTGGAGAAATGCTTATCTGGTTGGGCTTTGCGGGCTTGGTCTGATGATCTGATCGACAAATCAGCCGAGTTTGTTCGATCGTTGCTCGATTAGGAGGTTCAATGGACAATTCTTCGAGCCAAGAAGAAATATAGTTAGTTCAGTGCTTGGGCAGAATCTTTTAGATAGCTTACCCACTTGTGTCTGTGATGGATAGCTTCTACTGTCTTTTGTTGTAATTAAAATCTATACAAATACACAAGAATAAATTCTTACAGGCTCGGCTAAAAAATATGTTCGTCGTGTAATAAAAAAATGATCATCACATGTATTATAAAATATTGATATTTTGGAAAGTTCTTGTACTCGAATAAATGTGAACGCGTATTAAATGTGCAGTTTTCAACGGTGTTTTGCACTTGTATGTGTGTGTGTGGAGGGGGGGGGGGATATTTCACATTTTAAAGAAAAGTCAAAAGGTTTTAAAATGTGAAAATATATTGCAGAAAATGAAAAATACACATTCCTACATTTAATGTGTTTCCCATGTAGTCTAAAAATGCTCATCACATATTCAGAAGATGTTCTTCGCGTATTTGAAAATTGTTTCATTCATAAAAAAATAGTGTGTTAAAAATTCATGCATTGAAAAAACAAAAGGTGTTCAGCACACACTCAAAAACATATGCAGCGCATCTTCGTAAAATGTTCATCACACACTTGAACATGCATCACATATTTGAAAAAGTGTCATGGATAAAAAAATCAGTGTTCAGGATAACACAAAGCGTAAGTGAGGTGATAGCCTCTCGCTTGCTGCTTAGTTGCTCGGCTAGGCGCGCATGTGGGAAGGGCTTGAAAAAACAACGGTGGAACAGGGAACCATATACCTTTTTTATAGGTATTTTTTTCTTTTCTTCTAAGGTCAGTGATGCTGCTGTCTAATTTTAAGTAACAGGTTCACAACTAAGTCTATGTATGAAGCGATGTTGGACGGTGGAACTAGGCATGTGTGCATGCTGGACTTTGTGAATATAACACATTCCTTGAAAAAATAAGATTATTGTTTGGCTCTGTTAGAGGTAGGCTCCAAGTTACTAAAGAGCTTGTGAAAAAAAGGTTGCCAGGCAAACATGTTTGTAAGATTTCTGATCTTTCAAAGCCATGTTGTTGATCACTTGCTTTTTCGATGCCCTTTAACATTTTATGTGTTATTGTGTGAGGGGTGTGCTTGGCTCGCCCAATGCACTCCGCCCATTTTTTTAGTGTAAACATGTACCGTATATCGCTAATATGTAAAATTAACCACTCTGCCTGGTCAATATTTTCCCAAATTGCGAACGCTTTACTTATATTGGAATTTTTGTATGGTTCATGTGGGAACCAATGAGACAATTATGTATCCACAAGGAAAACTTATGTCCATCAATCAGTTTAATTATGTATCCACCCACTTAAAAATAAATAGCTAACATATACCATTTAGCCAACCCTGGCCAAGTCAAATGGTTAGTAGTTAGCATATCAAAGTTAAACTCTTTCGATGAAACAACGCTCTCAGTGTCCGTCTTTCTTTCGTGCCCGGATTTTGATTCTTTGGGTTCAATGTTCTGATCTACACCAGTGCAAGGTGAACCCCAAGCAATACTACACCAGTGCACCTCCCAAGTGTCTGGGCTTCCAAATTATCTTGACCATCTTCCTTCATACTAGAAGTTTCAATAGGAATAAACACAGACTTCATACCGGAGAGACCATATTCACCATTTCAATGTGATATATATATATATATAGTTGCAGGGGAATTCATTGGTGAAGTTTAACCCCACAATGTTGAATGCCCTTTCACAATGTTTCTTTTTGATCTTCACAAATTGGCCATGGGTTAGCAAATTCATCTTCTAATTGTTCATATGAAGGCACTTCTTTGAGATCAATGATTTCAGCGTAGCGTCCCAACAACACCCATATCTACAAGAACATTTCAATGAGAAGGTGGATACAAGAATAAAAAGAAAATGTACTGGTACTATATAGAAGGTAGCATGGTGAGGATGTGAATTCTTAAATCACCTTTCTATTGTAAATTTCATCCATCACATTGATCCAAAAAGATTTGTTTCTCATGGTGTCGGTGAAAACAATTGTTCATGGAACTCATGTCTTTATTTGTTGCCTGTTGATGATGTGTTTCAGACTGTACATCGTATCTTTGTATGTCGTTCCTTCATGTCAGTTACACAAAACAAACTTTACATCAAGCAACACCCTTTAATATCTTTTGTGTTGGGATGGGTTTAGGTTAATGTGTGAGCATTGATTGTAGCATGTCATGTGCGGTCTTATTATGTGTGCAAGCAGTTGAAATCCAATCATTTGTGAGAATTCCACTTATGATACATGATTGAATAATATGTTGTTAATCATTAATGGGAGTTCTACCTTCTTGATCCACCATCTGGCCCTCTTCTTGAATCAACTTCGACCAGTTCATCATTGAAAGATCCCGGCCCGCCATAGTTCTCAGTAAAGTTTGTTCCTCTGTTCTTATCATCGCTCTTTGGAACATGTGGAAAATAAGCAATGCAAATGTCTTCGAAAATGGGGATGAACCCATTTCACTTATCTTCCGCTGCTACACTAGGAGGTCTTTACATGCTCAATTTTGGTTTAGAAATCCCCTTCTAAAAAGTGTGGGAATGATATTGCATCTCACTTGAACAATATTCAGAATGGGATTTGATGGAAGAGAAGGAATTGTGATCCGTAGCCAGGATAGGGCTCTGTATTGTACAAGAGAGAGGACCCCATTAGGTTCATATGAGCACATACATGAAATATCCCATTTCACCCAACTTTTTAGGTTTGCTTTGGATGATTAGGAGTGCTACACGCGATTTTCTAGCTCTGATTAGAAGCTGATTAGCAGGTTCAATGGACAATTCTTTGAACCAAGAAGAAATATAATCAGGTCAGTGCTTGGGTAGAATCTTTTGGATAGCTTGCCCACTTGTGCCTCTGATGGGTAGCTTATTGTCGGTGTCAAAATCGGCGGATCTCGGGTAGGGGGTCCCAAACTGTGCGTCTAGGCCGGATGGTAACAGGAGGCAAGGGACACGAAGTTTTACCCAGGTTCAGGCCCTCTTGATGGAGGTAAACCCTACGTCCTGCTTGATTAATATTGATGATATGGGTGTTACAAGAGTAGATCTACCACGAGATCAGAGAGGCTAAACCCTAGAAGTTAGCCTACGGTATGATTGTATGTTGTGATTGTTGTCCTACGGACTAAAACCCTTCGATTTATATAGACACCGGAGAGGGTTAGGGTTACACAAGGTCGGTTACAAAGGAGGAGATATCCATATACGTATTGCCTAGCTTGCCTTCCACGCCAAGTAGAGTCCCATCCGGACACGAGACGAAGTCTTCAATCTTGTATCTTCATAGTCTAACAGTCCGGCCAATGGAGATAGTCCGGCTGTCCGGAGACCCCCTAATCCAGGACTCCCACAGTAGCCCCTGAACCAGGCTTCAATGACGATGAATCCGGCGCGCAGTTGTCTTTGGCATTGCAAGGCGGGTTCCTTCTCCGAATACATTACAGAAGAATTTGAATACGAGGATAGTGTCCGACCCTGCAAAATAAGTTCCACATTTCACCGTAGAGAGAATAATGTTTTCGCAGATCTAATCCGCTAGCTTGTTTTGGCAACATGACGTTACGTCATGGCCCGGTGATTATTCGAACCGTTTCTTTTAACCAGTCCCGCACATAACGCGAGGCAGTTTTTTCGACACGTCTTGTCAAAGCAGAGATCGTGTCCCCTTATTACAGGATTCTCATCAATACGGGCGTGGGTAACCCAACCGCGCCATCAATTGCGGCGCTTGGGGGATAAGCGAGTTTTACCAGGCAAGTGGGGACGCTTAGTTTTGTCTGCCCATATAAAGGGATAAGGATTCACCTTTCTATCCACGCCTTCTTCCTCCTCTGCTCATTCGCTCCCGCACACTCGAGCTCTGGCGCCCAAGTCCTCACTTCCATCTCAACCTTCTCCAACCATGTCCGGAGCGGGAGGCAAGTGGATGGTCTCCCCCGTCATGGAGGGAGATGTCAAGAAACTGAGGAGAGCCGGATACCTGCCCGACGACATCGCGCACCGGCTCCCAGATGAGGGACAGCTCATCCCCACCCCCGAGCCCCATGAGAGGGTGGTATTCCTCACCCATTTCCTCCGCGGACTAGGATTCCCTCTCCATCCCTTTGTCCGAGGGCTCATGTTCTATTACGGCCTGGATTTCCACGATCTGGCCCCGAACTTTATCCTCAACATCTCTGCGTTTATCGTCGTGTGCGAGGCCTTCCTCCGCATCAAGCCCCACTTCGGCCTATGGCTGAAAACCTTCAACGTCAAGCCGAAGATAGTGAGCGGCCGCCAGGCGGAGTGCGGAGGCGCCATGGTGGGCAAGATGCCCAACATCACATGGCTTGAGGGCTCCTTCGTGGATACCATAAAGGGGTGGCAATCGGGGTGGTTCTATATCACCGAGTCGCGCGACCCTGCATGGGTAGCGGCCCCCAAGTTCCGATCTGGCATCCCCATGCGGCTCACCTCCTGGAAAGAGAAGGGCTTGTCCTGGGGTAATTCAAAAGAGCTGACCGGACTCCAGTCATGTATTCAAAACATGGTGGACAAGAAGCTCAAGCCTGTCAACGTAGTCCAGGTTATGCTCGTCCGCCGAATACTCCCATGCCAACAACGGGAGTTTACCTTGTGGGAGTTCAATCCGGCGCAGCACCGAACTCTGAACAGGATCTTCGATACGACTCATGAAGATGCCTGGAGGGTGCTGTTCAAGAGCGCCGAGGTCCCTCCCCCCATTACTGAGGATCTCGGATTCAGCGCGAAGCGCCATGCTAGTGCAGTCAGTTGTTTTACCTTTCACAGGATACTTGTTTTCTATATAGATTGACTCTATGCGGGATCTAAACTCCCGTAATTTTGTCAGGACTGGCAGAAGATGGCCGGACAGATCGACTGTCCGGTTCCCTTGCCCGACGGCCCCGCAGATGCTCTTATGACGAAGATGCTGACTCCGGCCCCTTATAAGGTGCCGGAGAAGACCAAGAAGGCCAAGGGAGCTCGAAAGAGTTCTCGACGCCAGGCGTCGTCGGACTCACCGTCCGATGACTCTGCGGCGCACTCTTCCCCCGAAGACGACGAAGAGGAAGAAGAGGCTCCCCCACCGACTGGGGGAGACAAGAAAAGGATGGCCGCCCCAACTGGGGAGGCCGGAGGGTCCAAGAAGGGAAGGACGCTCCTTCCGGACAGCTCCATCACCGCCGACGAAAGTGAAGACGAGTGGTTGCCCAAGGCCAAGCCCCAGGGGAGATCGTAAGTATTCGGATACCAAAGTAACCCGTAGGATTCCTTTGTCGCATTGCTTTCCCTAACGCTGAACTCAATTATGCAGGCCGCCCCGAGCTAATATCGAGGTATCCTCGGACGGCTCCCTGGGCTCGTCGGACATGGATAGCGATCCAGTCCCGATCGCCACCTCCCCTCATCCAGCCGACGATGCCGAGGTGCTGTCTCAAGAGGCACCGGATCGAGGGGGGGACAGTCCCGGAGGCGCCTCAAGGCGACCTTCTGGACTCCGGGAGCCAAGGGGACGGGGTCCCCGAGAGCTCCGAGTTCGGCCCTCAGCCGAACACCGCGCCGGACCCTCCAACGGTTTCGAGCTCGGGCAGGCGGTCCCCTTCTAAGGAGGGTGAGACGCCTGTGCCGGTGACCTCTGTCCATCCAGAGGCGCCGGACACTATGTTGGAAGCGCTTCGCAGCGCTTCCATCGAGGAGGAGCACCGCACTATCATGAGTGCGGTGATCCAGAAGGTTCAGTCCACCAAGAGCGGATTGACTGAAGCCTGTACTAGCCTTCTAACAGGCTTCGAGGTAAGTGTTTTAAAATATAGTAGAAATATTACTGCATAGATAGTAGCCCCTGATGCTTTGTTCGGTGTTCACAAAGAAAAGCCGAACAGAGGATCAAATAATATCGCGGGAGTCTAATATAAGTATGTCAATATGCATATGCAGGCTTCGCTGCTGGCGTCCGCCGCACTAACTGCGGAGGTCGCCGTACTGAAGGAGGCCCTCGAGGGGTCCCAGAAAGAGCTCGGCCTTGCTAAGAGGCAGCTCGAGGAGAACAAGGGTAAGTAATACCCCGTCTGTAGATGAGAAAAAGGACGCGATTGCTAAATGACAGGATCATTGTATGTTTGCCAGGGGCCATGACCGAGGTGGCGACCCTGAAGCAAGCGCTATCCCAGGCCGAAGAAAAGGCGGCCCAGGAGCGCACCGGGCGAGAGAGGCACGAGGCTCGGGTGGGCGAGGTGCAGCAAGAGTTCCAGGCTCTCGTGACAAAGCACGAGGCGTTGGAGCTTGACTTGAAGACGAGAGAGTCTGAGCTTGCCGCGGCCCGTGAGAGCGCGAAGAGTGCCAAGGCTGAGGCCCAGAAGGCCCTTCAGGAGATCGACGCGATGAAGAAGATAGCGGCGGGTAAGGCTTTCTGTATGCAAAGCAAGCATGTAAAGGTGAATTACCGATTACTTACCCGAATCCGGAGCTCTTCAGGAGCATTCGCAGATTTGCCCCGCAGTGTGTCCGATGCCGCACTATTCTACCACGCCGAGGATGGAAGCTCGACGGAGAAGCTGTTCTGGTCTCAGTATGCTGAGGCCGAACATCCGGTGCCAATGAGCGACCAGCTGAAGCAGATGGCTGAGCTACATAAGGCAGCCGATCAGGCCATGAAGGGCTTCATAGTCCGGTTGTGGCCTGGCGACGCCCTTCCGAACAGCTTCTTCGGCCTGGTGAGGCGGCTTGTGGATGCCTGCCCACGGCTGGAGGTCGTCAAGCGATCCGTCTGCATTGAAGGTGCACGCCGGGCCTTCGCCCGTGTAAAAACGCAGTGGGTCAAGCTAGACGTCGTGAAGCTGATCAAGGAGGGGCCGCTGGAGAGCAAGGAGCACCGCCACCCCGAGATGTACTACGAGGGTGTTCTGCCGGGCGCCCGTCTTATCGCGGATGAGTGTTCGCAAAATGTAATATTTGAATGAGACTTGCTCGTTTTGTCCTGTATGTATGACAACTTGTATCGTTTTAGCTATGCAACGCTTGTGTGAATTTAAAATATTACCTTCTGTTTGGCTGTTTATCCAATCTGAGAGATGGCTAGTCCTCGGCTTCTGCCCCCATGCCACGAGTGCCGGGGTGTTCGGGATAAACCTGAGCACTCTTGTTCCCATGTTTGGGTCTTTCGAGGGAGGTGCTCAGCACAACGAACAAGGCAACCGGACTAATAATGCTTTATCACTCTCACTTAGCCATAGAATTCTATAATTTTGAATTTTGGCGAAGCCCTTGGTATTCGGAAGGCCGACTTCGGAGCGCGATACACGCCTGTAAGCCGGACGGAGTCGGGCCCTCGCCCTAAGCGGCATAAGTCTTTAGGGACTCGAAAAACCTCGCCGAACAGCGACCAGTCTCTCGCCTTATCATGACAGTCGGTTTTAGCTTTCTCTACTGAGGTGCTCGGCCCGGCAGAACCGGGGCACAATCGCAGTAGTTCTCCTAGCGCTATCTTAGCCAATAGAGCGGAACGTAAGGTACCAAAACATAGGAGCCGGGAAAACCCAACATTCTACCAAAGACATGATTCGGAGTTGATGCATATAATGCTATAAGTTCGGGGTGCCGCACTTGTGAAATTGTTCGGACTTTTCACACCATATTGTGGGTACGTAAGCCCCTGGTGCATTGGCCGTACCAGAGTGTACAGTTGCTAGGCGTTATTAATGAACGCATAGATATGTATATATATAACAAAAATGCGATAATAGTCATAATGTCATGTATTGTATAGTAAAAAATTGCATTAAAGCAGAGTGATACAGATAGTGTAATAAGCAAAAGAGTAGGACTATGTCCCTTCCAAGGGCGAGCTGAGGAATTATATGAAATCTGTAATCCACCTGGGAATTCCGTAGTTGTTGGCCTCCTTGGTTGTTGTATCATGTGTTCGGCAGTAGAGCTGCCGGACAGTGTTTCCAGAGATTGAAGTCCTGAAAGAAAAAGAAAAATAACCAAATGGGAAGCCCCTAGTGCGATTTAGGCCGCGTTTTGGGTCGTGCCGTAGTTGTGCCCCCCCTCCCCACCTGTGCCCATAGTATTTTTAATGCATAATTATGTACTCGCGGCATGAACAACGCCGTTGGGCTGGGATTGGGGTGGCCGCCGTATTGCTACGCGAGCTCAGATCGCGCCAGGCGGTCTGTTTGCCGATTGCCCCGAGCGCGCTTGAAGGTGTCCGGGCTTTGAAACGCCGAACTGGTAGATTGCCTTGGGAGGCTGCTTTGCGCTTCTGTTGCGAGGGCCGCGGTGTGCTCCTCTGTTCGGAGAGAGCGCTTTGTGTTTCCATTGACTGTAATAACTCCGCGAGGTCCTGGCATCATGAGCTTGAGGTATGCATAATGTGGTACCGCATTGAATCTAGCAAATGCGGTTCATCCGAGCAGCGCATGATAACGACTGTGGAACGGGACTATATCGAAGATTAACTCTTCGCTTCGGAAGTTATCCGTGGATCCGAAGACCACTTCCAGTGTAATTGAGCCTGTGCAGTGGGCATCTACGCCTGGAATGACGCCTTTAAAGGTCATTTTTGTGGGTTTGATCCTTGAGGGGTCTATACCCATTTTGCGCACTGTGTCCTGATAAAGCAGGTTCAGACTGCTGCCGCCGTCCATAAGGACTCGAGTGAGGTGAAATCCGTCAATGATTGGGTCTAGGACTAGTGCGGCGAATCCGCCATGACGGATACTAGTGGGGTGGTCCCTGCGATCGAAGGTGATCGGACAGGAGGACCAAGGGTTGAACTTTGCGGCGACTAGCTCCAACGCATATACGTCCTTGAGCGCACGCTTCCACTCCCTCTTGGGGATGTGGGTTGCGTATATCATGTTCACCGTCCGCACTTGCGGGGGAAACCTCTTCTGTCCTCCAGTGTGCGGATGCCGGGGTTCTTCCTCGTCATCGCTATGCGGCCCCTTGTCCTTGTTTTCGGCAATTAACTTGCCGGCCTGCTTGAACACCCAACAATCCCTGTTGGTGTGATTAGCTGGCTTGTCTGGGGTGCCGTGTATTTGACACGAGCGATCGAGTATACGGTCCAAGATGGACGGACATGGCGTACTTTGTTTGAATGGCTTTTTCCGCTGACCGGGCTTAGAGCCTTTGAATCTGGCATTGACTGCCGTATCCTCAGTACTTTCGCCGTTAATGCGGCGCTTATGCTTGTTGCGACTTGACCTGCTATTGCCGTCCTTGGTATCTGAGGTACCATGGTTCTTTGATATGTTATTACTGCGAGCCAACCAGCTGTCTTCTCCCGCACAAAAGCGGGTCATGAGCGTCGTGAGGGCTGCCATAGATTTCGGCTTTTCCTGACCAAGGTGCCGGGCTAGCCACTCGTCTCGGATGTTGTGCTTGAAAGCCGCTAAGGCCTCCGCATCCGGACAGTCGACGATTTGATTTTTCTTTGTAAGGAACCGAGTCCAGAATTGCCTAGCCGACTCTTTTGGCTGCTAAATTATATGGCTCAAGTCATCGACGTCGGGTGGTCGCACATAAGTGCCCTGAAAGTTGTCGAGGAATGTGGCTTCCAGATCTTCCCAATAGCTAATGGAGTCCGCTGGCAAGCTATTAAGCCAATGTCGCCCTGGTCCTTTGAGTTTTAGTGGGAGGTACTTGATGGCATGTAAGTCATCACCGTGGGCCATGTGGATGTGGAGGAGGAAGTCCTCAATCCATACCGCGAGGTCTGTAAGTGTCGTCGTATGATTCAATGTTTACAGGTTTGAAACCTTCTGGGAATTGATGTTCCATTACTTCGTCTGTGAAGCATAAGGGGTGTGCGGCGCCTCTGTATTAGGCTATATCACGACGCAGCTCGAATGGGTCCTGCCCGCTGTGTTCAGCCCGGTCGGATTTGCTTTTACTGTATCCGGCGTGACGTTTATCATCTCGTAGAGTGGTGCACCCTCGTGATCCGTAGATCGATCTTGAATGCGTTGCTTTGTCCTCCAATATGTCTCGCAGGTCTAGCGTATCTCCCCATGCCTTTTTATTTGAATGGCGTTGGGGTGGAGGGTGAGCTTTTGGCTGGAATGCCTCTCTATCGCGGCCACGGGGTGGCCGATCAGCCGTTTCGTACGCTTCTTCCTCCATTCAGGGAGCAACCTGCGCCTTGGATAACTCTTGGAGGGACGCTCGACTTTATATTGCTCGGCCGCGAGGACTTCGGTCCATTTGTCAGCTAGCAAATCTTGATCAGCTTGAAGCTGCTGTTGCTTTTTCTTCAGGCTATTTGCCGTGGCCATAAGCCTGCACTTGAAGCGCTCTTGTTCGACGGGATCCTCTGGTACGGCGAATTCATCGTCGCCGAGGCTTTGCCTCGTCTTCGGAGGGGGGCATGTAATTGTCATCCTCCTCCTCTCCGCCAGCCGCTCTCTCAGGAGAGCTGGTTCCTTCATCCTCCTGCTCTTGCTGGAGGGGATTGTTGTTTTCTTTGGCGCTATCTGGAGTGTTATTATCTCCTGTGCCGGTATCACCACTTTTGCTTTGGCGGGACTTAGAGCGGCGCCGCTGACGTCAGCGCTTGGGTTGCTTCTTGGAGGGGTCATCCTCCGTTATCTCGTCGCTGTTGCCTTCATTGGGTGTATCCACCATGTATATGTCATACGACGAGGTGGCTGTCCAGTGCCCTGTAGGTGCTGGTTCATATTCATCTCCTACATCGTCGTCCATACCGTCGATGTCTTCGGAGTCGAAATCGAGCATGTCGGTTAAGTCATCGATAGTGGCTACAAAGTGGGTGGTGGGTGGGCGTCGAATTTCTTCGTCGTCCGCATCCCAATCCTGTTGGCCATAATCCGGCCAGGGCTATCCTGACAAAGAGAGAGACCTTAGTGAATTCAGAACATCGCCGAAGGGCGAGTGCTGAAAGATATCCGCGACGGTGAATTCCATGATCGGCGCCCACTCGGATTCGATTGGCAGGGGCGCGGATGGTTCGGGGTCCGGAAGAGAGTCCGGCACCTTGGAGTCACGGGCTGCACGGAGATTTATGCTGGTGTTCGGCTCGATCACCGTTGAGACTGCAACCCCTGAGGCGGTGTCTAGCCCCCCATCCTCGATTGGCGTAGTTGGCTCCGAGCTAAGGGTCGGAGCTGATGCGGGCGCGGCCTCTGGAGTACCGTCCGGTGGCAGAGCTAGGTCATACCCATCGCGACCGTGCGGCGCGCCCGGCTATGGCTCGAATCCGTCGAAGATCAAGTCCCCACGGATATTGGCCGTGTAATTCAAACTTCCAAATCTGACCTGATGGCCAGGGGCGTAGCTTTCGATCTGCTCCAGATGGCCAAGCAAATTAGCCCGCAGTGCAAAGCCGCCGAATACGAAGATCTGTCCGGGGAGAAAAGTCTCACCCTGGACCGCATCGCTATCTATGATAGTAGGAGCCATCAAGCCTAACGGCGACGACACAGAGGAACTCTCAATGAAAGCACCAATGTCGGTGTCAAAACCAGCGGATCTCGGGTAGGGGGTCCCGAACTGTGCGTCTAGGCCGGATGGTAACAGGAGGCAAGGGACACGAAGTTTTACCCAGGTTCAGGCCCTTTTGATGGAGGTAAAACCCTACGTCCTGCTTGATTAATATTGATGATATGGGTGTTACAAGAGTAGATCTACCATGAGATCAGAGAGGCTAAACCCTAGAAGCTAGCCTACGATATGATTGTATGTTGTGATTGTTGTCCTACGGACTAAAACCCTTCGGTTTATATAGACACCGGAGAGGGTTAGGGTTACACAAGGTCGGTTACAAAGGAGGAGATATCCATATACGTATTGCCTAGCTTGCCTTTCACGCCAAGTAGAGTCTCATCCGGACACGAGACGAAGTCTTCAATCTTGTATCTTCATAGTCTAACAGTCCGGCCAATGGAGATAGTCCGGCTGTCCGGAGACCCCCTAATCCAGGACTCCCACGCTTATACTGTCTTTTTTGTAATTAAAATTTACAAAAATACACATGAATAAATTTTTATAGTTCGGCTAAAAAAAGTTCGTCCTGTAATAAAAAATGTTCATCACATCTATTAAAAACTATTAATATTTTAAAATTTCCATGTATTAGAATAAATCTCAATGTGTATTGAATGTGCGGTTTTCAATTGTGTTTTCCATATTTGTGTGTGTGTGGGGGGGGGGGGGGGGGGGTATTTCCCATTTTTAGAGGAAAGTCAATCAATTATAAAAATGGGGAAAATATTGCAGAAAATGGAAAATACACATTCCTACATTTAATATGTTTACCATGTAGTCTAAAAACCAGTAATGTGTTTCGGACCGAACATCATATATTCATATGCTCTTTTCTTCATGTCAGTAACACAAAACAATATTTTACAAGTAACAGTGTTTGATCTTTTTCGTGTTAGGGTGGGTCTATGTCATGTGCGGTCTTGTTATCTGTGGAAGCATTGAATATAATAATTTATGAAAATTGCACTTTGATACATGACTGAGAATAATATGTTGTTAATCATTGCAGGGAGGTCTACGTTCGCCGGTTCACCATCTGGCCCTCTTCTTGAATCAACACCGATGAGTTCATCTTTGACAGATCCTGCCACTGTTCCCAGTAAAGTGCTCTTCTGTTCTTACCGCCGCTCTTTGAAACATGTGGAAAATAAGCAATGCAGAGGTCTTCAGAAATGGCGATGAGCCCATCTCACTTATCTTTCACCGCTACACTAGGAGGTTTTCGGATGCTCAATTTTAGTTTAGAAATCGCCTTCTAAAAATTGGGGAATGATATTGCATCTCACTTGAACAATATTCAGAATGGGATCCGATGGAAGAGAAGGAATTTTGATCCGTAGCCAGGATAGGGCTCAGTATTGTACAAGAGAGAGGTCGACCCAATTAGGTTAATATGAGCACATACATGAAATAACCATTTTGCACCAACTTTTAGGTTTAGGTTCTGGATGATTAGGAGTGCTACACGTGATTCTCTGACCCTGATTAGAATCTGATTAGGAGGTTTAATGGGAGACCATTCTTTGAGCCAGGAAGATATTGTCAGTTAAGTGTTTGGGCAGAATCTTTTAGCTAGTTTGGTCACTTGTGCCTCTGATGGATAGCTTCTACTGTAATTAAAATAAAAAAACACATGAATAAATTCTTACAGGTTCGTCCAAAGAATTTGTCATCTATTCGATAATGTTCATCATATCTATTAAAATCTGGTATATATGTTAAATAGTTCATATACTAAAATAAATGTCATCGCATATTGAATGTGCAATTTTTGACTGGTTTTTTCTTATTTGTGTGTGTGGGGGTGGGGGGGGTGGGGGGGGGGGCTAATTTTTAAAATGGCAAAATATATTGCAAAAAATGAAACTTACACATTCATACATTTAATATGTTTATCATGTATTCTAAAAATGCTTATCGTATATTCGGAAAATGTTCTTCGCGTATTTGAAAATAGTTTTATTTAGAAAGAAGTGTTTATCACGTACTCAAAAACATATTCATTGCATCTTTGTAAAATGTTCATCACACACTTGAAAATCATGCATCATATATTTGTAAAAGTTTCATGCATAAAAACACACAGTTCAAGATAACACAAACTGCAAGTGAGGCGATTGTCTCTTGCTTGGCAATTCGCGTGCCTAAACCTTATGTGCAAATCACAATCCACCTTTTTTGCCAGAAATAAATATATCAGTGTCTTTAAAAAACTCATGCATTCAAAAAAATAAAAAATGTCCATCGCATCATTGGAAAAATGTTCTGGCATTTTCAGAAAATGTTCATCATGGAATTAAAAAAATCATTGCATACTTGTAAAAAATTCATGACATATTTAAAAATTGGTGTGCAAAAAAATAATACACAAAAAAAATCAAATATTGAAAAATGAAGATAAAATAAAATGTGAAATGCATATTTGAAAAATGTTTGGTTTTCAAATTTTCAGGAGATTTTTTTATTTCATAGTTGTGAAAAAAATATGAATCAGTTTTAAAATGGGGAATATGTATTGCAAAAAATGGGGAAAAGTATGCAATCATACGTATAAGATGTTCATCTCATATTATTAAAAAGGCTCGTGCATTGCTGTGGATAGTAAGTATCTATGTAATAAAACAGTATAAATAACCAATTCAAAAGGATATTTTTTTAGTAACGGTGAACCACAACTGTCCTCGTTGATTATTATTTTGCTGGGTTGCGTTCGGACATAGCTGAATAATTTTTGTAAGCGTTGGTCGTAGCTGACGCTCTTTTTAGCATAAGGTCGTAGTTTTCTTAGAATAAGTAACCAATTGAAAAGAATTGTTTTTATTAACGGGGAACCACAACTATCCTCACTGAATATATTTTTTGTTGATTTGCATTCCGTCATTGGTGAATAATTTTTATAATTGTTCGTCATAGCTGCATCTTTTATTTCGGCATGCGATCATAGTTTTTTTTTTTGAGAATCGCACAAGTTTGTAGTTGTATTTAGTTGACACAAGGTCGTAGCTATTAATCTCCCTGCATGGAGGACACAGGAACCATATGGCGAAATCACTAATCAGCGCGTCACTTGTCGCAATCTATAAGTTTTCCTTTTTTTATAGATTCGTTTATTCAAAACGTTTTATCTTTTAAACCGTGCGTCTAAATCTTGACCGTTTTCATCATTGGATTCCTCGCGTCGAGATCTTTAAAACTAGATCCCATGTTGATAGGTTTTGACGAACTTTTTTTCATGAAAAAAACCGGGCGAAAAAAACCGATCCAGCAGCACGGTTTTTTTTCCTTTCTAAAAGAGGCACGCCCGTGCCTCTCGCGAAATCATACCCGTACCTCTTGTGGAAGCAAAACCGTAACTCTCGTGAAAGGAAAAAAAACAGAAAACATGTTTTTTTTCGTTTCCAAGAGGCATGACCGTGACTCTCGTGAAAGCACAACCGTGCCTCTCGCGGAAGCAAACCCTTGACTATCGCGAAAGAAAAAAAACAAAAAATGCGTATTTTTTCCCTTTCTGAGAGGCACAGCCGTGACTTTCATGAAAGCACAACCGTGCCTCTCGCGAAACAGAAAGCGCGTTTTATTTTTCCCTTTCCGAGAGGCACGACCGTGACTCTCGCGAAAGCATAACCGTACCTCTCGCGGAAGCAAAACCGTGACTCTCACGAAAGAAAAAAAAACAGAAAACACGTTTTTTCGTTTCTGAAAGGCACGGCTGTGACTCTTGATACGTCTCCAACGTATCTATAATTTTTGATTGCTTCATGCTATATTATCTATTGTTTTGGACATTATTGGGCTTTATTATCCGCTTTTATATTATTATTGGGACTAACCTATTAACCGGAGGCCCAGCCAAAATTGATGTTTTTTTTACCTATTTTAGGGTTTCGAAGAAAAGTCAAACGGAGTCCAAACGGAATGAAACCTTCGGGAACGTGATTTTCTCGCCGAACATGATCCAGGAGACTTGGACGCTAGGTCAAGAAACAAAGGAGGAGGCCACGAGGTAGGGGGCGCGCCTCCCCCCCCCCCCCATCCCCCACCAGGCACGCCCTCCACCCTCATGGGCCCCCTGTTGCTCCACCGACGTACTCCTTCCTCCTATATATACCTACATACCCCCAAACGATCAGATACGGAGCCAAAACCCTAATTCCACCGCCGTAACTTCCTGTATCCACGAGATCCCATCTTGGGTCCTGTTCCGGAGCTCCACCAGAGGGGGTATCCATCGCGGAGGACTTCTACATCAATACCATAGCCTCTCCGATGAAGTGTGAGTAGTTTACCTCAGACCTTCGGGTCCATAGTTATTAGCTAGATGGCTTCTTCTCTCTTTTTGGATCTCAATATAATGTTCTCCCCCTCTCTTGTGGAGATCTATTCGATGTAATCTTCTTTTTGCGGTGTGTTTGTTGAGACCGATGAATTGCGGGTTTATGATCAAGATTATCTATGAACTATATTTGAATCTTCTCTGAATTCTTTTATGTATGATTGGTTATCTTTGCAAGTCTCTTGGAATTATCAGTTTGGTTTGGCCTACTAGATTGATCTTTCTTGCAATGGGAGAAGTGCTTAGCTTTGGGTTCAATCTTGCGGTGTCCTTTCCCAGTGACAGTAGGGGCAACAAGGCACGTATTGTATTGTTGCCATCGAGGATAACAAAATGGGGTTTTTATCATATTGCATGAATTTATCCCTCTACATCATGTCATATTGCTTAAGGCCTTACTCTATTTTCATGAACTTAATACTCTAGATGCATGCTGGATAGCGGTAGATGAGTGGAGTAATAGTAGTAGATGCAGGCAAGAGTCGGTCTACTTGTCTCGGACGTGATGCCTATATACATAATCATACCTAGATATTCTCATAACTATGCTCAATTCTGTCAATTGCTCAACAGTAATTCGTTCACCCACTGTAGAATACGTATGCTCTTGAGAGAAGCCACTAGTGAAACATATGGCCCCCGGGTCTATCTTCATCATATTAATCTTCGAATACTTAGTTATTTCCTTTGCTTTTTACTTTGCTTTTATTTTACTTTGCATCTTTATCATAAAAATACCAAAAATATTATCTTATCATATCTATCAGATCTCACTGTCGTAAGCGACCGTGAAGGGATTGACAACCCCTTATCGCGTTGGTTGCGAGGAGTCATTTGTTTTGTGCAGGTACTAGGGACGCGCGCGCAACCTCCTACTGGATTGATACCTTTGTTCTCAAAAACTAAGGGAAATACTTACGCTACTTTGTTGCATCATCCTTTCCTCTTGAAGGAAATCCAACGCAATGCTCAAGAGGTAGCAACTCTCGCTAAAGCACAATTGTGCCTCTTGCGAAAAAAATCGTGACTTTCGTGAAAGAAAAAAAAACGCGTTTTTTTCGTTTCCGAAAGGCACGGCCGTGACTCTCGCTAAAACACAACCGTGCCTCTTGCGAAAAAAAACCGTGACTTCCGCGAAAGAAAAGAAAAGAAAACGTGTTTTTTTCATGCAAAAAAATATTTTTTTTCGAATATTTTTTTGATCGAAAAGCTAAGAAAGACCGGGAGAAAACCAAAATGTCGAAAAAACCCAGGAAAAAACCGTTTAAAAAGCCAAAAACGCGTGCAAAAAAATACAAAAATAAAATTCGGAGGAAGCACCCAAAGCGCAACACGTGGCGAATGGCTGAGAGCGCGCCAAGTGGCGCTGATCGTTGCAAGGCTCCCGAAGAAGCGCTCGTTAACTAGTTGCTCCCACCATATGGAAGAACGAACCTAACGAATGAAACACTTTTTTTTGCTGGGCTTTGTCGAGAAACGCTTCTCTCGTTGGGCTTTGTGGGTTTGGTCCAAGCCACAAATCAACGGAGTTGGTTCCATCGCTGCTTGATCGCTAGGCACACTTGTGGGAAGGGATTGACGAAACCAGCGGTGGAACAGTGCATCGAGATGAGTTGAAAAATCATATATGTGTATTTGGGTAAATTTTTAGGTCCCATGCAAGAAATGAGAATAAATTTCAAATACCTCAGCATCGTAGTTCGGCCGGAAACATTAAGATACTTGGTTTTTAAATTTCTGTAAATCCAAAAATCGCCTGAAAATTATGAAACTTGGCATGGTATCATGAAATGGCATCAACATGCCGTGGTAAAAATTTTGTCTGATTTGAAACAAGTTTTGGTATAAGCTTTTTACAAACCGGAGCTTCTTTCAAGAAGCCTCATGGTTTCGAGAGGGACGTGTCACCTCTGTTGCGAAACGACATACACCGTCTCTGCCCGTCTTGATTTTTTTTACAGAGACAACATAGACCAATAGGAATATCGTGTTAAATTTTGGAATTAATCCAGGTTTGTCTGGTCTTTTTTATACATTAATTTTCATATTCATAATTTTAAGCAAAACTTTATAGAGATAATCAAGTGCACTAAAATCATTAGCAATTGGTTTATCATAATTGAATTTTTCAAAAAGATTAGCAAGTGGATGATGATCCATATCAATAGTTTATTAGCAAGCAAATAGAAGGCACATGGCACACAAGCAAGGATAGTAACACAATTTTTCATGCCCCCTGGGTGCCATTTCACTAGAGGCTTCTCTCTCAAACACATAGCATACAGTGGGTGAATAAATTGTTGTTGAGAAATTGATAGAAAAGCGCATTGTTATGATGTATTCACAACAATGATGTATATAGGCATCACATCCGAGACAAGTAGGTCGAATCATGTCTGCATCTACTACTATTACTCCACCAATGGACCGCTACCATGCATCTATGGTATTAAGTTCATGACAAACAGAATAACGTCTTAAATAAGATGACATATAATATAGAGAAAATAAACCCAACCAATATAAACAAACCTCGTCGTTTTACCCTTAATAGTAATAATACAATACGTGTCTCGCTACCCCTTCTGTCATTGGGTGAGGACACCGTAAGATTGAACCCATTACAAAGCACCTCTCGCACTGAAGATAAATCAATCTAGTTGGCCAAACCAAATGGATATCATAAACCCACAATCATGCATAATAAAATTCAGAAAGACTCAATTACTTTCAATGAATAATCTAATCATAAACCCACAATTCATCCGATCTAAAAAACACACCGCAAAAAAAGATTACATCGGATAGAACTCCAAGAAGATCGAGAAGAATATGGTATTGAAGATCAAAGGGAGAGAAGAAGTCATCTAGCTACTAGCTATGGACCCGTATGTCTGTGATGAACTATTCACGCATCATTTGAAGGCAGCAAGGATAATGTAGAAGCCCTCCATGACCGATTCCCTCCAGCAGAGTACCGGAAAGAGACCTCCAGATGTGATCGCGGAAGAACAGAAGCTTGCAACGACGGAAAAAATGTTTTGAATGGCTCTCTGTTGGTTTTTTATTTGAAAATTTATAGAGGTGGAATTAGGTCAAACGGAGTTGCTTGGGAGTCACGAGTTCCCTCCTTGTAAGCTTGTGGCTCTCTCGTACGTCTTGTGGCCTCCTCCCGAACCTTCTAAGGCCCCTTCTGGTCCAGAAAAAATCATCGTAAAGTTTCATCGTGTTTGGACTTCGTTTGTTACTGTTTTTTGAAAAATAAAAAACAAGCAAAAAAATCAGGAACTATCACTGAACACTAAGTTAATAGTTTAATCCCCAAAAATAATATAAAATAACATATAAATGCATATAAAGCATCAAGATTGATAATAATAGTATGAAACAATCAAAAATTATAGATACATTGAAGACGTATCAGTCAGCGACATAAGGAAGGTCATTAGTGGTCAAATCAGGTCAAACTGGCTGGGGATTAGCGGTCGGCGAGGGGGCACTTTTGCTAAGTCTCAGTTAACCGGGGCTTCGTTATGTCTCAGTTGATGTTATATGCCTTTGATCTTACATGAGATTTGTACTTATTTTTTTCAGTTTTTTATTTTTTTTCTTATATACTATGTCACTTTAAAGCATCTCTAGCAGATACCTAAAAGGGACCATCCAGCAAAATAACCGCCAGTTTGTGGGATGATGGCATTTATTTGCCCGGAATAGATTCCACAAAATCATCCGTCCGGTATTTTTTGGTGGGATCTGCATATTCCAACCCATTTCCTCTATATTTATGGAACGGGGGACATTTTTTTAATAGAACCTGAAAAATAAGAAACTTTGGCGGGAGGGAACTTTAGCCACACCATTTTGGAACTCTAGCCCTGTTTCAACCTGTATCCCCAATCCTTCCCGAAAGAACAGAAAAAAAAAACGACCCGACCCGACGGAGGCGCTCGTTCCTCCCGACTGCTCCCCTCCCCCTCTGGTCCACTGACCGCGCCGCGGCCCTTCTCTGCCGACCGTGCCGCGCCCCTGTCCCGGCTCGCCCCCGCGACCTCGAAGACGCCGCTGCTCCTCCGACCGCGCCGCGCCCGTCCCCTCGACGTCGACTTCAGCCGCGCCGGCACGCGTGCCCCTACTCCGCTGGCCGAGTAAGGACCGGCGGCGCGTGTCGAGGTGCTGCCCCTCTCTCTTTCCCGTACGCTGATCTGATCTACTTACCCGAGCTGTGGCTAGTAATCCACCATTGTACTCAATTACTGCTCCCGTTGTCATCCGTTCCCGTGCTTGCAGAGCTTTTCTTCTGGAAGTTGTCTTTCTGATTCACAAGTTCGCGTGCTTGATTGCCGGTTGCATTGAAGTTGCCAAGTTGGGGTTATCAATCCTATAATCCTGCAAACGATGCATTGCTGTACCCTCTGCTCTGGAACTGAAGGAGACAAGCAAGGGGCATATATGTGTCTTTCTTGGAACGTGTTAGTCTCCGTTTGACACTAGTGGTGTTTTGGCATGGGAAAACTGAACTGAGTGGTATTTTGGCGCTTTGGTCTTCACTAGTGATATTTTGCAGCTTTCCACTTTGATTAGTGGTGTTTTTGGTCATTCTCTCGTGCTATAAGTAATTCTCTGACACGGACACAAGTACCCGAATCCGACTCGGATTCGGCTGTCTGATTCCGCAAAATAAAGTCCCCGGATCCGACTTGGATTCGGGTGCCTGATTTGGCAAAATAAATTGGACACGTGCAAATATGCTACACAGATTTGCGGTTTCAGTTTGGCGAAATAAATCCGGGCATGAGTTTCCGTGCAACACTGCTTTTGGGTCCATTAGAGTGAGCAATCACATGGCTAGGTGTGATTAGCAGAGATTTTTTTTCCTTTTTATTTTGGGTGGTGGGGACAGTAGTAGACAGGGATGGCTTGAGCTTTTAGGTGAGGACACATATACAAACCTAACTAGTAGAATGCCCGTGCGTTGCTACGGGCCATGAATGTATTTTTGTCGGTTGCACATATGAAAATGCATGTCAAATTTTACATGCATAGAAATGATGCACGTAAAAGTAATTGAAATCCACTTCATTTGATAAAAAAACCTAATACAATGATGTGTACACAAAGAGTAGTTCAGAATATTGATGGGTAAAAAGCAGCCACTCCTCTCTTCACTCCCGCATAGTCAGCCAACCACTGGTTGTCGCCGCATCTCATCTCCCCACCACAACGTTGTCGACGCCATCTCTTTGATCAACCTCCCCTCCACACCATGGTGAAGCCCACCCGCTCCTCTCTCCGCCGCCTCCCCTCTCATCCATGGCATCGCCAGCCCCCTTCTCTTTCCGCCACGACATGGCCCGCCTCCTTCAACCCTTCTAAACCTCTCGCGTCGCTGTGTTCAAAATTTCTGAAATATCTTCAGTTTCAAAATTTCTAGTAGAACGCCCTTGCGTTGCTACGGGCGACATACAAATAAATCAAATAGGTGACTAAGCAACATGTCGAAGTCCTTCGACTATATATCCATTTTGTAAATTTGTTTAGTAAATGCTATGTGAAAGATCATATGTCAGTTGTTCACATTTTTTTTGCACCAACCAAATACCGTGCACACCATCTTTTCTTCCTCACCTTCGTCTTCCTCCTTCCAGCCTCTTGACCCACCGTTCGAGGCTAGTCTAACCCGTGCGCGCCGCCCCTCCCCGCCCATGCTGGCTCCTCCATATCTCGGCGCCTGATTCTTATAGACTGTGACACTGCGAGTGTCCACTGGTGCATAGAGATCCATTATTGTTGTACATTATTTATACGGATAATATATGTGTTGACACAGTGCAGAAGCAAGACATGAAGAAAAATTATTAATTTAAGTGCTTTTTTTTCTAAATGGCGCAAATATCATCCACACAAAAACCTTTTTTTGAACTAACCAGCCTAAACAAAACTGAATACAAATATGAAAACCTAAGCCTTTCTTTTCAAGGCAATTGATGCTCATTGAGCTCATTTGAGAATTTATATTTCAATAAGTGGCCTGCTTGGAACGGAAACAGAAGTTTAGATCATCAATATTGCCTCAACCGCAACACGGATAACGCTTCTAAGGACCACAAGGAACACAGAAGTGCGAAAAAAGATGTATAGCTGAGAAAATCAAATTAAAACAAAGACCCGAATAATTAAAGTGATTTCCTTCCTTAAGTTCTTCCATTTCATTGTGCATGCGAACATTTGTGTATGGGAAAGGTAGTTCAATAGTAATAGTCAAAAAGTATATTACAAACAAACTTGTAACTAAATGAGTTTCAAAAATAGCTAAAAAATCTAATTTAGGTTGTGATGTTATACGGCCTCTCACCTGTGCTTTCTTTGGAGCACGCATGCATGTCTTTCAAAGATGAAAGAAGCCACATGCATCGCAACCTTTCAGTTTAGATCATTTATCTTAGGCTGCATGCAACATAACACACCATAGTTTTTTCATGTCCATACACATCCATCTTCACTTCTCACAATAGAGTAACGTGCTACAAAAAGTATGCTTACCATCAATGAATACTGATAAGCATTAAGAGGTAAATTAAAAACAACAAGGGGCTCAGAAGTTAAAAATGAATGACCAGGTTAGCAATCAAAATTGGTTCGATAATATTACAATACTACACTGTACCCAAGCACAAAAATTTTCACCGGCACCTGCCATCCCAACCATGCCCATTCTAATGAATGCCTCAACTCCAGAGAGGTTTCATTACTAAAAAATCAAGCCTGATCACGATATTGAAAACTGAAGAAACGACACCTAATTGTCATAGATATCTTTGACAGTGTAGCCATCCTTGATTGAAGAAATTATTGGGCACAAGAGACCAAACTGTGTGGTAAGTGCTAAAGCACTTACTAACCCACGAGCTGGTGAGAAATCCAAGAAAGAGCAGGGAATTAGTGATTTGAACAGCAAAAGTAAGCAAGTAGCTTGGTGACAACAAACTGTAAGCCATGAAAAATTGGCAAGAAGTGATTGGCACATTGCGATCTCCCAAGATGAACTCATGCAGATCCTGGATGGACCACCAACCAACATCCATTGTAGAGTCTCTTGGAAAAGTAATCCAACTTCGAAATATTGTGTATGTAACTATCTTCTGCACACACAAAAGATGGTTTCAAACAAGCCACTTTATTGAAATGGAATAAGCAGAATTTGCTCAAGAAATAATGTGTTTTGACAGTAAAATTTTCTTCGAACGATCGCAAGGTTCAAACAATTCTATCAAACAGAAAGTACTTCAAAGAATATGACCACATTGTAACTGTGTATTAACCTATGCCAATATGGTAAAAACGCGGCCTACAAAACAAACTGCAATGACAAAGTTAGCATAGCTCCAAAAACTACTGACGCAGCTAAGTCATGAGAAGTCAATACTTTAATCAGCCCAAAATCACCTGTTTCAGACAACAACATATATATTCAGGACACAAAATATTGTCGTTACCAGTATTCACAGTGCAGTTATTTCAAGTATTTTTCCAACCTGGTTTTGTTAGAGAATACTTATCGAGCCATATATTTTGGTCCTTTGTAAGAAATATATTTGAACACTGAAAAAAAATACAATGCATGGTGAGTGGTGAGTGACCTGCTAGGATTAAGTGAATTGTGAATATCAGATAAAGTTGCTACTTATCAGAAGCTGAGGAACTAAAAATGCATAGACAGGCTCACTCAATTTATGAGCAATCTAAATAACCTGAAGAAGTCCGGTAAGTAGAACAAGTCAGGCTGGAGGCACAAGCACGAGTGAATCTGTGAACTACTGCATTCAAAATTATATCAAGCAAAAACATGTGTATATTTCAATACTGCTGCATCAATCACGGACTTACTTGTATGTCACCCATAGCAACGCCCGTTGTTCAATTTCAAAATTTATGAAATGTCAAATTCAAAATTATAGTCTTTCACAGTGTGTGTAGTGTCTAATATTGCTCGAGAGTGAAAACGATTATGTATATGACTGAACCTTTTGTTGGGGAACGTAGCAGAATTTTAAAATTTTCTACGCATCATCAAGATCAATCTATGGAGTCATCTAGCAACGAGGGAGAGGGGAGTGCATATACATACCCTTGTAGATCGCGAGCGGAAGCGTTCAAGAGAACGGGGTTGATGGAGTCGTACTCGTCGTGATCCAAATCACCGATGACCAAGCGCCGAACGGACGGCACCTCCGCGTTCAACACACATATGGTTGGGAAGACGTCTCCTCCTTCTTGATCCAGCAAGGGGAAGGAGAGGTTGATGGAGATCCAGCAGCACGACGGCGTGGTGGTGGAAGCAGCGGTGATCTCGGCAGGGCTTCGCCAAGCTCCAACGAGAGAGAGAGAGGTGTTACGAGGGGAGAGGGAGGCGCCAAGGGCTTGGGTGTGGCTGCCCTCCCTCCCCCCACTATATATAGGGGCCCTAAGGGGGCGCCGGCCCTAGGAGATCCAATCTCCAAGGGGGGCGGCGGCCAAGGGGGACTTGCCCCCCAAGTCAGGTGGGGCGCCCCCCACCCCTAGGGTTTCCAACCTAGGCGCAGGGGGAGGCCCATGGGGGGCGCACCAGCCCACCAGGGGCTGGTTCCCCTCCCACTTCAGTCCATGGGGCCCTCCGGGATAGGTGGCCCCATCCGGTGGACCCCCGGGAACCTTCCGGTGGTCCCGGTACAATACCGATTAACCCCGAAACTTTCCCGATGGCCGAAACAGGACTTCCTATATATAAATCTTCACCTCTGGACCATTCCGGAACTCCTCATGACGTCCGGGATCTCATCCGGGACTCCGAACAACTTTCGGGTTACCGCATACTAATATCTCTACAACCCTAGCGTCACCGAACCTTAAGTGTGTAGACCCTATGGGTTCGCGAAACACGCAGACATGACCGAGAAGACTCTCCGGTCAATAACCAACAGCGGGATCTGGATACCCATGTTGGCTCCCACATGTTCCATGATGATCTCATCAGATGAACCACGATGTCGAGGATTCAATCAATCCCGTATTCAATTCCCTTTGTCAATCGGTACGTTACTTGCCCGAGATTCGATCGTCGGTATCCCAATACCTCGTTAAATCTCGTTCCCGACAAGTCACTTTACTCGTACCATAATGCATGACCCCGTGACCAAACACTTGGTCACACTGAGCTCATTATGATGATGCATTACCGAGTGGGCCCAGAGATACCTCTCCGTCATACGGAGTGACAAATCCTAGTCTCGATCCGTGTCAACCCAACAGAGACTTTCGGGGATACCTGTAGTATACCTTTATAGTCACCCAGTTACGTTGTGACGTTTGGTACACCCAAAGCACTCCTACGGCATCCGGGAGTTACACGATCTCATGGTCTAAGGAAATGATACTTGACATTAGAAAAGCTCTAGCAAACGAACTACACGATCTTGTGCTATGCTTAGGATTGGGTCTTGTCCATCACATCATTCTCCTAATGATGTGATCCCGTTATCAATGACATCCAATGTCCATAGTCAGGAAACCATGACTATCTATTGATCAACGAGCTAGTTAACTAGAGGCTCACTAGGGACATGTTATGGTCTATGTATTCACACATGTATTATGATTTCCGGATAACACAATTATAGCATGAATAATAGACAATTATCATGAACAAGGAAATATAATAATAATCATTTTATTATTGCCTCTAGGGCATATTTCCAACAGTCTCCCACTTGCACTAGAGTCAATAATCTAGTTACATTGTGATGAATCGAACACCCATAGATTTCTGGTGTTGATCATGTTTTTCTCGCGGAAGAGGTTTAGTCAACGGATCTGCGACATTCAGATCCGTATGTACTTTGCAAATATCTATGTCTCCATCTTGAACATTTTCACGAATGGAGTTGAAGTGACGCTTGATGTGCCTGGTCTTCTTGTGAAACCTGGGCTCCTTGGCAAGGGCAATAGCTCCAGTGTTGTCACAGAAGAGAGTGATTGGCCCCAACGCATTGGGTATGACTCCTAGGTCGGTGATGAACTCCTTCATCCAGATTGTTTCATGCGCTGCCTCCGAGGCTGTCATGTACTCCGCTTCACATGTATATCCCGCCACGACGCTTTGCTTGCAACTGCACCAGCTTACTGCCCCACCATTCAAAATATATACGTATCCGGTTTGTGACTTAGAGTCATCCAGATCTGTGTCGAAGCTAGCATCGACGTAACCCTTTACGACGAGCTCCTCGTCACCTCCATATACGAGAAACATATCCTTAGTCCTTTTGAGGTACTTCAGGATGTTCTTGACCGTTGTCCAGTGTTCCATGTCGGGATTACTTTGGTACCTTCCTACCAAACTTATGGCAAGGTTTACATCGGGTCTGGTACACAGCATGGCATACATGATAGACCCTATGGCTGAGGCATAGGGGACGACACTCATCTTTTCTCTATCTTCTGCCGTGGTTGGACATTGAGCTGAGCTCAATTTCACACCTTGCAACACAGGCAAGAACCCCTTCTTGGACTGATCCATATTGAACTTCTTCAATATCTTATCAAGGTATGTGCTTTGTGAAAGACCTATGAGGCGTCTCGATCTATCTCTATAGATCTTGATGCCTAATATGTAAGCAGCTTCTCCAAGGTCCTTCATTGAAAAACGCTTATTCAAGTAGGCCTTAATACTGTCCGAAAGTTCTATATCATTTCCCATCAAAAGTATGTCATCCACATATAATATGAGAAATGCTACAGAGCTCCCACTCACTTTCTTGTAAACGCGGGCTTCTCCATAAGTCTGCATAAACCCAAACGCTTTGATGATTTCATTAAAGCGAATGTTCCAACTCCAAGATGCTTGCACCAGCCCATAGACGGAGCGCTGGAGCTTGCATACCTTGTTAGCATTCTTAGGATCGACAAAACCTTCCGGCTGCATCATATACAATTCTTCCTTAAGAAAGCCGTTAAGGAATGCCGTTTTGACGTCCATTTGCCATATCTCATAATCATAGTATGCGACAATTGCTAACATGATTCGGACGGACTTCAGCTTCGCTATGGGTGAGAAGGTCTCATCGTAGTCAACCCCTTGAACTTGTCGATAACCCTTAGCGACAAGTCGAGCCTTATAGATGGTAACATTACCATCCGCGTCCGTCTTCTTCTTAAAGATCCATTTATTCTCTATCGCTTGCCGATCATCGGGCAAGTTTGTCAAAGTCCATACTTTGTTTTCATACATGGATCCTATCTCGGATTGCATGGCTTCAAGCCATTTGTTGGAATCTGGGCCCGCCATTGCTTCTTCATAGTTCGAAGGTTCACCGGATTTCCAGGACAGGGTTTCCATACCATTCTGGTGTGGAACGTGTCCTTGTGGACCTTCGAAGTTCAGTAGCAACTTGATCCAAAGTACCTTGATCATTATCATTAACTTCCTCTCTAGTCGGTGCAGGCACCACAGGAACATCTTCCTGAGCTGCGCTACTTTCCGGTTCAAGAGGCAGTACTTCATCGAGTTCTACTTTCCTCCCACTTACTTCTCTCGAGAGAAACTCTTTCTCCAGAAAGGACCCGTTCTTGGCAACAAAGATCTTGCCTTCGGATCTGAGGTAGAAGGTATACCCAATGGTTTCCTTAGGGTATCCTATGAAGACGCATTTTTCCGACTTGGGTTCAAGCTTTTCAGGTTGAAGTTTCTTGACATAAGCATCGCATCCCCAAACTTTTAGAAACGACAGCTTAGGTTTCTTCCCAAACCATAATTCATACGGTGTCGTCTCAACGGATTTAGACAGTGCCCTATTTAAAGTGAATGTAGCTGTCTCTAGTGTTGGGGAACGTAGTAATTTCAAAAAAATTCCTACGCACACGCAAGATCATGGTGATGCATAGCAACGAGAGGGGAGAGTGTTGTCTACGTACCTCGTAGACCGGAAGCAGAAGCGTTAGCACAACGTGGTTGATGTAGTCGTACGTCTTCACAGCCCGACCGATCAAGCACCGAAACTACGACACCTCCGAGTTCTAGCACACATTCAGCTCGATGACGATCCCTGGACTTCGATCTAGTAAAGTGTCGGGGAAGAGTTCCGTCAGCACGATGGCGTGGTGATGATCTTGATGTTCTACCGTCGCAGGGCTTCGCCTAAGCACCGCTACGATATTATCGAGGATTATGGTGGAGGGGGGCACCGCACACGGCTAAGAGAACGATCACGAAGATCAACTTGTGTGTCTAGAGGTGCCCCCTGCCCCCGTATATAAAGGAGCAAGGGGGAGAGGCCGGCCAGCCCTTGGGGCGCGCCAAGGAGGGGGGAGTCCTCCTCCTAGTAGGAGTAGGACTCCCCTTTCCTAGTCCAACTAGGAAGAGAGAAGGGGAAAGGAAAGAGAGGGAGAGGGAGAGGGAGAGGGAAAGAGGGGCCGCGCCCCCCTCCCCTAGTCCAATTCGGACTCCCCATGGGAGGGGGCGCGCCACCTCCTGGGCTGCTGCCCTCTCTCTCTCCTCAGGCCCACTAAGGCCCAATTCTTCCCCGGGGGGTTTCGGTAACCCTTCCGGCACTCCGGTTTTCTCCGAAATCACCCGAAACACTTCCGGCGTCCGAATATAGCCGTCCAATATATCGATCTTTATGTCTCGACCATTTCGAGACTCCTTGTCATGTCCGTGATCATATCCGGGACTCCGAACAACCTTCGGTACATCAAAATATATAAACTCATAATGAAAATGTCATCGTAACATTAAGCGTGCGGACCCTACGGGTTCGAGAACAATGTAGACATGACCGAGACACGTCTCCGGTCAATAACCAATAGCGGAACCTGGATGCTCATATTGGCTCCTACATATTCTACGAAGATCTTTTATCGGTCAGACCGGATAACAACATACGTTGTTCCCTTTGTCATCGGTATGTTACTTGCCCGAGATTTAATCGTCGGTATCTCAATACCTAGTTCAATCTCGTTACCGGCGGCGCCCCCCTTTCCTTCTCCCTCCCCACTTCCTTCCCCCTCCTAGTAGGAGTCCTACTCCTACTAGGAGGAGGACTCCTCCTTGGCGCGCCTATAGGGTTGGCTGGCCTCCTCCCCTTGCTCCTTTATATACGGGGGTAGGGAGCATCCCTAGACACACAAGTTGATCCACGTGATCGTTTTCTTAGCCGTGTGCAGTGCCCCCTTCCACCATAATCCTCGATAATATTGTAGCGGTGCTTAGGCGAAGCCCTGCGACGGTAGTACATCAAGATCGTCACCACGCCGTCGTGCTGACGGAACTCTTCCCCGACACTTTGCTGGATCGGAGTCCGGGGATCATCATCGAGCTGAACGTGTGCTTTCGGTGCTTGATCGGTCGGGCCGTGAAGACGTACGACTACATCAACTGTGTTGTGCTAACGCTTCCGCTGTCGGTCTACAAGGATACGTAGATCACACTCTCCCCTCTCGTTGCTATGCATCACCATGATCTTGCGTGTGCGTAGGAAATTTTTTGAAATTACTACGTTCCCCAACAGTGGTATCAGAGCCTAGGTTTTATGTGTTGATGTTATATGCATGAGTAGAACACAAGTGAGTTGTGGGCGATATAAGTCATACTGCTTACCAGCATGTCATACTTTGGTTCGGCGGTATTGTTGGACGAAGCGGCCCGGACCGACATTACACGTACGCTTACGCGAGACCGGTTCTCCTGACGTGCTTTGCACAAAGGTGGCTAGCGGGTGTCAGTTTCTCCAACTTTAGTTGAACCGAGTGTGGCTACGCCCGGTCCTTGCGAAGGTTAAAACAGCACCAACTTGACAAACTATCGTTGTGGTTTTGATGCGTAGGTAAGATTGATTCTTGCTTAAGCCCGTAGCAGCCACGTAAAACTTGCAACAACAAAGTAGAGGACGTCTAATTTGTTTTTGCAGGGCATGTTGTGATGTGATATGGTCAAGACATGATGCTAAATTTTATTGTATGAGATGATCATATTTTGTAACCAAGTTATCGGCAACTGGCAGGAGCCATATGGTTGTCGCTTTATTGTATGCAATGCAATTGCGCTGTAATGCTTTACTTTATCACTAAGCGGTAGCGATAGTCGTGGAAGCATAAGATTGGCGAGACGACAATGATGCTACGATGGTGATCAAGGTGTCGCGCCGGTGACGATGGTGATCACGATGATGCTTCAAAGATGGAGATCACAAGCACAAGATGATGATGGTCATATCATATCACTTATATTGATTGCATGTGATGTTTATCTTTTATGCATCTTATCTTGCTTTGATTGACGGTGGCATTTTAAGATGATCTCTCACTAATTATCAAGAAGTGTTCTCCCTGAGTATGCACCATTGCGAAAGTTCTTCGTGCTGAGACACCACGTGATGATCGGGTGTGATGGGCTCTACGTTCAAATACAATGGGTGCAAAACAGTTGCACACGCGGAATACTCAAGTTATACTTGACGAGCCAAGCATATACAGATATGGCCTCGGAACACAAAGACCGAAAGGTCGAGCGTGAATCATATAGTAGATATGATCAACATAGTGATGTTCACCAATGAAACTACTCCATCTCACGTGATGATCGGACATGGTTTAGTTGATTTGAATCACGTAATCACTTAGAGGATTAGAGGGATGTCTGTCTAAGTGGGATTTCTTTAGTAATATGATTAATTGAACCTAAATTTATCATGAACTTAGTACCTGATAGTATCTTGCTTGTTTATGTTTGATTGTAGATAGATGGCCCGTGCTGTTGTTCCGTTGAATTTTAATGTGTTCCTTGAGAAAGCAAAGTTGAAAGATGATGGTAGCAATTACACGGACTGGGTCCGTAACTTGAGGATTATCCTCATTGCTGCACAGAAGAATTACGTCCTGAAAGCACCGCTGGGTGCTAGGCCTGCTGCTGGAGCAACACCAGATGTTATGAACGTCTGGCAGAGCAAAGCTGATGACTACTCGATAGTTCAGTGTGCCATGCTTTACGGCTTAGAATCTGGACTTCAACGACGTTTTGAACGTCATGGAGCATATGAGATGTTCCAGGAGTTGAAGTTAATATTTCAAGCAAATGCCCGGATTGAGAGATATGAAGTCTCCAATAAGTTCTATAGCTGCAAGATGGAGGAGAACAGTTCTGTCAGTGAGCATATACTCAAAATGTCTGGGTATAATAATCACTTGATTCAATCGGGAGTTAATCTTCCAGATGATTGCGTCATTGACAGAATTCTCCAATCACTACCACCAAGCTACAAGAGCTTCGTGATGAACTATAATATGCAAGGGATGAATAAGGCTATTCCTGAGCTCTTCGCAATGCTGAAAGCTGCGGAGGTAGAAATCAAGAAGGAGCATCAAGTGTTGATGGTCAACAAGACCACTAGTTTCAAGAAAAAGGGCAAAGGAAAGAAGAAGGGGAACTTCAAAAAGAATAGCAAGCAAGTTGCTACTCAAGAGAAGAAACCCAAACCTGGACCTAAGCCTGAAACTGAGTGCTTCTACTGCAAGCAGACTGATCACTGGAAGCGAAACTGCCCCAAGTATTTGGCGGATAAGAAGGATGGCAAGGTGAACAAAGGTATATGTGATATACATGTTATTGATGTGTACCTTACTAATGCTCGCAGTAGCACCTGGGTATTTGATACTGGTTCTGTTGCTAACATTTGCAACTCGAAACATGGACTACGGATTAAGCGAAGATTGGCTAAGGACGAGGTGACGATGCGCGTGAGAAATGGTTCCAAAGTCGATTTGATCGCGGTCGGCACGCTACCTCTACATCTACCTTCGGGATTAGTATTAGACCTAAATAATTGTTATTTGGTGCCAGCGTTAAGCATGAACATCATATCTGGATCTTGTTTGATGCGAGACGGTTATTCATTTAAATCAGAGAATAATGGTTGTTTTATTTATATGAGTAATATCTTTTATGGCCATGCACCCTTAAAGAGTGGTCTATTCTTATTAAATCTCGATAGTAGTGACACACATATCCATAATGTTGAAGCCAAAAGATGCAGAGTTGATAATGATAGTGCAACTTATTTGTGGCACTGTCGTTTGGGTCATATCGGTGTAAAGCGCATGAAGAAACTCCATACTGATGGACTTTTGGAACCACTTGATTATGAATCACTTGGTACTTGCGAACCGTGCCTTATGGGTAAGATGACAAAAACACCGTTCTCCGATACTATGGAGAGAGCAACAGATTTGTTGGAAATCATACATACAGATGTGTGTGGTCCGATGAATGTTGAGGCTCGTGGCGGATATCGTTATTTTCTCACCTTCACAGATGACTTAAGCAGATATGGGTATATCTACTTAATGAAACATAAGTCTGAAACATTTGATAAGTTCAAAGAATTTCAGAGTGAAGTTGAAAATCATCGTAACAAGAAAATAAAATTCCTATGATCTGATCGTGGAGGAGAATATTTGAGTTACGAGTTTGGTGTACATTTGAAACAATGCGGAATAGTTTCGCAACTCACGCCACCCGGAACACCACAGCGTAATGGTGTGTCCGAACGTCGTAATCGTACTTTACTAGATATGGTCCGATCTATGATGTCTCTTACTGATTTACCGCTATCGTTTTGGGGATATGCTCTAGAGACAGCCGCATTCATGTTAAATAGGGCACCATCAAAATCCGTTGAGACGACGCCTTATGAACTGTGGTTTGGCAAGAAACCAAGGTTGTCATTTCTGAAAGTTTGGGGCTGCGATGCTTATGTGAAAAAGCTTCAACCTGATAAGCTCGAACCCAAATCGGAGAAATGTGTCTTCATAGGATATCCAAAGGAAACTATTGGATACACCTTCTATCATAGATCCGAAGGCAAGACTTTTGTTGCCAAATTCGGAAACTTTCTAGAGAAGGAGTTTCTCTCGAAAGAAGTGAGTGGGAGGAAAGTAGAACTTGATGAGGTAACTGTACCTGCTCCCTTATTGGAAAGTAGTACATCACAGAAACCAGTTTCAGTGACACCTACACCAATTAGTGAGGAAGCTAATGATGATGATCATGAAACTTCAGAACAAGATACTACTGAACCTCGTAGATCAACCAGAGTAAGATCCGCACCAGAGTGGTACGGTAATCCTGTTCTGGAAGTCATGCTACTAGATCATGATGAACCTACGAACTATGAAGAAGCGATGGTGAGCCCAGATTCCGCAAAATAGCTTGAAGCCATGAAATCTGAGATGGGATCCATGTATGAGAACAAAGTATGGACTTTGGTTGACTTGCCCAATGATTGGGAAGCAATTGAGAATAAATGGATCTTCAAGAAGAAGACTGACGCTGACGGTAATATTACTGTCTACAAAGCTCGACTTGTCGCAAAAGGTTTTCGACAAGTTCAAGGGATTGACTACGATGAGACCTTCTCACCCGTAGCGATGCTTAAGTCTGTCCGAATCATGTTAGCAATTGCCGCATTTTATAATTATGAAATTTGGCAAATGGATGTCAAAACTGCATTCCTGAATGGATTTCTGGAAGAAGAGTTGTATATGATGCAACCGGAAGGTTTTGTCGATCCAAAGGGAGCTAAGAAAGTATGCAAGCTCCAGCGATCCATTTATGGACTGGTGCAAGCTTCTTGGAGTTGGAATAAACGCTTTGATAGTGTGATCAAAGCATTTGGTTTTGTACAGACTTTTGGAGAAGCCTATATTTACAAGAAAGTGAGTGGGAGCTCTGTAGCATTTCTGATATTATATGTAAATGACATATTACTAATCGGAAATGATATAGAATTTCTGGATAGCATAAAGGGATACTTGAATAAGAGTTTTTCAATGAAAGACCTCGGTGAAGCTGCTTACATATTGGGCATTAAGATCTATAGAGACAGATCAAGACGCTTAATTGGACTTTCACAAAGCACATACCTTGACAAAATTTTGAAGAAGTTCAAAATGGATCAAGCAAAGAAAGGATTCTTGCCTGTGTTACAAGGTGTGAAATTGAGTAAGACTCAATGCCCGACCAATGCAGAAGATAGAGAGAAAATGAAAGATGTTCCCTATGCTTGAGCCATAGGCTCTATCATGTATGCAATGCTGTGTACCAGACCTGATGTGTGTCTTGCTATAAGTCTAGCAGGGAGGTACCAAAGTAATCCAGGAGTGGATCACTGGACAGCGGTCAAGAACATCCTGAAATACCTGAAAAGGACTAAGGATATGTTTCTCATATATGGAGGTGACAAAGAGCTCATCATAAATGGTTACGTTGATGCAAGCTTTGACACTGATCCAAACGATTCTAAATCGCAAACCGGATACGTGTTTACATTAAACGGTGGAGTTGTCAATTGGTGCAGTTCTAAACAAAGCGTTGTGGCGGGATCTACATGTGAAGCGGAGTACATAGCTGCTTCGGAAGCAGCAAACGAAGGAGTCTGGATGAAGGAGTTCATATCCGATCTAGGTGTCATACCTAGTGCATCGGGTCCAATGAAATTTTTTGTGACAATACTGGTGCAATTGCCTTGGCAAAGGAATTCAGATTTCACAAGAGAACCAAGCACATCAAGAGACGCTTCAATTCCATCCGGGATCTAGTCCAGGTGGGAGACATAGAGATTTGCAAGATACATACGGATCTGAATGTTGCAGACCCGTTGACTAAGGCTCTTCCACGAGCAAAACATAATCAGCACCAAAGCTCCATGGGTGTTAGAATCATTACTGTGTAATCTAGATTATTGACTCTAGTGCAAGTGGGAGACTGAAGGAAATATGCCCTAGAGGCAATAATAATGTTATTATTTTATTTCCTTATATCATGATAAATGTTTATTATTCATGCCAGAATTGTATTATCCGGAAACATAATACTTGTGTGAATACATAGACAAACTAAACGTCACTAGTATGCCTCTACTTGACTAGCTCGTTAATCAAAGATGGTTATGTTTCCTAACCATAGACATGTGTTGTCATTTGATTAACGAGATCACATTATTAGGAGAATGATGTGATTGACATGACCCATTCCATTAGCTTAGCACCCGATCGTTTTGTATGTTGCTATTGCTTTCTTCATGACTTATGCATGTTCCTATGACTATGAGATTATGCAACTCCCGTTTGCCGGAGGAACACTTTGTGTGCTACCAAACGTCACAACGTAACTGGGTGATTATAAAGGAGCTCTACAGGTGTCTCCAAAGGTAAATGTTGGGTTGGCGTATTTCGAGATTAGGATTTGTCACTCCGATTGTCGGAGAGGTATCTCTGGGCCCTCTCGGTAATGCACATCACATAAGCCTTGCAAGCATTGCAACTAATAAGTTAGTTGCGAGATGATGTATTACGAAACGAGTAAAGAGACTTGCCGGTAACGAGATTGAACTAGGTATTGAGATACCGACGATCGAATCTCGGGCAAGTAACATACCGATGACAAAGGGAACAACGTATGTTGTTATGCGGTCTAACCGATAAAGATCTTCGTAGAATATGTGGGAGCCAATATGAGCATCCAGGTTCCGCTATTGGTTATTGACCGGAGACATGTCTCGGTCATGTCTACATTGTTCTCAAACCCGTAGGGTCCGCACGCTTAAGGTTTCGATGATAATTATATTATGAGTTTATGAGTTTTGATGTACCGAAGTTAGTTCGGAGTCCCGGATGTGATCACGGACATAACGAGGAGTCTCGAAATGGTCGAGACATAAAGATTGATATATTGAACGGCTATATTCGGACACCAGAAGTGTTCCGGGTGATTTCGGAGAAAACTGGAGTACCGGAGGGTTACCGGAACCCCCCCCCCCCCCCCCGAGAAGTAATGGGCCATATGGGCCTTAGTGGAGCGAGAGAAGGGCAGCCAGGGTGGGCCGCGCGCCTCCTCCCCCCTGGTCCGAATTGGACTAGGAGAGGGGGGCGGCGCCCCCTTTCCTTCTCCCTCCCCACTTCCTTCCCCCTCCTCGTAGGAGTCCTACTCCTACTAGGAGTAGGACTCCTCCTTGGCGCGCCTATAGGGCCGGCCGGCCTCCTCCCCTTGCTCCTTTATATACGGGGGCAGGGGGCACCCCTAGACATACAAGTTGATCCACGTGATCGTTTTCTTAGCCATGTGCGGTGCCCCCTTCCACCATAATCCTCGATAATATTGTAGTGGTGCTTAGGCGAAGCCCTGCGATAGTAGAACATCAAGATCGTCACCACGCCGTCGTGTTGACGGAACTCTTCCCAGACACTTTGCTGGATCGGAGTCCGGGGATCATCATCGAGCTGAACGTGTGCTAAAACTCGGAGGTGCCGTAGTTTCGGTGCTTGATCGGTCGGGTCGTGAAGACGTACGACTACATCAACCGCGTTGTGCTAACGCTTCCGCTGTCGGTCTACAAGGGTACGTAGATCACACTCTCCCCTCTCGTTGCTATGCATCACCATGATCTTGCGTGTGCGTAGGAATTTTTTTGAAATTACTACGTTCCCCAACAGACAACTCCTATGGCTCCTGCCGGTTGTCATACTCATCGACATGCAAGTCGTGATTCCTATTACAAGAACATGATCAATATCATACATCACATATATCATTCATCACATCCTTTTGGTCATATCACATCACACGGCATATGCTGCAAAAACAAGTTAGACGTCCTCTAATTGTTGTTGCAAGCTTTTTTTTACGTGGCTGCTATAGGTTTCTAGCAAGAACGTTTCTTACCTGCGCCAAAACCACAACGTGATATGCCAATTTCTATTTACCCTTCATAAGGACCCTTTTCATCGAATCCGATCCGACTAAAGTGGGAGAGATAGACACCCGCTAGCCACCTTATGCAACTAGTGCATGTCAGTCGGTGGAACCAGTCTCACGTAAGCGTACGTGTAAGGTTGGTCCGGGCCGCTTCATCCCACGATGCCACCGAATCAAGATAAGACTAGTAACGGCAAGCAAATTGACAAAATCGACGCCCACAACAATTTGTGTTCTACTCGTGCATAGAAACTACGCATAGACCTGGCTCATGATGCCACTGTTGGGGAACATAGCAGAATTTTAAAATTTTCTACGCATCACCAAGATCAATCTATGGAGTCATCTAGCAACGAGGGAGAGGGTAGTACATCTACATACCCTTGTAGATCGCGGGCGGAAGCGTTCAAGAGAACGGGGTTGATGGAGTCGTACTCGTCGTGATCTAAATCACCGATGACCAAGCGCCGAAAGGACGGCACCTCCGCGTTCAACACACGTACGGTTGGGAAGACGTATCCTCCTTCTTGATCTAGAAAGGGGAAGGAGAGGTTGATGGAGATCCAGTAGCACGACGGCGTGGTGGTGGAAGCAGCGGCGATCTCGGCAGGGCTTCGCCAAGCTCCAACGAGAGAGAGAGGTGTTACGAGGGGAGAGGGAGGCGCCAAGGGCTTGGGTGCGGCTGCCCTTCCTCCCCCACTATATATAGGGGCCCTAGGGGGGCGCCGGCCCTAGGAGATCCAATCTCCAAGGGGGGCGGCGGCCAAGGGGGACTTGCCCCCCAAGTCAGGTGGGGCGCCCCCACCCCTAGGGTTTCCAACCCTAGGCGCAGGGGGAGGCCCATGGGGGGCGCACCAGCCCACCAGGGGCTGGTTCCCCTCCCACTTCAGCCCATGGGGCCCTCCGGGATAGGTGGCCCCACCCGGTGGACCCCCGGGACCCTTCCGGCGGTCCCGGTACAATACCGATTAACCCCGAAACTTTCCTGATGGCCGAAACTGGACTTCCTATATATAAATCTTCACCTCCGAAACATTCCAGAACTCCTCTTGATGTCCGGGATCTCATCCGGGACTCCGAACAACTTTCGGGTTACCGCATACTAATATCTCTACAACCCTAGCGTCACCGAACCTTAAGTGTGTAGACCCTATGGGTTCGCGAAACACGCAGACATGACCGAGACGACTCTCCGGTCAATAACCAACAGCGGGATCTGGATACCCATGTTGGCTCTCACATGTTCCACGATGATCTCATCGGATGAACCACGATGTCGAGGATTCAATCAATCCCGTATTCAATTCCCTTTGTCAATCGGTACGTTACTTGCCCGAGATTCGATCGTCGGTATCCCAATACCTCGTTCAATCTCGTTCCGGCAAGTCACTTTACTCGTACCGTAATGCATGATCCCGTGACCAAACACTTGGTCACACTGAGCTCATTATGATGATGCATTACCGAGTGGGCCCAGAGATACCTCTCCGTCATACGGAGTGACAAATCCCAGTCTCGATCCGTGTCAACCCAACAGATACTTTTGGGGATACCTGTAGTATACCTTTATAGTCGCCCAGTTACGTTGTGACGTTTGGTACACCCAATGCACTCCTACGGTATCCGGGAGTTATACGATCTCATGGTCTAAGGAAATGATACTTGACATTGGAAAAGCTCTAGCAAACGAACTACACGATCTTGTGCTATGCTTAGGATTGGGTCTTGTCCATCACATCATTCTCCTAATGATGTGATCCCGTTATCAATGACATCCAATGTCCATAGTCAGGAAACCATGACTATCTATTGATCAACGAGCTAGTTAACTAGAGGCTCACTAGGGACATGTTATGGTCTATGTATTCAAACATGTATTATGATTTCCGGATAACACAATTATAGCATGAATAATAGACAATTATCATGAACAAGGAAATATAATAATAATCATTTTATTATTGCCTCTAGGGCATATTTCCAACACCTTTCTGAGCTTAGTGTTGATATCTGAAATTCTTCTCTAACATCCCAAAGCTCGGTACTCAAACCTTGTTTTTAGTACATACGAGACAGATTTTCTGTAACCTTATGCTCCTCAGTATCTTCACCAGCATATCCTTCAAACTGCAGTTTCCTTTTCTTCAGTGATCTTATTAGACATGCAGAAGCAATGTTTCCTTTGACAACATCAAGCGTAGACAAGCAGTCTCATAAGTTTCCTACATACAAGATTATGATCATGGAAGCTAAGCATACTCTATATTAGTACACACGAGAGCAGTGTGCTTAAGCTTTCTATTATGGACAATGATTCTTACAACTCTACAAAACCTCAGATAAAAAATAAATACTTCTGTAATTAGACACAAAATAAAGAGGAGCCTTACTGATCCTCCCAGTTGCTTGTTGATTATACTACCCTGCAACAATATTTTCCGAGACTGGTCATAGAATGGGAACTCCCAAATATCTAATAATCTCAAAATCTACCACAATAAATTGACCACAAGCATCAACAACCCCCAAATCATACCTATCGAACCAGAGCTCAGCGGTGGTTTGTGGCTGTGTTCATGGCCACGGGTAGAGGAAGAGCAGCCGCCCTTGCCGCGCTGGTCCCCTCGCTGTCGTCCCCCGGATGGATTCCCGTGGCCCGCTCCCGTCGTCGCTGCAGTCCTCTTCATAGTTTTAAATAGCCGGCTATAGCTCTGCTATAGCCCGCTATAGCCTTTTCAGTAAGGTGCCGCTAAAATGGGCGTCTTCATAAATAGCCCGCTATAGCCCGCTTTGGCCCGCTATAGCTGATTTGGAGGCCCGCTGCTATTTTCCATAGTCCGCTATTTAAAACATTGGTCTCTTTGAAGGGCATCTCCTTGTGGTAGATGCATCACTTTACGCGTGCTCTTGCGGCTGAGGAACTGGTTGTCGACGGTCCCCTCCCTCCATGGCACTTCTCTTTCGCCGAGCTTCAGCCAAAGAACCACCGTCTCAGGCGGCGGCAGAGCAGCCAGGGGGGCGAAGGAGGAAGGGGAGGGGTCGGTCGTCAAGGTAACGGATCCGGATGACGACGATGGAGGCAGCCCATGGTCGGCGTGGGAAGGGCCGCGGAGGAGGTCATCGGGGCGGCGTAGAGGGGCTGCAGCGGCTGTTGGACGAGCACGCGTGGGCGAGCGCAACGGCGAGGTGGTGCCAAGGATGGCGAGCGGCGGCTGATGAGACGAGGGGCAGGATGGGATTAGAGGCGGCGCTCGCGCTAACCCTACCTAGCCAGTTAAGGTAGAGGGATGTATTGCGTGTGTGTGTTGTGGGCTTTGCTGGACTTGGCCCATGTGCGGCTATGTGGGACGAGCGACGGGGAAGAGAACCACACGAAACGAACGAACGAAACGACAACCGAACGGACCAATCACGACTCCACAATAAGATTTTTTCGTCATGATTTACTTGTTTGTTTGGAAAATCTATTATTTGTTTCCTAAAAAACTTTTATTTGTTTCCTGAAAATCTATTATTTGTTTCCTGATAATCTATTATTTGTTTCCTAAAGCAAATTGCATTAATGAGATAGATCGGTTGATTTGGATAAGTTAGGAAAGTTAGATCCGTGATCTTTTGTATGTTTGGAAAGTGCTGATTTTTTAAAGAAAAAAATAGTGGAGTAAAAATAAACCAATTGATAAGAAAAACCATGGGAGGGGGTGGTGGGAGGTGGGAGGAAATAAACCGGACGAAAAAACCAAACGAAAAAAACCAGACGAAAGTGGTGGGGACTATTCAACCAACTCGTCCATTAGGAGTAGAGATATGGTTTTGTGGGAACTAACTTTTGCACCAAAAAGGTAATTCTGCTGCGGGTGGCTAGTTTTGCAGGGATATTATCACCGTAGAAACTAGAGTTGAGGTGGACAAGATAATGGCCTAATGGTACAAGGGCTGTTGAATTTCCTGGTTGACTCCGGTTTGAGACCTAGCACCACCATGGTTACCCATTCCCTTTAGTGAATTCAAGAGCCTACCGCCAATGTAGAAATGTCAAGATGTAGTCATTTTCCATTATAGAGTATCATTAGTCTGTAAATAATACTGAATTGCTCGGTCGATATTTACCAAAATTGTCATCGTTGTACTTATATTGGAAGAATTATGTCCATCTATCAGTTCAACTACGTGCTGCTTTAAAGTGGCATGGTGAGGATGGGCAACCCTTCAAAAATGTCTTCCCATACATTACTGTTCATCCATCATATTGTTGCTAAAAGTTTTGTTGCCCATGGCGACAATAAACTTTTTATTCATGAAAGCTCATATCGTTATCTGTCGGCTATTGGTAAATGTGCTCCAGTAATTTGTGAGAATAACACTTTGGATACATGAATGCAGGAATAATAAATAGTAGTAACTTGTGAGAATAACACTTTGGATACATGAGTGCAGGAATAATGAATTGTTAATTATTGCAGGGAGGTCAGACTTTAGAAGGCACTTGCCTGCACTATTAAAATCCTTGTGCGATGAACAAGAGACCGAAAACATCTTCTGGGGAGCGAGTTCACTTGAGTTCCTCTATGGACATGTCTTCTGCATCACAGCTAGAACAATCGAAACCCTTAATGGAGGCAGATGTTCAGTTCGATTCTTGGGCAGAAAAAGCAATGCGCAATTTCATCTTTGAAGTTGGACTTGGGCCTCGTTTTGTCTACTTGACATCTTTCAAGGAGATGCTTCAAACTGTTCACAATAGGGATGTTGAAATTCCTACGTATGAATCCATGCTACGGGAGGAACTAAAAGAAACTCAGCACCGGGCAATGCAACTCAAGCAAGAATGGAAAAAAAGTGGTTGCAGTATAATTATGGATAGTTGGAAGAGCCGATGTGGTACAAAAAGCTTCATAAGTGTTTTGGTGCATTGCAGCAAAGGTATGTATTTCCTCAGGTCGATCGATGTCTCTGGAATTCCCGAGGACATGGATGAGCTAGCTTCAGTGTTTTCTCATGTGGTTGATGATGTTGGTGCCTGCAACATAGTTCAAGTTATCAGAAATGATGCGTCACCACATATGCGAATGGCATGGCATTATGAGCATGATTGGTTTGCTGCCAATATTTGGCTAGCCAAATGTTGGAATTGCCAAATATTGGCAATACCAAGGCTTGCCAAATATTAGCAACTTTATGTGAGATAGGCAAGACAACTCGGTAATCAATCAAGTAGTAGTGAATATTTGGCACACTGCCAAACATTGGCATGCCTATTTTTGGCACCAAACCAATTATGCTCTATGTGCAAAAGGAACATGACCATTCATTCTTCGTCCCACCGTGTGCTGACTTTTGCATCAACCTTCTGCTTGCGAAAATTGCAGCATTTGATCACGTCAGTGAGGTTCTAAGGAAGGCAAAGGAAATAACAAGGTTTATATATGGCAATGTGCTGGCATATGAACTGGTAGGGCGGTATATTGATGACGGTGAGATCCTGAGCAATTCTTGTTTGAAATCTGTTGCAGAGTTCATCACATTAGATAGGTTAGTTTCTGTGAAAGAAAATCTAGTTGAGATGTTTAGCTCACCTGAATGGGTTTCCTCTGATCGGTCTACTAGAATGTTTAACCCACTTGATTGGATTTCCTCTGGTTTCTCTACTACTACAAGTTTGTTCAGGCATATCTGTGGCATAGTAAAGACAGATGGTGCATTTTGGTGTGCTGCTGCTGATGTTTTGAAGATTACAAAACCATTTATTGATGTGTTGCTTAAACTAGAATCTGAGGACTGTCCAATGGGTATCTTGTATGACACCATGGCAAGTGCAAAAGACATAATGCACAATCTTGGAGATAAATATGGTGATATTTTGCATTGGGTTGACGAGATATGGTATGGTTACTTGCATTCCCCACTCCATGCTGCTGGTCATATGCTAAACCCAAGGGTCTTTTACAAAGATCCTTCCTGTGATGATCCTGAGCTCAGCGGTCGTATTGAGGCCTGCACAACCGCAATTGCAAAAGGCCATTATGATCCAGGGAGACTGAAAGCACAAATTGAAGTATATAAAGGAAGATCAGGTTCTTTTGGTTCAGATTCAGCAATTCAGCAAATAGTGGAGACACCACAAGGTAAAGTAGAGCCTATTCCCTCGTACTTATTTACACTTTGACTTGTAGAATACGAAGAAATCCATGCTTCATTTGTATTAAAATAAGGGAATTAAGTTTTGACCATTTCTTCAGTTACAGTTGTTTGGTGGTCGGCGCATGGGACAGACACGCCTGAGCTGCAGAGCTTCGCCACTCGGGTCTTACGCCAAACATGCTTTGGCGCTAAAAGATACAACATCAGCAGGCAGGTATCGGAGGAGGCGCATGAGACGAGGGGAGCTGATCTCGAAGAGCTGTACCGTGGGCTGGAGTACGCCCACCACAACAGGCATTTTGCCAGCGCTGCACCACTCATAGGCGGTCTTTCGGGGGATCAGTGTGGTAAACCTGGCAGGAAGCTGGGGAGCGACTGGTTCCTGTATCCGCGGCACCGACAGCATATCGTAATCGGATCATCGAACACATAGACATAGCAATTTTATTCCTTGAACTTTCATCAGTGCCGTGTGGGCACAAATGTTGTGACAGAATGTTTTTTTTTCCTTACATTCAGCCATCAGAGCCGTGGTAGCAGACAACATATGGACCAAATGTTGCAACAGATATATACCTTCTCGGCATCCCCAAAATTAGTGTCACCGACATGTTTCCTTGACTCTTGATTTCACTCGCATTTGGAATGTCTGGCTTGTATGTGCAAAAGGAAGAACTTGAAGGTTCATGGGGGATGCAGCATTCGGTAGCGACACTTGGACATTTCCCCTCCAGTTTTTTGAAAGCAAATGCGGCAGTGGTACCATGAGTCAAGTACTCCCTTCTGCCTTTTTGTTCATTTTGATGACAAGCATTTCCGGACAGAGGGAGTAAGTAGTAGCGCAGATTCAGTTTTCACTAGTCCAACCAGCAAAGAGGGGCAGGTTTACAGCTCTGGTAAGAGGGACAGGTTCAGCAGTTTCACGGCCAGGCAAGAGAAGGCAAACACTAGTTTATGGTCCATACTCCGAAGAGGCACTTGGCTGCAGTCCAGTATCACAAAAGTAAGAGGCTATACAAACAAAGACAACAATCTATATATCTAGCTTTGGATCATGCTGACGATAGGTATTATCACATCAACTGTGGAATTCCCACTTTCCAAGTGTTTTGACTATTGCATCAACTGTGGAATTCCCACTTTCCACTGCCAAATAACATGGGCCGGCAACTGTCAACCAAAGATAAAAACCAACAGTGTCAGTACCTAATGTTTGTTACTCCTTCCGGTCCTTTTTAGTCTGCATATAAGTTTTGTCTGAAGTCAAAGTATCTCTACTTTGACCAAATTTATAGAAAAGAGGTATTAACATTCACAATGTCAAATCAATATTATTAGATTCATCATGAAATATAGTATCATGGTATATATATTTGATATTGTAGATGTTGATATTTTTAAATATAAATACAGTCAAACTTTGTAAAGTTTGACTTGACAGAAATCTAATACGCGGAGTAAAAAGGACCGGAGGGAGTATAATCTCCCATGAATGTGACATTTCTTTCAATAGTGGATTGCTCATCTCTATTGCATGAGTAGACATAGTAGCAAGGGTCAAATTTTGGCAAAGCATGGTTAAATTTGACACCCAACTAGTTTTGGCATGACATGCCTTGAGATTTAACAGGAGGTGCCGTCTGTGCCCTCATATCACTCACTTTTCACAGATGAAACTAAGCTCAGGTATGCACAAAAAAGAGAGTACAAGATTGTGTCCTTGGACACAACTTTAACCAATTCAAATTACCAGCTCAACACTCTGGCTCACAAACTCATTTAAGTACACTTTGATAAAAAAAAACAATTCAAAGAGGTGCAGGACACTGACCAAATTAATGATCAAAGCTTCTTATTGAAAAGGATCAAAGTTTTTACTGAAATGCGTGCAAACCTTACAAACCAAGGTGGAGGGAGTACATGAGAATATATTTTTGCACATGGCACATGCTTAGACCAGACTAATATACATCATCTACAAATAGTAACTACATATGTATAATCAAAATTGGAAAAAGAACTGCTCATAACAAATTTGAGGGTTTTATTTTTATTGCCGGGAGAAACATGAAGACATTTATTAAGGCTCTAGGGTCTAATCTTGTTCGCTGCCACTATCCTCCTGATGTTGCTCCTCGTCACTCATGCCACTTGTATGGCCATTAGGAGGGTCTTCGTAGATGTGCCCCATCTTCAACCTCTTTGTTTCCATGTAACGCCGATTCTCATTAGTTATTGGTGTCAACAGCGGCACTCTTCCCAGGACACTTAAACCGTAGCCCTTGAGTCCAGTGTACTTCGCCGGGTTGTTAGTCATCAGCCTCATGGTTCGGACGCCAAGATCACGTAGTATCTGCATAGCGGAAATAGATATCAGCAAAGGTGGATAGCTCAGGAGTTGTAATACAAGCCAATTCCAGTGGAATGGTCTTTACCTGCGCGCCTATACCGTACTCCCGGGAGTCGGCAGGCAACCCAAGATCCTCATTAGCCTCAACAGTATCCCGTCCAGCATCCTGTAAATTGTATGCCCGGAGCTTGTGACCCAGCCCAATGCCCCTGCCTTCGTGGCCACGTAGGTAAACCACCACACCCCGACCAGCCTTCTCGATCATGGTCATCGCCAGGGCAAGTTGGCCCCCACAATCACACCTCGCCGATCCAAATATATCTCCAGTTAGGCACTCTGAATGGACTCTCACTAGAATATCCTGGCCATCCCCAACATCACCCTGCATATAAAGGAAAACAATTTATTATTGCCCTGCATATAAATGGTTTTTGCCTGGTTTTCCCTAACTAACTGGGGAATTCTACTTCTACTGTGAAATGCAGAGCTCCTGTGCTTTCGTGGTTTCTTCAAAAAATAAGCCTAGATGAAAAGAAAGACTTAGCAGCATTCATTATTTAAGAAGGTTTCATTCCCACAATACATTGCTGCTTCACCATGATCTTGCAGTATAGGCTGTACAACTGGTTGAGGTTTTTTGGCCAGACTGATGGATGTAAATGGCAAAAAAAATGTCTTGCTGCATTTAGTTTTGTTCAAGAATTTTATTACAGATGTATGTACTAGAACAAAAAATATCCCATTGTTGAGTCCAACTGCAAACTTGCAAGTGACCACCTATATTTGCTCAGGGATGCTTACCTTGATCATTGCAATGTGCTCCATCCCATCAATAAGAGAGCGGTAGCAATAGGATTCAAATGACCCCCACTGTAATTGTAATGGTGTGACACAAAGACGTTCTACCAGTCTGTCTCTCTTTCTCCTATATCTGTATATGCAAATAATTTCTTATAAGCAACTGATGGTCCAGTAAAATATTACACAAAAGTATGCATTCAAGTAAGAATTCATCAAACTGTAGCTTTCATATTCGTAATTGTTCTCTAGTTGCCATCCGGCATGAAACTATTACCGTTCAGTGCATCATAATTAAATTCTTAACTTGTATGAACGAACTGACACTTGGGTATATTAGCAAATAACAAACCTAATCAAGTCTGCAATTGAGACTATCTTCAGGTTCTCCCTCTCTGCAAATTCTTTCAGCTTTGGCAACAAAGCCATGGAACCATCATCATCGTCAACAATTTCACAAAGAACTGCAGCAGGAGGTAACCCAGCCAACATGGCAAGGTCTACTGATGCTTCAGTATGCCCAGCCCTTTTGAGGACACCACCTTCTCTATATTTAAGAGGAAAGATATGTCCAGGACGGTTGAAGTCCTCAGGCTTAGAATAAGGAGATGCAAGTGCTAGAACTGTGTTTGCCCGATCCTTGGCTGAAACCCCTGTTGTTGTGCCCTCTTTAGCGTCCTAAAATACATTTTTTAAGCAGAGTCAGTTGGAGAAACAGGCAAGAGGAGAAAGTAAAATATGCCCATATGAAAAAGGAGAAAATACAATATGCTCATAGACCAGAATTCTGACTAGAAAATCGGACATCATACCACTGAAACAGTAAAGGCTGTCCGCAGCTTCTCTTCATTTTCCTTTGCCACTACCATAAGAGGAAGTTGTAGTCTTTCCAGGTCATCTTCCTTCATGCTGACACATACAATCCCAGTGCCATGCCTCACTATGAAAGCCATAGCCTCTGGTGTTACCGTGGATGCTGCCATTATAAGATCTCCTTCGTTCTCCCTGTCTTCATCATCCACAACAATCACATACTGCAAAATGAATCAGTTAGGATTACAGAGCAAATGATGCAAAATAAATAAACAGAAAACATAACTTTGGTAACATGACATACTTTTCCTTGGCGAATATCTTCAATAGCTTCAGGTATAGATGAGAAACCCTCTGTAGGCAAATCTAGGTCAAGTTCATCATCATCAGCTGAAAACCCATCGACGACAGGAGCCATGTCAGCAGCTATGGTCCCCAATGCAGCAGCATCAGCTTGAACAGTTTTAGATGGACTGGCCTGACCATTTATAACAATACGTTCTGAAGGATCAACCCCAGCATGACATACATGAAAGCTTTTGATTCGATTATTATTTGCCAAGTGAAGCGAACTGGTTCTCCTTAAACTGTTTGATGCCAAAGTTGGTGAAACTGAAATATCGCAGCGCAAGACAGAATTGATGGGCTGACTGTTGGTACCAGTGAACCGTGTAAAGAGTTTCCCACTGCATAAACCAATTTAAGATAAGATGTTAGAATTATGAAGTAAAATGCTATGATCTGAATTATTGTCGATAATGTCATATCGATAATCTTGTGTCCTGTTGTGTAGCATAATGCCTTGTAGGTTGTAGCACCATATGAACAAAATTTTGATGGAAGATACTTAACAAATTTCATGCCTACTGTATACAAGGAGCATGGTAAGAAATAAACAAGGAAATGTGGGTGAGTAGAAATCTTCAACATCAAACTTTACGCACAAAGCTAATAATGAGTTCGGTGAGTGACTCCATGCCCTTTGTATTTTGTTTTTGTGCAGCTATCCCTCATAAACCGAGCAACTGTTTCTTCGATATGAATAGGCAGTTCTGACGTCAGGTTTCCCCAAAAAACAACGAAGATGAAGCACAATCCACATCTCCTATATTTCTCCAAAGTAAAAAATCATATCTCCTGAACCTAAAAAATAGTAGAACCATTATACCAACCCAACCATGCCTATATAACTACATCATGGCTATATTACTCGAACCAAATAGACCTTGGGCCAAAATTGGGTACCGAGCCTCCTCTAGTCCGAAGCTTAGCCCAAACAGACCATTACAAAAATCCTAGGGTTTGGTGCTCAGAGATGGCTACGGGGAGAGCCCCAATCGATCTCTTCTACTTGTCGAAACATTTTCCCAAGTGATTTCGACTGTAAATCCACTGACCGACTGGGCAAAATACATGCTCACGGCCGGGAAAATGTAATAACTCACCGGAGGCACGAAGGAGAAGAAGGCGGCGCGATTGAGGGAGCCATGTCGCCGGCGAGACCCCTCCGTCCTGGGGTAGGACGGAAAGCGAGGAGAGGAGCCGCCGCGGGTTGCGAATGAACCGCGTGGGGTGGAGGCGCGGAAGACGGAGAGAGACGTCCAGAAGGTGGTCGGTAGGATAGCGCAGCGCGCGCAGCTGGCGTGGCGGCGGCGCCCGGGCGGGGAAAAGTTGTGGCTCGTAAGGCCTTGTACAATGGGAAGTGTTTGGAAAGGTGCTTAGAAAAATAAATCGAGTTTTTTTTGAAGCATCGATGTCTATTTCTATAAAAGAGATGCTTAGTTAAGCATCTATCATGTACAAATACCGGTGCTTAAGGAAAGCCTAGTTTATTTTTCTAAGCACCTCTTATTGTACAAGGCCTGAGAGCATCTGCAACCGGACCCCGCTGCCTCAAAAGCCAACAGTCCGATCAGTCACACGGATCTCAATTCTTTCTAAATCATCCACAACCTATTCCTACCTGCCATCTTCCTCTCATATCTTTTTCCACGTTCGTGTCACCCCTTTTCCTGGCTTCATCGTCTTCCATAACCCACATCGCCGCCGCCACCGGCCCCAAACCCCTCCTGACTGTCCTTCTCAACCCGGATATGGTCGCCGCCATTGGATGCCGCTCCGATACATCCTACTGCTCCGGACATACATCTCGTCATCTATGTGTTCGATGAAATGTTCGAGTGTTTTTTCTAGATTCTTTTGCTCATTTTAGGCAAAACGATGGATCCATCGGATGATGACTTTGAGAACAAGAGGCTTGGTGAATTCATGTATAAAGAGTTTGTTGATTTGTTAGTTTCGAACAACGAAGATGCTGAAATGACGTTGATGATGAGCGTTCATCAAAAAATGGAAAATCGGTAAGGAGGTGGAGCATGTTTAGAAAAGGATTCAATAAAGGAGTAGAGAGTTGTTCCCTCGACATAAGGTCGCTGACACATAACTTTTCTATAAGGACTACTTCCAACAGTCCCCAACATACTATGAGAATTTTTGTCAACGTCTCTTCCAGATGAGCAGACCTTTGTTTTGCGAAAGGATTGTTGCGGCACTACCACTTTACATGACCGAAACTACTAGGTGGACAATAAGAGGATTGAATAGTGATTCTCAATTTTGCCCTACGCATAAACAGCTGGATGTGCTGCATCATGCAGAAAATGTCCAAATTTTTATCGTGTGTGTAGCATCGTTCTTACGTAACCCTAACAAAAAAATATACTCTCATGGTAATACATCACAAATACCTATCAATTTCGGTTAGTTGTCGGTTTGGCCGTCTTAAACAGGATTATGACGTGGCAGGCCCACATGTTAGGGTTAACATGGCACGATAGTTGACGCCGTTAGATTGACCAACACCTTGGGCATTATGATATGTGGGACCCACGTGCCGGTCTAAATAAAAAATTCCACTTATTCCCCTAAAATTCCTCTTATTATCCCGTCCATGGCATCCCCTTAGTTACGTCATGTGCCGCCACTGGAACCAGCCCGCGCATGTGCCACCAGCTCGACCCAGCCAAGGCACCAGCTGCCCGCTGACGAGCACCCACCAACACTCCGCCTCTTTTATCCTTCTTCTCCTCCTTTTTTCGCCGCCTCCTTGACCAGCTGCGCCCGAAGCACGCCCAACATCGTTGCGCAGCCATGGCCGTCAAGCACCCTGCTGGCCCATGCCACCACCTTGCATACTCACATGTGGGTCCTACATGTCGTAACGCCAAACGTACCCATCAATCTAACGACGTTGACTATTGACCCATGTCAGTCTTGACATGTGGGTCCGCCTTGTCATAATCCTGTTTAAAATGGCCAAACTAGCAACTAACCAAAACTAGAAGGGTTGGGCGCGCTTTGCTGCATCGTTGGTATTGTTGGGTTTTTTAAAAACATTACTTATTCTATTTCAGAATATAAGATGTATTACATTTTAAAAAAGTCAAACCTTTTTAAGCTTGATCAAATTTGTAGAGAAATATATCAAAACCCATAATACCAAATCGGTATAATTAGATTCATCATGAAATGAATTTTCATATTTTTTTTGTTTAATATTGTGCTGACATTTTTGGCTCTAAACTTGGTCAAAATTAAAGGAATTTATTTTTTCAAAAATAATAGACTGTTTTATTTTTATATACAGTTTGATGATTTGATGGGCTTTCTCGATGTGATTATGTGTTATCCACTAAGAAACTCATATTTATATGGGAGAATTTCTACGTCAGTGGTTACATGTACTATATGGACGCTATAGTATCATATGGTGATGCTTCTTTTTCCTAGGTGATGGGAGAGTGCGCAGCATTGGTATGTTTTAATAGGTCGGTTGCCGTCGATTAATTTGAAAAATGATTGACTCCATAATTGAATACCCCAATCGAATTGGAGAGCTTCAAAATTAGGGAACAATAGTGACTTACAATAATTGAATGAGAAAGCTCCTTGAGCAATTGTTGACTCAGTCAAAATTGAGTATAATAGTGTATAATAATGAACTCAATTAATTATGAGGCCTTAAAAATTAAGAAGCATATAGTGTATAATAATAAAAAATGAATGAGAGAGCTTTGAGAAATTATTGAGCCGGTCAAAATTGGGTGACCCAATTTTAATTGGAGCCCTCGATTAATTGTGAGCCCTTTAAAATTAAGGAAGCTTAGTGTTATAGAGGATCGGTAGGTATTTGCGATATATTACCACAAGAATGATCGTTTTGTGTTAGGGTTACGTAAAGTGGTAGTTTTTTGTTCAGCTCTGGTAGTTTTTAGCAATTTACTCATTTACTGAGAACATGAAGAAGGCTCCCAAATGTTAAAAATGAGGCAGCATAGTATGGATATATGCGGAAGGTATGAACCTGATAGCATCTGCAGCCGTTCGGCCCCCCAGGGCGCTAAAAAAGAGCGGTCTGGGAGCGAACCGACGCTAGTTCGGTCCCTAGGGGTGACCTAGCTCCCAGTCACGTCCCCAGGCGCCATCCTCAGGACGCGAAAAATTCGAACTTGTCGTTCCCGCTCACAAAAGACGCCATAAGTTCGGCGATCGCAAGTCACAGTTCGGCGATCGGATATAGTCAGGCGTACAAAAAATAGGGCGGCAGGAGTTCACGTGCACAACGCATCACTCGGCGGGCTCTGCCCCAGGCGTCGGCGGAGTTGGCGTGCGCGGGCTTGGCGGTGTCGGAGCTGCTTCTGCGCTGGGCGGTGTCGGCGCGGCTTCGGTGCTACTGGGCGTCGTGGAGGCGTCATCACGCGGGCTTGGCGGCGGCGGCGGCGTTGTCGAGGGAAGCTGGTTCAGGATGAGGTCGTGCTCCACCAAGTACCACGCCTTGACCGCCTCGTCGGTGCTCTGGAGCATGTCCGCCCCGCCCAGCAGGAAAGCCAGGTCGGTGTTTCTCTTCTTCGCGGCGACGTTGGTCTGGAGCAGGTCGAGCTTGACGGCGCTGCTCGACATCAACGCCGACACCGCGCGTCAGTCTTCTCTTCACGAAGGACGGCCCGGGCCTGCGCGTCGGCGAGGCAATGCTCGATGGACTCGTGCACTCGAGCGGTGGCCGCGTCGGCGTGTTTCCCCTTCTTGGCACCTTTGTTGCCGTCCGGCCGCCCTTCCGATGCGCCAGGAGTCGGCGCGTCCGGCTTGTAGGTCTCCTTGGCCTTGTCGAGGGTGCGCCGGACTTCCGCCCACTTCTCGCACTTGTCAATGCGCTTGTAAACGTGGAGGTACTTGAATTCGGCGTCACTGTTGCTCCGCCGGTACAGGGCGAACATGCGCAGCAACTGCACGGAGGAACAAACAGTTGGCGGGCGTGCACGGCGAAGAGAGGCGGGAGACCGGCGTGGCATACCTGATCCTCAACGCTGGCGCCGCTCTCCGGGCGAGCCGCGACCTCCTCGACGACCGCATGCCATTTGTTGCACGCCCCTGGATACGCCCCAATGGTTCGCCATCGCCTTCGAGCCGCGCTGCATGTAGACGCCTTTGAAGTAGGGGTCGACGAGCTTGCGCTCGTCGAACTCGGCCTTAATGCGCTCCCAATACGTCTCGATGCTCTGGTTCGTGCCGGTGGTCGGGTCGAGGCAGACGACTTTCCATGCTTCGGCGAGGCATTCCTCCTCCTTGGACGCCCACTTGATGCGCGGCTCGCCTGACCTGGCCGCCCGCGTCTTCTTGCGCATCTTCGCCGGAACAGTCGCCAGCTCCTCCTCCACCTCCTCATCCTCCTCCTCTTGCTCCTCCTGCTCCTCCTGCTCCTCCTCGCCGTAGACGTAGCCGAGCTCGCCGTCCATGCCGCCGCTGAGATCCATCGTCTCGTCGGGGGTGTCGAACCCGGGAGACGCGGCGGCCGCGGCCGAACCTGCGGCGATGATGTCGTCCATGTCGCCCTCGGTCTCGTCGGTGTCGCCGAGGTGCGAGAAGGGCAGCATGCAATGACGGAAATGGGGCGTCGGGGAAGACGCGTAGGCGGGCGGCGAGTAGTTGTATGGAGGGTATTGCACGCCGGTGAAGGTCACCGACGAGGGCGTGCGCTGGACCGGGTGTCCATGGGGGAAGGTGACGTTTGGATTGAACCCGCCGTGCGCGTCCCCGTCGGTGTAGCTCGGGGAGGGCGATCCCCATGGCTGTGGCGACGGAGAGCCGAAGCTTTGCTGGCCCCAGGGAGTGTACTGGGCGTGGCTGCCGGGTGGATTCATTATCCCCGCGCGAGTCGCCTCGGCCTCGGCTTGGTCCGCCGAAGCGGCAGCCGCAGCCACGCGCGCCGCGTTGTCACGGGACTTCTTGGCGATGTCCCTGTTCCGTCGGTCGGCGGTGACAGCCTCCCGTCGCTGAATTTCCGCCCTCCACTCGGCGTTCGGCATGCCCGGTGGCTTCGATAGCGGCGCCCTCGGCTTCCTCTGGGCGACGGAGGCGGTCGTGGTTGCGGCCGTGCGGGGGACGACGTACTTCTTCGGTGGCATGGCGGCCAACTGGGAGGCAAGCAGGAGGGAGATTGGCGGGAGGAAAGGAGAAAATGGGAGGAAAGTGGGGGAAAAGCAGGAAGAAACGACGGGAATAGGCGCGGGACTCGCCGACAGGGCGGACCCACACGTCCTTTTCGCTTGTGCCGGCGCCCCAGGTGCCCTCCAGGGCGTCGGGTTCTACCTAGGTCCGCCGGCACTAGTTTCGGCCCAAGCCGGCGAAAAACGGACGACTGGGCCATTTTTTCGGCACCGACGCGACAAAAACACCTGTCTGTTGGAGGCGCGGCTGGAGATGCTCTGAGGCCAGTGTATCCAAACCTTTGGTACTCAACTTAAAACTCCATAAACATCCGGAACTTTGAAGGGTGATACAGACGTTTTGTCAGTTGACATATTTTTCAGAACATAAGGGCTCATCATGTACTTAAAACTGAATCTGAACATCATCCGCAACATATGGCTTCCAGCTTTGTTCCAGACCATTCGTATATCGCAACTGAGCATTCTACAACTGAGAATTCTACGACTGGGCATTCTAGGACTGATGAAATATTCTAATGAACCGACCAAAAAAATATTCTACGACTAGAGCTACATACAGCTAAGCATTACACAGCGGATGGCTAACCTGAAAAATAGTAATCACTGAACTAATGAATATGTAAAACACAGAAGAGAAGAGCACGGTAAAGCTAGTATTCCCTATCCGAAACTAAGCATGAACATGATGTGTATACATGCAGCAAAGAAGAGAGAAAATGGTGACTTATACGAGAACTGAAGGGGGTGCAACACTAAAGATTAGTTATCTAACAAGAAAATAATGATCAAAAGAACCAAAGAGTAGTTAAATTTACAGATAGAATTATAAACGAACACCCAGGGGAGGAATGACCAATGCATACTGAAGAAAAAACTGAACAGAATAAGGTCATGCTAAAGCATGAATTCTGAAGCAGGAACAAAACTGATGAATTTTTTCTTGCTATGAATACTAAGAAAGACAGAAGATTAAACTAGAGAATAATCTAACTGCACATTATAGCTAAAATCCCTTGTCTAGAAAAAGATCTAAATCCCTCGTCTACAGGCAGGAACACTGATGACTGATGACTTGACAGAAATGTATACACACCACAGGCAGGAACAAGATGACATGAGTATATACAAACAAAGATGGTGTAGGCATGATAAGGAGCTGCACAAACATGAGTAACTGAGCCTGCACCCGGAGCGCTCTGCCCTGAGGTGAGTCTGCACCCATAAGGCTGGAGCGCTCTGCCCTGAGGTACAACATGCTCATGGGGAGACTGCTCCACATGGCTTCGAAGGGATCGAAGAGCAAAATGAAATATGAATGCCTACTATGATAAATTGATATTGTTGAGGAACGGAAAGCAAATTCTGAACAATGAAACAGAGGAAAATCTGCAGCAGCAAGCCAGCTCAGTTAGGACAGTTGCAAATTTTGCATCTCAATGACATGGGGACGACAGCAGCTAGATGATACATTTTACAGTGGCAACTGCTCTTCTTGTACAACAGCCGTGCAAACTTAGTGCCAAACAAAATGGCTCTGGACCCCCACTGAAATGAGCCGGGAAAACACCACAAGCCAGGCCCCGATTTGACGAAAAATCGTCGAACACCAGGCCTTAACTGATGGAGATTAAGTATAGACAACAAAGACAAAAACTGTGGCCTCAGGACTGAACTGAATCGCCAGAACTTCCCCAGAAACCAGCAAAACAATTGCTGCTGCAGACCTCGATCCTGATATAGCTATTTTCGCATCACTAATTAGAAACAGACTAGGACTAACAATGACTAAGTGTAGCAGATCAAAACAAAATTGAGCTACTGAACATACATCAGAACAACCAATAATTTGTTTCTGAGTAAAGTTATCTCTGAACCTATATGCTTCCTGATCCAATAAAAAATTCAGAAGATCTACTCGTGTGACGGTCACGGGTCCAAAACAGGTGGGAAGACCAAACCCGGAACCCAATAAAAGCCATCGCACACGCACGAGGATGGCAGGCACACAGCACGCTGAGATCCGTGCTGAAATCAGACGGCCACAAATTTGGCTTAAAGCCAAATCAAAATCAGTCAACTGAAAATTAGCAAAAATGTTAATAAAGGTTGGGGGCAGGGAGAAGCCCATTTCTTAAAAATAAAGGTACTACAGATTGGCGCTACAAAAATATGGTTCCATAAAATTGCACCTAAGATCACCAGGCTTGTGACATCACAATTCCATCGCCACCTTGATTTACTTCCACTACTCGATGAGCTATCTATTTGTGATACAGGTACGCAACCGAGAATATGAAGAAGGCTCCCATTGTTGAAAATGAGGCAGCATAGTACGGAAACGCTGAAGTTATGAACCTCTCATACTCGTCATGCCTGTATGGACGCACTGGAATCTGCTTTGCAAGAGAGAGGCCAGTGTATCCAAGCCTTTGGTACTCAACCTTGAACTGGAAAACTCCATAAACATCTGGAACTTTGAAGGATGCTGAATATACAGCAGTTTTGTCAGTTGACATATTTTTCAGAACATAAGGGCTCATCATGAAAAACTGAATCTGAACATCATCAGCAACATATGGCTTCCAGCTTGTACCAGACCATTCATATATCTCAACTGAGTATTCCAAGTCATCATTGATGCGGTACATGCTAGGCTCATTTGTCTCCCCAACCTTATGGTGCTTGACATTCACTGCCTTCAGATGACCCCTCTCATGGAAGACCCATTTGCTCGTCTCTGTCACAAATTGTTCATTTCCAGCTTTGTCATGGCTCATTTTGCTGCCAGCCTTCTGCACACCAGACTTTAGGAACCTGTTGCTAAACAAATCCAGTGATCCAGATATCAACACACGAGCATTATTCCTAGCCTGCATAACAGAAACCAGCGATATGGCCGACCCAGTGAGAGATGGAACAGATGCCAACTTAGCCTCCGGGTTTGCTGAATACGCTGATGGCGAGGCAGATAGAACCTTTAAAACCAAGCTGTTGGATGGATTGGCCGCATGCCCAATCCCTCGAAACAGCACAGGAGCCTCAATCTTTTTGGACCCCAATATCACATCTGACTGAATCAGGTCATCGCCAGCAATCAAGGTGTGGTCACCTTCAACCTCACTGGAGGCATAATTGATGTGGTCAATAACCATTGCTTCCGGGTCCTCATCAAAGTCAACCCCACACTCCGTCGCGATGCCGCGGATCAGATCTGAAGCCGAATGATCTGCTGCCAGAATCATATCGTGCCCGGCATCGATAAACTCCAGAACAGCATTCTGGTCCACCGATCCGCCGAAGCGCGGGGTCGATGGGGCGAAGAGCACGAGGCCGTCGTAGAGGTACTGACCGTAGCGGTGGAGCGAGAGCTTGGGGTCGTCGGCGAGGCGGAACTCCAGATCTAGCCCGCGGGCCTGGAGCGAGCCGAAGAAGGCCGAGTGGGATGAGCGGACGGCCAGATCGTCGACGAGCACCAGCAGCTTGCGCCCGCGGGGGCCCTCGCCCGAAGCGTCCCCGAGGGAGGCGACGGCGAGGAGGGAGGCGACGGCGAGGAGGAGGAGGACGCGCGGCGCCGCCATGGCCGTCGTGGTGGTGGTGTAGCGAGATGCGCAGATCTCGCAGCGGGGTTTTTGTTTGGGCTTTAACGGGGCTACTCTAGATCTAGCAGTTGGAGAGGAGAAGGGGGAGGCAGGATAAGGAGGCCGAGAGCATGAAGAAAAGCTTCGCCCAACAACTCACACACCACGGGTCCCATCTGGCAGTGGCAGTCATACACACGAGACACTTACGAGGCGTTTCCGCCGTCTTCCGATTACAGTGGCTTAAAGCATCTCCGATAGATGGTCTAAATGTAAAAATATCTAACGTTTAGATCATATGGGGTAATAAACGCTGCTTCAACAGACGGTTCATGTGTAAAAAAATTGGACCGCGGCCTTCTTGTAATGTAAAATACAACACCTCGCGGTGCAAATTTACATCATGAGGTGCATTTGGTCAACCAGCCGCCGCCCGTGAACGCCCAAGCGCCACTTCCTTTCCTTTCCCGCCCGCGCCCCGTCCGCCCGCCCGAAGACCAGTCGGCCGGAATCCGCCGCCGCGATCGCCCAAAACCTCGTCGCCGGCGCCGCCACCACCCCGCATCCCCACCGCCGCCCTCCACCGCCGTCGCCCCCGTCGCCTCCCTCGCCGGTAGCCGGCTCGCAGCCGCCCGGCCGCCACCGAATCGGGAGGCAGCCGACGCGGGATTCGGCGCCTCCGGCAGTCCGGCTGCCGCGGTAGGCCTTCGCCGGGTCTTAGGCTGCCGCCGACCTCCTCCCCATCGGTCGTGAGCCTGTCCACGGCCGTTGCGCCGGCCGCATGACCACCGCACCAAGCCCTCCGTCCGGCTGCCGAATTATTCTTCGCCGCCCGCCGAGCTCCTCTTGGCCGGCCTCCAAGCTCATTTCTTATCACCACCACTGTCCGGAGCCAACCGCAGCCGTCCGCAGCCATCAGCAGCAGCCAATCCAACCGGCAGCCATCTTCTTCCACCGCGCACAGAAGGTGTTCGACGGAATTCCCCAAGGTAAAAAAATGACGAAACTTGATGATTTAACTTGGGATTGGATAGTATGTTTGACGGTGGTTGTGTGCATTGTAGATGAGCTCGGTTGACTCCTCTTTCATGGATGATTCATCGTCGAACGAGGAATTTGATTTGCATGAAGAAGAGGAGATTGCTATGCTAGTGGCCATGCATAAGAGGAAGAAACCGAAGCACGGTGGTTCCGTTTATGGGCGTGCGTTCATTCGGAGAGAACGGATTGATGCGCAACTTCTTTGCATCATCACCTGTTTTTTCATCTATTGGAGTTGCTCTTTTGGACCATGAATTTGGACCATCTGTTGGAGTTGGCCTTTTTTCGGAGCTCCAAAGTGCACTTTTTGGCGGTCCAAATTTTACATCTCCGGTTTTGGACCGTCAAAATTTGGACCATCTATTGGAGATGCTCTTAGACGTCTGGGGCCAAACCGGCATTAGCTTTCGGCATGGGGGCGATTGCGTTCCCAGTCGTCGCCCCCATGTCGACCCAATGCGTCCCTCAAAATCGCGCAAACTCGGCGATCTGATATGAATCTGGCACAAACTCGACGATTTTCATTGAGATTTGTACAAAAGCAGAGAAAACAGGCAAACTACGCCTAGAACTACCCCTAGCCCTGCTACGCCGCGGCCGCCGCCCCGCCTTCTACATGCCTAGGAGCCTGTAGAACAGGGTGTAGTCGTCGTCGCCGCCACCCCGCGCCCCGCTGGAGCCGGCGTCGTCCCTGAAGGAAATATGCCCTAGAGGCAATAATAAAGTTGTTATTTATATTTCCTTATATCATGATAAATGTTTATTATTCATGCTAGAATTGTATTAATCGGAAACTTAGTACATGTGTGAATACATAGACAAATAGAGTGTCACTAGCATACCTCTACTTGACTAGCTCGTTGATCAAACATGGTTAAGTTTCCTAGCCATGGACAAAGAGTTGTCATTTGATAAATGGGATCACATCATTAGAGAATGATATGATTGACTTCATCCATTAGCTTAGCACGATGATAGTTTAGTTTACTGCTATTGCTTTCTCCATAACTTATACATGTTCCTATGACTATGAGATTATGCAACTTCCGAATACCGAGGAGCACTTAGTGTGCTATCAAACGGCACAACGTAACTGGGTGACTATAAAGATGCTCTGCAGGTGTCTCGGATGGTGTTTGTTGAGTTGGCATAGATCGAGATTAGGATTTGTCACTCCGTGTATCGAAGAGGTATCTCTGGGCCCTCTCGGTAATGAACATCACTATAAGCCTTGCAAGCAACATGACTAAATGAGTTAGTTACGGGATGTGGCATTACGGAACGAGTAAAGAGACTTGCCGGTAACGAGATTGAACTAGGTATAATGATACCGACGATCGAATCTCGGGCAAGTAACATACCGATGACAAAGGGAACAACGTATCTTGTTATGCGGTTTGACCGATAAAGATCTTCGTAGAATATGTAGGAACCGATATGAGCATCCGGGTTCCGCTATTGGTTATTGACCGGAGATGAGTCTCAGTCATGTATACATAGTTCTCGAACCCGTAGGGTCCGCATGCTTAACGTTCGGTGACGATCGGTATTATGAGTTTATGTGTTTTGATGTACCGAAGGTTGTTTGGAGTCCCGGATGTGATCACGGGCATAACGAGGAGTCTCGAAATGGTCGAGACATTAAGATCGCTATATTTGATGACTATGTTTGGATATCGGAATGGTTCCAGGTGAGTTCGGGCATTTACCGGTGTACCGGGAGGTTACCGGAACCCCCTCGGGAGGTATATGGGCCTTATTGGGCCATAGTGGGAGAGAGGAGAAGGAAGCCTAGGAGGGGGCGCGCCCCCAAGCCCAATCCGAATTGGGTGGGGGCCGGCCCCCTTTCTTTCCTCCTTCCTCCCCTTCCTTCCTCTCCTAGTCCAACTAGGGAAGGGGGGGGATCCTACTCCCGGTGGGAGTAGGACTCCTCCAGAGCGTGCCATAGAGGGCCGACCCTCCCCCCTCCTCCACTCCTTTATATAAAGGGGAGGGGGCACCCCATAGACACACAAGTTGACAATTGTCTTAGCCGTGTGCGGTGCCCCCCTCCACCATAATCCACCTCGGTCATATCGTAGCGGTGCTTAGGCGAAGCCCTGTTCCGGTAGCTTCATCATCACCGTCATCACGCCATCGTGCTGATGAAACTCTCCCTTGACACTCAGCTAGATCTAGAGTTCGTGGGACGTCACCGAGATGAACGTGTGCAGATCGCGGAGGTGCCGTACCTTCGGTGCGAGGATCGGTCGGATCGTGAAGACGTTCGACTACATCAACCGCTTGTCATAACGCTTGTGCTTACAGTCTACGAGGGTACGTGGACAACACTCTTCCCCTCTCGTTGCTATGCATTACCATGATAGATCTTGCGTGTGGGTAGGATTTTTTTTTGAAATTACCGCGTTCCCCTACAGTGGCATGTGAGCCAGGTCTATGCGTAGATGTTATATGCACGAGTAGAACACAAAGGAGTTGTGGGCGTGGGTATATACATATTGCTTGCCGTCACTAGTTGATTCTTGATTCAGCGGTATTGTTGGATGAAGCGGCCCAGACCGACATTACGCGTACGCTCACACGAGACTGGTTCTACCGACGTGCTTTGCACAGAGGTGGCTAGTGAGTGTCTGTTTCTCCAGCTTTAGTTGAATCGAATTTAATGAACATGGTTCTTTCTGAAGATCAAAAATCAATCACTATACCGCGTTGTGGTTTTTGATGTGGAGGTAAGAACGGTTCTTGCTCAAACCGTAGCAGCCATGTAAAAGTTGCAACAACAAAGTAGAGGACGTCTAACTTGTTTTTGCAGGGCATGTTGTGATGTGATATGGTCAAGACATGATGCTAAATTTTATTGTATGAGATGATCATGTTTTGTACGGAGTTATCGGCAACTAGTAGGAGCCATATGGTTGTCGCTTTATTGTATGAAATGCAATTGCCATGTAATTGCTTTACTTTATCACTAAGCAGTAGCGATAGTCGTAGAAGCAATAGTTGGCGAGACGACAATGATGCTTTGATGGAGATCAAGGTGTCAAGCCGGTGACGATGGTGATCATGACGGTGCTTTGGAGATGGAGATCAAAGGCACAAGATGATGATGGCCATATCATATCACTTATATTGATTGCATGTGATGTTTATCCTTTATGCATCTTATTTTGCTTAGTTCGGCGGTAGCATTATAAGATGATCTCTCACTAAATTGCAAGGTATAAGTGTTCTCCCTAAGTATGCACCATTTCTACAGTTCGTCGTGCCGAGACACTACGTGATGATTGGGTGTGATGAGCTCTACGTTCACATATAACGGGTGTAAGCCAGTTTTGCACACGCAGAATACTCGGGTTAAACTTGACGAGCCTAGCATATGCAGATATGGCCTCGGAACACTGAGACCGAAAGGTCGAGCGTGAACCATATAGTAGATATGATCAACATAGTGATGTTCACCATTGAAAACTACTCCATCTCACGTGATGATCGGACATGGTTTAGTTGATATGGATCACGTGATCACTTAGATGATTAGAGGGATGTCTATCTAAGTGTGAGTTCTTAAGTAATTTGATTAATTGAACTTTAATTTATCATGAACTTAGTACCTGATAGTATTTTGCATGTCTATGTTGTTGTAGATAGATGGCCCGTGCTGTTGTTCCGTTGAATTTTAATGCGTTCCTAGAGAAAGCTAAGTTGAAAGATGATGGTAGCAACTACACAGACCGGGTCCGTAACTTGAGGATTATCCTCATTGCTGCATAGAAGAATTACATCCTGGAAGCACCACTAGGTGACAAACCCGCTGTAGGAGCAACGCCAGATGTTATGAACACCTGGCAGAGCAAAGCTGATGACTACTCGATAGTTCAGTGTGCCATGCTTTACGGCTTAGAACCGGGACTTCAACGACGTTTTGAACGTCATGGAGCATATGAGATGTTCGAGGAGTTGAAGTTAATATTTCAAGCAAATGCCCGGACTAAGAGATATGAAGTCTCCAATAAGTTCTACAACTACAAAATGTAGGAGAATAGTTATGTCAGTGAACATATACTCAGAATGTCTGGGTACCACAACCACTTTACTCAGATGGGAGTTAATCGTCCTGATGATAGTGTCATTGACAGAGTTCTTCAATCACTGCCACCAAGCTACAAGAGCTTCATGATGAACTATAATATGCAAGGGATGGATAAGACGATTCCCGAGCTCTTCGCAATGCTAAAGGCTGTGGAGGTAGAAATCAAGAAGGAGCATCAAGTGTTGATGGTTAACAAGACCACCAGTTTCAAGAAAAAGGGTAAAGGGAAGAAGGGGAACTTCAAGAAGAACAACAAGCAAGTTGCTGCTCAAGTGAAGAAGCCCAAGTCTAGACCTAAGCCTGAGACTGAGTGCTTCTACTTCAAAGGGACTGGTCACTGGAAGCGGAACTGCCCCAAGTATTTGGCGGAGAATAAGGATGGTAAAGTGAAAGGTATATTTGATATACATGTGTAACGCCCCGTATGTAACTTGCCATATTTGTATTCCAACTCTTGCCATTTTCGGCTCTAAGTTATGATATTCCCTCGTGGTTGGGTTTGGTCTTCGTTTTGCATTTTTTCCATGTCATGCATCTCATATCATGTCATCATGTGCATCACATTTGCATACGTGTTCGTCTCATGCATCCGAGCTTTTTCCCCGTTGTCCGTTTTGCATTCCGGCACTCCTACGCCCTCCGGCGCCCCCTTTTGCCTCTTTTCGTGTGCGGGTGTTAAAAGTTCTTGGATTGGACCGAGACTTGCCAGGCGGCCTTGGTACACTACCGGTAGACCGCCTGTCAAGTTTCGTGCCATTTGGAGTCTGTTTGATACTCCAACGGTTAACCGGGGAACCGTAAAGGCCTCGTGTGTGTTGCAGCCCAACACCCTCCAAAGTGGCCCAAAACCCATCCAAACCCCCTCCATCCTCTCGGCCGTTCGATCACGATCGAGTGGCCGAAAACCGCACCTCATTTGGACTCTCCTAGCTCCCCTACCTATAAATATATGCACTCCTCCGAAAATTCGGGTCCAAACCCTAGCCTTCTTCCACCCCGCGCCGCCGGACACATCCGGTCCGGCCGGACACGTCCACCGCTGCCGCGCCCGTCCAACCACAGCCTGCCACCTGTCCCGCGCTCCGCCCGCCGCCGCCGGCCCGCCCGAGCCCGGGTCGGGACCCCTAGCCCGCGTGCGCCTCCCCGCTCCCCCCGCGCATCTCTCCGCCTGGAGTCGCCCGGCGCCGCCGCGGCTGCCCTCGCCGGCGACCGCGCCCGAGAGCCACTGCTCCTCGCCCGCCGCCGCCCGCAGCTCGCCGGCCAGCCGCCGCCTCCTGTCCCGCCGCTCGACGCCAGCGCGCCGTCCCACCTCCTCGCCGCCTTCGGTCGGATCCGGCGCCTCCCCGTCCTCTCCGGCCATCCCCTCCTACTCCGGCGAAGATCCGGCGAAGTTCCGGTGCCACCTCGGTTCGCGTGCGAGTCAAACCCTAGATCTCGCGGGGTGAGATTTTCTCTAAGTCCTTTCCCCCCCATAATTTCAAGCCCTGTTCAACCTGCCATAACTCTGTGCTCGGTGGTCCATTTTGTGCATATGAGATATCGAAATGTTCGTTAGGATGTGATCTTCATTTTGTTCCATTGCACCATGCTTGTTTGAGTCCATCTTGATGCCTAAAATGCTGTTGCAAGAGTGCTATAAAATGTTAGTTCCCGATTCTTATCAGATTATTATCATTTGTCATTTTTGCCATGATTAATGTGTGCTGCATATGAGTATGAGCTCTACATGTGTTTTGGGCTATGCCATGCCATCTTTTCAGGGGTGTATTTCATGTATTTTTGTGATCAATGTGGTGACTAGCACAAGCATGCAAAGTAGCTCTCATGATGTCGCTGATTTCAGGGACTTAGATTTTCACTAAGTCATTTCCCTGCTGTTATTTTAGTGCCATGTATTCATGTTGCTACAGAGTGATCCATGCCTTTTTTGAGTATGTTCAGTAAGGATGCTTTGAGCATATGCTTGTGCTCTATCCATCCATGTCCCTGTTTGCATTTATGGAGTACCCTAGCATGACTCAATCTTGCTCTACTTTTGCTATAAATTGTTCCTGGTAGATTGTTTACGTGTTAATCAATTTTGCCAAGGTTGTTGTAGTTGATCCATGCATGCTAGGAGATTGTTCTTGCCATGGTTAGCTACTTGATCATGTCTTCTTATTGGGAGTATGCTTAGTTTGTCATGCAATGCCTTGTGTTGAGTGCATCGAGCTCGCAAACATGCCTTCATAACTCTGTTTATGCCATGTCCAGTTTTCTGCTAAGTCTGAATCTGTTAACGAAACTTGCTATGTTTACATGGGTGCCATCATGTTTTCTGTGCCCTTTTGGCTTATGGTTAGTAAGGAATTTTTGTATATGCTTTGATTAGTTTCATGCAATGCCTTGTGTTGCTATGATCTGATCATGTATCATGTTGTTATCTTGCTCTAAACATTGCTTCCTGATGTTAATTCCTGGCATGTTGTTATTTTCACTAAGTCTGTGAAGCTGATATCTTTTGCACTTTTGCCATGCTTGTTTGAACCTGCTACTATGTGATTTAGCCGTAGCTCAGTGTTTCATCTTTTGTCAAGCATCTTGAGTAGATCACTACCATGTGCTTTGTTGCTATGTTAGAGTGCAGTAGCTTAGTTTCTTGTTGCATTTTAGATGGCATCGTGCTGTTAATCGCAGGATCGTGCCATTCTTGTTTTGCTTGCCATTTGCAAACCATGCATCCGATTCCGGTGATCTTTATATCGATTTCGACCGAAATCAACTCATCTTTCCAGCGGCGCACTTGGTTTGCCAAGTTGAGGCCTGGTTCAATCTTTCCTTTCCGGAGCACGCATATGCATTGCATTTTAATCCCGCATATCATGCCATGTTTTGCATCATGTTGCTTGCGCATTGCACCGTGGTTGATTGTGTTTTCCTTTGCTTGTGTCCTTGCTTTGGGTAGAGTCGGGAGACGAGTTCATGATCGAGGAACCTGTTGAGTATGCTTACGAGGATCAAGCTTACGTCAACTCGGAGAACTTTGCAGGCAAGATGACCGTACCCTCAAAATCACTTCTATCTTTGCTTGCTAGTTGCTCGCTCTATTGCCATGCCGTGATACCTACCACTTGCTTTTTCATGCCTCCCATATTGCCATGTCAAACCTCTAACCAACCTTGTCCTAGCAAACCGTTGTTTGGCTATGTTACCGCTTTGCTCAGCCCCTCTTATAGCGTTGCTAGTTGCAGGTGAAGTTTGGAGTTTGTTCCTTGTTGGAACATGATCATTGTTGGGATATCATTATTATATCTTGATTACTTTAATGCACCTATATACTTGGTAAAGGGTGGAAGGCTCGGCCTTATGCCTGGTGTTTTGTTCCACTCTTGCCGCCCTAGTTTCCGTCATACCGGTGTTATGTTCCTTGATTTTGCGTTCCTTACGCGGTTGGGTTATAATGGGAACCCCTTGACAGTTCGCCTTGAATAAAACTCCTCCAGGAGGGCCCAACCTTGGTTCTACCATTTGCCACCTAAGCCTTTTTCCCTTGGGTTCCGCAGACTCAAGGGTCATCTTTATTTTAAACCCCCCGAGCCAGTGCTCCTCTGAGTGTTGGTCCAACCTGTCAGCAGCCGGTGGCCACCAGGGGCAACTCTGGGTTGGCCTACTGGAATCTTGGACAATCCGGTGTGCCCTGAGAACAAGATATGTGCAGCTCCTATCGGGATTTGTCGGCACATTCGGGCGGCTTTGCTGGTCTTGTTTTAGCATTCTCGAAATGTCTTGTAACCGGGATTCTGAGTCTGGTCAGGTCGTCCTGGGAGAAGGAATATCCTTCGTTGACCATGAGAGCTTGTGATGGGCTAAGTTGGGACACCCCTGCAGGGTTTTGAACTTTTGAAAGCCGTGCCCGCGGTTATGGGCAGATGGGAATTTGTTAATATCCGGTTGTAGAAAACCCGACACTTAACTTAATTAAAATGAATCAACAACGTGTGTAACCGTGATGGTCTCTTTTCGGCGGAGTCCGGGAAGAGAACACGGTCTCGTGTTATGCTTGAACGTAAGTAGTTTCAGGATCACTTCTTGATCTTTGTAGCTTCTCGACCGTGCTTTGCCTTCTCTTCTCGCTCTCATTTGCGTAAGTTAGCCACCATATATGCTAGTGCTTGCTGCAGCTCCACCTCACTACCTTTTCCTTCCCATAAGCTTAAATAGTCTTGATCGCGAGGGTGTGAGATTGCTGAGTCCCCATGACTCACAGATTACTTCCAAAACCATATGCAGGTGCCGATGATGCCATTCCAGGGGATGCGACCGAACTCAAGTGGGAGTTCGACGAGGATTCAGGACGTTACTATGTTTCCTTTCCAGACGATCAGTGGTGGAGCCCAGTTGGGGCGATCGGGGATCTATCGCATTTGGGGTTGTCTTTATTTTGGTTCCGTAGTCGGACCTTGATTGTATCTGGATGATGTAATGCTATATTTATGTATTGTGTGAAGTGGCGATTGTAAGCCAACTCTGTATCTCTTTCTTATTCAGTACATGGGATGTGTAAAGATTACCCCTCTTGCGACATGCCTACAATGCGGTTATGCCTCTAAGTCGTGCTCCGACACGTGGGAGATATAGCCGCATCGTGGGTGTTACAAGTTGGTAATCAGAGCCTTCCCCGACTTAGGAGCCCCCCTGCTTGATCGAATCACTAGCGTTGTTGAGTCTAGAAAAATGTTTTGAGTCTTATAGGATTATATATATCGGAGAGTAGGATTCTTTTACTCCTCAGTCCCTTCATCGCTCTGGTGAGGCTTCCTGACGTAGAGTTTTGACTCTTCTCTTCTCAAATTTCACGAATTTTTCTTAGGATCACGCGGGTATCTTGGAATCGTTCCGATGGTTTTGTGACGAGAACATTGTTCTTGCTGCCTCCTGACATTTAGGGGTTGTGGCAGTGTCCCGAGGAGTTGAGCTCCGAGGTGTTGTCGTCACAATTTTATAGTTGCAGTTCTGGAATACCTGAGTTTCGCCGACATCAAAAATCTCTTTTATGCAGTTGTTGGTGAGATAACCTCGACGCCACCCAGTACTGGGGCGAGATTTTGGGAGTATTTCCATAACTCGTATAACGGATGCTCTTCGAAGGTTGAGGTAAATGATTTCCGAAGGTTTCTTGGTTATGTGTTGAAGGATAGATACAACTGGATGTAGGATTTTCTAGTTTTGGGTGAGATATTATGCTTCCCCTGTATCCCCAACACCTGATTGCATAACCGGAAAGTTTCGGGAGTTTCATAGGTGTGAATTCATGTAGCTCTAGTTTTTCTTCCGCAGATATTTGGTTTGTGATTGGGTAATCCTTACCAATTATTTGTTCGTATCCGTACCTTATTGTTTTATTCATCTACCTATATCTAAGTGGCTTCTCAACTTTATGGAAGTGCGATCATTTACTTTGGAATTCATTCGTTCATTCTTGTTTGAATGTTAAGGCTATATGTTGCAATTTCGATCCATTGATTCAACTTGAATATATGTCTTTCCAGATGCTAACGGATGTCACCCTCTTCAGGATGGCTCCTCCAACGCGTCAGAATCCGGAACCTTCACCACCACCTCCACTTCCGGAGGCATGGCAAGCTATGATGGCCGCCACCAACGCCAACACGCAGATGCTTATGCAACTCTTGCAAGAGCGTAACCAAGGAAATCAAGGCCATGGCAACAATCAAGCTCAGTTTGCTACCCTCAACCAGTTCCTCGCAAACCAGCCGAAGTCTTTCAGTAACTGTGTCGAGGCCACAAACGCTGACGATTGGCTCGTGGATATCTGCAAACATTTTGAGTGTAGCAACTTCAGGCCTGAGGACTTTGTCAAGTTTGCTTCGTTCCAACTCAAAGACCAAGCTGCTGAGTGGTATCAACAATACAAAGATTCCAGAGGAGGTCGTGTGATTACCTGGGATGATTTCCGCCGAGACTTCAAAGCTCACCACATTCCTCAAAGTGTTGTTGAGAGTAAGCGTGAGGAGTTTCGCAATCTGAAGAGGTAGTATGTTTGTTTACCAATACAACATCATGTTCCAGAGGCTCGCTCGCTTCTCCAAACAAGACGTCCCTGATGAGAAGAGCATGACTTATCAATTCAGAGGTGCTCTTGTGCTTTTTGAGCCAAAACAGTATGATGAGTTCTACAACATGGCACTAAAGCAGGAGGCTGCTCAGCTCAAGTGCGATGCTTCTAAGAAGAGAGTCAGGGATGCAACTCCTTCTTCTTCTTCTTCTTCTTCAACTCAAGTGGCAGCTAAGCAGCAAAAGTACTGGTTGCCTCCTCCTCCTCCGTTCCGTCAGCCTTATCAGCAGAAGAGCAAAGGTGGCAATGGATCTTCCCACCCACCCAACCCAGGCTTTCAGAACAAACCGCAGTCTCATGCTCCAAGGTCAAGTGCTCCTTATCACCGTGCGCTCTCAGAGGTGACGTGCAACAAGTGTCAGTAGAAGGGTCACTATGCAAACAAATGCTTCAACCAGAGGCGTCTTCTGCCTCCTCCTCCTGTGAGATCTGCCAGCAATGCAGTGGTCAAGCATAATCCCAAGTTTGCAAAGGTCAACATGATGAACGCAACTCAGGCAGAGGACTCTTCAGAAGTGATCATGGGTAACCTTCCTGTTAATGATATTCCTGCAGAAGTTCTTTTTGCACTGGTGCATCACTTAGTTTCATCTCAAGACCATTTGCATCTAAGCATGAGTTGGCTTTCCAAGTTTTGCCTAGTCCGTTAGCAGTTGTCTCATCGAGTAAACGCATGAACACTAATTCCATGGTTCCGGATGTTTCTATCAAGATGGGTGACTACAAATTTTTGGCTTCTCCAATTGTTCTTGGTAACTCGGATATTGATCTAATTCTCGGCATGGACTCGCTTTCTAAGCACAAGGCTCAGCTTGATTGTGCTGCCAGGCAGATTCAATTGACACACTCGTCTGAGGATGTGATCGTCTTTGTCGCTCGTGATGATACCATTCGACTGTTTTCTCTTAATGAGAAGGGCGAGTTGAATGCCATCTCTCAGATTCCAGTCGTTTGTGAATATCAAGACATCTTTCCAGAAGAGCTTCCAGGAATGCCTCCTCACCGGCCAGTTGAATTCGTCATTGATCCTGAGCCTGGCACGGAACCTGTTTGCAAACGTCCTTACAAGCTTGGACCAGAAGAGTTGAAGGAGATGAAGATGATTTGAGCAGATATGGGTATATCTACTTGATGAAACATAAGTCTGAAACATTTGAAAAGTTCAAAGAATTTTAGAGTGAAGTGGAAAATCATCATAACAAGAAAATTGAGTTATGAGTTTGGTCTTCATTTGAAACAATGCGGAATAGTTTCGCAACTCACGCCAACTGGAACACCACAACATAATGGTGTGTCTGAACATCGTAACCGCACTTTATTAGATATGGTGCGATCTATGATGTCTCTCACTGATTTACCGCTATCATTTTGGGGTTATGCTTTAGAGACAGCTGCATTCACGTTAAATAGGGCAACATCAAAATCCGTTGAGACGACACCTTATGAACTGTGGTTTGGCAAGAAACCCAGGTTGTCGTTTCTTAAAGTTTGGGGCTGCTATGCTTATGTGAAAAAACTTCAACCTGATAAGCTTGAACCCAAATCGGAGAAATGTGTCTTCATAGGATACCCAAAGGAGACTGTTGGGTACACCTTCTATCACAGATCCGAAGGCAAGATATTCGTTGCTAAGAATGGATCCTTTCTAGAGAAGGAGTTTCTCTCGAAAGAAGTGAGTGGGAGGAAAGTAGAACTTGACGAGGTAATTGTACCTACTCCCTTATTGGAAAGTAGTTCGCCACTGAAATCAGTTCCAGTGATTCCTACACCAGTAAGTGAGGAAGCTAATGATGATGATCATGAAACTTCTGATCAAGTTACTACTGAACCTCGTAGGTCAACCAGAGTAACATCCGCACCAGAGTGGTACGGTAATCCTGTTCTGGAGGTCATGTTACTTGACCATGACGAACCTGTGAACTATGAGGAAGCGATGATGAGCCCAGATTCCGCAAAATGTCTTGAGGCCATGAAATCTGAGATGGGATCCATGTATGAGAACAAAGTGTGGACTTTGGTTGACTTGCCCGATGATTGGCAGTCCATAGAGAATAAATGGTTCTTCAAGAAGAAGACTGGCGCTGACGGTAATGTTACTGTCTACAAAGCTTAAGTCCGTCCGAATCATGTTAGCAATTGCCACATTTTATGATTATGAAATTTGGCAAATGGATGTCAAAACTGCATTCCTTAATGGATATCTTAAAGAAGAGTTGTATATGATGCAACCAGAAGGTTTATCGATCCAAAAGGTGCTAACAAAGTGTGCAAGCTCCAGCGATCCATTTATGGACTGGTGCAAGCCTCTCGGAGTTGGAATATACGCTTTGATAGTGTGATCAAAGCATATGGTTTTATACAGACTTTTGGAGAAGCCTGCTTTTACAAGAAAGTGAGTGGGAGCTCTATAGCATTTCTAATATTATATGTGGATGAAATATTGCTGATCAGAAATGATACTGAATTTCTGAATAGCATAAAAGGATACTTGAATAAGAATTTTTCAATGAAAGACCTCTGTGAAGCTGCTTATATATTAGGCATCAAGATCTATAGAGATAGATCAAGACGCTTAATTGGACTTTCACTAAGCACATACCTTGATAAAATTTTGAAGAAGTTCAAAATTGATTAAGCAAAGAAAGGGTTCTTGCCTGTGTTACAAGGTGTGAAGTTGAGTCAGACTCAATGCCTGACCACTGCAGAAGATAGAGAGAAAATAAAAGTCATTCCCTATGCTTCAGCCATAGGTTCTATCATGTATGCAATGCCGTGTACCAGAACTGATGTGTGCCTTGCTATTAGTTTAGCAGTGAGGTACCAAAGTAATCCAGGAGTGGATCACTGTACAGCGGTCAAGAACATCCTGAAATACCCGAAAAGGACTAAGGATATGTTTCTCGTTTATGGAGGTGACAAAGAGCTCATCGTAAATGGTTACGTCGATGCAAGCTTTGACACTGATCCGGCTGACTCTAAGTCACAAACCGGATACGTATTTTTATTAAATGGTGGAGCTGTCAGTTGGTGCAGTTTCAAGCAGAGCGTCGTGGCGGGATCTACATGTGAAGCGGAGTACATAGCTGCTTCGAAAACAGCGAATGAAGGAGTCTAGATGAAGGAGTTCATATATGATCTAGGTGTCATACCTAGCGCATCGGGTCCAATGAAAATCTTTTGTGACAATACTGGTGCAATTGCCTTGGCAAAGGAATCTAGATTTCACAAGAGAACCAAGAACATCAAGAGATGCTTCAATTCCAACCACGATCAAGTCAAGGAGGGAGACATAGAGATTTGCAAGATACATATGGATCTGAATGTTGCAGACCCGTTAACTAAGCCTCTCTCACGAGAAAAACATGATCAACACTAAGACCCCATGGGTGTTAGAATCATTACAATGTAATCTAGATTATTGACTCTAGTGCAAGTGGGAGACTGAAGGAAATATGCCCTAGAGGCAATAATAAAATTGTTATTTATATTTCCTTATATCATGATAAATGTTTATTATTCATGCTAGAATTGTACTAACCAAAAACTTAGTACATGTGTGAATACATAGACAAACAGAGTGTCACTAGTATGCCTCTACTTGACTAGCTCGTTGATCAAAGATGGTTAGGTTTCCTAGCCATAGACAAAGAGTTGTCATTTGATGAACGGGATCACATCATTAGAGAATGATATGATAGACTTGACCCATCCTATAACTTAGCACGATGATCGTTTAGTTTACTGCTATTGCTTTCTGCATAACTTATACGTGTTCCTATGACTATGAGATTATGCAACTCCCAAATACCGAAGGAACACTTAGTGTGCTATCAAACATCACAACGTAACTGGGTGACTATAAAGATGCTCTACAGGTGTCTCCGATGGTGTTTGTTGAGTTGGCATAGATCAAGATTAGGATTTGTCACTCGGTGTATCGGAGAGGTATCTCTGGGCCCTCTGGGTAATGCACATCACTATAAGCCTTGCAAGCAATGTGACTAAATGACTTAGTTACGGGATGTAGCATTACAGAACGAGTAAAGAGACTTGCCGGTAACGAGATTGAACTAGGTATGATGATACCGACGATCGAATCTCGGGCAAGTAACATACCGATGACAAAGGGAACAACGTATGTTGTTATGCGGTTTGACCGATAAAGATCTTTGTAGAATATGTAGGAACCAATATGAGCATCCAAGTTCCGCTATTGGTTATTGACCGGAGATGAGTCTCGGTCATGTCTACATAGTTCTCGAACCCGTAGGGTCCGCACGCTTAACATTCGATGACGATCGGTATTATGAGTTTATGTGTTTTGATGTACCTAAGGTTGTTCAGAGTCCCGAATGTGATCACGGGCATGGTGAGGAGTCTCGAAATGGTCGAGATGTAAAGATCGATATATTGGATGACTATGTTTGGACACCGGAATGGTTCCGGGTGAGTTAGGGCATTTACCGGTGTACCGGGAGGTTACCGGAACCCCGCGGGAGGTATATGGGCCTTATTGGGCCATAGTGGGAGAGAGGAGAAGGAAGCCTAGGAGGGGGCGCGCCCCCCAAGCCCAATCCGAATTGGGTGGGGGGCCGGCCCCCCTTTCCTTCCTCCTTCCTCCCCCTTTCTTCCTCTCCTAGTCCAACTAGGGAAGGGGGGGATCCTACTCCCGGTTGGAATAGGACTCCTCCAGGGCGCGCCATAGAGGGCCGGCCCTCCCCCTCCTCCACTCCTTTATATACGGGGGAGGGGGGCACCCCATAGACACACAAGTTGACAATTGTCTTAGCCGTGTGCGGTGCCCCCCTCCACCATAATCCACCTCGGTCATATCGTAGTGGTGCTTAGGCGAAACCCTGTTCCGGTAGCTTCATCATCACCGTCATCACGCCGTCGTGCTAACGAAAATCTCCCTCGACATTCAGCTAGATCTAGAGTTCGTCGGACGTCACCGAGCTGAACGTGTGCAGATCGCGGAGGTGCCGTACCTTCGGTGCTAGGATCGGTCGGATCGTGAAGACGTTCGACTACATCAACCGCGTTGTCATAACGCTTCCGCTTACGGTCTATGAGGGTACATGGACAATACTCTTCCCCTCTCTTTGCTATGCATCACCATGATAGATCTTGCGTGTGCGTAGGATTTTTTTGAAATTACTATGTTCCCCTACAGTCCCTACTGCACCGCTACCCAGGGTCACCGACGCGTGGGGGGTTGGACGGCTCGGGCTCGTCCTCGTCGTCGCAGTCGAGGACGACGCTGCCGCCCTCCTCGCGTCCGCGGCGCCGGGCCTGGAGCTCCGCGTACGCTTGTCGCTGGTGGAGCACCTGCTCACGTACCTAGTCCGCCTTCGCCCACTTGAGGGCGGTCTCATCATCGGCGGCCATCTCCGCGTGCTCTGGCTTCATGGGGAGCAGCCCCGGCTCGGGCTTCGGCCGGACAAGGCGGAGGGAACGCGGGAAGGAGGGGTGACTGCGCTCGTTGATGACGAGGGCGCCGCTGCGGGTGCGGCGCCGAAGCGGCGTCTCCTCCGGCTCCGGCTTGATGGGGCGGAGCGCCGGCGAGCCAGAGCCCGACGATGAGGAGGTCCCTGCCTCATCCATTCGTCGCGACGTCTAGGAGTTGCCATGACGGTGAGAGAATGACAGGCGCGGTGGGTACTCGAGACACGGCATGTTGCCGGTCTCGATGTGGTCGAGAACGACCTCGAGGGTGCGGCCAGAACGCCCCACCACTCGCGCCACCCTTCGGCATTGAGGCGGCCGCGGGTGATGATGCCGTTGGTGGAGGCGATTTGGTCTGCGTGGCGGCGCTCGAAGTACATCGTCCATAGCGTGTGGTTGTCGGCAGCGTACCTCGGCTTGTTCTGCTATGCCTCCGTCAACGACGAACGGATGCGGGTGATCTCGGCCCGCCGTTCAGCCCCGGTGGGCACCGGCGATACCGGGATGCCGCCGACGCTCTACTTCCACAAGCCCGGCACCCGCATGTCTGGGGGCGCCGGATAGTCGGCCTCGTATAGGAGGAGCACCTCGTCCTCGTGGAGATGGCGTCGGCCGAAGCCGTTCGCCGCCGCGGAGTTGCTGGGGTACCGCTCAACCATGCTCGTGGGCGGGCCGGGGGGGGAGGGGCAGAGGGAGAGAGGTGGCTTCTGGGGGAAGACGAGGCGAGAGAAGGCGTGTTGTGGCGACTGTGGCATTCACTGACGGGGAGGTCCGCTTTTATAGCCGAGGCGGGCGGTGAGCGGGACGCGCGTCGCAGCACCTGCATGCCGGGAAACATGTGGCGGGAGCGGGACGGGACGCGCATCGCGACACCTTCACTGTGCCGCCCGTGAGGCATCAATGGAGGCTGACCGGCGCGGTAGCCTTGGCATCGATTCCCGCAGGAACCGAGGCGATGAGGACGACGAAGCGGCGTGTCGCTGACTCGGCGGGCCCATTCTCGTTCTCTTCAAAAACGCTTTCCCTGGCGCCCTCAGGCACCCCCAATGCGCCGGGTTCGCCCTGGGTCCGCCGGCGCCAGTTTCGGCCCAAACCGGCAAAAAACAGGCTCCTGGGGGCGCGACTGGGCCATTTTTCGGGTGTCGGTGGGAAAAAATGGCCTGGGGGCCTGTTGGGGGCGTGGCTGGAGGTGCTCAACAGCGGCAACAAAAACCCCATGCGCATGGTAAACTTCCATTTTAGCGCGTGAGGGACATTTTCGCGCGCTCCAGCGGAGGCGGGAAACTCCGAGGCACGGTAAAGAATTGCGCGTGGGGGAAAAAGCGGTAGGTCGCGCGCTAGATTTGGTGCACTGCTTCCGGCGCTCCTATAAATTGTTGCAGCCGCCACGCGGCCTCCCATCGCTATCCACATTGCCACGCGCTCTCTCCCCGCTTCCTATGATTCCTCTGCCGCTTCCTCGCCCCGTCACCGACGCGCCACCATGCCGCCGCGCCATCGGGGATCTTAGGGCTATCGCGGCGTCCGCGAGCGCCCCTCTGACGCCTTCTACGCTGAGATTCGGTCCGGCGACGTCTGCCTCGGCCTCGGCATGTTCGAGACCGTGCACGAGGCCGCCCGCGTGTACGACGCGGTGGCATGACGCCTCTAGAGGCCTCTCGCACAGATGAACTTCCATGACATCTGGACGTGCTAGGAGGCGCATCCCAGCACCCCTCTGCCTAGTCTTATAATAGACCAGGACTGTGAGGAACACCGTCGGCAGCAACGCCACCTCCTCATCGCCGAGGCGGACGAGCGAGCCATGGCGGGGTTGCGCCAGCGCTACCCGCCGGATGTCACCGACGAGAACGCCTTCTAGGCAGAGAGGATGGCAAGGCGTCGTGCGGAGCGGGCGGACATGCGTCGGCGGAAGGCACTCACAGAGGCATAGTGCGATCTTGTTAACGCAGGCGGGGAGTCATTTTTCGACTCAGACGACCCTCGTTGGGAAGACGCGTGGCTAGATACCTCGGACGACACCAGCGAGAATGATGATGAGGACGACTCGGAGTAGGTTCTAGTTGCACCATAGTTTTTATCTAGTTGCACCATAGTGTTTATCGTGTTGGACTAGTTTTTTTATCTATCTATGCTATGAGATGAACTATGTACGATATGTGAACTATCTATGTATGGTCCTTTTTATCTATTTTTAATCTATGCATATGTTTTTTTATATTTGTTCGGAGTGCATATATTGTTTGTGCGAGAGCACGCGCAGTTTTTTTGAAACGGCTGCTAGAGCGGCTCGCGCGCCCTAAAATTTGCAGCGGCCGCTGGAGCAAACGCACCCTGCCGCGCAAAAACAGGCGCTCTGCGCGCTGTAAACGTGTTTTTAGCGCGCTGCGTGTAGCGCGGCTGTTGGAGATGCTCTTAGCATTATGTTACATGTGTTTGTTTGAGTCAGACCGGTTTCGGTTCCCCGTAATCAAACACGGTTCCTCGTAAAACCAAATACAACACATACAGAGTGGTATGGAATTACGCCGTTCGTCTTGTATCGATCCCCTCTCTCTATTCTCCGCTTGCCCGATCTTTTGTTCGCCACGAGCACCGAGTAGCAGCCTGCAGCACCGGAGATCTTCCTCCCCTTCATGGGAAACAACACCTTATCTCCCTTGGCTGCCGTGACTCGCCACCGTAAGCAGCGGCGGCGCCGATGATCTCCCTCCGCCATGATCAGAAGCGCCAATGATCTTCGCCACGGCGAGCAGTGCGGCCAATTTTCCTTTCTCTACCGTGAGCAGCGGCACCACCATGAACAGCTAGCGCTCTCTGATTTGGCCACAAGCTATATCCCCAGCAACCGAGCATCTTCTACAAGGCCGCCAGCGTTAGACCATGGTTTCCTTCTCCGTTGCTTGAACCACACACATCGTGTAATCTCTCAGTCCGTGATCTAATACAGCGTATTCTCATTACAGTACTGAAAACGTTACCTGCGTCCAACCAAATGCGTGGTTAGAGCAACTCCAACGCGCCGACCCAAATGGATGGCGATTTTGTCTGCTTTTGTCCGTTTCGGTCGGCCGACCGTGCGACGTTCGTCCTGTTTATGATTTGGATCGACAGTGCGCCCAACACGCCGACTCATATTTGCCAGCGTGGCTGGCTGGCCGCTATTTTTCAACAAATATGCACACATTTTGCATAGTTTCACAACCAAATAAATTTATCATGGTTTTACAAGCCGAATAAAAATTAAATTGTCTCAAATACATTTGAAAAAAATACATCTACTGGTTGCCAACATGATCTCACATATGCTCAACCAAATCATTTTGTAGTTGCATGTGAGTTTTCCAATCACGCATTTCATGGTGAAATTGGGTGAATTGTGCAAACGTTGCCGCTCCTCCTCCATGCTCAGGCACAACATTTTCACTCTAAAACTGAAAACCTTGATCGTAGATACGTTCCGGGCGCTCATCCTCTACGATCATATTGTGCATGATCACACAAGCAGTTATCACCTCCCACGACTTCTTGGTGCTCCAAGTTCTAGTAGGATACGAAACGATGCCCCATTGAGATTGCAGAACACCGAAGGCACGCTCGACATCCTTCCTAGCACTTTCTTGCTCTTGAGCAAATCTTTTCCTCTTCTCTCCAAAAGGGTTGGGGATTGTCTTCACAATAGTGGCCAATTGAGGATAGATACCGTCACCTAGGTAGTATCCTTTATCGTAGTTGTGGCCGTTGATGGTAACATTCACCGACGGGTTGTTGCCTTTGGCAAGCCTTGCAAACACCGACGAGCATTGAAGGACATTGATATCATTGTGCGATCCGGCCATGCCGAAGAAAAAGTGCCAGATCCAGAGATCTTGTGAGGCCACGGCCTCATGTGTGACAGTGCAAGCTCTGACATGGCCCTTATACTGCCCTTGCCAAATAGAAGGGCAGTTCTTACATTCCCAGTGCATGTAGTCTATGTTGCCAAGCATCCCTAGGAAGCCGCTGCTGACATTCATTGCCAACAAGCGGGCTGTATCTTGAGCAGTCAGCTCTCTCAAGTACTCAGGGCCAAACACAACAATCACAACCTTGCAGAACTTGTACATGGACTCTAGGCATGTAGAATCGCTCATATGGACGTACTCATCAATGAGATCACCGGGCACTCCGTATGCAAGCATCCGGATCCGGATGGCTGCAGTGCATTTCTAATAAGATGAGAAGCCAATCTTTCCAAGGGCATCCTCTTTGCACTCAAAACAGTTATCATATCCGACCACTCCCTTTCTAATACGGTTGAAAAGATGCCTATCCATACGAAAATGCTGCCCGAATTTCTGATGTTTGAACAACATGTTGGTTGTGTCAAAGTAGTCCTTCCAAAGAAGCAAATGGCCGCTCTCTCGGTTGTGATTCAACGCTGGAATGTGCCCTGGGATCGAGCCCTAGAACAACAGTCGCTGCCTATTAAGGTGTCATGGACCAACACAGCATCCAACATCTCCTCATCATTAGATGAGGAATCGTCAGAGTCACAAAGGAAATTGTGGAAAAAGAACTCGTCGGCAGAGTCCATTTTTTCCTTGGAAAACTGTTGAACAGCTTGCAGGCATCAACGAAGAAGATGGCCGGTGAAGAGAAGAGACATGCGCCTCCCTTGGACTAGGTGGCTGTCCTGGCAGCGTCCGTCGAGCATGCTGGCGCCAGTACAGTGGGCGGTATCGGACGAAGGAGTTGGCCAGGACGGGGGGAGGTGGCTTTCTGCTTGCGGCGACGTTAGAGTGTGGGGTGGGAAGCTTTCGGTGCCCCGGAGGAGAGGCGGTGGTGCCGGCGACGTGGGAGGTGGCGGTGATGGGGGAGGTGTGTCGGCACGGGCTGCTGGCAGAGGCACTGAAAAATGGGCGGCGACGATGACCGGGCAGCGCGAGCGAGGGTTTGTTGTGGATATGAATGTAAGAGGATGGCCAATGTGCCACCAAATAGTGGGCCAGGGGAGGAGTAGGTGCGCGTCGCATGCGTCCGCTTCGTGTCCATGCTGACTCAAATCAGGCTCAAAATTGGGCCAGAATGGGTCGGCAGGCGGACGAAAAGCGGACGCGCATCCATTTGGGTCAAGGCGTTGGGCCGACTTTTCTGTCCATGCCGACCCAAATGGACACGCGCGAACGAAATGGGTCAGCGCGATGGAGTTTCTCTTACTCACGTCTTTTTGTTGGGCCCACCCGAACTTCTTGATGGGCGGGGTCACCGTCGTGGTGTTCTTCCCCTCTTGTATGCCGACTTGACATAAAGGTAGGGAAGTACATTCAAAAGGTTCTCACAATGTGATCACCTCCTAATCTAGCTGCTGCCGCCACAACTACCACCACAGTTTCAGTCCCCATCCTCTTCTCTGTCTGGTGGCCTTGTCAGTGGAAAGAGGAGCTGGGACTCGTCCATTTTGTTTTTGTTAGGCTGTTACTTCTCCGGCGACATCGACGAGGTGTTTGCGACAATGACGTGTTGGAATAAGGTCTCTCCAGTCTTTCCCTACCTTGATGACATCCGATCTGGCGTTAACAAAGAGCCTGTGAGTTTGTGTCCCCAAATCTGTTGGTTCCCTTCAGATCTGCAGTTCGTGCGTCTTACAAGGAGAGGTTATGACAACCTATTGGTGTGAGACTTAGGTGTTATTCTGTGACTTGGTCCGGTTTCTCCAACTCTCTGTGTTGATGGTGATTGATTGCAAGCGTGTTTTGCATGAGGGTGATGCTCCAGTCAATGTTGCTTCAACGATTTTTAGATCTCGTCTCAAGGGGCGAGTGGCTATTTGTAACATCCCAAAATTTCAATTTGGAATGTTATACATTAGATCATCATTGCATATCATATTTTATTTGCTTTTGGCTTTGATCCTAGAAATTCTACGCAACTCAAGGACCCACGGAGAGAGTTGGGGATTTCGTTATTTTCATATTTGAGTTTTCTCAAATTTTGAGAATAGGATCATTTGATTTTAATTATTTTATCATCAATTATTTCTATTACAAAAATATGAGAGAGGGAATAAAATGACTTTCCCAAAATAAAGAAATATTGAGGATTTAATAATAAAATCAAATAAGATTTTATTTCGGAGTTTTTCGATATTTTATTTGAATTTAGGAAAAATGTGTGTTTTTCAAAATTGCATTTAGGCCCCAAATAAATGTTCACATTGTGCGGCTTAATTTTAGATGCCCGGAAAAATTTATTTCGGGATTTTTGGAGTCTGTTTAGTATTTCTTTTATTTGTTTTTCTGCGTGGAATAATTTAAAAAAAAACAAAACCAACCTACGGGCCGTGTTAGGCCCGGACTCCTCCGGGGCCGGCCTTTAAAAGCCGGGGCGCCCGACCCCGCAGCCCACCGAGCCGCCCTGCCGCCCCGAACCCTAGCGCCGCCGCCGCCCGCGCCGCTGCCACCGTCCGCGCCGCCGCCGCCGCCCGCCGCCGACCACCGTCGCCGGAGCCCGCTGCCGCCGCCGGATTTCTCGCCGGAGTTGCCGGGTAGTTTTTTTGAGATGCCGGTTTTTTTCCGAAAAACCGTTCGTTTTTTCCGATGGTTTTTTTTCATTTTTTAGCTTCGTTTTTTAAATCGATCGGTTTTTCTGATTTATTTAAATAGCGAGCGTTCGTTTGTTCGTTCGTTCTAGCGAACATTAGTCGTTTTTCTTTTTCTCGGATTAAATCCGCGATTTTTCTGATCGCGATTTCTGATCCGATTTTCGTTTTAGTATAACTTTTCGCTCGTTTATCGGAATCAGGCGATTCAAGCGCCTGAAGTTTCATCTCAAAACCCTCTATCCGTTTAACCAACTTAAACAAGTTTTTGCCACTGTAAAAAATTGCCCTAGATCCAGAATAGTAAACGAAGCCTGTTTCTTTTGCCGTTTGACTTTCGTTGCTTCGTTTGATTTGATTCTTTTTGCAAACCGGAGTTCTTAAGTTGAACTTTCTGGTTAGATATCTTATTTTAGTTTTACCGGTGCATTAGATGAGTAATTATTGTATGCTTATTTGTTTGTCTGTGATAGAATACCCGGTGTGCGCCGCCTGTTACTTCGAATCTCTAGGTTTCGCAGATCATCAGCAAGGCAAGTAAAACTTTGATCATACCTCCTACTACCCAGTTTTATTGCATTAGATAAATCCTCAAACATTGCATGATTAGGATCTAATTAAATTGTGGGATGGGAAGTAGTTGAGGTAGTACCTATTACCTGTTATATTATCAAACCTTCGGGAGTTACTTCTACGTTTGCTTACTATTGCTATGCTATGCTAGTAGACGTGGATTGGGTGAGTGATATCCATGACAGATGTGAGTTTGTTAATTAATGGTTTATCTAAGGTGGCAACTTAAACACACATCTGTGTGGATTGAGGTACCTGGGTATTCTAGGATTGCCTGTTTTTTTGGACCGCCACCCAGGCCCAAAGGGAACATGAGATTTTTCAAACTAGAAACTTCCGTGTGCAGCCACAAGCTATTATGGGCTCTAGCATAGTTGATTAAGTCGTGCGAACTCTTACAGGGTAGACTAGCAGATGTAGGGGAAAGTAGGTGTAACGGTCTATCCATCGTAAGGTGCTAGCGCTTCTGAAAGACTGTGTCTCGGTCATCCATCTTCTCAAACACCATGTAGTGCGAGAAACCAAACGGAGGCGATCGAGTCTTGTGGGGAAAAGTGCGCAAACCTCTACAGAGTGTATAAACTAATCATGGTTAGCCGTGTCCCCGGTTATGGACATCTTGAGTATCTAGTACCTGGATTATCATGTGAATCTCAACATGTTACTCTAAAATTTAATTTTGTTGGGTTTTGTTTAATGATGATGCTTAATTGGAATTGAGAATGCTGTCAACCATTCTCAATGTTTAACAACTACCATGATAGTTAAATAAAATTTATTCCTTTGTAGTAGGGAAAAATTGGCTTTACGCAAAACTATAACCATAGAGCTTCCACCGGCCAAATATGCATGTAGAATAGCTGTTTCATTTCAGTACTCTCTATGTGTTACCTTGCCAGCATATTCCATGTGCTGACCCGTTTCGGGCTGCAACGTTAATGTTGCAGACTTTTCAGACGACGATTAAGGAGTTTTAGGTCGTGGTTCTATACTCAGTGATGCCGTTGGAGTTGATGGACTCACTTATCTTCCAAGACTTCAGCTGTTATCGTTATTAGATGGCCTTAAGCCATATTTATTGTAATAAGTTCTCTATTGAGACACTCGATGTAATAAGTGTGTGATTGCTACTCTGTTATAAATCCTTCAAGTACTGTGTGATGTCAGCATTACTGATCCAGGGATGACACCTGAGCACAGAGATTGGACCGTTTGAGGTCTGGTAGCTACACTATTGCGGTCTTGAAAGTCGGGTATGGCAAGGCCATTTGCAGGTGTCGTCTTTCTTTGCTATTGGTTTAGTACAATTTTCAATCTACATCCAGCGGCGTACACTCGGAGAAAGAAGAAGATGAGTATGCTTTTTAGTGTAATTTATTTTGTACTGGTTGTTCTACGCCCAGTTGTCTACTGATGTCTACTAGAACTACGTCGGTATTTCCCCAAAGAGGAAGGGATGATGCAACACAACAACAGTAGGTATCTCCCTCAGTGATGAGACCAAGGTTATTGAACCAATAGGAGAACCAAGCAACACTACATAAACATCTCCTGCACACAAATAACAAATACTCGCAACCCGATGTATTAAAGGGGTTGTTAATCCCTTTCGGATAACGGCGACAGAAATTGGAAAATAGACGTGAGAGAGTTGTAATAAGTTGATAGATCGAACGCCAAATAAAATAAATTGCAGCAAGGTATTTTTGTATTTTTGGTTTAATAGATCTGAAAATAAAAGCAAAGGAAAATAGATCGCAAATGCAAATATATTGAGGAAGAGACCCAGGGGCCGTAGTTTTCACTAGTGGCTTCTCTCGAGGAAAATAGCAAACGGTGGGTAAACGAATTACTGTTGGACAATTGATAGAACTTCAAATAATCATGACGATATCCAGGCAATGATCATTATATAGGCATCATGTCCAAGATTAGTAGACCGACTCCTGCCTGCATCTACTACTATTACTCCACACATCGACCGTTATCCAGCATGCATCTAGTGTATTAAGTTCATGGAGAAACGGAGTAATGCAATAAGAACGATGACATGATGTACACAAGATCTATTTATGTAGAAATAGACCCCATCTTGTTATCCTTAATAGCAACGATACATACTTGTCGGTTCCCCTTCTGTCACTGGGATCAAGCACCATAAGATCGAACCGATCACAAAGCACCTCTTCCCATTGCAAGATAAATAGACCAAGTTGGCCAAACAAAACCCAAATATCGGAGAAGAAATACAAGTCTATAAGCAATCTGATGACCCACAAGTATAGGGGATCAATTGTAGCTCTTTTCGATAAGTAAGAGTGTCGAACCCAACGAGGAGCAGAAGGAAATGACTAGTAGTTTCCGGTGAGGTATTGTCTGCAAGTGCTGAAATTGTAAGTAGCGGAGTAGTTTGATAGCAAGATAATTTGTAACGAGAAAGTAACGATAATAGTAACAAAAGTGCAGCAAGGTAGCCCAATCCTTTTGAGGCAAAGGATAGGCCAAAACAGTCTCTTATGATAAGCAAAGCGTTCTTGAGGGTACACGAGAATTTCATCTAGTCACTTTCATCATGTTGGTTTGATTTGTGTTCACTACTTTGATAATTTGATATGTGGGTGGACCGATGCTTAGGTGCTGTTCTTACTTGAACAAACCTCCTACTTATGATTAACCCTCCCGCAAGCATCCACAACTACGAGAAAAGTATTAAGAATAAATTCTAACCATAGCATTAAACTTTTGGATCCAATCGGCCCCTTACGAAATAGCGCATAAACTGGGGTTTAAGCTTCTGTCACTCTCGCAACCCACCATCTAATTGCTACTCCACAATGCATTCCCTTAGGCCCAAATATGGTGAAGTGTCATGTAGTCGACGTTCACATGACACCACTAAGGGAATAACAACATACATACTATCAAAATATCAAACACATATCAATTTCACATGATTACTTGCAACATGATTTCTCTCATGACCTCAAGAACAAAAGTATCTACTCACAAATGATAAACATGTTCATGATCAGAGGAGTATTAAATAGCATAATGATCTAAACATATAATCTTCCACCAAATAAACCATATAGTAATCAACTACAAGATGTAATCAACACTACTAGTCACCCACAAGTACCAATCTATAGTTCTGGTAACAAGATTAAACACAAGAGATGAACTAGGGTTTGAGAGGAGATGGTGCTGTTGAATATGTTGATGGAGATTGCCCTCACCAAGATGGGAGAGTTGTTGGTGATGATGATGACGATGATTTCCCCCTCCGGAGGGAAGTTCGCCCGGCGGAATTGCTCCACCGGAGGGCAAAAGTACTCCTGCCCAAGTTCCACCTCGAGGCGGCGGCGCTTCATCCCAAAAGTCCTCCTCTTATTTTTCTATGTCAAAATGACTATACCAGAAGATGGTCACCGGAGGTGGGCCGAGGAGGCCACAGCCCACCAGGGCGCGCCTGGGGGGCCTGGCGCGCCCAGGTGGGTTGTGCCTACCTGGTGGCCCCTCTGGTGTTTATTGGCTCCAGTATTTCTTAAATAATCCATAAAAATTCTCCGTAAAGTTTTAGCTCATTTGGAGTTGTGCAGAATAGGTGGCCCGACGTAGCTTTTCCAGGTCCATATTTCCAGCTGCCGGAATTCTCCCTCTTGATGTGTTCCTTGCAAATTATGAGAGAAAAGGCATTAGAATTACTCCAAAAAGCATTATTATGGATAAAAACATTATAAATAATAGTAAGAAAACATGATACAAAATGGACGTATCAACTCCCCCAAGCTTAGACCTCGCTTGTCCTCAAGTGAAAACCGAAATCGAAAAACATGTCCACATGCTTTGAGAGAGAGGTGTCGATAAAAACAAAATACGGACATAGAAGCATCATGTTGATTATTATAACAACAACAAAATTAAACACATGACTTTTATCATAGAAATTTTATCATATACTTCTCATGAATAATTAATAGTTCATCACACAATCAAAGTATAAAGCAAAAACTCTATTAGAAACAGACAAACTATGTTCTCAGTCAACTTTGCAACTACAATTCACCATCTTTTCAGGAAGGGTCACTTGTCGGAGCCTTTTGGCAAGTCCACATACTCAACCATCATATACTCTTCTATGATTGCTAACACTCACCTCGTACCCATGAGCAAAATGTTTCAACCAAACACATAGAAAGATAAGGGCTTATAGTTTCACCTCCCAACATTATCACCTTAAAGGTGATGTCAACAATAATAACTCATGCTATCTATATTCAACTGGACATATGTGCCTAGATCTTTCCTCACCACATGATGCTTGCCAAAGGAGAAAAATAAAAGGAATAGAGAGAAAAACTTTGACTCTTTGCATAAAAGTAAAAGATAGGCCCTTCGCAGAGGGAAGCAGAGGTTGCCATGCGCTTATTTGTTTGTATGCTCAATCCCTTAGTGCAAGAGAACGTCACGTTGTATTGCCCCTTAAGATGACAACCTTTATTATGCAGTCTGTCGCTTTTATTCTTTGTCATCCAAGTTCGTACAACGCTCAATTTTCTTTTACACTAAATTATCTCACACTTTCAGAAGCAATTTTTATTGCCTTTTTGCACCAATGACAACTTACTTGAGGGATCTTGCTCAATCCCTAGGTAGGTATGGTGGACACTTGAAGAATATTTGGGTTTAAGGGTTTTTGGATGCACAAGTAGTATCTCTACTTAGTACAGAATTTTGGCTAGCAAAGATAGGGGGAAAGCACCACATGTTAAAGGATCTATGACAATATGACTTCTATGTGAATATAAACAAACATAAACCATTAACTTGTCTTTCTTGTCCAACGTCAACAATTTTGGCATATAATATTTTGTTGAGGGCTCACAATCACAAAAGATTTCTATGATAGTATATATATGTGAATCTTCTCTTCCCTTATTAATTCTTTCATGAGTTGCATCATTGACTAATGCTATGTTTGTGAATCTCTAATAAAGTTTTCTACTTATACTTTTCCTTATGTGGTGCTATCACCTACCATAGGATTAGTATATAATCTTTTCATTATTTATTTCCTTTCTTCATTCATTCCCTTTATCTGTTTCTTTCTTTATTTCTTTTGTTTATTTGCATCATGAAAGTAAAGAAATCAAAAACTCAAACTAACTTTATTATATAACTTGCACACGATTACAATGATAGATCACTAAGAAAACTCTTAAAGAAGAAAGGATCATACTAAACTTTATTTAATCTAAAAGCAAATGATCGAACTAAAATAAGTAAAAGCAAAAATATAGTGGGATGATACGATACCGGGGCACCTCCCGCAAGCTTGGCGGAAGCCAAGGGAGTGCCCATACCCGATGCTCAATTCTCTTTTTGTGGTGAAGAAGATGGTGGTGGTGGTGAAGAAGAAGCCTTGTCCTTAGATTTCCATGGCAATGGTGGTGGTGAGAAAGTGCGGGGTTCCCCTTTTACTTCCTCCAGCTTCTGACGGAGAATAAAATTTTCCATCATCAACTCACAATTATCGATCTCGAGTTTTATTATCCTCTTGCATAACGCCTCCATGCTCTCATCCTTGAACCGGGAAGGAATCGACTCATCTTCCTCCTCCTCCTCGGAGGTCCAGCTATAGCGCTCCTCATCCCCATAGGACTTAGGGTCTGCGATGAGATTAGCAACATAGCTCTCGGCCTCAGAGTCTTGGGAGGACATATTTTAAGATCTGCACAGAAAACAGCAGGAAAAGAGAACAGAGGATTTCTCCACGATATGGTGATCAATAGGTTTGGGGAGTATATATAGATTTTTTTATCTTGGAGGACGAGTATATGGAAGAAAACAGAGTACGGAAGGTGTACCAGGTGGGCACAACCCACCTGGGCGCGCCAGGCTGTGTCTTGTGCCCACCAGGGTATGCTTCCTGGAAGTTTCTTTATTTCCAAAATTTTAAAATATTCCAAAACTGATAAAAAATATTTTCGTGGATTTTTCGGAGTCTGTTTACTTATCGTATCACGTAGCTCTTTATTTTCATGATTCTGGAGTGTTCCGGAAGGACTCTTTTATGTGTTCCTCCGGTGTTAAAGTTTAGATAATATTACTTTCAACATTGATAGGCGTAACTGAGATATAATGCTTTATTCGTTGCCCATTGACAACCTTCGGGTTAGTACCTTTGTAGTTATTTATTTTGATGGCTCTAGACCGGTAAACCTCCTCGATGATGTATGGGCCTTCCCATTTCAAAACGAGCTTTCCTGCAAAAAAAATAAATCTAAAATGAGAGTTGTACAAAAGAACATATTCTCCAACTTTAAACTCACGCTTTTGAATTCTTTTGTCATGCCATCTTTTAACTTTTTCTTTGAATAACTTTGCATTCTCATAAGCTTGGGTTCTCCATTCATCTAAGGAGCTTATATCAAATAACCTCTTTTCACCAGCAAGTTTGAAATCATAATTGAGTTCTTTAACTGCCCAATATGCTTTATGTTCTAATTCAAGAGGCAAATGACAAGCTTTTCCATAAACCATTTTATAAGGAGACATACCCATAGGATTTTTATAAGCTGTTCTGTAAGCCCAAAGTGCATCATCTAATTTCTTAGACCAATTCTTCCTGGACCTATTAATAGTCTTTTGCAAAATTAATTTTATTTTTCTATTGCTAAGTTCAACTTGACCACTAGACTGAGGATGATAGGGTGATGCAATTCTGTGGTTAACATCATACTTAGCAAGCATTTTACGGAAAGCACCATGAATAAAGTGTGAACCACCATTCGTCATTAAATATCTAGGGACTCCAAACCTTGAAAATAACTTCCTTAAGCATTTTAATATAGGTGTTGCGATCAACACTACTGGTTGGAATGGCTTCTACCCATTTAGTAACATAATCAACATCAACCAAAATATGTGTATACCCATTAGAGGAAAGAAAAGGTCCCATGTAATCAAATCCCCAAACATCAAATGGTTCAATAGCAAGTGAATAATTCATAGGAATTTCTTGACGCTTGCCGATATTACCTATTCTTTGACATTCATCACAAGAAGAGACAAACTTACGTGCATCCTTGAAGAGAGTAAGCCAATAAAATCCAGATTGCAATACCTTGTGAGCAGTTCTATCTCCAGCATGATGCCCTCCATAAGCCTCAGAGTGACATTTCCATAGGATTTGTCCCTGTTCATGCTCAGGTACACAACGCCTAATAATACCATCTACTCCTTCTTTATAAAGATGTGGGTCATCCCAAAAGAAATGTCTTAAATCATAGAAGAATTTTTTCTTTTGATGGTATGTAAAGCTAGTTGGTAAATATTTAGCAACAATGTAATTAGCATAGTCAGCATACCAAGGAGTACCATTAGCAACATTTATTGCAGCTAACCTCTCATCAAGAAAACTATCATCAATAGGTAGTGGGTCATCAAGCACATTTTCAAGCCTAGACAAATTATCATCTATGGGGTTCTCAGCTCCTTTTCTATCAATGATATGTGATACATCCATTTTGCATCATGCTTTTATATCGATATTTATTGCATTATGGGCTGTTATTACACATTATGTCACAATACTTATGCCTATTCTCTCTTATTTTACAAGGTTTACATGAAGAGGGAGAATGCCGACAGCTGGAATTCTGGGCTGGAAAAGGAGCAAATATTAGAGACCTATTCCGCACAACTCCAAAAGTCCTGAAACTTCACGGAAGTCATTTTTGGAATTAATAAAAAATACTGGAGAAAGAATCCACTAGAGGGGGCCCACACCCTGACCACGAGGGTGGGGGGCGCGCCCTACCCCCTGGGCGCGCCCCCTGCCTCGTGGGCCCCCTGGTGGCCCTCCGATGCCCATCTTCTACTATATGAAATCTTTTACCCTGGAAAAAAATCATAAGCAAGCTTTCGGGAAGAAACTCCGCCGCCACGAGGCGGAACCTTGGCGGAACCAATCTAGGGCTCCAGCAGAGCTGTTCTGTCGGGGAAACTTCCCTCCGGGAGGGGGAAATCATTGCTATCGTCATCACCAACGATCCTATCATAGGGAGGAGGTTAATCTCCATCAACATCTTCACCAGCACCATCTCATCTCAAACCCTAGTTCATCTCTTGTATCCAATCTTTGTATCCAAACCTCAGATTGGTACCTGTGGGTTGCTAGTTGTGTTGATTACTCCTCGTAGTTGATGCTTGTTGGTTTACTTGGTGGAAGATCATATTTTCAGATCCATTATGCATATTAATACCCGTCTTATTATGAACATGAATATGCTTTGTGAGTAGTTACGTTTGTTCCCGAGGACATGGGAGAAGTCTTGCTATAAGTAGTCATGTGAATTTGGTATTCGTTCGATATTTTGATGAGATGTATGTTGTCATCCCTCTAGTGGTGTCATGTGAACGTCGACTACATGACACTTCACCATTGTTTGGGCCTAGAGGGAGGCATTGGGAAGTAATAAGTAGATGATGGGTTGCTAGAGTGACAGAAGCTTAAACCCTAGTTTATGCGTTGCTTCGTAAGGGGCTGATTTGGATCCATATGTTTCATGCTATGGTTAGGTTTACCTTAATACTTCTGTTGTAGTTGCGGATGCTTGCAATGGGGGTTAATCATAAGTGGGATGCTTGTCCAAGTAAGGGCATTACCCAAGCACCGGTCCACCCACATATCAAATTATCAAAGTACCGAACGTGAATCATATGAACATGATGAAAACTAGCTTGATGATAATTCCCATGTGCCCTCGAGAGCGCTTTCCTTCATATAAGAGTTTTTCCAGGCTTGTCCTTTTCTACAAAAAGGATTGGACCATCTTGCTGCACCTTATTTACTTTTATTACTTGCTACTCATTACAAATTACCTTATCACAAAACTATCTGTTACCGATAATTTCAGTGCTTGCAGAGAATACCTTACTGAAAACTGCTTATCATTTCCTTCTGCTCCTCGTTGGGTTCGACACTCTTACTTATCGAAAAGGCTACGATAGATCCCCTACACTTGTGGGTCATCAAGACTCTTTTCTGGCACTGTTGCCGAGGAGTGAAGCGCCTTTGGTAGGTGGAATTTGGTAAGGAAAAATTTATAAAGTGTACTGAAATTTACTGTCACTTGTTACTATGGAACATAATCCTTTGAGGGGCTTGTTCGGGGTATCTTCACCCCGACCAGTAGAGCAAAGAGTTGCTCCTCAACCTACTGAAAATGTTTACTTTGAAATTCCTTCGGGTATGATAGAGAAACTGCTAGCTAATCCTTTCACATGTGATGGAACATTGCATCCCGATTTACACTTAATCTATGTGGATGAAGTTTGTGGATTATTTAAGCTTGCAGGTATGCCCGATGATGTTATCAAGAAGAAGATCTTCCCTTTATCTTTGAAGGGAGATGCATTGACATGGTTGAGGCTATGTGATGATATTTGATCATGGAACTACCAACGATTGAACTTGGAATTTCATCAGAAGTTTTATCCTATGCATCTTGTTCATCGTGATCGTAATTATATATATATATATATATATATATATATAATTTTTGGCCTCGTGAAGGAGAAAGCATCGCTCAAGCTTGGGGGAGGCTTAAGTCAATGTTATATTCATGCCCCAATCATGAGCTCTCAAGAGAAATGATAATTCAAAATTTTTATGCTCGGCTTTCTCTCAGTAGTCGCTCCATGCTCGATACTTCTTGTACTGGATCTTTTATGATGAAGACTATTGAATTCAAATGGGATTTATTGGAAAGAATTAAACAAAACTCTGAAGATTGGGACCTCGAGAAGGTAAGGAGTCAGGTATAACACCTAAGTTTGATTGTGTTAAATCTTTTATGGATACCGATGCTTTCCGTGAATTTAGCACTAAATATGGACTTGACTCTGAGATAGTAGCTTCTTTCTGTGAATCCTTTGCTTCTCATGTTGATCTCCCTAAGGAGAAGTGGTTTAGATATAATCCTCCCATTGAAGTAAAAGTAGTTGCACCTATTAAAGTTGAAGAAAATACTATCACTTATGATGATCCTGTTGTTCCTACTGCTTATATTGAGAAACCACCTTTCCCTGTTAGAATAAAGGATCATGCTAAAGCTTCAACTGTAGTCAATAAAAGTAATATTAGGACACACAAACCCACTGAGCAAATTAAAGTTGAACCTAGTATTGCTATGGTTAAAGATCTCTTGGCCGATAATATTGATGGGCATGTTATTTACTTCTGCAATGAAGCTGCTATAATTGCTAGACCTGATGCTAAACATAAACATAGACCTGTTGTAGGCATGCCTGTTATTTCTGTTAAAATAGGAGATCATTGCTATCATGGCTTATGTGATATGGGTGCTAGTGCAAGTGCAATACCTCATTCCTTATACAAAGAAATTATGCATGATATTGCACCTGCTGAGATAGAAGAGATATATGTTACAATTAAGCTTGCCAATAGAGATACTATTTCACCAGTTGGGATTGTTAGAGATGTTGAAGTCTTGTGTGGGAAAGTTAAATATCCTGCTGATTTTCTTGTTCTTGGTTCCCCACAAGATGACTTTTGTCCCATTATATTTGGTAGACCATTCTTGAATACTGTTAATGCTAAGATAGACTGCAATAAGGATATTGTTTCTGTTGGTTTAGGGGATATGTCTCATGAGTTTAATTTTGCTAAATTTAGTAGACAACCCCGTGATAAAGAATTTCCTAGTAAAGATGAAATTATTGGTCTTGCTTCTATTGTCGTGCCTCCTACTGACCCTTTAGAACAATATTTGCTAGACCATGAAAATGATATGTTTATGAATGAAAGAAGAGAAATAGATGAAGTATTCTTTAAAAAGGGACCTATTCTGAAACACAACTTGCCTGTTGAAATCCTAGGGGATCCTCCTCCACCTAAGGGTGATCCCGTGTTTGAGCTTAAACCATTGCCTGATACTCTTAAATATGCTTATCTTGATGGAAAGAAGATATATCCTGTTATTATTAGTGCTAACCTTTCAGAGCATGAAGACGAGAAATTATTGAAAACTCTGAAGAAGCACCGTGCTGCTATTGGATATACTCTTGATGATCTTAAGGGCATTAGTACCACTCTATGTCAACACAAAATAAATTTGGAGAAAGATGCCAAACCAGTTATTGATCACCAACGACAGCTAAATCCTAAGATGAAAGAAGTGGTAAGAAAGGAAATATAAATCTCCTTGAAGCAGGTATAATTTATCCCATTGCTGATAGTCAGGGGTAAGCCCTGTCCATTGTGTCCCTAAGAAGGGAGGTATTACTGTTGTTCCTAATGATAAAGATGAATTGATTCCACAAAGAATTATTACATGTTATCGGATGGTGATTGATTTCTGCAAATTAAATAAAGCCACTAAAAAGGATCATTACCCTTTACCTTTCATTGATCAAATGCTAGAAAGATTATCCAAACATACACATTTTTGCTTTCTAGATGGTTACTCTGGTTTCTCTCAAATACCTGTGTCAGCTGATGATCAAGAAAAGACTACTTTTACTTGCCCTTTCGGTACCTTTGCTTATAGACGTATGCCTTTTGGTTTATGTAATGCACCTGCTACCTTCCAAAGATGCATGATGGCTATATTCTCTGACTTTTGTGAAAGGATTTGTGAAGTTTTCATGGATGATTTCTCTGTTTATGGATCCTCTTTTGATGATTGCTTGAGCAACCTCAATCGAGTTTTGTAGAGATGTGAAGAAACTAACCTTGTCTTGAATTGGGAGAAGTGCCACTTTATGGTTAATGAAGGTATTGTCTTGGGGCATAAAATTTCCGAAAGAGGTATTTAAGTTGACAAAGCTAAAGTTGATGCTATTGAAAAGATCCCGTGTCCCAAGTACATCAAAGGTATAAGAAGTTTCCTTGGTCATGCCGGTTTTTATAGGAGGTTCATTAAGGACTTCTCCAAAATTTCCCGGCCTCTGACTAACCTATTGCAAAAAGATATTCCTTTTATCTTTGATGATGATTGTGTAGAAGCATTTGAAATACTTAACAAAGCCTTGATTTCTGCACCTATTGTTCAGCCACCTGATTGGAATTTACCATTTGAAATCATGTGTGATGCTAGTGATTATGTTGTAGGTGCTGTTCTAGGACAAAGAGTTGATAAAAAACTAAATGTTATTCAATATGCTAGTAAAACTCTAGACAGTGCCTAGAGAAATTATGCTACTACTGAAAATGAATTCTTAGCAGTTCTATTTACTTGTGATAAGTTCAGACCTTATACTGTTGATTCTAAAGTAACTATTCACACTGATCATGCTGCTATTAAATATCCTATGGAAAAGAAAGATGCTAAACCTAGACTTATTAGATGGGTTCTCTTGCTACAAGAATTTGATTTGCATATTATTGATAGAAAGGGAGCTAAGTATCCCGTTGCAGACAACTTGTCTAGGTTAGAGAATGCTCTTGATGACCCACTACCCATTGATGATAGCTTTCCAGATGAACAATTAGCTGTCAAAAATGCTTCTCGCACTGCTCCATGGTATGCTGATTATTCTAATTACATTGTTGCTAAATTTATTCCACCTAGTTTCACATACCAGCAAAAGAAAAAGTTTTTCTATGATTTAAGACATTACTTATGGGATGACCCACATCTTTATAAAGAAGGAGTAGAAGTGTTATTAGAAGTTGTGTACCTGAGCATGAACAGGAACAGATCCTACGTAAGTGTCACTCCAAGGCTTATGGAGGACACCATGCTGGAGATAGAACTGCACACAAGGTATTGCAATCCGGTTTTTATTGGCCTACTCTCTTCAAGGATGCCCGTAAGTTTGTTTTGTCCTATGATGAATGTCAAAGAATTGGTAATATTAGTAGACGTCAAGAAATGCCTATGAATTATTCACTCATTATTGAACCATTTGATGTTCGGGGCTTCGATTATATGGGACTGTTTCCTTCCTCTAATGGGTATATTCATATTTAGTTGTTGTTGATTACATTACTAAGTGGGTAGAAGCTATTCCAACTAGTAGTGTTGATCATAACACCTGTATTAAGATGCTTAAAGAAGTTATTTTTTCGAGGTTTGGAGTCCCTAGATACTTAATGACTGATGGTGGTTCACATTTTATTCATGGTGCCTTTCGTAAAATGCTTGCTATGTATGATGTTAATCATAGAATTGCATCTCCATATCATCCACAGTCTAGTGGTCAAGTAGAGTTGAGTAACATAGAGCTTAAATTAATTTTGCAAAAGACTGTTAATAGATCTAGAAAGAATTGGTCCAAGAAACTTGATGATGCATTATGGGCTTATAGAACTGCATATAAAAATCCTATGGGTATGTCTCCGTATAAAATGGTTTATGGAAAACCATGTCACCTACCTCTTGAATTAGAACATAAGGCATATTGGGCTATTAAAGAGCTCAACTACGACTTCAAACTTGTCGGTGAGAAGAGGATTTTTGACATTAGCCCACTTGATGAATGGAGAACCCAGACCTATGAAAATGCCAAGCTGTTTAAAGAAAAAGTTAAAAGATGGCATGATAAAAGGATACAAAAATGTGAGTTTAATGTAGGTGATTATGTATTGCTATACAACTCTCGTTTAAGATTTTTTGCAGGCAGACTTCTCTCTAAATGGGAAGGTCCTTACGTCATCGAGGAGGTCTATCGTTCCGGTGCCATAAAAATCAACAACTTCGAAGGCACAAATCCGAGGGTGGTGAACGACCAAAGAATCAAACATTATATCTCAGGTAATCCTATAAAAGTTGAAACTAATGTTATTGAAACCGTAACCCCGGAGGAATACATAAGGGATACTTTCCAGAACGTTTCAGACTCCGAAAAGGAATAGGTACGTGGTACGGCAAGTAAACCGACTCCAAAACAGTTCTAATGGCAATTTTTCTCCGTTTTGGAATATTTAAGAAAATAGGAAAATAAGAAGCAGACCAGAAAGGACATGAGGCTTCCACGAGGGTGGAGGGCACACCCTACCCTCTGGGCGCGCCCCCTGCCTCGTTGGCACCTCGTGTGCTCTCCGGACTCCGTTTTCTTGCACGATACTTCTTTTGGTCGGTAAAAATTCACTATATAATCTCCTGAAGGTTTTGACCACCGTATCACACAAATATCTCCTGTCTTTGTTTCGAGCTGTTTTTTTGACAGATCTAGGTCGCCATGGCGTCTTCAAGTGCCCCCAAGGACAAGTTCTTCGAGAAGGTCATCAACCCCTACCTCACGGAGGTGCTGCAACACCCTCAAACCATTGAGATGCGTGAGGGGTTGTTGCACATCCATGATGTGGAGGGACCAAGGAGGACCGGAAGCACGGAGACAAGGCTCGAGGCATTGGAGCAACAAGTTTTCAAGTGCGAGGAGATGGTGGAACATGGACTCGACTCCAACCATATAATGATCATGGAGTTCACCAACAACCACAAGCTGGATGACAAGAACATTGGGGAGGCCATCTTCAAGCTTCACGAGAAAATCGAGCGCCTCCAAGCCCAGATATATGATGTAACACCCCATATGTAACCTGCCATATTTGTATTCCTACTCTTGCCATTTCCGGCACTAAGTTATGACATTTCCTCGTTGTCGGGTTTTTATCTTTGTGTGGTTTTGTCTTTGTCATGCTTCTCATATCATGTCATCATGTGCATTGCATTTGCATACGTGTTCGTCTCATGCATCCGAGCATTTCCCCCATTGTCTGTTTTGCATTCCGGCACTCCTATGTCCTCCGGTGTCCTTTTCTACCGCTTTTCATGTGTGGGTGTTAAACGTTTTCGGTTTGGACCGAGACTTGCCATGCGGCCTTGGTTTACTACCGTAGACTGCCTGTCAAGTTTCGTGTCATTTGGACTTCGTTTGATACTCCAACGGTTAACCGAGGAACCAAGAAGGCCTCGTGTGTGTTGCAGCCCAACACCCCTCCAAAGTGGCCCAAAACCCACCTAAACCCTTCCATCACCTAGTCCGTTCAATCATGATCGCGTGGCCGCAAACCGTGCTCAATTTGGAGCCTCCTAGCTCCCTCTACCTATAAATTTAGACCTCCCCTGAAATTTTCGGGTCATTCCCCCCTAACCCTAGCAAAATCTGCTCGCGCCGCACTGGACACGTCCGATTCCGGCCGGATACATCTCCGCCGCTGTCGGTGTCAAAACCGGCGGATCTCGGGTAGGGGGTCCCGAACTGTGCGTCTAGGCCGGATGGTAACCGGAGGCAGGGAACACTTTGTTTTACCCAGGTTCGGGCCCTCTTGATGGAGGTAATACCCTACTCCTGCTTGATTAATATTGATGATATGGGTAGTACAAGAGTAGATCTACCACGAGATCAAGGAGGCTAAACCCTAGGAGCTAGCCTATGGTATGATTGTTGTGTATGAAGTTGATTGCCTACGGACTACAACCCTCCGGTTTATATAGACACCGGATAGGGTTAGGGTTACACAGAGTCGGTTACAATGGTAGGAGATCTTGAATATCCGCATCGCCAAGCTTGCCTTCCACGCCAAGGAAAGTCCCATCCAGACACGGGACGAAGTCTTCAATCTTGTATCTTCATAGTCCAGGAGTCCGGCTGAAGGTATAGTTCGGCTACCCGAACACCCCCTAATCCAGGACTCCCTTAGTAGCCCCCGAACCAGGCTTCAATGACGATGAGTCCGGCGCGCAGATTTGTTCGGCATTGCAAGGCGGGTTCTTCTCCAAATCTTGTCTACCTGTAGGAATAATGTCCGATTTTTGTAATGTAGTCCTCCTCGGCTTCCATGTCCAATAATGGCCGTCTTCCACGTGTTCAAACAAATGCGAAAAGCCGGGGCATTTTTACATCCACACCCCTAGCCGTATAAACGAGCCGCCTATTTAACGGGATGGGGATTTAGGTCCAAACCACATCTTCTCCTTTCCGCAAGTTATCATCAGAGCGCTTCCAGCAAAGGTCCATTCCAACATGACCAGCCGTCGCAGCTCCTCCCCTCACCCCTCCGGTCCCAAACCCAGGGACTGGGAGAGTTGCACCATCCCGTATAGCAAGTTAGCGTCACTTCAGGCCAAGGGATTCCTCCCTCAGGCATACATGGTCCCAGTCCGAGCCGGTCTCGCCACTTATAATGGCGGAAAACAAGCGGAGAGCACCCCCAATCCTTCTAAAGGAGAGCGGGTGTGCCTCGTCCCCTATCTAATAAGGGGACTGGGATTTCCAATTCACCCATTTCTCCGCGGGCTTCTGGAGTTCTACGGCCTCCAGCTGCACAATCTCACGCCCGCCTCCGTATTGCACATTGCGGGTTTCGTCGCCCTTTGCGAGCTATTTTTAGGCATTGAGGCTCATTTCGCGCTGTGGAAGAGGTTATTCTGCCTGGTGCCTCATTCTGAAAAGGGGTCTATATATCAAGTGGGCGGAGCCGAAGTATGGCGCATCGCCGAGACCGGATACCTATCCGGAACCCCAAAGAAGGCGTCCGAGGACTGGCCTTCGGAATGGTTTTACATAGATGACGTCCCGCTTCCGGACCCTATCCGGATCGGTCTCCCTGAGTTCAACAGTGCTCCATTGAAGAAACGCTTGAGCTGGCGTCCGTGGAGCTCTCAGAGAGAAAGTGACAGAGACGTCCTTTACCTGATGGGCCGGATAAGACTGTTGGCTCACTCCGGACTAACCATGATTGGAGTCATGGCCGCATGCATTATGCGGGGGGTGCAGCCGCTTCAATATAGAGGCCACCCCATGTGGGATTTCAACGGGGAGGATGACGCCACACGTCACGGTCGTAAGGGGCCGGACTCAGCCGCCGCCTTAGTAAAGATCTTATCCTCTTTGTATAAGGGAGAAAAGGAGGAATTCCTCCGCGTCAATCTGCAGGCCGGATTCAGTATGTATGATCCTCCAAGTTGGGTAAGTGAAAAATCGCACTTGCCCGTTTGTTTTATACTCCCATGGTTAGATAGGTAGTCTAACGACTTCAATGCAGGAACTGCGACAGGAGGTAAAGGACATAAGCAGCCGCCCTCCACAGCCCGAGGACCCAGAACGGTCCCTCAATCCGGACTCCGAAGAGGATCCGAACATATCGGTGGAGCTTATCGACGGGGTATTCCATCAGCTAAGCAAGGACAATACCTTGGTAGCCATCATGGCTGATTACCCAGGGTTAATTCCGGCCTCCCAGGTGACAGAAACCGGAGTCTCATTCCCTTGAGAGAGATTGCACTCACGCGTATTCCGGTGTTTCTGATGACAACCGTGTTTTGCAGGGGAGTTTTCCGAGGCAGGAGGCCGAACCTGCGGCGGCTAGCCAATGAGGGGCCGCAGGGCCCCGTGGGGCAAAAAGGAATGAAGTCCGGACTGAGATGCCGGCGCAAAGGTATAGTGTACCTTTTGTTTCCCTGGAGTTATTCTATCAGGGCATATTAACGTTCGTGCTATCTTTAGAACGAAGAGAATTCGCCGGACTACATCCGGAGAGGTTGCCAATCGCGCTTCCACCAGCCAGGCTCCAACGTCTGGCCAGGAAGCGGAGGCGAGCACGAGGCGCGCACCGGACGCTCCTCCGACAGAGGATGCGGATAGGCTGTCTGCCACAAATTCTGAAGTGGAGAGTGCCATGAACCACAGGCGTCGCCGGACAGTTCTACGCGACGCTTGTTTCTCCCAAGAGGCTTTAGATGCCTTTAATTCGGGAGATGCGTACCTCCGTGCCGCTCAAAATGGTTTAGCCAGAGCCACGGAGCAGTATGTAAAAGACATACGGGTAAGAAAATTTTGGTCAAATATATATATACCAGTAGCCCCCGAGACTTGAAACAGTTAGAGTAACTGATTTAAGGATCATTTAATATGCAGGTTCTTACAGAGAAGAATACTGTACTATCCCGGGAGCTGGAAAAGTGCAAGGCTCAACTAGAAGCCGCACTAGCCGCAGCAGGGGAGTCCAAAGAGACCCCCTCAGGTAAGATACACTTCGAAAGATTAGTATTGTGCGGTGTGGGTGTAAATCTGACAAATCATATTGCAGATGGCGCCGGACTCGATCCGGACAAACAACAACTCTTACGCCAGCTAATGGCCGGTGAGAGTATGTTGACAAGGGTGAGGCGAGAGAAGAATGATCTTCAGGATGCCAACACCAAGCTGGACGTCGAACTTAAAGATGTTCGAGGCTAGCTGTCGGACTCCACGAAGGAGAATCAGCGGCTTCGACGCGGCATTTTTAGTAAGTGCTTGAGCGAACTTTGAAAAAAGAGTTCGGCGAGGAAGTCGATTAACAGAGTAATGTCTGTAGGTATGTTCACAGGTCGTCCTGCAGAGGAGATGCCCGTTTCTACGGGTGACCTTCTTCCCGAACTCATGCAACTGCATGAGCGAATTCGACAGGCGATGCGAGGTGTTTCCCAAGCCTTATGGCCTGCCCACTCCATGCCCAAGAGCCTTGGAGAGCTTGTGGAGAAGCTGAAGGGAGCTCGGCGGAGCTTCCGTTTGTGGAAGATATCGGCCTGCCGACAAGGCGCTAGGGAAGCTTGGGCCATGGTGAAGACCCGTTTTACGAAGTCTGACCCAAACCACATGGCTGAGGTCGGACCAGTGGGGCCTGACGGGAAGGAGATCCCTGTGAGCTTAGTATACGGCCAAGTAGAGTTGGCCGCGAAGTATTCCCAGCAGGACTGTAAATTAGACAGCCTGTTAGATGGTATAGAAGAGGAATACAATCAGTCAGAATGACTATGTAATTTTGAATTGACATGTGTAATGCCTTCTAGCCGGATTGTAGATCGGTTGTCGTTGCCGACCTTTTCGCTTCAACCTCGGGACCTGACGGTCCAGAGTGTGTCCGAATACCATAACGGTTATATAAGAACTGTGGTATGCATGGAGACCAGGCGTAGGGGTCATTAGTGCTTTATCAGACAAGTGCCCAACTAGTTATGTTATATTACATGGTTAGTAAGAAACATCTTCCAGAGAGAATAGTTCCATTAGGGGTTCCTTTCGCTGGGAGGCATGCCCTAAAGTGCATGTCCGGACTGTGTAGAAAGACGCAGAAAAAAGCATCTGGGGGCGCATAAAATGAGTAAAAAGATCAACTTTTATCTCACCGACCGAATATTCCCTTAAGAACGCTAGCTTTCGGCTTCACCCAGTCTGAGGTACACATCCGGCTGACCCGGCAGTAACAATCGCAGAGGTGCTCCCTTTACCGCCTAGCCGAACAATCGAGAACATAGGGGTAAGCACAGGAGCCAGGCAACCCAGCTTGGCCAAAACTTAAGTCATATCGATGCATATAATGGTGAAGAAAAAGGTACATGCGGAAGTTTGACGCATGTGTTGGGCATGAAGCCCGTATAAATAAGCTTCTGTTAAAGAAGCCCCCAGGTTTAATGAGCGCGAGTGGCGCGTCACTAGATAAGCCTTTAAGGGCTATAAAAGGAAAGAGGGGAAGGAGAGAAATGTAAGACAGAAAAATGCAAAAAATGGACAGAGGAAGGAGACGAACCCAGAGTCCGGCGCTAGGCATAGAATCTTCGGAGACGGGTGGCGTTCCACGGGTTCGGCTCGAGTCGGTTATCCGATGCATCTCGCAGGCGGTACGCCCCGCCAGTTAGGACTTGGTCGATTATGAATGGACCTTCCCACTTGGGCTTGAGTTTGTCCTTTTTCTTATCCGGCAGGCGTAGAACTAGTTCACCAACATTGTAGTTTTCGGCCCGTACTTCTCTGCTTTGATATCTTCGGGCCTGCTGTTGATAAAATGCGGAACGGGCTTTTGCCATGTTACGCTCCTCCTCCAGGGCGTCCAAGTTGTCCTGCCGATCGAGCTCGTCTTCTCTTTCTTCGTACATGCGCACTCTAGGTGAGTCATGAATTATGTCGCAGGGCAGAATTGCCTCTGCGCCGTACACCATAAAAATGGTGTGTATCCGGTGGTGCGATTTGGCGTGGTCCGCAGCCCCCATAGCACGGAGTCGAGCTCCTCTACCCAGTGCGTGTTAGATTCCTTGAGGGACCGCACCAGTCTGGGTTTAATGCCGCTTATGATAAGACCATTTGCACGTTCGACCTGGCCGTTGGTTTGTGGGTGATAGACGGAAGCATAATCGAGCTTGATGCCCATGTTTTTGCACTAGAGTTTTACCTCGTCGGCGGTAAAGTTTGTACCGTTATCGGTTAAGATGCTGTGGGGGACGCCATAACGGTGTACAACCCCGGATATGAAGTCTATCACAGGTCCGGATTCGGTCGTTTTAACAGGCTTGGCTTCTATCCATTTGGTGAATTTATCCACCATGACCAGTAAGTATTTTTTTCCTATCGGTCCCACCTTTAAGGGGTCCGACCATGTCAAGCCCCCAGACCGCAAAAGGCCAGGTGATGGGTATAGTTTGGAGTGCGGTGGGTGGCATATGGCTTTGGTTGGCAAAAAGTTGGCAACCAGCGCATCGTTGGACTAAGTCCTGAGCGTCTGCCCGGGCCGTCGGCCAATAAAAGCCTGTACGGAAAGCCTTGCTAACAAGGGACCGAGCAGCGGCGTGGTGACCACCGAGTCCGGCATGAATTTCAGCCAGAAGGTTCCGCCCTTCCTCTTCGGAGATGCACCTTTGAAGGACTCCGGTAGTGCTTTTCTTATAAAGCTCTCCCTCATGGACTCTATAGGCTTTAGATCGCCGCACTATGCAGCGGGCCTCGTTTTGGTCCTCTGGGAGTTCCTGCCTAGTAAGGTAGGCTAGGAATGGTTCTGTCCATGGGGCGATGACCGCCATTATTATGTGGGCTGAAGGTGTAATTTCATTGGCAGAGCCTCCAATTGTGTCAGATTGTTCGGCGTCGAGTGGTGCGGCTGGGTCCGGGCTGTTATTTACGGGTTCCCCCTCCCATGTTACGGATGGCTTGAACAATCCTTCCAAAAAGATGTTGGGGGGGACTGCATTGCGTTTTGCTCCGATGCGTGCCAGGACGTCCGCTGCTTGATTGTTTTCTCGGGCTATATGGTGAAACTCCAGCCCTTCGAACCGAGCTGACATTTTTAGGACGGCGTTGCGGTAAGCTGCCATTTTTGGGTCCTTGGCATCGAAGTCTCCATTTATTTGGGATATCGCGAGGTTTGAATCCCCACGTACCTCTAGGCGCTGGATACCCATGGATACTGCTATCTGAAGACCATGTAGGAGGGCCTCATATTCGGCTGCGTTGTTGGAATCCATGTACATGATCTAGAGCACATATTCAACCGTGTCTCCTGTGGGGGACGTCAGGACGACGCCAGCCCCCAGTCCGGCCAACATTTTGGAGCCGTCGAAATGCATAATCCAGTTTGAATATGTGTCGTACTCTTTAGGGAGCTCGGCCTCCGTCCATTCTGCGACGAAGTTGGCCAAAACTTGCGATTTAATAGCTCGCCATGGCTTATAGGTTATATCGAACGGGAGAAGCTCGATGGCCCATTTTGCAATCCGGCCCGTTGCGTCGCGGTTGTTGATAATATCGTTGAGTGGTACTTCCGAGGCTACTGTTATGGAACACTCTTGAAAGTAGTGTCGTAGCTTCCGGGATGCCATGAATACCGCGTATGCAATCTTTTGATAATGCGGGTACCGTGATTTGCATGGAGTGAGGACAGTGGATACGTAGTAGACCGGCCTTTGAAGGGTGAATTTGTGTCCGTCCGTTTCCCGCTCGACAACGAGCACTGCGCTGACAACTTGATGTGTTGCTGCAATGTACAATAACATTGGTTCGCCGGTGTTCGGCGCGGGCAGGACTGGGTTTGTTGCCAATATGGCTTTTATTTCATCAAGTCCGGCCGTGGCGGCCTCCGTCCACTCGAAGTGTTCGGTGCGCCGAAGGAGGCGATAGAGGGGTAGTGCCTTTTCTCCCAAGCAGGAGATGAAGCGGCTTAAAGCCGCCACGCATCCGGTTAGGTTTTGTATTTGTTTGAGGTCCTTTGGGATATCCAATTGTGACAAAGCTCGGATCTTGGCTGGATTAGCTTCAATTCCTCTACCGGATACAATGAAGCCCAAGAGCTTTCCGGCTGGAACGCTGAAGACGCATTTTTCCGGGTTGAGCTTGATGTCGTATTTTCGGAGGTTATCGAAAGTAAGCCTCAAGTCGTCTATTAGAGATTCGACATATCTTGATTTGACGACCACATCATCCACGTACGCCTCCACTGTTTTGCCGATCTGATTTGCCAGACATGTCTGGATCATGCGCTGATATGTTGCGCCGGCGTTTTTCAGCCCGAAGGGCATTGTGTTGAAGTAGAATGGGCCGTATGGTGTGATGAATGCTGTTGCAGCTTGGTCTGATTCTGCCATCTTGATTTGATGGTAACCGGAGTATGCGTCGAGGAAACACAACGAGTCGTGTCTTGCGGTGGCATCGATAATTTGATCGATACGGGGGAGGGGGAAGGGATCCTTTGGGCAAACCTTGTTAAGGTCTTTAAAATCGACACACAGGCGCCAGGATTTGTCCTTCTTTGGTACCATCACCAAGTTTGCTAGCCAGTCCGGATGTTTTATGTCTCTAATGAATCCGGCCTCCAATAGCTTGGCTAGCTCCTCTCCCATAGCCTGTCTCTTGGGTTCGGAAAAACGCCAAAGGGCTTGTTTGACAGGTTTGAATCCTTTTAGGATATTTAAGCTGTGTTCGGCCAGCTTGCGTGGGATCCCTGGCATGTCTGAAGGGTGCCAGGCGAAAATGTCCCAGTTCTCTAGTAGGAACTCTCGCAGTGCGGCGTCTACATCAGGGCTCAGTCGTGCCCCGATGGAAGCTATTTTATCAGGGTCCGTTGGATGGACCTGGAATTTGACTATTTCGTCAGCTGGCTTGAAGGATGTGGATTTGGATCTCTTATAGAGTATCACATCATCCCTGTTAACCGTGGAGCGCAGTGCAGTCAGTTCCTCGGCCGCTAGGGCTTCGGATAGTGCCTCAAGGGCTAATGCGGCCGTCTTGTTTTCGGCGCAGAGTGCAACGTCTGGATCACTAGCTAGAGTGATAATTCCGTTCGGCCCGGGCATCTTAAGCTTCATGTACCCATAATGGGGTATTGCTTGGAAGATTGTGAATGCTTCCCGTCCCAGTAAAGCGTGATGTCCGCTCTTAAACGGGGCCACTTGAAACGTGACTTCTTTGGACCTGTAATTATCCGGCGTGCCGAACACCACATCTAGTGTGATTTTTCCTGTGTAGCGCGCTTCCCGACTGGGAATTATTCCTCTAAAGGTTGTGCTGCTTCGCTCAACGTGGCTCCAGTCTATTTCCATTTTTTGAAGGGTTTCCTCATAAATGAGGTTCAGTCCGCTGCCTCCATCCATGAGCACCTTGGTGAGGCGAAAGCCGTCCACTATGGGACTGAGGACCAATGCGGCTGGTGCTCGGGCTGTTCGGAATTTAGGTTCATCACTTGCGTTGATGGTAATAGCAGTGTCGCTCCATGGATTTATTGTTGCAACTTGATAGACTTCGGCGAGGCTGCGGAGTGTTCTTTTTCGCACATTGTTTGATGCGAATGTCTCGAAGACTGTGAGAACGGTACTGGTGTCCTCGGGCTGGCTTTCTGCGGCCTCCAGGATTAAGAGGTCCTCGCCAATTTTGGCCACCTGCCGGAGTATCCAACATGCTCTGAGGCTATGAGTTGGTGTGGCGTCCTCTGTACTGTGAATTCTACAGGGTCCATCAAGCCACCTTTCCAGTACGGTTCCATGCCTTGTAGAGGGTTTTGGCTTTTTGGTGTTTATCCCGGGTGTCCTATGATGATGCACCCTCTTAGTTCGGACGGGATTACTATTCAAGGCCGAATTATCCCAAAATTTTATTTCGGTTTTCCAGGCGCTTTCCATCGCACAATATTTTTGTACTATGGACGCCAAGTCAGCGAAGCGTGTAATATCATGACGATTTACGGCGTTAAGGATTCCCTCGCCCGTGCAATTACTGCAGAAAATTGAGATTGCGTCTTCCTCGAGGTAATCCTTTATCCTGTTTATAACTAGGAGGAATCTGGCCCAGTAATGATGTACTGTTTCCTCGGGCCTCTGCCTGATTTGGGAGAGATCGCTTATGCTCGGGTGGGCGGGTGTCGTTGAATCTGAAACCTCACCCAATCCAAGATTCAGAGGCCGAAGAGTTTCCGAACTCTGAAGTTCGGATTCTTGGATGTTGTCCAACAAATCTAGCCCGTTGCCTGATCCTAAGCTCAGGTCTTGAGTTACATCCTCCCCTCCGCGGGTATCCGGCTTGGAGGAATCGGGAATTCAAACGTAGCTAGTCCTTAAAATAGATGAAGGGTCGCCGCACTGCGCCTCTACCACGGCAATGTGGTGGGTGACTTGGGGAGAGTTAATTTCTCTTAGATCGGGTTTAAGCCCAACCTGGTCATAATCCGTAGCGAGCCCCAGGGCGGCGATGCGATCCAAGAGCTCGTTTACGGAAGAGAGCTTCATTGGATCTAGCTGCTCGACGAGCTCCGAGCTGACGTGTAGGTTGCTTTTGATGACCCGAGAGGTCACCGTCGGCGCAACAACCGAACAGGTGGTCATAAGGAAACCACCTAGCCGAAGGGTCTGGCCAACAGCCAAGGCTCCCTTAGCAACGGCACCGTCTTTAAAGACGGGAAGAGGCATCCTTCCTGATTGTGACGGCACAGAGGAACTCTCAATGAAAGCACCAATGTCGGTGTCAAAACTGGCGGATCTCGGGTAGGGGGTCCCGAACTGTGCGTCTAGGCCGGATGGTAACAGGAGGCAGGGAACACTTTGTTTTACCCAGGTTCGGGCCCTCTCGATGGAGGTAATACCCTACTCCTGCTTGATTAATATTGATGATATGGGTAGTACAAGAGTAGATCTACCACGAGATCAAGGAGGCTAAACCCTAGGAGCTAGCCTATGGTATGATTGTTCTGTATGGAGTTGATTGCCTGCGGACTACAACCCTCCGGTTTATATAGACACCGGATAGGGTTAGGGTTACACAGAGTCGGTTACAATGGTAGGAGATCTTGAATATCCGCATCGCCAAGCTTGCCTTCCACGCCAAGGAAAGTCCCATCCGGACACGGGACGAAGTCTTCAATCTTGTATCTTCATAGTCCAGGAGTCCAACTGAAGGTATAGTTCGGCTACCCGAACACCCCCTAATCCAGGACTCCCTCAGCCGCCCTCTCACGTCACGCCATGTGGCAGGCGCCGCCGCCCCCGCGCCACCGGCCCGGCAAGCCTGCGGGAGGCCCTCCCGGCCCGGCTCCCGCAAGCCGCCGCCCGCACGCGCCTCCTCCTTCGTTGCCCGAGCCGGCCGCCGCTCTCCGCCATCAACTCCGGCGCCGGTGAGCTCCGCCGTCGCGCCATATCCGCCCGCTCGCCTCCGCCGCCAAGTCCGCCGCTTCGCCGCGCCGCTCGATCTCCGGCGAGCTCCTCCGATCCGGCGTCCTATCCTCCCTCCTCCTTGACCCCGAGCTCCGGCCACCTCGACTCCGGCGAATAGTGAACTCCGGCGCCGACCATCCTCGAAGTCCGCGCCCGATCCCGATCTGGATCTCGGGTTGACTTTTGCCCCTAATCCTAGTTTTTATGCATATTTCATTGCATCGTAACTCTGCATCCGTGGCTCCGTTTCAGGCATGTAGCATATCGAAATGTTCGTCTTGACGAGTACTTCATTTCATCCCATTGCATCATGTTCATTAGAGCTCATCTTGATGCCCTAAATGCTGTTGGAAGAGTGCTAGTTTCTGTTAGTTTCAGATTATTATCAACAATTGGACATTTGTCATTTTTGCCATGATTGATGTGTGCCTCTGAACTGAGCCCTACATGAGTTTTGAAGTATGCCATGCCATCTTTACATGGGTGTATGCCATGTATTTTTGTGATCTCTGTGGTGACTAGCACAAGCATGAAAAGTAGCCCTCTTAATGTTGCTGATTTCAGGGACTTAGAAATATTCTAAGTCATTGCCCTGTTTATATTTTTATGCCATGTGTTCATGTTGATACAGAGTGATCCATGTCTCTTTTGAGCATGATCATTAAGGATGTTTTGTAGATATTGTGGTGCTCTATCCATCCATGTCTTTGTTTGCATTTATGGAGCACCCTAGCTTGAGTCAATCGAGCTCTACTTTTGCTATAAAATGTTCCTGGCAGAATGTTTACATGTTAAGCATTTTTCGCCGAGGTTGTTGTAGTTGACTCGTGCATGTTATGATGTTGTTCTTGCCATGTTTAGCTTCTATGTCATGTCTACTTGCTGGGTGTATGCTTAGGTTATCATGCAATGCCTTGTGGTGAGAGCATCGAGCTCGTAAACATGCCTACTTAATGTCTGTTTTGCCATGTTCCAGTTTTCTACTAAATCTGAATCTGTTAACAATAATTGCTATGTTCACATGGTAGCCATTGTATTTTCTGATCCCTTTTGGCTTATGGTCAGTAAGGCACTTTTGTTGTATGCTTTGAGTATCTTCATGCCATGCCTTTCTTTGCCATGATATGTGCCTGTAGCATGTAGTTATCTTGCTGTAAACATTGCTTCCTGATGTTAAATTCCTGACATATTGATAATTTCACTAAGTCTGTAACCTGTTATCTTTTGCACCTTTGCCATGCTTGTTTGAACCTACTATTGACTGAATTAGCCGTAGCTCAGTGTTCATCTTTTGTCAAGCATCTTGAGTGGATCCCTGACATGTATATTGTTGCTATGTTCATCTTTTGTTAGCTGGTGATCTTTATATCGATTTCGACCGAAATCAACTCCTCTTTCCAGTGGCGCTCTTGGTTTTCCAAGTTGACGCCAGGTTCAATCTTTCCTTTCCGAAACATGCATATGCATCGCATATCACATCTCGCATATCATGCCATGTTTTGCATCATGTTGTTTGTGCATTGCACGTGGTTGATTGTGTCTCCCTTTGCTTGCGTTCTTGCTTGGGTAGAGCCGGGAGACGAGTATGTGATCGAGGAGCCCGTTGAGTACGTTTACGAGGATCAAGTTAATGTCAACTCGGAGAACTTTGCAGTCAAGATGATTATACCCTCGAAATCACTTCTATCTTTGCTTGCTAGATGCTCGCTCTTTTGCTATGCCTATGCTACGATACCTACCACTTGCTTATCATGCCACCCATATTGCCATGTCAAACCTCTAACCCAACTTGTCCTAGCAAACCGTTGTTTGGCTATGTTACCGCTTTACTCAGCCCCTCTTATAGCGTTGCTAGTTGCAGGTGACGATTGGAGTTTGTTCCTTGTTGGAACATGTTTATTGTTGGGATATCATTATTATATCTTGTCTATCTTAATGCATCTATATACTTGATAAAGGGTGGAAGGCTCGGCCTTATGCCTGGAGTTTTGTTCCACTCTTGCCGACCTAGTTTCCGTCATACCAGTATTATGTTCCTGGATTTTGCGTTCCTTACACGGTTGGGTTATAATGGGAACCCCTTGACAGTTCGCCTTGAATAAAACTCCTCCAGCAAGGCCCAACCTTGGTTTTACCATTCACCACCTAGCCTCTTTTTCCCTTGGGTTCCGCAGACTCAAGGGTCATCTTTATTTAAACCCCCGGGCCAGTGCTCTTCTGAGTGTTGGTCCAAAACAGAGCCACTTGCAGCGCCACCTCGGGGAAACTTGAGGGTTGGTTTTAGTTGTACGTAGTGTTCATCCGGTGTGCCCTGAGAATGAGATATGTGGAGCTCCTATCGGGATTTGTCGGCACAACAGGTGGTCTTGCTGGACTTGTTTTACCATTGTCGAGATGTCTTGTAACCGGGATTCCGAGTCCGATCAGGTTGTCTTGGGAGAACGAATATCCTTCGTTGACCGTGAGAGCTTGTGATGGGCTAAGTTGGGACTCCCCTGCAGGGATTTGAACTTTCAAAAGCCGTGCCCGCTTTTATGGGCAGATGGGAATTTGTTAATGTCCGGTTGTAGATAACCTTAAGCTTAACTTAAATAAAATGAATCAACAGAGTGTGTGTGGCCGTGATGGTCTCTTTTCTGCGGAGTCCGGGAAGAGAACTCGGTCTCGTGTTATGCTTGAACGTAGGTTGTTCTAGGATCACTTCTTGATCATAGTTGATCGACCGTGCCTTTGCCTTCTCTTCTCGCTCTCTTTTGCGTATGTTAGCCACCATATATGCTAGCCGCTTGCTGTAGCTCCACCTCTTTTTTTACCCTTCCTATAAGCTTAAATAGTCTTGATCGCGAGGGTGTGAGATTGCTGAGTCCCCGTGACTCACAGTTTACTTCCAAAACCAGATGCAGGGACCGATGATACCGCTCCAGGAGATTCGACTGAGCTCAAGTGGGAGTTCGATGAGGACTCAGGATGATACTACGTTTCTTTTCCAGACGATCAGTAGTGGTGTCCAGTTGGGGCGATCGGGGACTTTGTCGCTTTTGGGGTTGTTCTTTATTTTGGTTCTGTAGTCAGACCTTGAGTGTATCTGGATGAATGTAATGTTATTTATGCTATTGTGTGATGTGGCGAGTGTAAGCCAACTATGTATCTCTTTTCCTTATTCATTACATGGGTTGTTGTGAAGATTAGCTCACTTGCGACATTGCTTACAATGCGGTTATGCCTCTAAGTCATGCTTCGACACGTGGGAGATATAGCCGCATCGTGGGTGTTACAAGTTGGTAATCAGAGCCTTCCCCGACCTTAGGAGTCCCCTGCTTGATCGAATCATTGGCGTTGTTGAGTCTAGAAAAATGTTTTGAGTCGTTTAGGATTATATATATATCGGAGAGTAGGATTCTTTTTACTCCTCAGTCCCTTCGTCGCTCTGGTGAGGCATCCTGACGTAGAGTTTTGACTCTTCTCTTCTCAAATTTCACTAAATTTTTTTAGGATCACGCGGGTATCTTGGAATCGTTCCGATGGTTTTGTGACGAGAAAAATGTTCTTGGTGCCTCCTGACATTTAGGGGTTGTGGCAGTGTCCCGGGGAGTTGAGCTCCGAGGTGTTGTCGTCACAAATTTATCGTTGCAATTCTTGAATACCTGAGTTTCGCCGACATCGAAAATCTCTTTTATGCAGTTGTTGGTGAGATAACCTCGACACCACCCAGTACTGGGGCCGGAGTTCGGGAGTATCGCCATAACTCGTATAACGGATGCTTTTCGAAGGTTGAGGTAAATGATTTCCGAAGATTTCTTGGTTATGTGTTGAAGGATGGATACATCTGGATGTAGGATTTGCTAGCTTTGGGTGAGATATTATGCTTCCCCTGTATCCCCAACACCTGATTGCATAACCGAAAAGGTTCGGGAGTTTCATAGGTGGGAATTCTTGTAGCTCTAGAATTTCTTCCGCGGATATTTGGTTTGTGATTGGGTAATCCTCACCAAGTATTTGTTCTTGTCCGTACCTTGTTGTTTTATTCTTCTACCTCTATCTAAGTGGCTTCTCAATTTATGGAAGTGTGACCATTTCAATTGGAATGCATTCGTCCATTTTGTTCGGATGTTAAGACTATATGTTGCATTTCGATCTATTTGATTCAGCTTGAATATATGTCTGTCAAGATGCTAACGGATGTCACCCTCTTCAGGATGGCTCCTCCAACACGCTCGAATCCTGATCCGCCACCACCACCTCCACCTCCGGAGGCATGGCAAGCTGTGATGGCCGCTACCAATGCCAACACTCAGCTGATCATGCAACTCTTGCAAGAGCACAACCAAGGGAATCAAGGCCATGGCAACAATCAGAATCAGTTTGCTACACTCAACCAGTTCCTCGCAAATCAGCCAAAGACCTTCAGCAACTGTTTCGAGGCAACAGACGTTGATGATTGGCTCGTGGATATCTGCAAGCATTTCGAGTGCAGCAACGTCAGGCCTGAGGACTTTGTCAAGTTTGCCTCGTTCTAACTCAAAGACCAAGCTGCAGAGTGGTATCAGCAGTACAAAGATTCCAGAGGAGGTCGTGTGATTACCTGGGATGAATTCCGTCAAGACTTCAGAGCTCACCACATTACTCAGAGTGTTGTTGAGAGCAAGCGTAAGGAATATTCCGCAACCTGAAGCAAGGCAGTTTGTCTGTTTATCAGTATAACATCATGTTCCAGAAGCTCGCCCGTTTCGCTAAGCAAGACGTCCCTGACGAGAAGAGCATGATTTATCAGTTCAGAGGTGGCCTCAGAGAGGATCTTCAACTAGCTCTTGTGCTTTTTGAGCCGCAGAAGTACGATGAGTTTTACAACATGGCACTGAAACAAGAGACTACTGAACTCAAGTGCGATGCTTCCAAGAAGCGAATCAGAGATGCAACTCCTTCTTCCTCAACTCAAGTGGCAACTAAGCAGCAAAAGTATTGGTTGCCTCCTCCTCCTCCGTTCCGTCAGCCTTATCAGCAGAAGAGCAAAGGTGGCAATGGATCTTCCCACCCACCCAACCCAGGCTTTCAGAACAAGACTTCGTCTCATGCTCCAAGATCAAGTGCTCCGTATCACCGTCCGCTCTCGAAGGTCACGTGCAACAAGTGTCAGCAGAAGGGTCACTATGCCAACAAATGCTTCAATCAGAGGCGTCTTCCTCCTCCTCCAGTGAGGTCTGCCAGCACCGTAGTGGTCAAGCATAATCCCAAGCACGCCAAGGTCAACATGATGAACGCATCTCAGGCAGAGGGCTCATTAGATGTCATCATGGGTAACCTTCTTGTTAACGATGTTCCTGCAAAAGTTCTTTTTGACATTGGTGCATCGCTTTCTTTTATTTCAAGACCATTTGTTGCCAAGCATGATTTTGTGACCGAAAAGATTCCTTTCCCGTTGAAGATTGTGTCCCCGGGCAAGCAAATGACTTCTAACAATTGCGTCCCGGATGTTACTATCACGTTGGGCGACTATAAGTTTCTTTCTTCTCCAGTGGTCCTTGGTAACTTGGATATTGATCTTATTCTTGGAATGGATTGGCTTTCTAAGCACAAGGCTCACCTCGATTATGCTGCCAGGCAGATTCAATTGACACATTCGTCTGAGGATGTAATCGTCTTTGCCGCTCGGGATGATACATCCGACTGTTTTCTCTCAATGAGAAGGGCGAGCTGGATGCCATCTCTCAGATTCTAGTCGTTTGTGAATATCAAGACATCTTTCCAGAAGAGCTTCCAGGAATGCCTCCGCACCGGCCAGTTGAATTCGTCATCGATCTTGAGCCTGGAACGGAACCTGTTTGCAAACGTCCTTACAAGCTTGGACCTGAAGAGTTGAAGGAGCTGAAGAAGCAACTCGATATTCAAGAGCGTATGGGTCTCATCCGACCAAGTTCTTCTCCATGGGGTTGTGGAGTTCTTTTTGTCAAGAAGAAGGATGGACAGACTGACTGTGTGTCGACTACCGTCCATTGAACAAGAAGACCATAAAGAACAAGTACCCACTTCCCAACATCAATGAGCTTTTCGAACAACTCAAAGGTGCTCAAGTATTCTCCAAGCTTGATCTCCGTATGGGCTATCATCAGATTCGCATTCATGAAGAAGATATCCCCAAGACAGCATTCAGAACAAGCTATGGTTCATATGAATACACTGTCATGTCTTTCGGTCTCGTCAACGCCCCTCCAACATTCTCTTGTATGATGAACTTCATCTTCAACGCCTACACAAATGACTTCGTCTTGGTCTACCTCGATGACATTTTGGTCTTTTCCAAGAACAAGGAGGATCATGCCAAGCATTTGAGATTGGTTCTGGACAAACTCAGAGAACATCAGTTCTACGCGAAGTTTTCAAAGTGCGAGTTTTGGCTCGATGAGGTTCTCTACCTTGGGCATATCATCTCCGCCAAGGGATAGTTGTTAATCCTGAGAAGGTGTCTGCAATTGTGAATTGGGAACCACCTTAGAACGTGAAGCAACTCCGCAGCTTCCTTGGGCTCGCAAGCTATTGTCGAAGGTTCGTTGAGAACTTCTCTAAGATCGCGGAGCCTCTTTCCAACCTTCTCCAGAAGCACATGAAGTACTTCTGGTCACCTGAATGTGACATCGCTTTCAACACCCTGAAAGAGAAGTTAGTCACTGCTCCAGTTCTGACTCCTCCTGATGAATCCAAACCGTTTGAGGTCTTCTGTGATGCTTCCCTTCAAGGTCTTGGTGCAGTGTTGATGCAAGAGAAGAAAGTTGTGGCCTATACCTCTCGCCAGTTGAAGCCCAACGAAAAGAACTACCCCACTCATGACCTCGAGTTGGCGGTAGTTGTCCATGCTCTTTTAACATGGAGACATCTCTTATTGGGAAGAAAAGTGGACATCTTCACTGATCACAAGAGTCTCAAGTACATCTTCACTCAGCCAAACCTCAACCTCAGGCAGACTCGTTGGGTCGAAATAATTCAAGAGTGTAATCCGAGTATCGAATATACTCCAGGCAAGGCCAATGTAATTGCTGACGCATTGAGCAGGAAGGCTTACTGCAACAGTTTGATTATCAAGCCCTACCAGCCAGAGCTTTGTGAAGCTTTCCGCAAACTCAATCTTCAAGTTAGTCCTCAAGGATTTATTTCCAACCTCCAAGTCTCTCCTACTTTGGAATATCAGATTCGCGAGGCTCAACTTCTTGATGCTATGGTGAAAAAGGTGAAGATTGGGATTGCCAAGAGTCAACCCAAGTACAAGTGCTATCGTCTTGATGACAAGGATACTCTATTCTTCGAGGATCACATTGTTGTGCCTAAAGGTGACCTTCGTAAAGTCATTATGAACGAGGCTCACAATTCACTCCTCTCTATTCACCCTGGAAGTACAAAGATGTACCAGGACCTCAAGCAGTCGTATTGGTGGACTCGAATGAAGCGCGAGATTGCTCAGTTCGTGAATGAATGTGATGTCTGCAGAAGAGTGAAAGCAGAACACCAACGACGAGATGGTCTCCTCCAACCTCTTTCCATTCCAGAATGGAAGTTTGACCATATTGAGATGGACTTCGTGAATGGATTTCCAAAGTCCAAGCGTGGCAATGATGCTATCTTCGTTGGCATCGACAAGCTCACCAAAGTGGCTCATTTTCTTCCTATCAAAGAATCTATCACAACAGCTCAGTTGGCAAAGCTATATACCTCCAGGATTGTCTCCTTGCACGACATTCCGTAGTTGATATCTTCAGATTGTGGCAGCATCTTTACCTCCAAGTTTTGGGATTCTTTTCAGAAGGCCATGGGCACCAACATTCGCTTCAGCACAACTTTTCATCCTCAAACTAGTGGCCAAGTCGAGCGAGTAAATCAGATTCTTGAAGATATGCTCAGGGCTTGTGTCATTTCTTTCAGTATGAAGTGGGAAGATTGTCTTCCATATGTCGAGTTCTCCTACAACAACAGCTTCCAAGCGAGTTCGGGCAAGGCCCCATTCGAGATTCTCTATGGCAGGAAGTGCCCTACTCCTCTTAACTGGTCAGAGACTGGTGAACGCCAACTTCTTGGCAATGACTTGATCACAGAGGCTGAAGAAATGTGCAAAGTCACTCATGAAAATCTCAAAGACGCGCAATCGCGCCAGAAGAGTTACTATGATAGCAAGCATCGTGACTTGGCTTTCGAGATCGGAGTCCATGTCTACCTCCGCGTCTCTCCAATGAAAGGTACTCGTCGCTTCGGTATCAAAGGGAAACTTGCCCCTAGATACGCGGGTCCTTTCAAGATCATTGGCAAAAGAGGCGATCTAGCCTATCAACTTGAGCTTCCCTCCAACTTTGCAAACGTGCACGACGTGTTTCATGTGTCTCAACTCTGCAAGTGTTTCAAGACTCCTGACCCCACCGTCGACTTCGAAGAGATTGATCTCCAAGAAGACCTATCTTATCATGAGCACCCAGTTGCTATTCTTGAAGAAACTGAGCGCAAGACTCGCAACAAGTCTATCAAATTCCTGAAAGTCAAGTGTTCACATCATTCCGACCGTGAAGCCACCTGGGAACGCAAGGATCACCTCCGGTCTGAGTACCCGGAGTTTTTGCAGTCCTAGATCTCGGGACGAGATCCTTTCATAGTGGTGGAGTGTTGTAACACCCCGTATGTAACCTGCCATATTTGTATTCCAACTCTTGCCATTTCCGGCACTAAGTTATGATATTTCCTCGTTGTCAGGTTTTTGTCTTCGTGTGGTTTTGTCTTTGTCATGCTTCTCATATCATGTCATCATGTGCATTGCATTTGCATACATGTTCGTCTCATGCATCCGAGCATTTCCCCCGTTGTTCGTTTTGCATTCTGGCGCTCCTATGTCCTCCTGTGTCCCTTTCTACCTCTTTTCGTGTGTGGGTGTTAAGCGTTTTCGGTTTGGACCGAGACTTGCCATGCGGCCTTGGTTTACTACCGGTAGACTGCCTGTCAAGTTTCGTGTCATTTGGACTTCGTTTGATACTCCAACGGTTAACCGAGGAACCGAGAAGGCCTCGTGTGTGTTGCAGCCCAACACCCCTCCAAAGTGGCCCAAAACCCACCTAAACCCCTTCCATCACCTAGGCCGTTCGATCACGATCGCGTGGCCACAAACCATGCTCAATTTGGAGCCTCCTAGGTCCCTTTACCTATAAATTTAGACCTCCCCCGAAATTCTCGGGTCATTCCCCCCTAACCCTAGCAAAATCTGCTCGCGCCGCGCTGGACACGTCCGATTCTGGCCGGACACATCGCCGCCGCCCTCTCCTATCGCACCACGTGGCAGGCGCCGCCGCCCCTGCGCCACCGGCCCGGTGAGCCCGCGGGGGGCCCTCCCGGCCCGGCTCCCGCGCGCCGCCGCCCGTGCGCGCCACCTCCTTCCTCGCCTGAGCCGGCCGCCGCTCTCCGCCATCAACTCTGGCGCCGGCGAGCTCTGCTGCCGTTCCATCTCCGCCCGCTCGCCGCCGCCGCCTCCGCCGCCAAGTCTGCCGCCTCGTCGCGCCGCTCGATCTCCGGCGAGCTCCTCCGATCCGGCGTCCTCTCCTCCCTCCTCCTCGACCCTGAGCTCTGGCCACCTCGACTCCGGCGAACAGTGAACTCCGCCGCCGACCATCCTCGAAGTCCGTGCCCGATCCCGATCTGGATCTCGGGTTGACTTTTGCCCCTAATCCTAGTTTTTATGCATATTTCATCGCATCGTAACTCTGCATCCGTGGCTCAATTTCGGGCATGTAGCATATCGAAATGTTCGTCTCGACGAGTACTTCATTTCATCTCATTGCATCATGTTCATTTGAGCTCATCTTGATGCCCTAAATGCTGTTGGAAGAGTGCTAGTTTCTGTTAGTTTCAGATTATTATCAGCAATTGGACATTTTTCTTTTTTGCCATGATTGATGTGTGCCTCCTATGAACTTGAGCCCTACATGAGTTTTGAAGTATGCCATGCCATCTTTACATGGGTGTATGCCATGTATTTTTGTGATCTCTGTGGTGACTAGCACAAGCATGCAAAGTAGCCCTCTTAATGTTGCTGATTTCAGGGACTTAGAAATATTCTAAGTCATTGCCCTGTTTATATTTTTATGCCATGTGTTCATGTTGATACAGAGTGATCCACGTCTCTTTTGAGCATGATCATTAAGGATGTTTTGTAGATATTGTGGTGCTCTATCCATCCATGTCTTTGTTTGCATTTATGGAGCACCCTAGCTTGAGTCAATCGAGCTCTACTTTTGCTATAAAATGTTCCTGGCAGAATGTTTACATGTTAAGCATTTTTTGCCGAGGTTGTTGTAATTGATTCGTGCATGTTATGATGTTGTTCTTGCCATGTTTAGCTTCTATGTCATGTCTACTTGCTGGGTGTATGCTTAGGTTATCATGCAATGCCTTGTGGTGAGAGCATCGAGCTCGTAAACATGCCTACTTGATGTCTGTTTTGCCATGTTCCTGTTTTCTACTAAGTCTGAATCTGTTAACAATAATTGCTATGTTCACATGGTAGCCATTGTATTTTCTGATCCCTAATGGCTTATGGTCAGTAAGGGACTTTTGTTGTATGCTTTGAGTATCTTCATGCCATGCCTTTCTTTGCCATGATATGTGCCTGTAGCATGTAGTTATCTTGCTCTAAACATTGCTTCCTGATGTTAAATTCCTGACATATTGATAATTTCACTAAGTCTGTAACCTGTTATCTTTTGCACTTTTGCCATGCTTGTTTGAACCTGCTATTGAGTGAATTAGCCATAGCTCAGTGTTCATCTTTTGTCAAGCATCTTGAGTGGATCCCTACCATGTATATTGTTGCTATGTTAGAGTGCTGTAGCATGTTGTTCATGATGCATTTAGATGGCCTCTTGCTGTTAATCGCAGATCGGTGCCATATTTGTTTTGCTTGCCATTTGCAAACCATGCATCCGATTCCGGTGATCTTTATATCGATTTCGACCGAAATCAACTCCTCTTTCCAGTGGCACTCTTGGTTTTCCAAGTTGAGTCCAGGTTCAATCTTTCCTTTCCGAAACATGCATATGCATCACATATCACATCCCGCATATCATGCCATGTTTTGCATCATGTTGTTTGTGCATTGCACGTGGTCGATTGTGTCTCCCTTTGCTTGCGTTCTTGCTTGGGTAGAGACGGGAGACGAGTACGTGATCGAGGAGCCCGTTGAGTACGTTTACGAGGATCAAGTTAACGTCAACTCAGAGAACTTTGCAGGCAAGATGATTATACCCTCGAAATCACTTCTATCTTTGCTTGCTAGATGCTCGCTCTTTTGCTATGCCTATGCTACGATACCTAGCACTTGCTTATCGTGCCACCCATATTGCCATGTCAAACCTCTAACCCAACTTGTCCTAGCAAACCGTTGTTTGGCTATGTTACCGCTTTACTCAGCCCCTCTTATAGCGTTGCTAGTTGCAGGTGAAGATTGAAGTTTGTTCCTTGTTGGAACATGTTTATTGTTGGGATATCATTATTATATCTTGTCTATCTTAATGCATCTATATACTTGGTAAAGGGTGGAAGGCTCGGCCTTATGCCTGGTGTTTTGTTCCACTCTTGCCGACCTAGTTTCCGTCATACCGGTGTTATGTTCCTGGATTTTGCGTTCCTTACACGGTTGGGTTATAATGGGAACCCCTTGACAGTTCGCCTTGAATAAAACTCCTCCAGCAAGGCCCAACCTTGGTTTTACCATTCACCACCTAGCCTCTTTTTCCCTTGGTTTCCGCAGACTCAAGGGTCATCTTTATTTAAACCCCCGGGCCAGTGCTCCTATGAGTGTTGGTCCAAAACAGAGCCACTTGCAGCGCCACCTCGGGGAAACTTGAGGGTTGGTTTTAGTTGTACGTAGTGTTCATACGGTGTGCCCTGAGAACGAGATATGTGCAGCTCCTATCGGGATTTGTCGGCACAGCAGGTGGTCTTGCTGGACTTGTTTTACCATTGTCGAGATGTCTTGTAACCGGGATTCCGAGTCCGATCGGGTTGTCTTGGGAGAACGAATTTCCTTCGTTGACCGTGAGAGCTTGTGATGGGCTAAGTTGGGACTCCCCTGCAGGGATTTGATCTTTCGAAAGTCATGCCCGCTCTTATGGGCAGATGGGAATTTGTTAATGTCCGGTTGTAGATAACCTTAAGCTTAACTTAAATAAAATGAATCAACAGAATGTGTGTGTGGCCGTGATGGTCTCTTTTCGGCGGAGTCCGGGAAGAGAACACGGTCTCGTGTTATGCTTGAATGTAGGTTGTTCTATGATCACTTCTTGATCATAGTTGATCGACCATGCCTTTGCCTTCTCTTCTCGCTCTCTTTTGCGTATGTTAGCCACCATATATGCTAGCCGCTTGCTGTAGCTCCACCTCATACCTTTTACCATTCCTGTAAGCTTAAATACTCTTGATCGCGAGGGTGTGAGATTGCTGAGTCCCCGTGACTCACAGTTTACTTCCAAAACCAGATGCAGGGACCGATGATACCGCTCTAGGAGATTCGGCTGAGCTCAAGTGGGAGTTCGATGAGGACTCAGGATGATACTACGTTTCTTTTCCAGACGATCAGTAGTTGTGCCCAGTTGGGGCGATCGGGGACTTTGTCGCTTTTGGGGTTGTTCTTTATTTTGGTTCCATAGTTGGACCTTGAGTGTATCGGGATGAATGTAATGTTATTTATGCTATTGTGTGACGTGGCGAGTGTAAGCCAACTATGTATCTCTTTTCCTTATTCATTACATGGGTTGTTGTGAAGATTGCCTCACTTGCGACTTTGCTTACAATGCGGTTATGCCTCTAAGTCATGCTTCGACACGTGGGAGATATTGCCGCATCGTGGGCGTTACATATGACCTGCAAAACCAAAACTATGAGTATGAATATAGATTCAAGAGGATGAGTTTGGCTACAGATTTGAGGATCCTGGAGACTCGATCATCCTTCTATGATGGTAAGCCTATGCCTTGGAAGATGGACGACAAGCCTACATCATCAACAAATCCTTCATCACCACCTCTGAGGAAGGAAACATAAACACATGGGTATGGGCACTCCCCTTGGCAACTGCCAAGCTTGGGGTAGTGCCCCGGTATCATATCACCATCACTTTTATCTTTACCATTTTTCTTAGTTCGACCCTTTTGATAATATCTTGATCTAGTAGAATAAAGTTTTAGTATGATCTAGTTGTGAGTTTTGCTTTATGATCTTCCTATGTAATCGAGTCCGTGAGCTATATATAATAAAGATTAGTGTTGAGTCAAGGGCTTGATTATTTTGCTATGATCTTGATGGAATAGAATAAAAGAGTAGAAATAAAAAGAAATAAAGAGATCATATGGATCTTATGAAGAATAATGACTTCACATATAAAGAGTATGATGAATAAAAGTTGTTGAAAGTTGACAAAAATAGTTCTTTGCAGCAAGTAGAGATACTACTTGTGCTTCCAAATATCCCTAAACCCAGTTTTGCCATGAGAGTCCATGATACCTACCTATGGATTGAGTAAGATCCATCAAGTAAGTTGTCATCGGTGCATGCAATAAAAATTGCTCTCTAAATATGTATGATCTATTAATGTGGATAAAATAAGCTTTATACGATCTTGTGATGTGGAAGAAATAAAAGCGACGGACTGCATAATAAAGGTTCACATCACAAGTGGAAATATAAAGTGATGTTCTTTTGCATTATGATTTTGTGCATCCAATCATAAAAGCGCATGACAACCTCTGCTTCCCTCTGTGAAGGGCCTATCTTTTATTCTTGTCTTATACTTCATGCAAAGAGTCATGGTGATATTCACCTTTCCTTTTTTACATTTTATCCTTTGGCAAGCACAATATGTAAGTGCATCTAGTGCCACCCCTAGTGGTTTTGGAGTATTGACGACAAACTTGGTTGAGGGACTAGTGTGTTTGTGAGAATTGCAGGATAACACAGGTAATTAGTCCCTCATTGATTCGGTTTACCTACCGGAGATGACCCCTAAAAATGTATGAAGACATTGAAGACAAAGGTGGTATGTGAAGGTATTCACATTGAAGTCTATGACAAGAGAAGACATTGTGTGAAGACTATGGAGCACGAAGACTTAGTTGTTTCGTTGTTTCTTTCTTCTTTGTTGAGTCATAGGAACCACCGTACTGTTAAGTGGGGTCCAAGTGAACCAGTCAGAATGACTGAAGTGATGCTTAACCAAAATCCTATGTCTTCGAGCGAAGACAATGAGAGCAAAAATCTTATCCAGAGCTAGATAAGTCAGCTTTGCTTGTAGCTCAAGTAAAGTTTCCGTGTGTGTTTGAAATCTGACCGTTGGAACACGTGTCAGTTCCTTAGTGACCCAGGGTCATTTCGGACAAATCAGGCCGGGTTGCCTAGTGGCTATAAATAGCCCACCCCCTACACTATAAATTGGTTGGCTGCTCAGAGTTAGTGCACGGCTTTTGTGGTTTGAGAGCAACCCACCTCGAAGCCTTTGAGAGAGAAATCCTTGCGAGGACAAAGCCCTAAACACCCAGAGCCAAAGAGTGTTAGGCATCACTGAAGTCTTCCTGTCTATGTGATCTGAAGACTTATTACACTTGAGGACTGTGAATCCTCCAGCCGGTTAGGCGTCGCGTTCTGAGCATCCAAGAGTCATTGTGGATAGCCAGTGAACGAAGTCTGTGAAGGTTTGGAAGTCTACCTTGAAGACTTACCAGAGTAATTGGGCGAGGACTGCGTGTCCTTAGCTCAAGGGGAATAAGGTGAAGATGTGGTCTTCTGAGTTGAATCTCAGCCTCCCTAACCAGACGTACAGTTGTCATAGCAATTGGAACTGGTCCAACAAATCATTGTCTTCAACGAGCCACTAGTTCTATCCTTCCCATCTCTTTATTTACAGATTGGTCCTTGTGAAGTCATTGCCTGTTTGCATTATCTATTTGTCTTCACTATGTGACTACTTGTTCTGATTGGCTTCATACTATCTTCCATCCTGATCTAAACTGCCTAGCTGCTATTAGTCTTTGTGCTTTCATTTCATTGAATACTTGACTATGGCTTGCTTAGTGTAGTCTACCTTCCGCTGCATGGTAATAGGTTTATTTCTATTGTTTGTCTTCGAAACTTCCATGTTTTGAAGACTTTCATAAAAATCGCCTATTCACCCCCCTCTAGTCGATCACTAGCACTTTCAATTAGTATCAGAGCAAGGTACTCCCTTGTTATGTGTGATTCGGTTTAACCACCTGGAGTTTTAGCTATGTCGACTGCAGGGATAATCAAAGTCTCCGCTGCGTGCCCAGTCTTCAATGGAACTGAATATCCCTATTGGAAGAATAAGATGCACATGCATCTGGAAGCCATTGATGTCGACCTCTGGTATGTCGTCAAGAATGGCGTCCCCAAGGCTGGTGAAGGTGTCACCGCTGCTGATGTCAAGAAGTTCGTTCAACTGGATTCCACTGCCAAGAACATCATCTGTGGTCATCTGACCAAAGGACAGTATGGCCGTGTGAGTGCTCTGGAAACATCCAAGCTAGTCTGGGACTGGCTCTCCAAGGTCAACGAAGGCGTCTCAACCCAGAGAGATCAAAGAATCAGTGTCCTTCGCAACCTCTTCAACTGCTTCAAGAGAAATGACAATGAGAATGTTCAGCTCACGTTTGATCGACTCACTGACATCACAAATGAGCTTCAAGCTCTCGGCGCTACTGAGATCACCAAGCATGAAGTCGTCAAGACACTCCTGAGATCACTTGACAGCTCATTTGACACCCTAGCCCTGATGATTCAAGAACGCCCTGACTTCAAGACACTCGATCCGTCTGACATACTTGAAAGGCTCAACACACATGAGTTTCAGCTTTCTGAGAAAAGAGACATCTACGGTCCCAACTATGGGCGAACTCATGCTTTGAAGGCAAAAGCTGTTTCCTCATCTGAAGAAGAATCTGATTGCAGTTCTGATGATCCTGAAGACATTGGAAAGGAGCTTTCTATGCTTGTGAAGAAGTTCCAGAAATTCACCAAGAAGAAAGGCTTCAGAAAGTCCTCACGATCCAGCTCAAGGAATGATGAAGCTTCTGCTCATGACTACAAGAAGAGAACATGCCACAAGTGCAAGAAACCCGGTCACTACATCTCTGAGTGTCCATAGTGGGACAATGAGAACAACAAGAAGAAGAAGAGCAAGGAATATGATTCTTATGACAAGAAGAAGAAGAAATACTCAAAGTTTTCTTCCAAGTCTTCATCACACAAGAAGAGCTCATCTGGCAAGGCTTGTGCGTTTGTTGGCAAGGAAATGGATTCAGAGGAGGAGTCTGCTTCTGAGGAGGCGGAGGTGGAGTCTGAGGAGGAGTCCGATTCTGGCGTTGCAAGTCTGGCTACAGCCTACGTTGCCAAGTCCATCTTCAACACTAAAGACAATGACTTCATCACCGACGCCGATGCTAATGACAAGGACAACTCCGCTCCCACCTACTGCTTCATGGCACGCGGTGCCAAGGTAAACTCACGCACTACTCACTATCAAACATCCAGTGAAGATGACTCTGATTGTGGTTCCAAACCCAGCTACAAAACACTTGCTAAAATTGCAACTGAACAACAAAAAGCTATGGAACATATTCAAAAACTGTTAGACAAAAGCGATGACCTGTTAGACACTGAAATGACTCGATCTCAGTCCTTAATTGAAGACATAAAAAATCTTCATGTTAAGTATGAGGAACTTGAAAGTCGTCATGAAACGCTCTCAACAACTCATGAAAAGCTTTCCTATGATTATCTTCAAAGGAAGCAAGATCTTGAGAAATTGAGAGCGGCACATGAAGATCTTCAAAAGGAAAACGAGTCACTTCATGCCAAACAGACCAGTTCCGCTCAGGAAGGATTTGAACCACCATGTCTTAAATGCATTGAGCGTGACAATGCTACTTCTGTTGCTGGATGTTCTACTGCTGCTACTGTTGCAATATCTTCAACTGTTGATGTGGTAACTAACCCCTCTGCTGAGGATGCCACTGCTATTGCTGATGAAAATGCTAGGTTGAAGACATTGCATGAAATAGGGATGTACAAAAGTCTCAAAGGGCATCAAACACTACGTGATGTCCTCAAAAGGCAGATCCTGAATCGAAACCCTAGGAAAGAGGGTGTTGGGTTCGAAAGGAAAATGAATGCTGATGGCTCTTGCTGCAAAGGAACCTTCAGTGGATCCATCCACCCTATCTGGCTTCACTTGTGCTAATCCCATTGTTATTGATGAATCCTTTGATGCAAACTATAAACTGTTTAAGAATCAGAATGGTGAAGTGTTTGCCAGGTATATTGGTACTAACTGCAGGAATGGGCCACTGTAAGTGCATCTAGTGCCACCCCTAGTTGGTTTTGGAGTATTAACGACAAACCTAGTTGAGGGACTAATGTGTTTGTGAGAATTGCAGGATAACACAGGTAGAAGTCCCTCATTGATTCGGTTTTCCTACCAGAGATGACCCCTAAAAATGTATGAAGACATTGAAGTCAAAGGTGATATATGAAGATATTCATTGAAGACTATGACAAGAGAAGACACCACATGAAGCCTATGGAGCTCGAAGACTTAGATCTTTCGTAGTTCTCTTTCTTCTGTGTTGAGTCATAGGAACCACCGTACTGTTAAGTGGGGTCCAAGAGAACCAGTCAGAATGACTGAAGTGATGCTTAAACAAAACCTATGTCTTCGAGTGAAGACTTTGAGAGCGAATCTTGTCCAGAGTCGGGCAAGTCAGCTTTACTTGAAGCCCAAGTAAAGTCAGCTTCAGCGAGTCACTGGTTTCATCTTCCCTTCCCTTTACTTACTATTACTCCTTGTGAAGTCATTGTATGTTCGCACTATCTTTTGTCTTCACTGAGTGACTGTGTGTTCTGTATGGATTCACAATATCTTCCTACCTGATCCTTACTACATTGCTGCTATTAGTCATTGTGCTTTCACTCTATTGAATACTTGACTATGGCTTGCCTAGTGTAGTCTACCTTCCGCTGCAGGGTAATAGGTTTATTTCTATCGTTTGTCTTCATAACTTCCATGTTTTGAAGACTTTCATAAAAGTCGCCTATTCACCCCCCTCTAGTCGATATAACGCACTTTCAATTGGTATCAGAGCAAGGTGCTCCCTTCTTCTGTGTGATTCGGTTTAACCACCTGGAGTTTTAGCTATGTCGACTGCACGGATAATTAAAGTCTCCGCTGCGTGCCCCGTCTTTGATGGAACTGAATATCCCTACTAGAAGAATAAGATGCGCATGCATCTTGAAGCCATTGACGTTGACCTATGGTATGTCGTCAAGAACGGCGTTCCCAAGGCTGGAGAAGGTGTCACTACTGCTGATGTCAAGAAGTTCGTTCAACTGGACTCTACTGCCAAGAATATCATCTGTGGTCATCTGACCAAAGGACAGTATGGCCGTGTGAGTGCTTTGGAAACATCTAAGCTGGTCTGGGACTGGCTCTCCAAGGTCAATGAAGGCGTCTCAACCCAGAGAGATCAGAGAATCAGTGTCCTTCACAACCTCTTCAACCGCTTCAAGCGAAATGACAATGAGAATGTCCAGCTCACATTTGACCGACTCACTGACATCACAAATGAGCTTCAAGCCCTCGGCGCTACTGAGATCACCAAACATGAAGTCGTCAAGACACTACTGAGATCACTTGATAGTTCGTTTGACACCCTAGCCCTGATGATTCAAGAACGTCCTGATTTCAAGACACTCGATCCGTATGACATACTTGAGAGGCTCAACACACATGAGTTTCAGCTTTCTGAGAAAAGAGATATCTACGGTCCAAACTATGGGCGAACTCGTGCCTTGAAGGCAAAAGCTGTCTCCTCATCTGAAGATGAATCTGACAGCAGTTCGGATGATCTTGAAGACATTGTAAGGGAACTTGCTATGCTTGTGAAGAAGTTCCAAAAATTCACCAAGAAGAAAGGTTTCAGAAAGTCTTCCCGATCAAGCTCAAGGAATGATGAAGCTTCTGCTCACGACTACAAGAAGAAAACATGTCACAAGTGCAAGAAACCTGGCCACTTCATCTCTGAGTGTCCACAGTGGGACAATGAGAACAAAAAGAAGAAGAAGAGCAAGGAATATGACTCTAACGACAAGAAGAAGAGGAAGAAATACTCAAATTCTTCTTCCAAGTCTTCCTCAAAGTCTTCATCACACAAGAAGAGCTCATATGGCAAGGCATGTGCGTTTGTTGGCAAGGAAATGGATTCAGAGGAGGAGTACGCTTCTGAGGAGGCGGAGGTGGAGTCTGAGGAGGAGTCCGATTCAAGCGTCGCAAGTCTGGCTACAGCATACGTTGCCAAGTCCATCTTCAACACTGAAGACAATGACTTCATCACCGACACCGATGCAAATGACAAGGACTACTCCGCTTCTACCTACTGCTTCATGGCACGCGGTGCCAAGGTAAACACACGCACTACTCACTATCAAACATCTAGTGACGATGACTCTGATTGTGGTTAAAAACCCAGCTCAAAACACTTGCTAAAATTGCAACTAAACAACAGAAAGCTATGGAACATATTCAAAAGCTGTTAGACAGAAGCGATGATCTGTTAGGTGCTGAAATGACTCGATCTGAATCCTTAATTGAAGACATAAAAAATCTTCATGTTATGTATGAGGAACTTGAAAGTCGTCATGAAACTCTCTCAACAACTCATGAAAAGCTTCCTATGATTATCTTCAAAGGAAGCAAGATCTTGAAAAATTGAGAGCGGCTCATGAAGATCTTCAAAAGGAAAACGAGTCACTTCGCGCCGAACAGATCAGTTCCGCTCAGGAAGGATTTGAACCACCATGTCTTAAATGCATTGAGCGTGATAATGCTACTATTGTTGCTGAATGTTCTACTGCTGCTACTGTTGCAATATCTTCAACTGTTGATGTGGGAACTAACCCCTCTGCTGAGGATTCCACTGCTATTGCTGATGAGAATGCTAGGTTGAAGACATTGCTTGAAACAGGGATGTACAAAAGTCTTAAAGGGCATCAGACACTATGTGATGTCCTCAAAAAGCAGATTTTGAACCGAAACCCGAGGAAAGAGGGTGTTGGGTTCGTAAGGAAAATGAATGCTGATGGCTCTTACTGGAAACCTGAGCAGTACCCCAAAACCACATGGGTTGCTGCAAAGGAATTTTCAGCAGATCCATCCACTCTATCTGGGTTCACTTGTTCTAACCCCATTGTCATTGATGAATCCTTTGATGCAAACTATAAACTGTTTAAGAATCAGAATGGTGAAGTGTTTGCCAGGTACATTGGTACTAACTGCAGGAATGGACCGCCTATGAAGAAGATCTGGGTTCCGAAAAGGTGTCTGGAGAATCTTCCTGTGAATGTCATCATGACACCTCACATGAAGAAGACAAACCTCAGACCAAAGGCTTCATACGGTCCAAAGGCTTCATACAGACAGAGGACTCACCTGAGTCGCACTAACGCAAATGTTTTGCAGGGAAACCATACTCAGGCATATGAATATGAGAGCGGTTCATCAAACCGCCATGTTCATAAGACCAAGAACTATTCTGCTTATTCTTATGAGTACTATTGTCCGCCTGCAAGACTGTTTGCTAGGGCTCCAAAGCCAAAGTTCTCAGATGCTGCACTTAGACTTATTGCTTCTAAGCCACCCTTGAAGATGTGGGTGGCTAAGAAAGCTTAACTCTCTTTTGCAGGGAAAGGTCTCCAGCAGAAAACCAAAATCGTCTGACGCTATTGCTGGGGACCTTAAACATCTTGTAGGGCGCAAGATCAAATGCCCGGAATGGTCTTACTATGTACTTCGTTCCTGAATCGCTTGCTACTCTCCCTATTAGTCCTAATCTGGATCTAAGCTTTCATAACCCACTGGTTCGTCAAATGTTTTTGCTTCACAATGCTCTTCGTGAAGCCTATCCCCCTAACTGCACTGTAGGGTACGACACCAGCGTCTTCAGAATGGATTATTGATAGTGGGTGTACAAATCACATGACTGGCAAAAGAAGCCTTCTTATGGACTCAACCTTACGTCCATCCGACAAGAGCCACATCACATTTGCTGACACTGGTAAAAGTAAGGTATTGGGACTAGGTAGAGTTGCAATCTCAAGGGATCAACACATGGATAAAGTTATGCTTGTTGAATCCCTTGGCTTCAACTTAATGTCTGTCTCAATGCTTTGCGATTTAAACATGATCGTAATATTTGGAAAATATCGTTGCCTTGTTCTAATGGAATCTGACAAGTCTCTAGTATTTGAAGGGTATCGAAAAGATGATTTGTACGTGGTAGATTTCTCAGCAGGACCACAGCTTGCCGTATGTCTTCTAGCAAAAGCTTCAGAATGCTGGCTCTGGCATCGGAGGCTTGGGCATGCTGGCATGAGGAACCTCCACACCCTGGCAAATAAGAAGCATGTCATAGGCATCGAGGGCGTCAAGTTCAAGAAAGATCACTTATGCGGTGCCTGTGAGGCAGGAAAGATGACGAGGGCCAAACATCCCTCGAAGACAATCATGACCACTACTCGACCCTTCGAACTGCTTCACATGGATCTTTTCGGTTCCACTCATTACTCAACTCTTACTACTACTGCTTGTCTCTATGGCTTTGTCATTGTTGATGATTATTCTAGATATACTTGGGTGCACATAATCCTTTACAAGACTGAAGTGCAGGATGTCTTCAGACGCTTCGCCAATCGAGCAATGAACAACTATGGCGCCAAGATAAAGCATATCAGAAGTGACAATGGCACTGAATTCAAGAACACTGGCCTTGATACATATCTTGATACCTTGGGCATCACACATGAATTCTCAGCCCCGTACACGCCACAGCAGAATGGGGTCGTCGAACGCAAGAACAGAACACTCATTGAGATGGCCAGAACGATGCTAGATGAATACAAGACTCCAAGAAAATTCTGGCCTGAAGCCATTGATACTGCATGCCATACAATCAATCGTGTTTATCTTCACAAGCTTCTGAAAAAGACATCTTATGAGCTCCTTACTGGCAAGAAGCCAAATGTCAGTTATTTCAGAGAATTTGGCGCCAGGTGCTGGATCAAGGACCCACATCACACCTCAAAGTTTGCACCAAAAGCACATGAGGGTTTTATGCTTGGATATGGAAAGGATTCGCACTCCTACAGAGTCTTCAATCTCTTTCATTACAAAGTGGTTGAAACAGTGGATGTGCGGTTCGATGAGACCAACGATTCACAAAGAGAGCAACTGCCAAATGTGCTAGATGAAGTTCCATCCAGTGAATCAATCAAGCTAATGGGAACTGGAGAAATTATACCCTCTGAAGCTCATCCTGAAGAAGAACTTATCATCTCAGCACCTGATCAACATGAAGACAATGCTTAGCCTGAAGACATTCCTTCTAACAACGACAATGATCAGCAAGAGCAAAATCTTCGCCCTGTACATCCTCGTGTTGCCAATGAAGTGTAGATTGAAAGAATAATTGATAGCATCAATGCACCCGGTCCACTCACTCATTCAAGGGCAACTCAGCTAGCAAATTTCTGTGGGCACTTCGCATTCGTCTCAATAACAGAACCCAAGAAAGTTGAAGAAGCCTTCATGAAACCTGAATGGATTCAAGCTATGCAAGACGAGCTTCAACAGTTAGAGCTGAATAATGTATGGGAACTGGTCAAGCGTCCCGATCCTCGGAAGCACAACATAATTGGCACCAAATGGATATACCGCAACAAGCAAGATGGGCATGGTCAAGTTGTCAGAAACAAAGCTCGTCTCGTTGCTCAAGGATATACTCAAGTGGAAGGCATTGACTTCGATGAAACATTTGCTCCTGTGGCTAGACTTGAAGCCATACGCATACTGCTGGCCTATGCAAATCATCACAACATACTTCTTTATCAAATGGATGTGAAGAGCGCCTTCCTCAATGGCAAGATTGAAGAAGAAGTGTATGTTGCACAACCTCCTGGCTTTGAAGATCCAAAACATCCTGACATGGTATACAAGCTCAACAAGGCACTGTATGGCCTCAAACAAGCCCCTCGGGCCTGGTATGACACACTCAAATACTTCCTGAAGAGCAAAGGCTTCATACCTGGTTCTCTCGACCCCACTCTCTTCACGAAGACATATGATGGTGAACTGTTTGTGTGCCAAATATATGTGGATGACATTATCTTCGGCTGCACCAATCAGAAGTACAGTGAAGAGTTTGGATATATGATGCAAGAGCAATATCAAATGTCTATGATGGGAGAGCTGAAGTTCTTTCTCGGTCTTCAAATACGACAGCAACGCAACGGCATCTTCATATCTCAAGAGAAGTATCTCAAAGATTGCCTGAAGAAGTTCGGTATGCAAGACTGCAAAGGCTTCACGATGCCAATGCCAGCCAAGCATCATCTGGGTCCTGACGACAATGGTAAAGAGTTCGATCAAAAGGTACACCGCTCCATGATTGGTTCTTTACTTTATCTGTGTGCATCTAGGCCAGATATTATGCTTAGTGTTTGCATGTGTGCTCGATTTCAAGCGGCACCAAAGGAGTCGCATCACTTAGCTGTGAAGCGAATTCTTCGATATTTGGCTCACACCCCAACTCTAGGATTATGGTATCCAAAGGGCTCAGAGTTTGATCTGGTTGGATTCTCGGATGCTGATTATGCTGGTGACAAAGTTGATGGCAAGTCTACATTAGGCACATGTCAGTTTCTGGGACGATCACTTGTATGTTGGTCTTTAAAGAAGCAGAACTGTGTATCTCTCTCCACTGCTGAATCTGAATACATTAATGCTGGATCTTGCTGCGCTCAGCTTCTGTGGATGAAGCAAACGCTCAAAGACTATGGCATTCATCTGAAGCAAGTGCCACTCTACTGCGACAACGAAAGCGCCATCCAGATTGCCAACAACCTAGTTCAGCACTCGAAGACAAAGCACATTGAAATTCGTCATCACTTTCTCAGAGATCATGTTGTGAAGGAAGATATTGATATCATACACGTCAACACTAAAGAGCAATTGGCAGATATCTTCACCAAGCCCTTGGATGAGAAGAGATTTTGCAAGTTACAGTGTGAGCTAAATATCCTGGAATCCTCAAATGTCCTGTGATCAGGCACACATCCTAACCCTTATGCATATTGATGACTTAGATGTGCAACACACGAAGTAAAGTATATCTTCAATCAATGAAGACATACATTCTAAGTGTGAATATGTTAATGTGGAATTTGACTTCGGAGCGCCACGATAATTGTGCGTCGTGTCTGGGTCTAATACTTCCTATACGGTGGGTAACGCCACCACCAAATGTTCTATTTTGAAGTGTTTCACTCATGGCGTTACCTTGCTATGTCTTCACATTTGGTTTGGCTTCAATCTCAACATGTCTTCATGATTATTTTCACTATGTTGATTATATATATATATACTAGTGTTCTGTCCTCTACAACATTCACTTATAGCTATGTCTTCTTGTTGAATCTTTTGAACTAAGTGAATGTGATCGGACCCTAACCTCTCTATGCTATCTATCTCAAACTCTATCTCTCCAAATCATATGCATTCTATTGAAACTGTCGAATGTCTTCTCTGCGTCCTTGTCAGCAGAAGATACAAAGACAAACCTTAAGTCCACCTTCAATGCTCATTCCTCCACATGAAACCCGGAGAAGTGGAAACGACCACCCGACAATCCAGGCGTGCATGGGACGTGGAACAAACCCCAAAATTCTGCATAATGGCCACGTGTTCCTCAGATGCGAATCGCCAGGGGCACCTGTGTAATAACGCAGTGCCGTCCCTGTACCTATAAATACACACTTCACGGTGGTCATTATCTCTTCTTCCACTCTCGCATGAACCCTAGCGCCACCGCTAGCCCTCGACGACGCCGGCGACGAAGCGCTTCGCTGCCGCAACCTCTCCGACGCCGTCTTCAGGCCGACCGCGGACATCGTCCTCTCCGCCGTCGCCGTAGGTGTCCTCCGTCGCCAAGTTAGGGCACGGAAGATCGAACTGCTCGGCCTCATCTTCCACTCCGTCTAGCAGTTCTTAGTGTGGTAAATAAAACTTCCTTTTTACGGCACCGTTGATCCTATGGCTTTGTCACTTTCTACCACAAGCAGTTTCTATTCACACAAGTTAGATCTCTCTCATACTGCATCTCATAACATGCCTAGTATATTCACTTATGCTTCACAAAGTAGTTAGATTCCTCACTTGTACTGATCTCTGGATTCGTACAAATCTGGAACCAACTCCTTATCTATGAGTGAATGTCTTCGCACGATGAGGTCAATGTCTTCTAAACTGTTTTATATTCAAAATCTTCTGAGAATGCATATGACCTCTTCCCCTTCCCTCGCACCTTAATGCTGTCACAGGTACATGTCCTTGGGAGAATCCCTTGGTTCTCATAGTCTGCATTCATTTGCAGAATTCTTACAGCATCATATAAATTCTCCCGAAGCAAGTTCCTGTTTGTCCAGCAAGCGAAAATCTTTGAAGCCTTTGAACGTGTTGAAGCCTTTCAGTTTAAAGTTCATGGCTTCAGAGAAATCAGCAAGGAAGGGTGGCAGAAAGCGTCGTGGAGAAACATCTAGAGATCTGCCAGATGACCTCTCAGAACTGTACAAGACAGATCCCGAAGAGGATTACAATCAGCGCAAGACCCGAATCCAATGGATTCGAAGATATTGGGCAGAACAATGGTTCAAATACCGATTTGTAACCCAGGAATATGCTGAGAAAAATGCCATCAAGAGACCGTGGGGAGACATCCTATACAAGAATCTTCAACCCAGGTCCAGAGATGAAGCCATTGAACAAGGCTTCTATCCCTGCATGGTCCATGGGCCACAACCTGTTGATGCGCACCCATCGTCACTACTATGGTGTCATGACGACATTCTGTTCAAGCGCAACTTCCAGTTTGCCCAGAACTCAGCGAAGCAAAACAAGAAGACATTGGGACTAGACTTCAATCCTGGTCCCTCAGCTCCAAGGGCTGATAGCACACCAGATGCAAAACCCAATGTCGTCGGTCCTTTCTACAACCTTGAAGGCCTCATCACCCATATCTTGGTTCAAGGGACTGCAGTGAATGAGCCTGCAGCTGACGCTGAATCAGATGAAGCGCCTGCAGCGCCGAAGCCAAAGAAGTTGAAGAAGCCTAAAGCTTCAAAGCCTGCCCCTTCACCAAAAGTCTCACGGGCGAAGCCACTGGCAACTGCACCTCCTGAAGACAGTGTGCAGTCCGAAGATTTATCACGCATCTCCAAGCCCCAGAAGGTCAAGATGCCTCTGCCACACACTGGCCAAGAGCTAACAGCTGCTGCCATTCCGCGCAATGATGCCATTGATCTGTCAAGTGATGAAGATCTTGCAGATGACGCTCTTGAGCAACTCATCAAGAGCAAAGAAGAAGCAGAAATCTTCAATGATCTGCCTCTCTTTGATGTAACAATCATCCACAAATTCATTGATGAATGGTTTGACACGCCAAACATCAGCTCCGAAGATCTCCAACTACCCATTGGCCTCAGTGTCGCCTTCCATGGCGCCATTGCTTCAGAGTTAGCTATCGCCCAGCGCATTGTTGAACTGAAGCAGAAGATTGACTTTGAGAAATCTTAGTTCAAGAAGCATATGGCCAAGCTCAGCGTGCAAGACGTGAAGAATTTCAAGATTATGCTGCACGAGCTCAAGGAAGCCTTTCTAAAGAAACATGCAGAAGCTCAGGGTTCTCGTGAGCGCATGAAGGTCCTGGCTGATAGGTGTGTGCAAGCCTACAATAAGGCTGAGAAGCGCAAGGCCCTTGGGCGTCCTGGCATCGACCCGTGGATGGCTGCCAAGAAGCAGAAGAAGCCCGCTATGGCTGAACTTGAAGCACCAAGGCAGGAGGCAGATCCCCTTGTCTTCCCAATTAGCATGACTGGCCCGAAGCAAAAGGTCAGGTCAACCGCTTCAGAACTGAAGAAGACCAGGACTGCTGAGGCTGAAGCAAGGAAGAGAAAACATCCTGAAGTCTCTGCTACTGCCCCCGCCAAGAAGAAAAGAATGACCAAGAAGGAACGGGCTGCTCCCACAGAGCCCTTGATTGTTGAACCCATCTCCATGGTTCACCCCGACGCCGATCCACAAGAACGTCAACTGACTGTCCATGAGCCTGCTTTCACAGAGGCTCATGAAGCTGAAGACTTTCCAGCAGCTGATCCCATCGCTGCTGAAGACATTGGTCATCATGACCATGTTGAAGATGATGCAGCCCTTCCTCAGCTAGAACACCAACAGGTATCATCGCCTGTGCTAATGCACATCGAACTCATCAGCATTGGTCGTCCATTGACGCCAATTGCACAGGATGCTTCATGGGCAGATCGCCCACAATAGAATGAAGACTTTGAGGCCCAGCCAACAGCAACTCTACAGGCGTCACCCGCATTGCGCAGGCTTCGCAAAGGTCCAAGGATAGGCATCATGACTGGCTGAAGCGTCAGATGCAAAGCCTCTTGGTGGATGTTAATCGCATTCGCAATCTTGCCACCAAGAATGCTTTTGTTGCCCATGAAACCTCTCGCCGCACATGGAAAGGGCTAACACTGATGTGTTCTGAAGATGATCTTCAAGAGGATGGCTTCACTGAGCGATTCAAGTTTGACTCCACACCTCCTCGAAGGGCAGTGCTGCGACGAACTCCATCCCTTGAAGACTCTGAGTTCTCTTCCTCTGCTGCAACTGTGAATGCTAGAGTGATCGAGGATGAAGACGATGCTACTTCACCGCCACCTCCTTCAGCACGCTTCGACTCTGCTCCAAGCTCTTCAGCACCGCCAAACACCACCAATGACCCTGCCACTTCACCTACTCCTCATGGGAACGAGTAGATGCTCTATGTCTTCAAACCTTTTTGGTCCTTACTGACAAAAGGGGGAGAAGCATATGAGGTTGATAGTCTTCAAGCGGGTCCATATGGGCAGGTGCTTTATATTTTGCTTCGTGCTTACAACTCTCGTTTTGCTACATTTGGTTCTTTGAGTTGTAACACTTAAACTCGATGGTCGTCTGCTACTTATCTGCCACCTTGTGTTGCGATGATAAATTCCGCATGTGCGACGATAAATTCCGCACTTAGATCATTCTGCAGACGTCCATTTTCCATTATGCATGTCATTATCTTCATATACTTTCACATGCATAGTGGATTGTCATCATAAGTTGAAGTGGATCTCCACAAGTACAACCTTCCATGTGCATTTGCATTCCAAAAGCAAGTTACTTATATGAACATCTTCAGGGGGAGCCCTTGCAACTTATGAAGACAATTCCTTAACCTTTACAATTTCACAGATTATATTCCCCGTTGAAAACTTCAACTAGTTTGTCATCAATCACCAAAAAGGGGGAGATTGTAAGTGCATCTAGTGCCACCCCTAGTTGGTTTTGGAGTATTGACGATAAACCTAGTTGAGGGACTAATGTGTTTGTGAGGATTGCAGGATAACACAGGTAGAAGTCCCTCATTGATTCGGTTTTCCTACCAGAGATGACCCCTAAAAATGTATGAAGACATTGAAGTCAAAGGTGGTATATGAAGATATTCACATTGAAGACTATGACAAGAGAAGACACCACATGAAGCCTATGGAGCTCGAAGACTTAGATCTTTCGTAGTTCTCTTTCTTCTGTGTTGAGTCATAGGAACCATCGTACTGTTAAGTGGGGTCCAAGAGAACCAGTCAGAATGACTGAAGTGATGCTTAAACAAAACCTATGTCTTCGAGTGAAGACTTTGAGAGCGAATCTTGTCCAGAGTCGGGCAAGTCAGCTTTGCTTGAAGCCCAAGTAAAGTTGCCGTGTGAGTTTGAAATCTGACCGTTGGAACACATGTCAGTTCCTTAGTGACCCAGGGTCATTTCGGACAAATCATGTCGGGTGGCCAAGTGGCTATAAATAGCCCACCCCCTACAACCATAAACGGTTGGCTGCTCAGATTCAGAGTACGGCTTTTGTCGTTTGAGAGCAACCCACCTCGAAGCCTTTGAGAGAGAATTCCTTGCGAGGATAAAGCCCTAACCACCCAGAGCCAAAGAGAATTAGGCATCACTTAAGTCTTCTTGTCTGTGTGATCTGAAGACTTATTACACTTGAGGACTGTGCATCCTCCAGCCGGTTAGGCGTCGCGTTCTGAGCATCCAAGAGACATTGTGGATTGCCGGTGAACAAAGTCTGTGAAGGTTTGGGAGTCTACCTTGAAGACTTACCAGAGTGATTGGGCGAGGTCTGTGTGACCTTAGCTCAAGGGGAATACGGTGAGGACTGGGTGTCCTGAGCTGCGTGTTCAGGACTGGGTGTCTGGGACTGTGTGTCCTAAGGTTTAAATACCTAGCCGCCCTAACCAGACGTACAGTTGTCACAGCAACTGGAACTGGCCCAACAAATCATTGTCTTCAGCGAGTCACTGGTTTCATCTTCCCTTCCCTTTACTTACTGTTACTCCTTGTGAAGTCATTGTATGTTCGCACTATCTTTTGTCTTCACTGAGTGACTGTGTGTTCTGTGTGGCTTCACAATATCTTCCTACCTGATCCTTACTACATTGCTGCTATTAGTCATTGTGCTTTCACTCTATTGAATACTTGACTATGGCTTGCCTAGTGTAGTCTACCTTCTGCTGCAGGGTAATAGGTTTATTTCTATCGTTTGTCTTCATAACTTCCACGTTTTGAAGACTTTCATAAAAATCGCCTATTCACCCCCCTCTAGTCGATATAATGCACTTTCAAGTCCGAAGATTTATCACGCATCTCCAAGCCCCAGAAGGTCAAGATGCCTCTGCCACACACCGGCCAAGAGCTAACAGCTGCTGCCATTCTGCGCAATGATGCCATTGATCTGTCAAGTGATGAAGATCTTGCAGATGACGCTCTTGAGCAACTCATCAAGAGCAAAGAAGAAGCAGAAATCTTCAATGATCTACCTCTCTTTGATGTAACAGTCATTCACAACTTCATTGCTGAATGGTTTGACATGCCAAACATCAGCTTCGACGATCTCCAACTACCCATTGGCCTCAGTGTCGCCTTCCATGGCGCCATTGCTTCAGAGTTAGCTATCGCCCAGCGCATTGTTGAACTGAAGCAGAAGATTGACTTTGAGAAATCTTAGTTCAAGAAGCATATGGCCAAGCTCAGCGTGCAAGACGTGAAGAATTTCAAGATTATGCTGCACGAGCTCAAGGAAGCCTTTCTAAAGAAACGTGCAGAAGCTCAGGGTTCTCGTGAGCGCATGAAGGTCCTGGCTGATAGGTGTGTGCAAGCCTACAATGAGGCTAAGAAGCGCAAGGCCCTTGGGCGTCCTGGCATCGACCCCAGGATGGCTGCTAAGAAGCAGAAGAAGCCCGCTATGCCTGAACCTGAAGCACCACGGCAGGAGGCAGATCCCCTTGTCTTCCCAACTCACATGACTGGCCCGAAGCCAAAGGCCAGGTCAACCGCTTCAGAACTGAAGAAGACCAGGACTGCTGAGGCTGAAGCAAGGAAGAGAAAACATCCTGAAGCCTCTGCTACTGCCCCCGCCAAGAAGAAAATAAAGACCAAGAAGGAACGGGCTGCTCCCACAGAGCCCTTAATTGTTGAACCCATTTCCATGGTTCACCCCGACGCCGATCCGCAAGAACGTCAACTAACTGTCCATGAGCCTGCTTTCACAGAGGCTCATGAAGCTGAAGACTTTCCAGCAGCTGATCCCATCGCTGCTGAAGACATTGGTCATCATGACCATGTTGAAGATGATGCAGCCCTTCCTCAGCTAGAACACCAACATGTATCATCGCCTGTGCTAATGCACAACGAACTCATCAGCATTGGTCGTCCATTGACGCCAATTGCATAGGATGCTTCATGGGAGAATCGCCCACAAGAGAATGAAGACCTTGAGGCCCAGCCAACAGCAACTCCACAGGCGTCACCCGCATTGTGCAGGCTTCGCAAAGGTCCAAGGCCTCAAGTCTATGCTGAAGACAATCCGGCTGCATCAGCCGCGGAAGAAGAAGTCCCACAAGTTGCCACTCCCCTGTCCCACCAAGAAGCAGTTCTCGAGGAGAACGTGATCGTGACCGATCCTCCTGCTCGTCAAGTGGAGGTTGAACATCTTGAGGCTGCCACCACCAACACCACTGAAGCCACTGACACTGTCATGGCTGAAGCTAATGTGGAGCCCTCACCAACAAAAGCACCAGAAGTCAGCGAAGCCACTGATCCCGCCACTTCTGTTCTTGAGTCTGCTGCCGGTCCCTAGTTCGACTATCATGTTGAGCACAGACCTCAGGTACAGAAGCCAATCCCAAGATTGCCAAGGTTCCCAGGTCCTGCATCAGCACCTGGCTCCTTCAATATCAATGGCTTCAGAGCAGACAGCACATTCTTCAACAACTCCAGGAACCCCTACTCCAGGGAAAGAATATCATCTGATCGGTTCTGGAGTTATCCGCAGCGAAGCTATTACTCATGCGTTATTTACAACCAAGGTCGCATCTTCCCACACAAGCGCCTTGACATTGAAGCAATAGCTGGTCTGCCCTGTCTGGAAGAAGCTCTGGATTACTTCAAAGAGGTTGGACTGCTGCCGTTCGTCACTGACCAAGAGCATTGGAATGAAGAGTTGCTGCTCCAATTCAACGACGACCCTGCTGCTTCACCTGCACCTCATGGGAACGAGTAGAAGCTCTACGTGTTCAAACCTTTTTGGCCATTACTGACAAAAGGGGGAGAAGCATATGAGTTGATAGTCTTCAAGCGGGTCCATATGGGTGGTTGATTTACTTTTTGCTACTTTTGCCAAGTGCTTACAACTCTCGCTTGTGAAACATTTGGTTTGTTTTGAGTTGTAACACTTAAACTTGATGGTCGTCTGCTACCTTTTTTGACACTATGTGATGCAATGATAAATTCCGCATGTGCGACGATAAATTCCGCACGAAGTCATTTTGCAGATGTCCATTTTTCATTATGCATGTCATTATCTTCATCATATCATTTCATGCATGATGAATTGTCTTCATAAGTAGAAGAGGAGCTCCGCAAGTACAACCTGCCATGTGCATTTGCATTCAAAAGCAAAATACTTATATGCACATCTTCAGGGGGGAGCCTTTCTGCTACTTACGAAGACAATATTTAAATCCTTTACAATTTCACATACTTTATCCCCGTTGAAAACTTCAACCAGTTTGTCATCAATCACCAAAAAGGGGGAGATTGTAAGTGCATCTAGTGCCACCCCTAGTTGGTTTTGGAGTATTGACGACAAACCTGTGTAACATCCCAAATTTTCAATTTGGAATGTTATACACTAGATCATATGCATATCATATTTTCTTGCATTTTGGTTGATCCTAGAAATTTCACGCAACTCAAGGACCCTCGAAGAGAGTTGGAGATTTCGTTATTTTCATATTTGAGAGTTCTCTCGAATTTTGAAAATAGGATCATTTGATTTATTTATTTTATCTTCAATAATTTTTCCGGTGTCAAAATATGAGAGAGGGAATAATATGACTTTCCCAAATTTAGGAAAAATGAAGATATAATAAATAGATCAATTTTGCTTTCCGGTGTTTATTTGCATTTTATTTGGATAGGGAAAAATGCGCGTTTTCAAAAATTGCATTTTAGGTCCGGAGAAAAGTTCATTTTGTTCGGCTCATTTTTAGGAGTCGGGGAAAATTTACTTTAGATTTTTCAGAGTTCGTTTAGATCTCTTTTTGTTTTTTTTTCTCTGCGCGCTGAACCGTTCATTTAAAAAAAAACTGGACCAAGGCCGGCCAGGCCAAGGCCCAGCCGGGCCAAAGGCCACCGCCCCAGGGAGCCGCGCGTGCGCTTGCCAGGCGCAAGGCCGCCGCCGCCTCTGCCTCTTAGCCGAATCCTTTATGGATTCTAGGCTTTAGCCCCTCCCCTTTCCTTATTCCGTTTATTTTCTAGATCTTTCCTACTCCTATTCTAATTCCTTGTCCTCTACCCCAAGTAAACCCCTCCCCTCCCCAATATAAATACCCAAGCACCCCCCCTCCAAACACAACAAATCAAAGCTCTCCTCCACGCCGCACCTTACCGCCGCCGCGCCGCATCACACCGCTCCCTGCGTCACCGCCGCCGCGCCGCCTCACCCGCGCCGCCGCCCCACACCCCGCGCCGCCGCCGCACCTTGCCGCCGCCGCCCCACACCCCGCGCCGCCGCCGCACCTTGCCGCCGCCGCCCCACACCCGCGCCGCCGCCGCACCTTGCCCACGCCGCCGCCCTACGCCGACGCCGCCGGAGCCCCTCACCGGAGACCTCGCCAAGGTTGCCCCGCGCTACATCTATTCTTTTTCTCGGATCGTTTTCTTCTAATCGTTCTGATTCTTTTCTTCTCTAAACTGTTCCGGTTTTCTAGATCAGTTTTTCGATCGGTTTTCTTCTCCGAAACCCTAGATCGGATTCGTTTTCTTCTCCGATTTAGTTGCTTTGGACCGTTCGTCGGACCGTTCGTCCTACCGAACGTGATCACCGGATTCTTCTAGGTTAACGACGTCCGTTCGTTTAACCGTTCTTCTTTTTCTTTTCGTCGGATTTATTCCGCGATCGCGATCTCAGATCCGATCTTCTTTCTAGTCTTTCTTTTCGCTCGTTTATCGGAATCCGGTGATTCAAGCGCCTGGAGTTTCGTCTCGAAACCGCCGTTCTGTCTAATCAACTTGAACAAGCTTTTGTTACAGTAAAATTTTGACCTAGATTCAACTTGCTAGAACCGAGTTGTTTTCTTCCGCCGTTTGTTTTTCGTTCTTTCTTTGCAACCGGAGTTCTTAAGTTGAACTATCTGGTTCGATCTCTTGTTCGAGTTTTACCTATGCATTAGATGAGTACTTATTGTATGCTTGTTGTTTGTCTGTGATAGATTACCCGGATTGCGCCGCTTGTTACTTCGAAACCCTAGGACTCGCGGATCATCAGCAAGGCAAGTAACACTTTGATCATACCTTTTCTACAACCCATGTTTTATTGCATTAGATCAATCCTCACACATTGCATGATTAGGATCTAATTAAATTGTGGGATGGGAAGTAGATGAGGTAGTACCTATTACCTGTATTATTATCAAACCTTTGGGAGTTACTCTACGTTTGCTTATATTGCCATGCTATGCTAGTAGACGTGGATTGGGTGAGTGATATCCATGACAGATTGTGAGATTGATAATTTTAATGGTTTATCTAAGGTGGCAACTTAAACACACATCTGGGTGGATTGAGGCACCTGATGTCTATCAGGACTTGCCTATTTTTTTTGGACCGCCACCCAGGCTCAAAGGGATCATAAGATCATTCATGCTAGAAACTTCCGTGTGCAGCCACATGCTACTATGGGCTCTAGCATAGTTGACTAAGTTGTGCGAACTCTTACGGGGTGGACTAGCAGATGTAGGGGATGTAGGTGTACCGGTCTACCCCACATGTAAGGTGCTAGTGCTTCTGAAAGACTATGTCTCGGTCATCCGTTTCTCAAACACCATGTAGTGCGAGAAAACAAACGGAGGCGATCGAGTCATGTGGGGAAAAGTGTGCAAACCTCTGCAGAGTAACAAACTAATCATGATTAGCCGTGTCCCCGGTTATGGACAACTTGAGTATCTAGTACTTGAATATCATTGTGAATATCAACATGTTACTTCTAATTAATGTTATTGGGTTTTAATTACTTTTAATTGGGATTGAGAATGCTGTCAACCATTCTCAATGTTTCACAACCACCATGATAGTTAAATAAATTTATTCCTTTGCAGTAGGGAAAAACTGGCTTTACGCAAAACTGTAACCATAGAGCTTTCCACCAGCCATATATGCATGTAGTATAGCTGTTTCATTCCATTACTCTCTATGTGTTACTTTGCCAGCATATTCCATGTGCTGACCCGTTTTCGGGCTGCAACGTTAATGTTGCAGACTTTTCAGACGACGATTGAGGTGCGTTTAGGTCGTGGTTCTATACTCAGTGATGCCGCTGGAGTTGATGGACCCATTTATCTTCCAAGTCTTCCGCTGTTATCTTTAAAATATGGCCTTAAGCCATATTTATTGTAATAAGTTCTTTTTGAGCCATCGATGTAATAAGTGTGTGATTGCAACTCTGCTATAAAACCTCGATGTACTGTGTGGTGTCAGCATTACTGATCCAGGGATGACACTGTAGCACAGTAGACGTGATCCATTCGGGTCAGGTCGCTACAGAGATGGTATCAGAGCACACGCTGACTGTAGGACACGGCCACTAAGTTAAAGCCATAGATCACCCTTCTCTTCTCATTTTCTAACTCCTCATCTTTTCTACTCTATTAGGATGACGCACGCGAAGATTAAGTACACTCAACCGGATGAAGGCACACCATTTGGATTTCACCTGAAGGAAGTCACCAAGTACCTAAACATTGGATTACCAAGCTTCACGGGAACCTTCAACGCCACTCTGCCTGAAGAGGAGCGCTGGAAGATTCAAGCTCACGTTCCGGGAAGAACATTCACGCCAATCACGAAGCCCATAGATAGTGTTTTCAATGCACCAACCTGGAGTCTAGGAAGGAGCATGGCAGCTCATATCACCATAGGACGCATTGGAGAAGTTTATCAAGAAGACCTCAAGGACACTATGTACCAGATTTGCGGACGCCGTGATGAACAATGGGAGTTAGTCAGCACCAAGAAGGATAGATCCATTGCATCTTTCATCCAGGAGTTAAACCAGCACATTCGACGCCACGAGAACCAGATGTGCAATGATATGGTAGAGTTGAAGAATGCGAAGGCAAGGATCATCGAGCTAGAAGGAGAACTAAAGTATACACGCAAGGACTACATGGACGAGATCGTAGCTCTAGCAAGGCACAATTGCGATCTTAAGCAGGAGATTGAAGAACTCAAGAGCAAGTTAGCATCCCAGGAGGACGACGAGTACGTCGCATGTCCGGACAACTACATCATCATCGACGACACCGATTCGGATCCAAGTGAACCCGACTTTGAAGACGAAGCTGGAGTAGATATCATGGAGTCTTCCACCGGTTCAAATTTCTAGATGACCACCAGATAGTAATAGTATTCCCCCATGTAAACACATTATAGTCGAGCACTTTTGCGATAGTTAGACCGTTTGTAAGCCCTTGTTTGATTGATTGAAGTGAATTGTGTGCTTTTGCCTCATGTGCATATGGGTAGTGTTTTCCCTTTAGACCCCCTCTATTCTTAATTCTCGTCTTTTCTAAACCCTCAGACGCCTCCGAGACGTGACAATGGATTTCCACCGGAGCTCACTCAGTTGATCCAGTAGCAGAATAAATTGATGCAGATGTTAGTTCAGAATCAGCAGAACAACAACAACAACCCACCACCACCACCACCTGTTGACCACTTAGCCCGTTTCCTTAGGCTGAATCCGCCAGTGTTTTCTAGTAGCACTGAGCCGATAGTAGCAGACGATTGGCTCCGCAAGATAGGAAGGGAGTTGACCACTGCAGGATGCACGGATGGTGAGAAAGTGAAGTTTGCCACACACCAGCTTGACGGACCCGCGGCAGCATGGTGGGAGAATTTCATAGCCACTTACCCAGTTGACACTGTCACATGGGATCAGTTTCAGCAAGCTTTCCGCACTGCCCATGTTTCAGCAGGAGCTATGGCCATAAAGAAGTGTGAGTTTCGCAACTTACGCCAAGGAGGAAGGACTGTTGGCCAGTATGTGGAAGAGTTTAGTAAGCTAGCCCGTTATGCCCCAGATGACGTTGCTACGGATGCAGCCAAGCAGGAGAAGTTTCTGGAAGGATTGAATGATGAACTAAGCATGCAGTTGATGGTAGCAAATTTTAACAACTACCAGGAGTTGGTAGATCGTGCCATCATGATTGAAGGGAAGCAACAGCAGATTGAGAACCGTAAGAGGAAGTATGGATAGGGGAAGTATAACTCTGGAGCCCAGCAGAAGCCCCGTTTTACCCCTAAACCGGAATTTAAGTTTCAGCACACCCATGGAGGAGGTAGCTCGCACAACCATAATGGCCACAAGAATGGTAATGGGAATGGAGGAAGCAACGGCCAGAACCGAACAACCCCATCAACCCCAACCAAGAGAGACCTGAGTCAAGTCACCTGTTTCAAGTGTTCGAAGACCGGACATTATGCCAATGAATGTCCTGAAGGCCAGAATGGAAATGGCAATGGAAGCTCTGGGAAGAAGCCGAACCCTTTCAATAGGGGACAGGTGAACCACGTTAATGTGGAGGAGATTGAAGATCAGCCCGATGCAGTAATCGGTAAGTTTTTGGTTAAGTCATTTACTGCACTCGTTCTTTTTGATACTGGTGCATCGCATTCATACATATCAAGGGGATTTGTGGAAAAGTATAGCCTGCCCACTAGGATTCTTAAAACACCTATGCTAGTAAGCTCGCCAGGAGCAGAATACATGGCCAGACAAGGATGTTTTCAAGTACCATTGAGTATAGGAAGGCATGTATTCCCAACGGATTGAATTATTCTGGAATCCCAAGGTCTGGATGTGATTCTTGGTATGGATTGGCTGTCGATGTATGGAGGAAACATCGATTGCGCCAGTAAGACAATTTTGCTTACCACACCAGAAGGAAGAAGGATCAAGTATGTATCCCGGCATGTGCCAAACAGGACACAAGTGAATTGCTTATCAGGAGTTGTGCAGGAGGAAGTACCAGTGGTAAAGGATTTTCCTGATGTATTTCCTGAGGAATTGCCAAGCATGCCACCGGATAGAGACATTGAGTTTTTGATTGAGTAATTGCCAGGTACAGGACCAATATCGAAGCGACCGTACCGGATGCCAGCAAAGGATTTGGTGGAAATTAAGAATCAGATTAAGGAGTTATTGGATAAAGGTTACATTCGCCCAAGTTCTTCACCTTGGGGATCACCCGTACTTCTAGTGGAAAAGAAGGATGGATCATTAAGGATGGTTGTAGATTATCGGGGATTGAATGAAGTAACCATCAAGAACAAGTACCCACTGCCAATGATCAACGATCTGTTTGATTGATTGCAAGGAGCTAAAGTGTTTTCCAAGATCGATTTGCGATCAGGGTACCATCAGTTGAAGATTCGAGAGCAGGACATACCTAAGACAGCATTCACCACAAGATATGGACTGTATGAGTATACCGTTATGTCATTTGGATTGACTAACGCACCTTCCTATTTTATGAACGTGATGAACAAAGTGTTTATGGAGTTTTTGGATAAGTTCGTCGTAGTGTTCATTGATGACATCCTAGTTTATTCAAAGAATGAAGAGGAGCATAAGGAACATTTGCGTTTGGTTTTGGAGAAACTAAGGGAACATCAGTTATATGCCAAATTCAGCAAATGTGAGTTTTGGTTGAAGGAAGTTGGATTCCTCGGACACGTTATATCCGGAGAAGGTATAGCAGTTGACCCCACAAAGGTTGAGACCATAACCGAATGGGAAGCACCAACAATAGTTGGAGAGATCCGGAGTTTTCTTGGACTCGCAGGATACTACCGGAGATTTATTGAGAATTTCTCAAAAATTGCGAAGCCTATGACGGAGTTGTTGAAGAAGGATACTAAGTTCAAATGGACTGAGGAGTGTGAGGCTAGTTTCCAGGAGTTGAAGAAATGATTGGTTACCTCACCAGTGTTGATATTGCCAGATCAGACCAAGGATTATGAGGTGTATTGCGACGTTTCACGTCGAGGACTTGGAGCAGTGCTTATGCAGGAAGGAAGAGTTGTTTCGTATGCTTCACGACAACTGAAGCCTCATGAGTTGAATTATGCCACCGCATGATTTGGAGTTAGCAGCCGTAGTGCATGCATTGAAAACGTGGAGACATTTCCTCATTGGAAATCATTGTGAGGTGTACATGGATCACAAGAGTTTGAAGTACATTTTCACTCAGAAGGAGTTGAACCTCAGACAAAGGAGATGGTTGGAGCTCATCAAGGATTATGACATGAGATTGCATTACCATCCCGGAAAGCTAATGTAGTAGCTGACGCATTGAGCCGTAAGAGCCATGTCAATACCCTAGTGACGGGGAAAATACCAAAGGAATTAGCAGAAAACCTTCGTGAGCTATGTTTGGAAATAGTTCCGAGAGGCTATGTAGCAGCATTGGAGATTCAGTCAACATTGATGGATAAGATCAGAGAAGCTCAGAAATCTGACAAAGAGATTGCTGCTATAAAAGAGAAATTGAGCAAAGGAAAAGCAAAGGGATTTCGTGAGGATGAGCACGATACCTTATGGTTTGAGGACCGTGTTTATGTGCCCAATGACCCGGAGATCAGGAAGTTGATTTTGCAGGAGGCACATAATTCACCATATTCGATTCACCCAGGGAATACCAAGATGTATTTGGATTTGAAGGAAACATTCTGGTGGACCGGAATGAAGAAGGATATTGCAGCGTATGTAGCAGTTTGTGACGTATGTCAGAGAGTAAAAGCAGAACATCAAAAGCCAGCAGGATTGTTACAACCACTGCTGATACCCGAATGGAAGTGGGATAAGATAGGCATGGATTTTATCACAGGGCTACCCAGGACAAAGGCCGGATATGACTCAGTATGGGTAGTAGTTGATCGTTTGACGAAGGTAGCACATTTCATTCCAGTTAAGACCACTTACACCAGTGCTAAGTTGGCAAAGATATACATGACTAGAATCATTTGTTTGCATGGAGTTCCGAGGAGTATCGTATCAGATAACAGTTTCGTTCCATGACAACAGTAACGAAGTTGGAGACCGTCAATTCTTTGGACCAGATTTGATTAAGGAGTCAGAATGGAAGGTTAAGTTGATTCGCGATAGGCTCAAGGTAGCCCAGTCCAGGCAGAAGAGCTATGCAGATTCTAAACGCAAGGAGACAGTTTACGAAACCGGAGACAGAGTTTACCTTCGAGTATCCCCACTTCGAGGAGTTAAGCGTTTTGGAGTTAAGGGAAAGTTAGCACCGCGTTTCGCTGGACCATTTAAGATCTTGAAACGTATGGGAGAAGTCGCTTATAAGTTGGAACTACCAGAAGGACTGTCAGGAGTTCATGATGTATTCCATGTTTCTCAGCTGAAGAAATGTCACGCCGAGATGGCGGAGGTACCGCTAAGAGATACAGTGCCATTAGAAGCGATTCAGTTAAAGGATGACCTAACATATGAGGAGAAGCCAGTCAAGATTCTCGATGTTGCCAGCAGAGTTACTCGCAACAAGGTTATCAAGTTTTGCAAAGTTCAGTGGAACCACCATTCAGAGGATGAAGCCACCTGGGAGAGAGAAGAAGATTTGCTCAAAGACCACCCTCACCTATTTTCTAGCCAACCCGAATCTTGAGGGCGAGATTCATCTTAAGGGGGGTAGGTTTGTAACATCCCAAATTTTCAATTTGGAATGTTATACACTAGATCATATGCATATCATATTTTCTTGCATTTTGGTTGACCCTAGAAATTTCACGCAACTCAAGGACCCTCGGAGAGAGTTGGAGATTTCGTTATTTTCATATTTGAGAGTTCTCTCGAATTTTGAAAATAGGATCATTTGATTTATTTATTTTATCTTCAATAATTTTTCCGGTGTCAAAATATGAGAGAGGGAATAATATGACTTTCCCAAATTTAGGAAAAATGAAGATATAATAAATAGATCAATTTTGCTTTCCGGTGTTTATTTGCATTTTATTTGGATAGGGAAAAATGCGCGTTTTCAAAAATTGCATTTTAGGTCCAGAGAAAAGTTCATTTTGTTCGGCTCATTTTTAGGAGTCGGGGAAAATTTACTTTAGATTTTTCGGAGTTCGTTTAGATCTCTTTTTGTTTTTTTTTTCTCTGCGCGCTGAACCGTTCATTTAAAAAAAACTGGACCAAGGCCGGCCAGGCCAAGGCCCAGCCGGGCCAAAGGCCACCGCCCCAGGGAGCCACGCGTGCGCTTGCCAGGCGCAAGGCCGCCGCCGCCTCTGCCTCTTAGCCGAATCCTTTATGGATTCTAGGCTTTAGCCCCTCCCCTTTCCTTATTCCGTTTATTTTCTAGATCTTTCCTACTCCTATTCTAATTCCTTGTCCTCTACCCCAAGTAAACCCCTCCCCTCCCCAATATAAATACCCAAGCACCCCCCCTCTAAACACATCAAATCAAAGCTCTCCTCCACGCCGCACCTTACCGCCGCCGCGCCGCATCACACCGCGCCCTGCGTCACCGCCGCCGCGCCGCCTCACCCGCGACGCCGCCCCACACCCCGCGCCGCCGCCGCACCTTGCCGCCGCCACTCCACACCCCGCGCCGCCGCCGCACATTGCCGCCGCCGCCACACACCCGCGCCGCCGCCGCACCTTGCCCACGCCGCCGCCCTACGCCGACGCCGCCGGAGCCCCTCACCGGAGACCTCGCCAAGGTTGCCCCGCGCTACATCTATTCTTTTTCTCGGATCGTTTTCTTCTAATCGTTCCGATTCTTTTCTTCTCTAAACCATTCCGGTTTTCTAGATCAGTTTTTCGATCGGTTTTCTTCTCCGAAACCCTAGATCGGATTCGTTTTCTTCTCCGATTTAGTTGCTTTGGACCGTTCACCAGACCGTTCGTCCTACCGAACGTGATCACCGGATTCTTCTAGGTTAACGACGTCCGTTCGTTTAACCGTTCTTCTTTTTCTTTTCATCGGATTTATTCCGCGATCGCGATCTCAGATCCGATCTTCTTTCTAGTCTTTCTTTTCGCTCGTTTATCGGAATCAGGTGATTCAAGCGCCTGGAGTTTCGTCTCGAAACCGCCGTTCCGTCTAATCAACTTGAACAAGCTTTTGTTATAGTAAAATTTTGACCTAGATTCAACTTGCTAGAACCGAGTTGTTTTCTTCCGCCGTTTGTTTTTCATTCTTTCTTTGCAACCGGAGTTCTTAAGTTGAACTACCTGGTTCGATCTCTTGTTCGAGTTTTACCTGTGCATTAGATGAGTACTTATTGTATGCTTGTTGTTTGTCTGCGATAGATTACCCGGATTGCGCCGCTTGTTACTTCGAAACCCTAGGACTCGCGGATCATCAGCAAGGCAAGTAACACTTTGATCATACCTTTTCTACAACCCATGTTTTATTGCATTAGATCAATCCTCACACATTGCATGATTAGGATCTAATTAAATTGTGGGATGGGAAGTAGATGAGGTAGTACCTATTACCTGTATTATTATCAAACCTTTGGGAGTTACTCTACGTTTGCTTATATTGCCATGCTATGCTAGTAGACGTGGATTGGGTGAGTGATATCCATGACAGATGTGAGATTGATAATTTTAATGGTTTATCTAAGGTGGCAACTTAAACACACATCTGGGTGGATTGAGGCACCTGATGTCTATCAGGACTTGCCTATTTTTTTTGGACCGCCACCCAGGCTCAAAGGGATCATAAGATCATTCATGCTAGAAACTTCCGTGTGCAGCCACATGCTACTATGGGCTCTAGCATAGTTGACTAAGTTGTGCGAACTCTTACGGGGTGGACTAGCAGATGTAGGGGATGTAGGTGTACCGGTCTACCCCACATGTAAGGTGCTAGTGCTTCTGAAAGACTATGTCTCGGTCATCCGTTTCTCAAACACCATGTAGTGCGAGAAAACAAACGGAGGCGATCGAGTCATGTGGGGAAAAGTGTGCAAACCTCTGCAGAGTAACAAACTAATCATGATTAGCCGTGTCCCCGGTTATGGACAACTTGAGTATCTAGTACTTGAATATCATTGTGAATATCAACATGTTACTTCTAATTAATGTTATTGGGTTTTAATTACTTTTAATTGGGATTGAGAATGCTGTCAACCATTCTCAATGTTTCACAACCACCATGATAGTTAAATAAATTTATTCCTTTGCAGTAGGGAAAAACTGGCTTTACGCAAAACTGTAACCATAGAGCTTTCCACCAGCCATATATGCATGTAGTATAGCTGTTTCATTCCATTACTCTCTATGTGTTACTTTGCCAGCATATTCCATGTGCTGACCCGTTTTCGGGCTGCAACGTTAATGTTGCAGACTTTTCAGACGATGATTGAGGTGCGTTTAGGTCGTGGTTCTATACTCAGTGATGCCGCTGGAGTTGATGGACCCATTTATCTTCCAAGTCTTCCGCTGTTATCTTTAAAATATGGCCTTAAGCCATATTTATTGTAATAAGTTCTTTTTGAGCCATCGATGTAATAAGTGTGTGATTGCAACTCTGCTATAAAACCTCGATGTACTGTGTGGTGTCAGCATTACTGATCCAGGGATGACACCGTAGCACAGTAGACGTGATCTATTCGGGTCAGGTCGCTACAACCTGGTTGAGGGACTAATGTGTTTGTGAGAATTGCAGGATAACACAGGTAGTAGTCCCTCACTGATTCGGTTTACCTACCGGAGATGACCCCTAAAAATGTATGAATACATTGAAGACAAAGGTGGTATGTGAAGGTATTCACATTGAAGTCTATGACAAGAGAAGACATTGTGTGAAGACTATGGAGCACGAAGACTTAGTTGTTTCGTTGTTTCGTTTTCTTCTTTGTTGAGTCATAGGAACCACCGTACTGTTAAGTGGGGTCCAAGTGAACCAGTCAGAATGACTGAAGTGATGCTTAACCAAAATCCTATGTCTTCGAGTGAAGACAATGAGAGCAAATCTTATCCAGAGCTGGATAAGTCATCTTTGCTTGTAGCTCAAGTAAAGTTTCCGTGTGTGTTTAAAATCTGACCGTTGGAACACGTGTCAGTTCCTTAGTGACCCAGGGTCATTTTGGACAAATCAGGCTGGGTTGCCTAGTGGCTATAAATAGCCCACCCCCTACACCATAAATTGGTTGGCTGCTCAGAGTTAGTGCATGGCTTTTGTCGTTTGAGAGCAACCCACCTCGAAGCCTTTGAGAGAGAAATCCTTGCGAGGACAAAGCCCTAAAAACACCCATAGCCAAAGTGTGTCAGGCATCACTGAAGTCTTCCTGTCTGTGTGATCTGAAGACTTATTACACTTGAGGACTGTGAATCCTCCAGCCGGTTAGGCGTCGCGTTCTGAGCATCGAAGAGTCATTGTGGATCGCCAGTGAACGAAGTCTGTGAAGGTTTGGAAGTCTACCTTGAAGACTTACCTGAGTAATTGGGCGAGGACTGGGTGTCCTTAGCTCAAGGGGAATAAGGTGAAGACACGGTCTTCTGAGTTGAATCTCAGCCTCCCTAACCAGACGTACAGTTGTCACAGCAACTAGAACTGGTCCAACAAATCATTATATTCAACGAGCCACTGGTTCTATCCTTCCCATCTCTTTATTTGCAGATTGGTCCTTGTGAAGTCATTGCATGTTTGCATTATCTATTTGTCTTCACATATTCCATCCTGATCTATACTGCCTAGCTGCTATTAGTCTTTATGCTTTCATTTCATTGAATACTTGACTATGGCTTGCTTAGTGTAGTCTACCTTCCGCTGCATGGTAATAGGTTTATTTCTATCGTTTGTCTTTGAAACTTCCATGTTTTGAAGACTTTCATAAAAATCGCCTATTCACCCCCCCTCTAGTCGATCACTAGCACTTTCACAATGTGTTGGAAAGATCCTGATAAATATAGCTAATTGGATGTGAGTTTTCATGAACTATTATTGTTGACATTACCCTTGAGGTAAAAAGTTGGGAGGCAAAACTATAAGCCCCTATCTTTCTCTGTTTCCGATTAAAACTTCATACCCATAAATATTGCGTGAGTGTTAGCAATTGTGAAAGACTAAATGATAGTTGTGTATGTGGAGTTGCTGAAAAGCTCTTATATTGACTCTTTCCTATGTTATGATAAATTGCAATTGCCTCAATGACTGAGATTAGAGTTTGTTGGTTCTCAATGAAGTTTATGATTCATACTTGAAATGGTGATTGAATTGTTACTTTAGCATAAGAGATCATATGACAATATATATATATATGTTCTTGTTCTAAGAATGATCATGATGCCCTCATGTCCGTATTTTATTTTATCGACACCTCTATCTCTAAACATGTGGACATATTTTTCGATATCGGCTTTCGCTTCATATTGCCCTCATGTTGATACGTCCATTTTGCATCATGTTTTTATATCGATATTTGTTGCATTATGGGCTGTTATTACACATTATGTCACAATACTTATGCCTATTCTCTCTTATTTTACATGGTTTACATAAAGAGGGAGAATGCCGGCAACTGGAATTCTGGGCTGGAAAATGAGCAAATATTAGAGACCTATTCTGCACAGCTCCAAAAGTCCCGAAACTTCACGGAAGTCATTTTTGGAATTAATAAAAAATACTGGAGAAAGAATCCACCAGAGGGGGCCCACACGCTGGCCACGAGGGTGGGGGGGCGCCCTACCCCCTGGGCGCGCCCCTGCCTCGTGGGCCCCCTGGTGGCCCTCCGATGCCCATCTTCTGCTATATGAATTCTTTTATCTTGGAAAAAATCATAAGCAAGCTTTCGGGAAGAAACTCTGCCGCCATGAGGTGGAACCTTGGCGGAACCAATCTAGGGCTTCGGCAGAGCTGTTCTGTCGGAGAAACTTCCCTCTGAGAGGGGGAATTCTTCGCCATCGTCATCACCAATGATCCTCTCATCAGGAGGGGGTGAATCTCCATCAACATATGCACCAACACCATCTCATCTCAAACCCTGGTTCATCTCTTGTATCCAATCTTTGTATCCAAACCTCAGATTAGTACCCGTGGGTTGCTAGTAGTGTTGATTACTCCTTGTAGTTGATGCTAGTTGGTTTACTTTGTGGAAGATCATATGTTCAGATATATTATGCATATTAATACCCCTCTGATTATGAACATGAATATGCTTTGTGAGTAGTTACGTTTGTTCCTGAGGACATGGGAGAAGTCTTGCTATAAGTAGTCATGTGAATTTGGTATCCGTTTGATATTTTGATGAGATGTATGTTGTCGTCCCTCTAGTGGTGTCATGTGAACGTCGACTACATGAAACTTCACCATTGTTTGGGCCTAGAGGGAGGCATTGGGAAGTAATAAGTAGATGATGGGTTGCTAGAGTGACAGAAGATTAAACCCTAGTTTATGTGTTGCTTCATAAGGGGCTGATTTGGATCAATATGTTTCATGCTATGGTTAGGTTTACCTTAATACTTGTTGTAGTTGCGGATGCTTGCAATGGGGGTTAATCATAAGTGGGATTCTTTTCCAGGTAAGGGCAGTACCCAAGCACTGGTCCACCAACATATCAAATTATCAAAGTACCAAACGCGAATCATATGAACGTGATGAACACTAGCTTGCCGATAATTCCCATGTGTCCTCGGGAGCGCTTTCCTTCATATAAGAGTTTGTCCAGGATTGTCGTTTGCTACAAAAAGGATTGGGCCATCTTGCTGCACCCTATTTACTTTTATTACTTGCTACTCGTTACAAATTACCTTATCACAAAATTATTTGTTACCGATAATTTCAGTGCTTGCAGAGAATACCTTACTAAAAACTGCTTATCATTTCCTTCTACTCCTCGTTGGGTTCGACACTCTTACTTATCAAAAAGGCTATGATAGATCCCCTACACTTGTGGGTCATCAATATGTAAATCAAATTCTTGTAACAAGAGAACCCAACGAATAAGTCTTGGTTTGGTATCTTTCTTTTCCATAAGATATTTAATAGCAGCATGGTCTGTGTGAACAGTTACTTTGGAATCAACAATATAAGGTGTAAATTTATCACAAGCAAACACCTTAGCTTGGTCCACTTCAATACCTCTTTCAGGAATTTTATGATCCAAGACAATGCCTTCATTAACCATAATGTGACACTTCTCCCAATTCAAGACAAGATTTGTTTGTTCACATCTCTGCAAAACTCGCTCAAGATTGCTTAAACAATCATCAAAAGACTTCCCATAAACAGAGAAGTAATCCACGAAAACCTCAACAATCTTTTCACGAAATTCAGAGAAAATAGCAGTCATACATCTTTGAAAGGTAGCAGGTGCATTACGTAAACCAAAAGGCATACGTCTATAAGCATAAGTTCCAAAGGGACAAGTAAAAGTAGTCTTTTCTTGATCAGGTTGAGAGACATGTATTTGTGAAAAGACAGAGTATCCATCTAGGAAGCAAAAGTGTGTGTGCTTAGATAGTCTTTCAAGCATTTGATCAATAAAAGGCAAGGGGTAATGATCTTTTCTAGTTGCTTTGTTTAATTTTCTGTAATCAATTACCATTCTATAGCCTGTAACAATTCTTTGTGGAATAAGTTCATTCTTATCATTAGGAACAACAGTAATACCTCCTTTCTTAGGGACACAATGAATAGGACTTACCCATCTACTATCAACTATAGGATAGATTATACCTGCTTCCAGAAGTTTTAAGATTTCCCTTCTTACCACGTCCTTCATTTTTGGATTCAACCGATGTTGGTGATCAACAACGTGTTTAGCATCAGGTTCCATATTAATTTTGTGCTGACATAGAGTGGGACTAATTCCCTTTAAATCATCAAGAGTATATCCAATAGCAGCCCGGTGCTTCCTTAGAACTTTCAATAATCTTTCTTCTTCATGTTCTGAAAGGTTAGCACTAATAATAACAGGGTATATCTTCTTTTCATCGAGATAAGCATATTTCAAAGTGTCTCGCAATTGTTTTAATTCAAACACAGGATCACCTTTAGGTGGAGGAGGACCTCCAAAAGTTTCAATAGGCAAATTGTGTTTAAGCAGAGGACGTTGTTCAAAGAAAACCTTATCTATTTCATTTGTTTCATGCATATGTAAATCATTTTCATGGTCGAGGAAATATTGTTCTAAAGGATCAGTAGGTGGAATAGCAATAGAAGCAAGACCAATTAATTCATCCTTACTAGGCAATTCTTTTTCATGATGATTTCTACTAAACTTGTAAAAATTAAACTCATGAGACTCATCACCAAAGCTAACACCGACAGTTTGTTTCTTATAATCTATCTTAGCATTAACTATATTCAAGAAAGGTTAACCAAAGATAATGGGACAAAAGTCATATTGTGGGGAACCAAGAACAAGAAAATCAGTAGGGTATTTTATTTTCCCACACAAGACTTCAAAATCTCTAACAATACCAATTGGTGACATGGTGTCTCTATTAGCAAGTTTAATAGTAACATCTATTTCTTCTATCTCAGCAGGTGCTATTTCTTTCATGATTTCTTCATATAAAGTGTAAGAAATATCACTCACACTAGCACCCATGTCACATAAACCATGATAACAATGATCTCCTATTGTAATTGAAATAACAAGCATGCCCACAATACACTACTAGGAAAAGGGCTATAGCTAATATGGACATTAATGGCGCACCATGTATGTGGTGCGCCATTAATGACATATTACTAATGGTGCACCTGGTGTGTGGTGCACCATTACTAGTTTTGAAAAAAAAATTGTTAGTAATGGCGCACCAGAGGATAGTGCGCCATTACTAGTTGACATAGTAATGGCGCACCAGTACAAGGTGCGCCATTACTATGTGCATGACTGGGTAAAACCTTGGTCAAACTTAGTAATGGCGCACTTTGTGTAGGTGCGCCATTACTATGTCAAACTTAGTAATGGCGCACCTACACAAAGTGCGCCATTAATAACTTTGACCAAGGTTTGACCAAGTGAATACACATAGTAATGGCGCACTTTGTGAAGGTGCGTCATTACTATGTCAACTAGTAATGACGCACTATGCCCTGGTGCGCCACTGCTAACCAAATGCACCCCCCCGTGGACCGCCTTTTCAGTTTAAAAAAATAAAAGAAAATGATGGAAATGTCAAAAAAATAAAAGAAAATAAGTTTCCCACGTGATATGTGGTCTAGTTGTTGGGAAAATTTACAAATATGAATTTCGACTTTATTTGCAAAATCTCTCTGGAATTTAGTAAAATGGGCATAACTTTTGCATACGAACTCGGATTAAAAAGTTTTTTATATGAAAAATCATCTACTCGAAAAGTTACATCCGAATTGAACTGGGGAAACACTGTTCAAGATTTCCAGAATCCCCCAAAACCTAACAGAATAAAAGATACGCGGCTTTTAAGATCTAGAGGGGGGGAATGAAAGAAAAATTCAAACTTACTAGTGGCGCACCATTTGCTAGGTGCACCACTAGTAATAGAAAAAAATTGGTTTCGAATATTTTTGGATTTTTTTTTCAAAATATGATACGTAATATGACCGGGAAGTTCGGAATATTTTTCAAAATTTCATCACACTCATGAACATGAACAAAGTCCTAGACATCAACAAGGTTTAATAGGATTGATATGATAGATATATCAACAAGTGCTTGTTAAGTGAGGTGGTGCTGGAGCTAGATAGAACTGCGAAGTTAAGCGTGCCCGGGCTAGAGTAGTGTGAGGATGGGTGACCTTCTGGGAAGTTTGACCACTTAGTGTGATTTGACTTGAGATTAAGCATATTGACCCGAGATTAAGCCATAGTGACCTGAGATTAAGAAAAAAATGAAAAAAAAATCTGAATTTTTTTGAAAAAAAATGTTAGTAATGGCGCACTTCTATGTGGTGCGCCATTACTAAGTTAGATAGTAATGGCGCACTTCTACGCATACTAATGGCGCACGCACTATAGGTGCGCCATTACTACAGATAGTAATGGCGCACCTATAGTGCACCATTAGTATTTGTTACTAGTGGCGTGATAATAGTGGCGCACATGTAGTGCGCCATTAATGGCCAAAACAGGTGCACCACTAATTAGCCTTTTCCTAGTAGTGATAGGTCTATGTTTATCTCTTTTATCTGGTTTAGCAATTCTAGCAGCTTCTTCATAGAAGTAAATAACATGCCCATCCATATCTTCTTCCAATAGATCTTTAACCATAACAATACTAGGTTCAACTTTAATTTGTTCATCAGGTTTAGGTGTTCTAATATAGCTTTTGTTAACCACAGTTGAAACTTTAGCATGTTCCTTAATCCTAATAGGGAAAGGTGGTTTCTCAATATAAGCAGAAGGAACAACTGGATCAACATTATAAAGTATAGTTTCCTTTTTAACTGGTACAGGTTCTTTAATTTCTTCTTTAATAGGTGGGTAATGTTTAAACCACTTCTCTTTAGGGAGTTCAACATGAGTAGCAAATGATTCATAAAAGGAGGCTACTATCTTAGAGTCAAGTCCAAATTTAGTGCTAAACTTTTGAAAAGCATCGGTATCCATAAAAGATTTAACATAATCATACTTATGTTTAAGACCTGACTCTTTACCCTTGTCGAATTCCCAATCTTTAGAGTTGCGTTTAATTCTTCCGAAAGATCATGTCGGAATTAAATAGTCTTCTTCATAAATGAACCAGCGCAAGAAGTATCAAGCATGGTTTGATCATTACGAGAAAACTGAGCATAAAATTCTGGATAATAATTTCTCTTGAGAGCTCATGATTGGGGCATGAATATAACATTGACTTAAGCCTCCCCCAAGCTAGAGCGATACTTTCTCCTTCACGAGGCCAAAAATTATATATATAATTCTGATCACGATGAACTAGATGCATAGGATAATTTTTTTGGTGGAACTCCAATTTCAAACGATTCCAATTCCATGATCCAATATCATCTCATAGACTATACCATGCCAATGCTTCTCCCTTCAAAGATAAAGGGACAACCTTTCTCATAACTTCATCTCTAGGTAAACCTGCAAGCTTAAACAATTCACAAATTTGTTCCACATATATTAAGTGCATATCAGGATGTTCAGTTCCATATCCTACATAAGGATTAGCTAGCAGTTGTTCTATCATTCCCGAAGGAATTTCATATTCAATATTTTCAGTAGGTGCAGTAGGTTGAGGGGTAGCTACTTGTGGTTCCGGACGATTGAAGATACCCCGAACAAACTCCTCAAAGGATAGTTTTCCATAGTAACAAGTGACAATAAATTTCAGCACACTATATGAATGTTTCCTTACCAAATTCCACTTACCAAAGGCGCTTCACTCCCCGACAACGGCGCCAGAAAATAGCCTTGATGACCCACAAGTATAGGGGATCAATTGTAGCTCTTTTCGATAAGTAAGAGTGTCGAACCCAAAGAGGAGCAGCAAGAAATGACAAGTAGTTTTCGGTAAGGTATTGTCTGCAAGTGCTGAAATTGTAAGTAGCGGAGTAGTTTGATAGCAAGATAATTTGTAACGAGCAAGTAATGATAATAGTAACAAAAGTGCAGCAAGGTAGCCCAATCCTTTTGAGGCAAAGGACAGACCAAAACGGTCTCTTATGATAAGCAAAGCATTCTTGAGGGTACACGGGAATTTCATCTATTCACTTTCATCATGTTGGTTTGATTTGTGTTCAGTACTTTGATAATTTGATATCTGGATGGACCGATGCTTAGGTGTTTTTCTTACTTGAACAAACGTCCTACTTATGATTTACCCTCCCGCAAGAATCCGCAACTACGAGAAAAGTATTAAGAATAAATTCTAACTATAACATTTAACTTTTGGATCCAATCGGTCCCTTACGAAATAGCGCATAAACGGGGTTTAAGCTTCTGTCACTCTCGCAACCCACCATCTAATTGCTACTCCAAAATGCATTCCCTTAGGCCCAAATATGGTGAAGTGTCATGTAGTCGATGTTCACATGACACCACTAAGGGAATAACAACATACATACTATCAAAATACCAAACACATATCAAGTTCACATGATTACTTGCAACATGATTTCTCCCGTGACCTCAGGAACAAAACTAACTACTCACAAATGATAAACATGTTCATGATCAGAGGAATATTAAATAGCATAGTGGATCTGAACATATAATCTTCCACCAAATAAACCATATAGTAATCAACTACAAGATGTAATCAACACTACTAGTCACCCACAAGTACCAATCTATAGTTCCGGTAACAAGATTGAACACAAGAGATGAACTAGGGTTTGAGAGGAGATGGTTCTGTTGAAGATGTTGATGGAGATTGCCCTCCCCAAGATGGGAGAGTTGTTGGTGATGATGATGACGATGATTTCCCCCCTCTGGGTGGGAAGTTCCCTTGGCGGAATCGCTCTGCTGGAGGGCAAAATTGCTCCTACCCAAGTTCCGCCTCGAGCCGGCGGCGCTTCATCCCAAAAGTCATCATCTTATTTTTTCTAGGTCAAAATGACTTATATACCAGATGATGGGCACCGGAGGTGGGCCAAGGAGGCCACAACCCACCAGGGCGCGCCTTGGGGGCCTGGCGCACCCAGGTGGGTTGTGCCCACCTGGTGGCCCCCCTCTGGTGTTTATTGGCTCTAGTATTTCTTAAATAATCCATAAAAATTCTCCATAAAGTTTCAGCTCATTTGGAGTTGTGCAGAATAGGTGGCCTGACGTAGCTTTTCCAGGTCCAGATTTCCAGCTGCCGGAATTCGCCCTCTTGATGTGTTCCTTGCAAATTATGAGAGAAAAGGCATTAGAATTACTCCAAAAAGCATTATTATGGATAAAAACATTATAAATAACAGTAAGAAAACATGATGCAAAATGGACATATCACAATCATGCATATAAGAGATCAAAGAAGACTCAAATAACTTTCATGGATAAAAAGATAAATCTGATCATAAACTCAAAGTTCATCGGATCCCAATAAACACACCGCAAAAAGAGTAACATCAGATGGATCTCCAAGAGACCATTGTATTGAGAATCAAACGAGAGAGAGGAAGCCATCTATCTACTAACTACAGACCCGTAGGTCTACAGAGAACTACTCACACATCATCAGAGAGGCACCAATGGACATGATGAACCCCTCCGTGATGGTGTCTAGATTGGATCTGGTGTTTCTGGAACTTGCGGTGGCTAGAATTGATTTTCATCGACTCCCCTAGGGTTTCTAGAATATTGGGGTATTTATAGAGTAAAGAGGCGGTTCGGGAGGCACCCGAGGTGGGCACAACCCACCAGGGCGCGCTTGGGCTGGTGGGCACAACCACCCAGGCGCTTCTCCGGCCCATTGGATGTCTTGTGGTCCAAAAAAATCTACAAAAAGTTTCGCTGTGTTTGGACTCCATTTGGTATTGATTTTTTGTGATGTAAAAAACACACAAAAAATAGCAACTGATACTTGGCACTATGTCAATAGGTTAGTTCCAAAAAAGATATAAAATGACTATAAAATGATTATAAAACATCCAGGAATGATAATATAACAACATGGAACAATTAAATATTATAGATATATTGGAGACGTATCAGCATCCCTAAGCTTAATTCCTGCTCGTCCTCGAGTAGGTAAATGATAAAAACAGAATTTTTGATGTGGAATGCTGCCTAACATGTTCATCACATATTCTTTTCTTTATAGCATGGACATTTGGACTTTTTATATGGTTCAAGGCAATAGTCTAGTTTTAACATGAGACTTAAATACTCAAGCATATCAACAAGCAACCATGTCTTTCAAAATATCAACACTAAAATAAGTTATCCCTAGCCCATCATGCTCAATCATTGATCCATTCATGAAACACACTTGCATATTAGCTACACCCAATGCTCAAGTACAATCATAGTGCCCCCCTAGTTGGTGCTTTATAAGAGAAGATGGAGACTCAACATAAAACTAAAAATTGCATAAATTAAAAGAAAGGCCCTTCGCGGAGGGAAGCAGGGATTTGTAGAGGTGCCAGATCTCAAAGCGAAAAACATAGAGATAAAACATTTTTGGAGGCATGCTTTTCCTGTCAACGAGAACGATCGAGAAGTTCCCAATACTTTCCATGCTAGATATATCATAGGTGGTTCCCAAACAGAAATTAAAGTTTATTCCTTTTTCAACCATACTTTCACTTTCCATGGCTAGCCGTATCCACGGGTGCCTTCCATACCAACACTTTCCAAGTAATTTATTATTTGACAACATAAAGTAAATTCATTTTTCATTTTGGGACTGGGCATACCTGATAACTTTGCCTTACTCTCGTGCAATGACAAGTGAATAAACACTCATCATGAGAATAACATATCTAGCATGGAAATATATTAGCCACCCCCTACGGATTCATGAGCAGTACGAGAATGAAGGAAATATGCCCTAGAGGCAATAATAAAGTTGTTATTTATATTTTCTTATATCATGATAAATGTTTATTATTCATGCTAGAATTTTATTAACCGGAAACTTAGTACATGTGTGAATACATAGACAAACAGGGTGTCACTAGTTTGGCTCTACTTGACTAGCTCATTGAATCAATGATGGTTATGTTTCCTAACCATAGACATGAGTTGTCATTTGATTAACGGGATCACATCATTAGAGAATGATGTGATTGACTTGACCCATCCGTTAGCTTAGCACGATGATCGTTTAGTTTGTTGCTATTGCTTTCTCCATAACTATACATGTTCCTATGACTATGAGATCATGCAACTCCCGAATACCGGAGGAACACTTTGTGTGCTACCAAACGTCACAACGTAACTGGGTGATTATAAAGGTGCTCTACAGGTGTCTCCGATGGTGTTTGTTGAGTTGGCATGGATCAAGATTAGGATTTCTCACTCCGATTGTCGGAGAGGTATCTCTGGCCCCTCTCGGTAATGTACATCACTATAAGCCTTGCAAGCAGTGTAGCTAATGAGTTAGTTACGGGATGTAGCACTATGGAACGAGTAAAGAGACTTTCCGGTAATGAGATTGAACTAGGTATTGAGATACCGACGATCGAATCTCGGGCAAGTAACATATCGATGACAAAGGGAACAACGTATATCGTTATGCGGTTTGACTGATAAAGATCTTTTTAGAATATGTAGGAACCAATATGAGCATCTAGGTTCCACTATTGGTTATTGACCGGAGACATGTCTCGGTCATGTCTACATAGTTCTCGAACCAGTAGGGTCTGCACGCTTAACATTCAGTGACAATCGGTATTACGAGTTTATGTGTTTTGATGTATCGAAGATAGTTTGGAGTCCCGAATTTGATTACGAACATGACGAGGAGTCTTGAAATGGTCGAGACGTAAAGATCGATATATTGGAAGCCTATGTTTGGACATCGGAATGGTTCCGGGTGAAATCGGGAGTATACCGGAGTACCGGGAGGTTACCAGAACCCCCCGGGAGGTATATGGGCCTTATTGAGCCTTACTGGAAGAGAGGGGAAAGAAGCAAAGGAGGGGGCACCCACCCAAGCCCAATCCGAATTGGGAGGGGGGCCAACCCCCCTTTCCTTCCTTCTTCCCTCTCCTTCCTTCTCTCCTAAAACCAACAAAGGGAAGGGGGGGATCCTACTCCCGGTGGGAGTAGGACTCCTTGGGGCACGCCTAGAGAGGCCGGCCCCTCCCCCTCCTCCACTCCTTTATATACGAGGGAGGGGGGCACCCCATAGACACACAAGTTGATCATTGATCTTTAGCCGTGTGCGGTGCCCCCCTTCACCATAATGCACCTCGGTAATATCGTAGCGGTGCTTAGGCGAAGCACTATTCCGGTAGCAACATCATCACCATCATCACACCGTCGTGCTGACGAAGCTCTCTGAGGGAGTCCTGGATTAGGGGGTCTCCGGATAGCCGGACTATATCCTTTGGCCGGACTGTTGGACTATGAAGATACAAGATTGAAGACTTCGTCCCGTGTCCGGATGGGACTTTCCTTGGCGTGGAAGGCAAGCTTGGCAATACGGATATGTAGATCTCCTCCCTTGTAACTGACTCTGTGTAACCCTAGCCCCCTCCGGTGTCTATATAAACCGGAGGGTTTAGTCCGTAGGACAAGATACAATCATACCATAGGCTAGCTTCTAGGGTTTAGCCTCTACAATCTCGTGGTAGATCAACTCTTGTAATACTCATATCATCAAGAACAATCAAGGAGGACGTAGGGTATTACCTCCATCAAGAGGGCCCGAACCTGGGTAAACATCGTGTCCCCTGCCTCCTGTTACCATCCGCCTTAGACGCACAGTACGGGACCCCCTACCCGAGATCCGCCGGTTTTGACACCGACATTGGTACTTTCATTGAGAGTTCCACTGTGCCATCACTGTAAGGCTCTTCGATCATCGGTAACGATGCGGTCTAGGGTGAGGTTTTCCTCCCCGGATAGATCTTCGTATTCGACGGCTTCGCACTGCAGGCCAATTCGCTTGGCCATCTGGAGCAGATCGAGAGCTACGCCCCTGGCCGTCAGGTCAGGTTCGAAAACCTAAACTACACTACCGACATCCGCGGAGACTTGATCTTCGACGGATTCGAGCCCATGTCAGGTGCACCACACAATCACGACGAGCATGACATAACTCTGCCGTCGGACAGTGTTCGGGAGATCGCATCTGCAACTACTCCGGCCTTCAATCCGGAGCAAATTGCGCCACCCGAGGATGGAGGGATAGACCCCGCCATTGAGGCCGCACTCTCAGTGGCGATGGAGCCGGATACTGATTTAACCCCTTACGAGAGCCGTGTTGCCAAACCACTGGATTCGTCTCCAGCCATGGACTCTGAGCCGCCTACATCCGTGCCCATCGAATCCAATTGGGCGGCGATCATGGAGTTCACCTCCGCAGATACTTTCAGCACTCACCTTTCGGCGATGTGCTAAATTCATTAAGGTCTCTCTCCTTGTCAGGAGAACCTTGGCCGAACTATGTCTGGCTAGAATGGGATGCAGACGATGAAGAAATTCGCTGCCCACCCACCACCCACTTAGTAGCCATTGTCGACGATTTAACCGACATGCTCGATTTCGACTCCGCAGACATTGACGGCATGGACGACGATGCAGGAGAGGAGCAGGAACTAGTGCCCATAGGGCACTGGACAACCACCTCATCACATGACATATACATGGTGGATACACCCAAAGAAAACGATGATGAGGAATGGGAGGAGACAGCGGAGGATGACCCCTCCAAGAAACAAAGAAAGCGTCGACGTAGGCGCCGCTCCAAATCCCACCTCGGCAAAAACAGCGATAACAGCGCAAGAGAAAACAACACTCCGGTCGACTCCAGATGAAACGGCGACCACATTGCCCCGGCGGCAGAGCACGATGAAGCTGCAAACGGTGAATATAGTACGTATCCGACGTCCGAACACGGCGACGCCGAGGATAAACCTCATCAAACCCCTTCTGGGGAGGAAAACAGTCCGGACGAAGATGTACACATCATCCCGGAAACACACCTGGAGCAAGAGAACCTCCACAGAAGGTTTATTGCCACAGCGAGGAGTCTAAAGAAGCAGAAGCAAAGGCTTAAGGCCGCACAAAATACGCTCAACAGCAGGTGGAACAAAGTGCTCGACAATGAAGAAAAGTATGGTGGAAGTTACCACACAAAGAGCTATCCGAAGCGCAATCTATTACCCGAATTCGACGATGAGGCCTTAGAGCCCATACAGCCGAAAAATAAAACGGCCAACCGGCCGGATCAACCACCTTGTGACCGTGATAGAGCGGCTAACAAGGTCGCACATAAGTCAACACACGATCTACGTGAGGACTTGTGCCAAAAATCCAGTATGACCAGACCCATCTATGGATCCAGGAAGCGTGCTCCGGCACAAAATCAAAACCGAATACTACAACCGTCCGAACGCCATGATACATCCAAATATAGGGGTGCCGCACACCCCCTATGTTTCACCGATGAGGTGCTGGACCACGAATTCCCAGAAGGATTCAAGGTAGTGAACATAGAGGCGTACGACGGGACCACAGACCCTGGGGTCTGGATTGAGGACTTTATCCTCCATATCCATATGGCTCATGGAGACGATCTCCATGCCATCAAATACTTGCCCCTCAAGCTTAAAGGACCAGCTCGGCACTGGCTGAAAAGCCTCCCCGAAAACTCAATTGGAAGTTGGGAGGAGCTGGAGGATGCTTTCCGGGCTAATTTTCAAGGGACTTATGTTCGACCTCCGGATGCAGACGATTTAAGTCATATAATTCAGCAGCCCGAAGAGTCAGCCTGAAAGCTTTGGAACAAGTTTCTCACTAAGAAGAACCAGATCGTCGACTGCCCGAATGACGAGGCCTTAGCAGCTTTCAAGCACAACGTCTGGGACGAATGGCTCACCAGACACCCCGGCCAAGAAAAACCGAGAACAATGGCAGCCCTCACAAGCCTCATGACCCTCTTTTGCGCTGGCGAAGATAGCTGGTTAGCCCGTAGTAGCACCAGCGACCCAACCACATCCGAAGTCAGTGATGGCAATGGAAAACCACGACGCAATAAAAACAAGCATCGAAATAAAGAAGAAAGCCCGGATAATACGGCGGTAAACACCGGATTCAGGGGCTCTCGACCAGGTCAGTGGAAAAAGCCTTCCAAAGGTAGCAGAGATGGACCGTCTGGCCTAAACAGGATTCTCGACAAACTATGTCAGATTCATGCCACCCCCGATAAACCTGCAAATCACACCCACAGAGAATGCTGGGCCTTCAAGCAGGCCGGTAAGCTAAACGTCGAACACAAGGGGGGGAGACACCAAGTGAAGACGAGGACGAACCTCGCCAGCAAAGCACCGGAGGACAGAAAAAATTCCCGCCAGAGGTTAAAACAATAAACATGATCCATGTGACAAAGAGGAGATCGAAACACACACGCCGTAGAGCCCGTCACCCCTAAGTTCAACCCCTGGTTGGCCTGCCCGATCACCTTTGATCGCAGGGATCACGCGACAAGCATCCAGCATGAAGGATTAGCTGCCTTGGTGTTAGACCCAATAATAAACGGATACCATCTCGTACGAGTCCTTATGGACGACATCAGTGGTCTAAATCTGATATATCAGGACACGGTCCATAAAATGGGGATAGACCCGACAAAAATCATCCACAGCAATACTACCTTCAAGGGAGTAATACCAGGCCAAGAGGCCCGTTGTATGGGCTCTCTATTACTAGAGGTTGTATTCGGTTCTTCCGACAACTTCCGAAGCGAAAAGTTAACTTTCTACATCGCTCCATTCCGAAGTGGCTATCAAGCAGTACTCGGAAGAGCGGTTTTCGCTCGTTTTAATGCAGTACCGCATTATGCTTCTCTCAAGCTTAAGATGCCCGTTCCACATGGCACCATCATAGTTAGTGGAAATATTGAGCGTTCTCTACGCGCGGAAGAATGTGCGGCAGCTTTAACAGCCGAGCACTAGACGGCCTCACCAACCAGAATAAACGACAGGTTGTCAAGGTGACGGACACGGTTAGACGAGTCTGGCGCATCACTACAAATACTTGAGATTGGTTTGATGGTTAAACCCTCATGAACGGTACCAGGGGCATCCCGCGTGTAATCAGGGCTAGCTCGGCTCAACCTGACTTATCTTGAATTTTAATGGTTTATTGATAATAACCAATTTTCTTGCACGACAACTTTCACCTAAGTTCTTCTCTTTTACAGATGACAATCGTGCTACACCCGTCCAGGACACGGCACAACGGAGACACAGGCGCAGACGTGTAGCAGGGACCCGCTCAAAGGTTTCTTTTCAGATTAAGACCCTGCATAAACCTTTTTTACTGTCTCTTGTTGTTCACATCCTCCGGATACTCAATACAACCGAGAAGGATACTGACGTTCTTGGCATGTGGCCACGCTAGGATATTGCACGTACCTGGACACTCGGGGTTTATTATTAAGGGCATTGTCCAGCCCGGCATATGTTATAAAGACCGAATACCTTAGGGAGTGTTCGGCGTCGTGAGTTTGGCCTTATATGCATCAGCTCCGAATCATGTCTTTGGTCAAATCTTGGGTTTTCCCGGCTCCCATGTTTTGGTACCTTACGTTCCGCTATATTGGCTAAGGTGGCACTGGGAGAACTACTACGATTGTGCCCTGGTTCATCCGGATGAGCACCTCAGTAGAGAAAGTCGAAAACTGACTGTCATGATACAACGCGTGACTGGTCAACCACTCGATGACTTAGCGGAATCTTTGGGATTCCTCCGCATTAACGAAGGGCCGTTTCCCGGTCATGTACGTACGCACCCCATATTTGGATGAGCGCGGAGGTACCAGGGGCTATCTAGTAGTCCCGCAGTCAAACTCCTATGGCTAAGTGAAAGTGTTAGAGCAATATAGTCTGATTGCCTCGTTCGCTGCGCTACCACCTCCTTAATGGACCAAGACGTTGGATCAAGTGTGAATACACATTTTTTGTGAACACCCCCGCATTATATGCGTGGGGGCTGAAGCCGACGACTGCAAACTATCAGGTTATATACATATATACATAAACGGCCGCATAGGAGGCATCATAATACTTTCCAGCAAAAGTATAAACACAACCTTCATAATTCAATAAAATATTGTTTTTACAATGGGAATACATGTCACTAGAACATAATATTCTTTGAGCACTTCGCCTCTATCGAACGAGCGCCTTCAAGGACCTCTTCAAAGTAGTGCTCGGCAGCATCTCGGCCCATGGCCGAACCCTGTGTTGCAATAGCGGTGGCCTCCATATCTGCCCAGTATGTCTTGACATGGGCAAGTGCCATCCGCGCACCCTCTATGCACGCCGACCTCTTCATAGCGTCGATGTGCGGCACAGCGCCAAGGAATTGTTGCACTGAACTAAAGTAACTATTCGGCCTTGGCCCTCCCGGCCACAGATGATCCACAACAAACCTCATGGCAAGTCCGGACAACCTATGGAGCTCGGCCCACTCGGCCATTCACTCATTCAACAACAGCGGATGCACTAGAGCATGGAATTGTGACTAGAACAGCCTCTCCACTTCACGATCTTTTTGATCCTTGAAGTACTCGGCCGCATCAGCAACACTTCCTGCCAAATCCATGTATGAGTCTGTAGAACTCCATAGTTGATCAAGAGGTGCATACTTCGGATCTCCGAACTTAGTCCGCAACAAAAAGGGCTTCCTAGCTGCGATATCTCCAGCTTGATGCAGCTCCTCCTTCGTTGCTCGTATTTTGGAGCAGGCTTCCTTGGCTGCTACCATGGCCTTCTCCAGATCCGTCGCCTTCACACGGCTCTCTTCTTCAAGAAGCTGGTAACGGTCGGCGGCATCTTTCAACTCAACAGCCATCTTGGCCATTCTTTCCTTGCTCTGGTAATGTGCGGCCTGTTCGGCCCTCAGCTCTTCGACCGCCTTTAGAGTGGCCGCATCGCTATTTCTGTCTTGCTCCTTGGCTCGGGCAAGTTCTGCCCGAAGGGTCTCCACGGTGGCAGCTCCATCTGCAGTCACAACATATTAAAAATACTGGTATCATGCTCCTCTTACTATGTGTTGATCACCGGAGAAATCACTTACCCTGTGCCTCGTCAAGCCGCTTGTTGACAAGCACGATGTCGGCATCTGCCGCATCAAGTTGCCGCTTTAGCTCGGCAAACTCATTAGTCCGGCTAGCCACCGGACCTTCAGCCACCTGCACATAAAGGCGGTCTGGTTACTACCTGGGACTATGATCCTCTGTTTGTCGCCGTTTTCGACGACAACCAGAGTATCAGGGGCTGCTATCTGCATAGGGCACACCTAACGTGTGCAGTACTGTCAAAAACATACACTATTTCACGTACCTCAAAGCCTTTCAGCAGGCTCATAAAAGCTTCATGCAACCCACTTTCGGCGGATGAAATCCTTTCAATTACCGTACGCATTAGCGTACGATGCGCTTCTGAGATGCCCGCTTGCTCCAGAAGATCCTTCAGTGCGTCCGACCGCACAATGTACGGTTCCGGACTCTTTCTGTTGCTCTCTTTAGGAGCCGAATACTGAGGACTCCGGGTGGCCAAAGGATTACCCTGTGGCCTTGGAGGATCAGGAGAAACCCTCCGCGATGACACTTCAGGGTCGCCCGCCTCATGAGGCAGGGTGGCAGGGGGAGGTGTTTCGCTCTCCATTATCTCCAGAAGAAGATCTCCCGTAAATGAACTCTGTCGAGAAGGCCTACGATCCGCACTACAAGATATAAGCTTCGATTATTGTCTTCAGAAGTAAGGTAGGATATTTTCACTATTAAGTACTTTTTGTTTACTTACAGCTCGGTTGAGGGCTGATCCCCTTGCGGACACAGTACGGCAAGAGTACCCTCCAAGGCCGGACCCTCTGGCGAAGGTTTCTTCCCCCGTTTGGAAACCTTTTTTTCCGGGTCTTCAGAGGTGATCCTTTTCCTTCCTTGGGGAGAGGGAATTTTCGATCCTTCTCCCTGGCTATCCTCCTTCGCGGAGGCACTAATTCCCCTGGTTTGGATGATTGATGAGTGAGGCCTGCTTTCAGCCTCTTTATTCCCCCATTCATCTTCCCTTGAGGGCGCTTGATAAGGCGCCGACTCGAGCATCCTGACTAGTACTGGATTGGCCGAGCCTTCGGGAAGGGGGGCCGTACACCTGACCATCTTCGCCTTTGCTATCCAGTCCTGGTCAAAGAGCAACTTTTCATAATGATGTTATGATAAATAAAAATATAGTGTGTTCGGCCATGGGATTACTTACTTGGGTATCGGGGCGATTACAGCTCAGACCCGCATCCTCGGTGGTGTCCGGACACTCTATTTGGGGTTCGAAGAACAATTTGTACATCTCTTCGAGCGTCATGCCGAGGAAGTGCTGAATAGTCCGCGGTCCTTCCGGGTTGAATTCCCACACACGGAGGGATCGACGTTTGCAAGGATGGACTCGACGAACTAGCATGACTTGCATTACTGAGACCAGGTTGACATCTCTCTCGAGGAGATCTTGGACGTGACTCTGCAATATTGGCACATCATTTACTGGCCCCCAATTCAGCCCCTTGTTGATCCATGACATCAGCTGTGGTGGGGGGCCTGAGCGAAAGGCAGGGGCGGCCACCCACTTGGAACTCCGGGGAGCTGTGATATAGAACCACTCCCGCTGCCACAAATTGGACACCTCTGGGAAGGAACCCACTGGCCATGGAGCATCAGCGCTTTTTCTTACTACAGCACCTCCGCACTCTGCGTGCCGCCCCTCGATCATCTTCGGCTTCACATTGAAGGTCTTGAGCCACATGCCGAAGTGTGGGGTAATGCGGAGGAAGGCCTCACACGCGAGGATAAACGACAAGATGTGAAGGAGGGAGTCCGGGGCCAGATCATGAAATTCCAGCCCATAATAGAACATGAGCCCCCTAACAAAGGGATCTAGAGCGAGGCCTAGCCCTCGGAGGAAGTGAGAGATGAACACAACACTCTCGTTGGGTTCGGGAGTGGGGATGACCTGCCCTCGGCCGGGCAGCCTGTGTGAGATTTTGGTGGTCAGATACCTGGCCTCTCTCAGCTTCTTGATGTCCTCCTCTGTGACAGAGGAGGGCATCCACCGACCTTGGAGGTTGGATCCGGACATGGTTGAAGGTATGGAGCGCCTGACCTGAGCCTTGGGTGTTGGAACTCGAGGCGGGGAAAGGATTTGATTGAGCACGAGAAGGAAAAAAGGACATACATTGGCCTCTTTATAAAGAGGGTGAATATCAAGCGTCCTCCCCGTGGCCATTTCACTACAGGAATCAGCTACTTTGCCGTCCGCCACGGCGGATGGCAAAGGCCTTTGCCGTCAGCCGCGGACGGCAAAAGGCTCCGGCAAAGTAGGCTTCGGTAAACAGCTACTTTGCCGTCTGCTACTGATGGCAAAGTCTTTGCCGTCCGCCGCAGACGGCAAAGAGAGTGCGGCGGACGACAAAGAAGGCGGACGGCAATAATTGCGCTATCAGTCCGTTAAGTGGCTAACGGCAGGCCTTTGCCGTCCGCCGCTGACGGCAAAATTGCTAGTGTCTTTGCCGTCCGCCGTATGATGTCATCTACACGTCACTACATGGCAGGTTCTTTGCCGTCTGCCACTGATGGCAAAGTGTAGGTTCTTTGCCGTCTGCCACTAATGGCAAAGTCTTTGCTGTCTGCCACTATAGGCAAACTGACCAAATGGGTCAGCTCCCAGGAAGCACAACTGGATGCCACGTGTCCTCTTTGCCGTCGGTGGCAGACGGCAAAGAGCCTGCATATTGGCTCTTTTATCTGTTTTTTATTAAATCCAACAATTTTCATCACAAATATAGATGACATATATAGATATATTTCAAAAGGCCATTACAGAGCAAACATATAAGATATCCAACACATAACTTCATCATCCAACCATATATATTACATGCATAGTTCCATCATACATAACAAGTTCAACGATACAAAAGAAACAGAGAAAGGGATAAGGAGCACTCCATCTATGCAAGCTTTCGTCAAGTGAATGATCTCTGCAAAATGAAAAATAAGAAAGTTAGAACAAGAAGAGTAGAACAAGAAGAAGACTAGAATAAGAAGAGTAGAACAAGAAGAAGACTAGAACAAGAAGAGTATGTCATTTATGAGCTAACTTACATGAAATGGATCATATATGAGCTAACTAAGTTGAAATGGGTCGTTTATGAGCTAGCTAAGGTGAAATGGATCATTTATGAGCTAACTTAGTTGAAATGGGTCGTTTATGAGCTAACTAAGGTCAAATGGATCGTTTTTCAGGTAACTAAGGTGAAATGGATCTTTTTTAGCTAACTTAGATGAAATGGATCATTTATGAGCTAACTTAGTTGAAATGGATCATTTTTTAGCTAACTTAGGTGAAATGGATCATTTATGAGCTAATTTAGTTGAAATGGATCTTTTTGAGCTAACTTAGGTGAAATGGATCATTTAAGAGCTAATTTAGGTGAAATGGATCGTTTTTTAGGTAACCTAGGTGAAATGGATCGTTTATGAGCTAAATTAGTTGAAATGGATCGTTTATGAGATAACCTAGGTAAGATTGGTCATTTTGGAGTTAACCTAGGTGAAATGGGTCATTTTAAAGCTAACGTAGGTAAAATGGATCATTTAGGAGCTAATCTAGGTAAAATGGGTCATTTTTGAGCTAACTTGGATGAACTGGATCATTTATAAGCTAACCTAGGTAAAATGGGTCATTTTAAAGCTAACTTAGGTAAAATGGATCGTCTATAAGCTAACTAAGCTAATTATGCAATTTTTGACATAAGTAAGCTAAGTACAGATCGTTTTAGAGCTAACTTAGGTAAAATGGATGGTTTTGGAGGTCAGTAAGCTTATTAAGTCATTTTGGAGGTGAAGAAGCTAAGTCTAGGTCATTATGGTAAGCATTGGAGGAAATAAAGCTAAGTCTAGGTCTTTATGCATGTTTTAAGCAAAACACTAGATAAACTTACCAAGATGTAGGAGGTGTAGGAGCGGGGTGGCTCGTGTCGGTAGCTGGAGAAGGATCGTGCGATGCTTGTCTGGAGTTACGCTGCACCAAAGATCATTTCCAATGTCTTGTTAGCATGATGACACTCAAATGTTAAGACTAGCAAGTAATGTCCATTCAATAAAACTCACCGTGGTCCCAGGAGCAATCACTGGCATCGGCGGAGCGGTCTGACCTGTCTTCTCGCACACAGACTGCACATTTGGTTTTGACGACTCAGTCATACTAGTTAGTAATGAGACAAACACTACATGAATGTTTTGGCTAATCTGTAGAAGAAACTTACCACAAGGAGCTCGTACATGGCCCTTGCCTGCATGTCATTCCGTGCCCTCTCCTCCTCCATCATCTTTGTCGTCCTCTCCTCCAACTCCCGCTGCCTCTCCGCCGCCTCCGCCAGAAGTTTCTCCGTTCTATCTCTCTCACTTTGTATAGCAGCCTGCAACACCACTCACATGACCATTTGTAATCATTGATGGAAGCGCACACAATGTAATGGAGAAAGATAACTGAGTACGTATCACTAACCTTGATGGCGAGTTGCACTGGCCGTTCACGAGGCCTTATCTCAGGAGCGGAGCTCGACTGGCGCGCCTTGATCTCCGGGAGAGTGCTAGGACAACGGATAAGTCCATCTCCAATGGCTATGGAGCCATGGGACCTCCCGCCACCAGATATCATCAACAGCTCTGGATCAATGGGACCCTGGCTCGGGTTAAAGTCCTCCCCTTTCCTCGCCTTCCCCTCATCTCTATATCTCACGAGCTTGTTGTGGGAGGAGATGTTGGTGAAGTTGTTTGCATCATCGAGGTCAGACTGAGAGAAAGCCTTGACTTTCTTGAAAGAGGCAGTGTGGGCCATGGCATACAGGTCGTACACCTCTGGCACCTTATCCGCCTTATTGTAGCGTGCCTGAAAGAGAGAAACAATGAAAATTAGTAATTAAAGGGCTCAAGCTAGCATGATGAATGAATTGCATGAATCATGAAGCAAACCACATACCCAGTTGCGCCCGAACTGATATAAGTTGGAGCTGCCTTGATGGTGTGGCACACCTTCCATTTGGGCACGTTTGTCCTTGGCCTCGTTGTGGAGGGCTAGCCATCATTGTGAGCACCACTCATCGACCAACACCTCCCAACAATCCATCCGATCCGCACACCATCTCGGAGGCGCCTAAGTTAGCAAATAGAAACTTGAGCGCTACGGCTAAGAATTACTAAATGAAGGAACTTAAGTAGAGAAGGCCTTAAGAATTACCTTCATGTACTGCTCCTTACTCAGGAACTTATCACGGCACACCGGCTTGGTCTTCTTGATACCACGCAAGGCGTAGTAGTCTCGAACAGCCTGCACCCGAGCCTCGTGCCGTAAGTTCTGGAGTAGGCGCTTGCAGACGTTCTCGATAACATGTGCCGCGTCCTCCTCGTATCCCTCCTCACACCTGTAGAATGTCTGCAATCAAATGAGACAATATTGATTAGTACAATTAATAACTAGCTAGTTGAAGATTTTTAAATGTGTAAAGGAGAAATTACCCAGAACTTTCTGATCACCATGTCTGCCCTCGTGTTGCACACGACACCGTCGATAATCTCATCCGACGGGGCCGGGGCAGCCACGTAGTGCTCCCAGCTCAATCCAAGCTCTGGAAGCCGACCCTCACCAGGCAACGTGACAAACCCCGGGAAGTTTTACCGGCAAAGAACTCCAAGGACGGAGTTGGGCCGGCGGACACTATGATGGTGGTCCCAACCCCTGCAGCATGACAAGGCCAACGCATTAGTTATTTGAAAAAACGTGAATGCACAAGGTACAAAAATATTAAATGCACTTACGTACCTCTCCCCATCAGGGAAAATCAACCACCTCTGCTCGCGGGTCACCGGCACGGACGGGAGCCGTGTAGCACCACGCTGGTAGACGGTGCCCCCCTCCTCCTCAAGATCAGTCGGCTCCCCGCCATCATCAGCATGGCCACTCGGCTCCTCGGGCTGATCCGGCCAGGTACCCCATCCGGACGTGTGCTCCTCCGGGGTCACGTGGGCCGAAGGCCAGTCGACCCGAGGCTCGTGGGCCCAAGACCCGTGGACCGGAGGCTCGTGGACCGGAGTCCGTGTAGCCTCCTCCTCGGACGAGTCCACCCTAGCAGTCACGTGCTCGGGTGAAACGGCTGGGGGTGGCGGCGAGGAAGGCGCCGTAGCAGTCACCCTACCTCCTCTCCCATGACCACGTGCCCCACCTCCTCTCTTCCTACCTCGTCCCCTGCTGGGCACCGCGGTCGACGAAGAAGGGCCCGGCGGTGTGGCCATACTGTCCAGCAACGCTCGGCGGAGAGGTGCGTCTGGAATGGAAGACCTCAGACCACGCTCCCGACCAGCGCCCACCATCTTTCAACACCTGCCATGACAAACAGTAAACGAAATTAGTACAACATAAAAAAAGACCGACATGAATAATAATATTTGTATCACTTAAGTGTATCATCATCAAGTACAACATAAAAAATGTAATACCTGACACTACTAATAATCTCGATCAGTATCATCAATAAATGCATAATCATCATCATCACTATGATCAATGACGGGCTCATAGGGTTCATTGGCATAAACATGTGCAAGGCCACCTTGACGTAATCGGTCAAGCATTGACAGGTCATCCGCAGCAGTAACCTCTTCTTGTTCCGGCTCTTCTTGTTCCTCCTCTGGGGTGATGTCGGATTCGTTGTCGCTGTCTACTTCAATGTTTTGGGGTGAAGTATAGCGGTTCTTGAAACGCTTTTTGGAAAGACGTGTCTCTTGGAAGAATTCTCCTTCATATGTGTCTGGGTTAATGTGAGGTTCATAATCCTCTTCCTTTGGGGGAGAAAGTCTAGCACGTGGCGGCACTTCATAAACGACATCCCAACCTTTCAGATTTGGATTAGTTTGGCAGGCCCACGGTAGATAGAATACTTGGGTCGCCTGTTGAGCCATAATATAGACATCAGGAACATCTAAATGAGTGCTTTGGTTGATTTCAACTAGCCCTACATGTTCATGAGTCCTTCTAGTCTCCTTTGGCTGAAACCAATAACATTTGAAGACTACGACATTCGGTGGATTTTCACCATAGAACAGAAGTTCATAAATTGCTTCAACTCTCCCATAATACTCGGTACCTCCTTCGCCGATAGCAGATACACAACAATTTGTTGACTTTCGGTCGGCTATAGATAGCTCTTTGCCATAGGTATGAAAGCGATACCCGTTGATGTCGTACTTGTCAAATGAACGGACCTTATAGTCAAAACCATTAGCGACTTGTCTCAATTCGGCGCCCATAGACTCTGAATTAGCCTACAAGTTTAATATGAAAGGATTGTTGCATTATGCACAAATTAGCGAATGATATGAAATTGTCTAATAGAAATTACCGTTTGTTTGAACCAAGAGATGAAACCGGGATAGCCACCTCCTTGCTTTGCGAGAAGCTCATACTCTTCGACGGAATCCTTTTGGATCTCCGCTCCATACAAGAATATGGTGACGTATCGACTGTATGACATATCCAGGAATAAGAGTAGTTCAAAGGAAATAGAAGTTGCGAAACAATGTACCGAGAACTTACTCGATATACGGCCGCACTTCTATCAGGTTGTTGAAGATATACAACGAAATGGTCCGCCATTCTTCGTTATCCAAAGATACTGGATGTGAAACACTAGCTGGTGCGAGATTCCCTTTGAATAGGCTGAGGTTGGATCCACCCTTTTTAGGCTCGTCAGCATTGTACCGAGGCTTCGGATTATGCAAATGACGATTTTTGGCTTCGTAGTGCGCTGTTACGAAGTTTGCCGCCTCCTCTGTGATGAATGCCTCAGCCATCGATGCTTCAATTCTACGTTTATTTTTACATTTTTCTCGAAGCGTCTTCTACATCCTCTCAGTTGGGTAGCACCAACGATTTTGCACGGGCCCCCCCAATCTTGCCTCGGTCGGGAGATGCAAAATCAAATGCTGCATTGGATTAAAGAAGCCCGGTGGAAAGATCTTCTCTAACTTGCAGATCAACTCCGGCGCCAACTCTTCCATTTCTTCTAGCACGCCAGGCGATAGTTCTTTCGCACAAAGAACACGGAAGAAATAGCTGAGTTCTGCCAGTGCTAGCCATTCATCCTCAGGGATGAAGCCACGCAACATCACCGGCATTACCCGCTCAATCCATATGTGCCAATCATGACTCTTGAGACCAAATATCTTCAGTTTATCAAGATTCGCTCCCCTCTTTAGATTCGCCGCATACCCATTGGGGAACATCAACTGTTGTTGCACCCACAAGAGAATTTCCCTCATAGCTGGCCTTCCAAGATTGAACCATGCCTTTGGCTTCGTCCAGTTCTGCTTTCCTTTCGGTTCTTTCATGTTTTGTAACGGCCTATCACATAGCGCCTCCAGATCGACTCTAGCCTTAGTATTATCCTTTGACTTCCCATCTATGCCGAACAATGTACCAAAAAGTGCCTCGGCGATATTCTTCTCAGTGTGCATCACGTCGATGTTGTGTGGGCAAAGGAGGTCTTTGAAGTAAGGCAGATCCCATAAGCATGTTTTGTGAGTCCACGCATGCTTAGTATTATACCCCTTGAAGTACCCTGGACGTTGTGGATCTGGCTCGAGAGCGTTTAACTGATCCAGGGTCTGTTGGCCTGTCAATGCAGGTGGTGCAGAGTTTTTGACAACTCTACCCCTGATGAAGTTCTTTTTGTCTTTCCTGAACTTATGGCGAGGATCCAGGAACTGTCTATGCATGTCGAAGCAAGAAAACTTGCGACCGGCCTGAAGCCAACGAAACTCAAGAGCTCCCTTGCATGTGGGGCACGGGAACCTTCCATGCACACACCAGCCAACGAATAGCGCATACGCCGGCAAGTCATGCGTCGAGTACATGTACCAGACACGCATTATGAAGTTCCGTTTGCTAAAGGAGTCGTATGTCTTGAACCCATTATCCCAGGCTTCTTGCAATTCGTCCTTAAGCGGCTGCATGTACACATTCATATTTTTTCTCGGATAGTTGGGTCCTGGAATTATCAACGTCAGGAAAATGTTCTTTCTTTGCATAATCTGTCCGGGGGGGAGATTGAGTGGAAAGACAAATACGGGCCAACAACTGTATTGGGCTGCCGTCATACCAAACACACTGAACCCATCCGTGCTGATGCCGACTTGAGGATGCCTCGGATCTGCCGCTTTGTCAGCATGTAATTCATCAAACTTTTTCCACGCAACACCATCTGATGTGTGTACCATCATCAGATTCCCATCTGCATCTATTTCGGTTCTTTTGCCTGTTTTGTGCCATGTCATCTGTCTGGCCGTCTCTTCGACCATGAAAAGACGTTGAAGTCTTGGTACGATTGGCATATACCGAAGAACACTAACGGGGATTTTGGTCTGTGTCTTCTCACCCATACCGTTGTCTACCACAATATACCTGGAAGACTTGCAAATGGGACAATAGTTCAAGTCCGCATAGTCAAGCCTAAATAAGGCACATCCTTTGTCACAGGCATGTATCTTCTCATAGGGCATCTTCAGTGCACGGAGGATTTTGTCTGACTGGTACAGGTTTGCAGGCATTACATGGCCTTTGGGTAGAAAGCGTCCAAATACTGTCATAATTGCGTCATAGCATTCTCTGCCCAAGTTGAACTGAGCCTTCAGAGCCATTACTTGTGAGATGGCATCCAACTGACAAAGCTCAGTGTGCTCGTGGAGCGGACGTTTCGAAGACTCCAACATTTCATTGAAGGCCTTTGCAGATTCCTCCATCTCCTTGTCCGAATCCCGAGCATCATCATAGCCTTGCACCATGTTTTCCATCCCGGTACCATGCTCGTCGGTGCGACGACGATCCACCTCAGCTCGGTCACGTTGGGCAGACTCACCATGAAATGTCCACACCGTATAATCGGGCGTAAAACCACTCTTCTGCAGGTGTTTGCCCATTTCAGCCTCTGTCTTCTTTTCCCAATTGCCGCACCGGAAACAGGGGCACCAGGTTTTCTTTTGGCCATTTGCAAATGCGGCTTGCACAAACCCCTTAGTTTTTGTGAACCATTCAGCGCTCCATTTGTTCTGACCAGTGTGACCGGTATACATCCAAGCACGGTCACTCATCTTGACTTTCAGAGCTACTGGACACACAAAAATTATATATGTAATTCACCATGTATATATTCATCAGTTGATCTACTTTGTCAATTTTATTACGTCCATGCAACCTACACTCTAATAGGTAATGATAGGTCCTAATCCCACCCGTGTATGTGTAGATTGGGTTTATTTTCCCATGCTATGCTCCGGATCCGACGCAAAATTTCGGCAGCACCTCCCCGCTGTTCTCCTGATACACGTCTCTGCAATAAACAGAGAGGATGTGTACCCGGAGAACAACAGGGGAGGCACTAACGAAATATATGCGTCGGATCCGGAGCAAAGCATATGGAAAAACGAACCCAATCTACACATACTCGGGCTGTCCATGGATAGCGTTGGACAATTCGAAAAAATCAAGGTTATAAATATGCAAATGCATGCATATTTATAACTATGACGCTTTCGAACGGGAGACACATATTGGTTACGCATACTGATGATTCAAGACACATATATAGCTAGCTATCAAGTTTCATCGGAATAGATCAAATAATTAATGGGGGAGGAGGACTTGTCATTTGTGCTCACCCACGAACGAAGGGGCAGAGATCGTCAAACGCACGGCGAGGTCGTCGAACACCAAACCTCGCAGCGATGAAACAACTGCACATTTAAAACTACACGATCAACACAATCATATATGATGTTTTTCATAACAAAATCGAAAAATATATGACCTAACTAATAATTCACAAATATATGACCCCGTCGGCCTCTGGAAGGCCAAAGAACACCTTTTCCGGAGGTGTCGGTGGTCGGGGTGTCCTGTCGGTGTCGGGGTGCCGTGTCGTGGTCAGGGTGCTGTTTCGGGGTCGGGGGGTCGGGGTGTCGTGTCGATGTCGGGGTAGTGCCGTGTCGGTGTCGGGGTGTTGTTTCGGGGTCGGGGTGTGGTGTCGGGTCAGGCTCGGGGTCGGGGTGTCGGGTCAGGGGTCGGGGTGTCGGGTCAGGCTTGGACTGTCGGGGTGTCGGGGTCGGGGTCTTCTTCTTCCTCCTCCTTTCCTTTTTCCTCTTCTTCTTCTCCTCCTCTCCTCTTTTTTCTTCTTCTTCTTCCTCCTTTCCTTTTTCCTCTTCTTCTTCTCCTCCTCTCCTCTTTTTTCTTCTTCTTCTTCCTCCTTTCCTTTTTCCTCTTCTTCTTCTCCTCCTCTCCTCTTTTTTCTTCTTCTTCTTCCTCCTTTCCTTTTTCCTCTTCTTCTTCTCCTCCTTCCTCTTTTTTCTTCTTCTTCTTCCTCCTTTCCTTTTTCCTCTTCTTCTTCTCCTCCTCTCCTCTTTTTTCTTCTTCTTCTTCCTCCTTTCTTTTCCTCTTCTTCTTCTCCTCCTCTCCTCTTTTTTCTTCTTCTTCTTCCTCTTCTTCTTTTTTCTTCTCCTCCTCCTCTTCTTCTTCTTCTTCTTCTCCTGATCTCTTCTTTTTCTCTTTTTCTTCTTTCCTAAAACTAAACTAAACCTAAACCTAAAACTAAAAAAACAGAAAAAGAAAAAAACTAAATCTAAACCTAAAACTAAACTAAAACTAAACCTATAAACCTAAAAACTAATCCTAAAACTAAAACTAAATCTAAATTAAACATAAACCTAAAACTAAAAAAACAGAAAAAAGGAAAAAAAAAAGGAAGAAGCCACCTGCAGGGTGGAGGAGGGGGGCGGTCGGCCTGGGGCGAGGCGGCCGCCTGCGGCCCACGGCCGGGGCCGGCCGGCGCGGGGGCGCGGCGCCCAGACGGCCGGGCGGCGGGGGCGCCCGCGACGGGCGATTACGGCGCGGGAGCGCTGACCGCCGCGCGGGGCGCATGGCGCGCGGGCGGTCGACGTGCGAGATGTGCGAGAAAAGAGAGAGAGGGGGGTGTGGGGCGCGGCCCCGTTAACGTTACGTGGGGCCTCCCTCTTTGCCGTCCGCGGCACTTTGCCGTCCGCCTTCTTGCTCTTTGCCGTCCGCTAGCGGACGGTAAAGAGGGGGCCCCGTTAGGTTTTTTTTTGCAGTTCGTCAGTGGGGCCCCTCCCTCTTTGCCGTCCGCTAGCGAACGGCAAAGAACTGGCTGATGGCAAACTTGGTCTTTGCCATCAGCCAGTTCTTTTTCGTCCGCTTTTTGGAAGCTGATGGCAAAGAGCTTCTTTGCCGTCCGCTAGCGGACGGCAAAGAACTGGCAGATGGCAAACTAGCTGATTCCAGTAGTGTTTGGAACTTGCCTAAAATTGAGGAGTCATACCAATGGGCACGAGTGGGTTACCCACGTCCGTATTGATGAGAATCCCGTAATAAGGGGGACACGATCTTTGCTTCGACAAGACGTGTTGTACGCCCCCGATTTAATCGTACACTAATCATACACGCAAACGTGTACGATCAAGATCAGGGACTCACGGGAAGATATCACAACACAACTCTACAAATAAAAATAAGTCATACAAGCATCATATTACAAGCCAGGGGCCTCGAGGGCTCGAATACAAGAGCTCGATCACAGACGGGTCAGCGGAAGCAACAATATCTGAGTACAGACATAAGTTAAACAAGTTTGCCTTAAGAAGGCTAGCACAAACTGGGATACAGATCGAAAGAGGCGCAGGCCTCCTGCCTGGGATCCTCCTAAACTACTCCTGGTCGTCGTCAGCGGGCTGCACGTAGTAGTAGGCACCTCCCGAGTAGTAGGAGTCGTCGTCGAAGGTGGCGTCTGGCTCCTGGGCTCCAACATCTGGTTGCGACAACCAGGTAGAAGGGATAGGGGAAAAGAGGGAGAAAGCAACCGTGAGTACTCATCCAAAGTACTCGCAAGCAAGGAGCTACACTACATATGCATGGGTAAATGTGTAAAGGGCCATATCGGTGGACTGAACTGCAGAAAGCCAGAATAAGAGGGGGATAGCTAATCCTGTCGAAGACTATGCTTCTGGCCACCTCCACTCTTGCAGCATGTAGAAGAGAGTAGACTGAAGTCCTCCAAGTAGCATCGCATAGCATAAACCCTAACCGATGATCCTCCCCTCGTCGCCCTGTGAGAGAGCGATCACCGGTTGTATCTGGCACTTGGAAGGGTGTGTTTTATTAAGTATCCGGTTCTAGTTGTCATAAGGTCAAGGTACAACTCCAAGTCGTCCTGTTACCGAAGATCACGGCTATTCGAATAGATTAACTTCCCTGCAGGGGTGCACCACATATCCCAACACGCTCGATCCCATTTGGCCGGACACACTTTCCTGGGGTCATGCCCGGCCTCGGAAGATCAACACGTCGCAGCCCCACCTAGGCACAACAGAGAGGTCAGCACGCCGGTCTAAATCCTATGGCGCAGGGGTCTGGGCCCATCGCCCTTTGCACACCTGCACGTTGCGAACGCGGCCGGAAGCAGAACTAGCCCCCTTAATACAAGAGCAGGCTTACGGTCCAATCCGGCGCGCGCCACTCAGTCGCTGACGTCACGAAGGCTTCGGCTGATACCACGACGTCGAGTGCCCATAACTGTCCCCGCGTAGATGGTTAGTGCGTATAGGCCAGTAGCCAGACTCAGATCAAATACCAAGATCTCGTTAAACGTGTTAAGTATCTACGAACGCCGACCAGGGCCAGGCCCACCTCTCTCCTAGGTGGTCTCAACCTGCCCTGTCGCTCCGCCACAAGTAACAGTCGGGGGCCGTCGGGAACCCAGGCCCACCTCTACCGGGATGGAGCCACCTGCCCCTTCAGCCCCCATCTCCGAACAGTATCACAGGTAAGGTAACTGTGTAAAGTATATTGTATATGCCCGTGATCACCTCCCGAAGTGATCACGGCCCAGTAGTATAGCATGGCAGACGGACAAGAGTGTAGGGCCACTGATGGAACACTAGCATCCTATACTAAGCAGTAGGATAGCAGGTAATGGTAACAACAGTATAGCATAGGCTATGCATCAGGATAGGAATAACGGAAAGCAGTAACATGCTACACTACTCTAATGCAAGCAGTATAGAGAAGAGTAGGCGATATCTGGTGATCAAAGGGGGCTTGCCTGGTTGCTCTGGCAAGAGAGAGGGGTCGTCAACACTGTAGTCGTACTGGGTAGCAGGGCGTCGGTCTCGGTGTCTAGCGAGAAAAGAGGGGGAGAAACAATAAATATAATGCAAACAGCTGCATAATATGCATGAACATGACAAAACGTGATGCTAGGTGTGCCCTAACGCGGTACGAGCCGGTGAGGATAACACGATCCGATAGTATAAGTCCCGGGGGAAACACGTAAGTATTCCGTGTTTCGTTCGGACAGATGAACGGAGGGGGAAAGTTGCGTGTTCGCTATGCTAGGGATGCGTGGCGGACGAACGGGCTGCGTATCCGGATTCTTCTCGTCGTTCTGAGCAACTTTCATGTACAAAGTATTTTCATCCAATATACGGTTTATTTTATATTAATTTTCTAAAGTTTTAATTCATTTTTAGAATTAACAGACTTAATTAAAATAAAAACAGGTTTACTGCATCAGCATGACATCATCATGATGTCAGCAGTCAACAGTGTGTTTGACTGGGTCAACTAACGTGTGGGTCCTGATTGTCATAGACTACTATCTAATTATTTGTTAACATTTAATTAGCAGGTTTAATTATAGTTAATTAGTTAACTAAACAGTGTTAATTAAGTTAATTGAAATTACATAATTAATTAAGTTTTATTTATTTAATTAATTCTTTTTATTAATTTAATTATATATATATTTTGTTTATTAATAACTTTAAAAAACGTTCTGTGGGCGGGGCGTGGGCCCCGTTTGGCAGTGGCCCAAAGGGCCTTAGCAGGGCGGGCACACGGGTTACGGGCACGGGCGCCCGATGGGGCGAGCCCAGGCGACGGGCGCCGGGCGCCCGACAGAGCATCCAGGGCAGCAGTGTGGCGCCGCAGCCGCCGACGAGTGGAGCGATGCAGCGCAGCACCGACGGAGGATGCGGGACGTCGGCGATCGGCGCTGGAGCGGAGCTAAGCGAGCGCGTGACCGACGTGGGAGGAGCCGTGCGAGCGAACTTGCGCGAGCGGCGCGGGGGGTGCGGTCAAGCGCCGGCCGGAGGCGAGGCAAGGCGAGGCTCGAGGCGACGCGGCAGCAGCGCAGTAGCATACACGCGCGGGGTGGGGGGAGGGCGATGCGCCAGCGGCGATGGACCGAGCGCGGCCCGCAGGGGCCGCGGCGAGGGGCGGCGCGTGTGTGCGCAGGCACAAGAAGCAGGAGGGGCCGAAGCGGGGCGAGGCCACGGTGAGCGCAGGCCGCCGTGAGCGCGGTCCGGGGCAGGCGCGGGCGAGCGCCGGCGTGAGGGCACGGGAAGGAGGAGGACCGGGGTCCTTACTGGGATTGCAAGGCACGGGCAATGGGCGCGGGGTGGAGGAAGGAGACGTCGAGGAGACGGTGTGCGACGGGCGGCGTCCGGGTCGAGGTGGCGACGGCGTAGGGCGCACCGGCGGGGAGCACTCCGGGCGGCGGCAGTTGGCGAAGGGGGGGGCACGGAGGAGAGTGGGAGGGGCGGCGCCGGCGTCGGGCCTGATCCCGATTGGATCAGGGGAGAGGGAGTGGGGGCGCGAGTGGGGGGGAGTGGGTAGTGGGGGTGGGTAGGGTTAGAGTTTCGGTGGATAGGGCCATATAGGCCAGGGAGGTGCGCGATGGGCCGGCCCAGTTGGGCCAAGGGGTCCAGTGGGGGGTCTCCTTTACCTTTTTTTGGTTAGTTTCCTTTTCTATTTTTGTGTTTTCTTTTCCTTTTATTTATTCTTTCCTGCTTTATTGTAGTTGCATTCTATTTTAGTAGTTGCATTCTATTTTAGTAAAACATACACTTAGTATCTAAATTAGTATTACAACCTAGTCCATAGTCACAAAAAGTCTAGACCCCTAATAACTTAGTTTGACATTTTATTAATTATAAAAGTTATTCAAATAATCATTTTTACTACTGTTTTATTCATCTCATAGTATTTAAACATTTTATACATGTGTGGTTTTTTCCCCATAATTATCTATGCAATATTTGGTTCAGTCCGAACATTTTAGTTTTAATATTTGAAAACTTTTATTGTTTGCCTATTTTTGAATTTGAATTTGAATCGGTTTCAAACTAACTCGAGATTAGCAACTATAAACGAGGTGACGTGGTATCATTAGCAGAGGATCACTGTAGCTTAATTATCCGGGCATCACAATTCTCCTCCACTACAAGAAATCTCGTCCCGAGATTTAAGAGGTAGAGAAGGGGGGAAAGGTCTAGTTACGGAATGCTAACGGATCTCCTCGCTCTTGGTTCCTCTTCTCGAAGTGGGCGATCCATTATATTGATGTCTTCCCTTTTGTGCCCCAACTCATCAAGATGAAGTCGGCATCTTTTCTTCGGGGGGTTCCATCGTACTTACAAAAGAATAAAGGGGTATTCCGGGAGAACGAACCTGTACAAGGTTGACTATCTGGTCGATAACATCGGGGACGGTGGCAGAAAGTAACTCTCGAATTGAAACTTAAGAAAATATCAAGAGCAAAGTAATGAGGTTTCATGGGATGTTTCGAGCGAGCAGGCAACCGTTTGATGCCTGAAACAGGGCTCGAAAGGGGCTCAAAGCAATGGGAATAAGTGTTGCGTCTGATACCAGAATAGATCTCTAAGCAGGTGGCCCGTGAAGTACATATGAAGTCAAGCGCGAGGAGTAACTTTGACAATAGGTTGTACAGGAGAGTCAGGTTTCGATCCTGTGGAACTATGGGTTATGGGCCCACCATGTGGGTTAAAAGTATGAAGGGCGAGGACATCTTGCACGATCATGTGAGCAAGGCATGTCAGAGGATAGTCCGTCGGTTAAGTCGGCAACAACATCGGTACCAAGGGCGAGGGACGAAGAGAACCATTCTCCTGCTCGTTGAAATGAGGCGGACCAATAGGAAAAGTTCTCGTCCATCGGTGGTTACCGAATGTCATCAACAATCGCAACAGGGTCTTGCGGACAGAGTGGTACAACGAGGTGTTTACATAAGCAGGGAAATATTACTGCTTATATATTACAGATCACAAAGAGGTTTAAACAAACCAATGGAAGGAAAATGTGATCATCAGATCAAACAGAACAGTGGAAAGGATAATGTGTTTGACACATATACCAGGGGTATACCCTTCCCAAGGACAAGCAGAGCATGATATCCATGACAGGATATAATGTAGAAAACCTTTTAGGTAGGGGAGAGAAATTTCATGACATTATCCATACAACGATGTTTGGATAATTTGATTAAGAAAATTTAGCTTTGTGCTTCAAGTGTTCTTATCGATGATAGGGGTACCACATACATGCTTCGAGATAGCACTGACATGGTCTTCAAACAAAGGTCGGGCTTTGGATATACAAAGGATTCATCAGGAACAATTTATAAAGAAAGTCATTCCATTTCCTCATGGAAGAATGGTTAACCTTGCTAAAAAGGAAACTAAAACATTAGGTCCTCCGGTCAGGTGGGCTAGGCATGACATCACCTTACCGGGTCATATAAGGACCAATGATATGTCTCTTGAAAAATGTTCCAACCATCATATCTGACCAAGATTTAGATCTGATTGGTGTCAGGATACCTCAGACTCAGGATGCCTGAGAAGAAAAGGTGCAACACAATTGACGAGACGACATTGTAAGATTCTCGGGAAATGTACTATGGTAGCGAGTTCCGAAACAAGAGTTCATCATTAAAACCAAGGAGAGGATGAAGAGATGGCTGATGAACTCAGCGACAATTCATTGAGATTTTCAAAAGATGGATTTCCACACTTATGTGAACAAGGAGATAACATTTGTCGGATCAAATGATATAAGGGTGTATGCTCGAGGAAAACATTCACAATAAGCATTGGTTGAAAAGTGCATCCAAAATATGGCCTTAGGTAGCATGACCAATGTTAGAAAGGTGATTCAACAACCAATAGTCTAAGAATGAATTATCGACCATTAACTTGAAAGCAATAGGGTTGCTAGAAACACGAACAAGTTTGTGTTGAACGGAAGGCAATAAAGTGGTCGATGATAACACAAATCATCGAGGGCAAGGAGGGTACTTCTCATCATGAATTCAATTGATATCCTGGAAGGGGTCAAAATGTTGATGATGATCACGACACATTTGTCGAGAGGTTTCATGAGGATGTAATCGATCAGCGATGACATCAAGTCAAAGGAATGATGAAGTAAGAGGTCAATGGAAGCACAGATACAACACAAACTCGAAATCAAGCTTGCTTTTCAAGGTGAAATGATATGACAAGGAAAATCGACGTAAGCTTAGCTCATCATCGAAGTGGTGCTCCGAGAATAAGGACCAGGTAGCACAGTTAAAATCACCACGACAATGATATAGCCATACAGGCTAGGAATGGCGTGGTCGGGTACAAACTCGTACTTAAAGAAGATTATCAAGTGTCGTTGAACCGTAGTGCAGGCTCGGTTCAGTTATCGGTGGTTTTGAGTGTTTAACGACTCAGAGCCCGTGAAAACTTGGAATCAGTGGGAATGTAGCACTTGATGAAGAACTCATAAGAAGCTATGCAGTTCCATGACAATCTCGAGGTACCAGGGGGTAATACTCGACGACGGATCAAAGTAGAGGTTGGACTGGGGTATTGCTCTATAGAAGACAGGTGCTTAAACTTGCATGAGAAATGGTATTTAAAGGAGATCATGGTCGGAACCACGATTGCCAAAGGCCAGATCCCAGATATAAGCTGAACTTATACCAAGGGAGTAATTAATTTAAGAGAAGCTTTAATGATAAGATCTACATCGTGTCCATGGGCATGAACACAAAGTTCAAGGTCGACTCCCGCTTCTTCAATGCATAACCTTACATTTACCTCCCCTTTTCGAAGTTGTAGTGCTGAAAAGTTATCTGACGAAGCGTCAGCAGGGTATAACCCGCATAACTTTCGAGGTCACACAAATTAAGGAAGGCATAGGTTCAATCCGTCAGGGTATCGTGGAAACATATACCACAAGCTTTGAGAGTAAATATTACCAGCTCGAAAGCAGAGCATGGTTGGCAAAAGGAGAGGATACAAATTACCAAAGGCATTATGTATCGGAGAAAGAACTCACAAGGTGATTAATTATGAAGGACATTGTCGGATAATAATCCAATAGTGGATACGGTGATCCACAATGGAGTTGATGTGAGTATCGATACCCAATCAGAGGAAGAAAGAATGCAAATGCATCGTTTTACAGAACATCTGAATAATTCAACGTTTAAATAACAAAGGATTTATGATTCTCAAATCAAGGGATCAGGAGCAAACGCTCTGATCAAGGACGGACAAGTTGAATAGACTTAGGGGTACAATCGATGGCAATCTGATTGGCCGAGGACCAGCTCACGTTTTAAATGACATCTGAGCTGGAAGGATGAATTCTATGATCTGAGTGAGGATTGCGAGCATTCGCAACATATTGAGTCAATGGACTCAAAATGATATTGACAAAGGTTGCCAATAAGATTACTATACTTATGGGATTAACCATAATGCAAGCAAGCAAGAATTTCAGGAGCAATAGGTTGCTCAGGATTTTCGGAAGACCGAATGGTATTTCGAAGAATTTTGTGAACTGCATGAATATCTGGGGATGAGCGGATACTCGATAAGTGCGAGTAATTATCCGTAGTGGTATGCATGTGGCAAAGAACTGCAAGGCAGTAGGCACAAAGTATTCTCGGGGTATCTTATAATAACAAGATCGACTGGGAATAAAAGTAAGCACGACAGGTCTAAATACTTACCCATAGGGATATTTTGGTGGTAGGGAATTGCAAAAGCAATGGCATAAGGTTTTGGGAGAACATCGGAGAGTATTGTCAGAACCTTCTGTTGAAGCAGTCGATCATCTATAATGAAGGGGCTCTTCGGCAGGAAGTGGTAACGAGAACCTAGAGTTAGATTTTAGCAAAATCATTTAACCCGAGAAGGAGAGAGTCAGAATCCCAGAGTATAGACGAGGAATAAAAGATCCTAATACCACCCAATGGCGACATGGGCCCGTAAGGCACACAGCCATGTTAGTAAAAGTTTTGTAATGATTAGACTCAACTTCGGCCAAGGAGTGTGGAAGGGGAATTCCTACAGGCAGTCGGCTCTGATACCAACTTGTGACGCCCCCGATTTAATCGTACACTAATCATACACGCAAACGTGTACGATCAAGATCAGGGACTCACGGGAAGATATCACAACACAACTCTACAAATAAAAATAAGTCATACAAGCATCATATTACAAGCCAGGGGCCTCGAGGGCTCGAATACAAGAGCTCGATCATAGACGAGTCAGCAGAAGCAACAATATCTGAGTACAGACATAAGTTAAACAAGTTTTCCTTAAGAAGGCTAGCACAAACTGGGATGCAGATCGAAAGAGGCGCAGGCCTCCTGCCTGGGATCCTCCTAAACTACTCCTGGTCGCCGTCAGCGGGCTGCACGTAGTAGTAGGCACCTCCCGAGTAGTAGGAGTCGTCGTCGAAGGTGGCGTCTGGCTCCTGGGCTCCAACATCTGGTTGCGACAACCAGGTAGAAGGGATAGGGGGAAAAGAGGGAGAAAGCAACCGTGAGTACTCATCCAAAGTACTCGCAAGCAAGGAGCTACACTACATATGCATGGGTAAATGTGTAAAGGGCCATATCGGTGGACTGAACTGCAGAAAGCCAGAATAAGAGGGGGATAGCTAATCCTGTCGAAGACTATGCTTCTGGCCACCTCCATCTCGCAGCATGTAGAAGAGAGTAGACTGAAGACCTCCAAGTAGCATCGCATAGCATAACCCTAACCGATGATCCTCCCCTCGTCGCCCTGTGAGAGAGCGATCACTGGTTGTATCTGGCACTTGGAAGGGTGTGTTTTATTAAGTATCCGGTTCTAGTTGTCATAAGGTCAAGGTACAACTCCAAGTCGTCCTCTTACCGAAGATCACGGCTATTCGAATAAATTAACTTCCCTGCAGGGGTGCACCACATAACCCAACACGCTCGATCCCATTTGGCCGGACACACTTTCCTGGGTCATGCCCGGCCTCGGAAGATCAACACGTCGCAGCCCTACCTAGGCACAACAGAGAGGTCAGCACGCCGGTCTAAATCCTATGGCGCAGGGGTCTGGGCCCATCGCCCTTTGCACACCTGCATGTTGCGAACGCGGCCGGAAGCAGAACTAGCCCCCTTAATACAAGAGCAGGCTTACGGTCCAATCCGGCGCGCGCCACTCAGTCGCTGACGTCACGAAGGCTTCGGCTGATACCACGACGTCGAGTGCCCATAACTGTCCCCGCGTAGATGGTTAGTGCGTATAGGCCAGTAGCCAGACTCAGATCAAATACCAAGATCTCGTTAAACGTGTTAAGTATCTGCGAACGCCGACCAGGGCCAGGCCCACCTCTCTCCTAGGTGGTCTCAACCTGCCCTGTCGCTCCGCCTCAAAGTAACAGTCGGGGGCCGTCGGGAACCCAGGCCCACCTCTACCGGGATGGAGCCACCTGCCCCTTCAGCCCCCATCTCCGAACAGTATCACAGGTAAGGTAACTGTGTAAATTATATTGTATATGCCCGTGGTCACCTCCCGAAGTGATCACGGCCCAGTAGTATAGCATGGCAGACGGACAAGAGTGTAGGGCCACTGATGGAACACTAGCATCCTATACTAAGCAGTAGGATAGCAGGTAATGGTAACAACAGTATTAGCAAGGATAGGCTATGCATCAGGATAGGAATAACGGAAAGCAGTAACATGCTACACTACTCTAATGCAAGCAGTATAGAGAAGAGTAGGCGATATCTGGTGATCAAAGGGGGGGCTTGCCTGGTTGCTCTGGCAAGAGAGAGGGGTCGTCAACACTGTAGTCGTACTGGGTAGCAGCGGCGTCGGTCTCGGTGTCTAGCGAGAGAAGAGGGGGAAGAAACAATAAATATAATGCAAACAGCTGCATAATGATGCATGACATGACAAAACGTGATGCTAGGTGTGCCCTAACGCGGTACGAGGTGGTACCGGTGAAGGGGGAAAACATCCGGAAAGTATTCCCGGTGTTTCGCGTTTTCGGACAGATGAGCCGGAGGGGGAAAGTTGCGTGTTCGCTATGCTAGGGATGCGTGGCGGACGAACGGGCTGCGTATCCGGATTCGTCTCGTCGTTCTGAGCAACTTTCATGTACAAAGTATTTTCATCCGATATACGGTTTATTTTATATTAATTTTCTAAAGTTTTAATTCATTTTTGGAATTAACAGATTTAATTTAAATAAAAACAGGTTTACTGCATCATCATGACATCATCATGATGTCAGCAGTCAACAGTGTGTTTGACTGGGTCAACTGACGTGTGGGTCCTGATTGTCATAGACTACTATCTAATTATTTGTTAACATTTAATTAGCAGGTTTAATTATAGTTAATTAGTTAACTAAACAGTGTTAATTAAGTTAATTGATTAATTACATAATTAATTAAGTTTTATTTATTTAATTAATTCTTTTTATTAATTTAATTATATATATATTTTGTTTATTAATAATTTTAAAAAAACGTTCTGTGGGCGGGGCGTGGGCCCCGTTTGGCAGTGGCCCAAAGGGCCTTAGCAGGGCGGGCACACGGGTTACGGGCACGGGCGCCCGATGGGGCGAGCCCAGGCGACGGGCGCCGGGCGCCCGACAGGGGAGGCATCCGGGGCAGCAGTGTGGCGCCGCAGCCGCCGACGAGTGGAGGCGGGCAGCCGCAGCCACCGACGAGTGGAGGGATGCGGGAGGACGTGCGGCGATCGGCGCCGGAGCGGAGCTAAGGCGAGCGTCGATGACGGACACGGGAGGAGGCGTGCGAGCGGGACTTGCGCGAGCGGCGCGGGTGGTGCGGTCAAGCGCCGGCCGGAGGCGAGGCAAGGCGAGCGAGCGTGCGCGGCAGCAGCGCAGTAGCATACACGCGCGGGGTGGGGGGAGGGCGATGCGCCAGCGGCGATGGACGAGCGCGGCCCGCAGGGGCCGCGGCGGGGGCGGCGCGTGTGTGCGCGGGCACAAGAAGCAGGAGGGGCCGAAGCGGGGCGAGGCCACGGTGAGCGCGGGCCGCCGTGAGCGCGGTCGGGGCAGGCGCGGGCGAGCGCCGGCGTGAGGGCACGGGAAGGAGGAGGACCGGGGTCCTTACTGGGATTGCAAGGCACGGGCAATGGGCGCGGGGTGGAGGAAGGAGACGTCGAGGAGGACGGTGTGCGACGGGGCGGCGTCCGGGTCGAGGTGGCGACGGCGTAGGGCGCACCGGCGGGGAGGGCACTCCGGGCGGCGGCAGTTGGCGAAGGGGGGGGCACGGAGGAGAGTGGGAGGGGCGGCGCCGGCGTCGGGCCTGATCCCGATTGGATCAGGGGAGAGGGAGTGGGGGCGCGAGTGGGGGGGAGTGGGTAGTGGGGGTGGGTAGTGGTTTAGGGTTTCGGTGGATAGGGCCATATAGGCCAGGGAGGTGCGCGATGGGCCGGCCCAGTTGGGCCAAGGGGTCCAGTGGGGGGTCTCCTTTTACCTTTTTTTTGGTTAGTTTCCTTTTCTGTTTTTGTGTTTTCTTTTCCTTTTATTTATTCTTTCCTGCTTTATTGTAGTTGCATTCTATTTTAGTAAAACATACACTTAGTATCTAAATTAGTATTACAACCTAGTCCATAGTCACAAAAAGTCTAGACCCCTAATAACTTAGTTTGACATTTTATTAATTATAAAAGTTATTCAAATAATCATTTTTACTACTGTTTTATTCATCTCATAGTATTTAAACATTTTATACATGTGTGGTTTTTTCCCCATAATTATCTATGCAATATTTGGTTCAGTCCGAACATTTTAGTTTTAATATTTGAAAACTTTTATTGTTTGCCTATTTTTGAATTTGAATTTGAATCGGTTTCAAACTAACTCGAGATTAGCAACTATAAACAAGGTGACGTGGTATCATTAGCAGAGGATCACTGTAGCTTAATTATCCGGGCGTCACACGTGTCAAGAAAACCGCCTCGCAATATGTGCAGTGTTGGTTGAGAAAAGCGGTTCGAATAATGACCGGGTCGTGACATGATGTCATGCTGTCGAAACGTGTCAGCAGATTAGATTTGTGGAAATATTATTCTCTCTACGGTGGTATGTGGAACTTGTTTTGCAGAGCCGGACACTATCCTTGTGTTCAAAAATCTTCTATGGAGTATTCGGAGGAGGAACCCGCCTTGCAATGCCAAAGAAATCTACGCGCCGGACTCATCGTCATTGTAGCCGGGTTCAGGGGCTACTGAGGGAGTCCTGGATTAGGGGGTCTCCGGACAGCCGGACTATATCCTTTGGCCGGACTGTTGGACTATGAAGATACATGATTGAAGAATTCGTCCATTGTCCGGATGTGACTTTCCTTGGCGTGGAAGGCAAGCTTGGCAATACGGATATGTAGATCTCCTCCCTTGTAACCGACTTTGTGTAACCCTAGCCCCCTCCGGTGTCTATATAAACTGGAGGGTTTAGTCAAGATACAATCATACCATAGGCTAGCTTCTAGGGTTTAGCCTCTACGATCTCGTGGTAGCTCAACTCTTGTAATACTCATATCATCAAGAACAATCAAGCAGGACATAGGGTATTACCTCCATCAAGAGGGCCCGAACCTGGGTAAACATCGTGTCCCCTGCCTCCTGTTACCATCCGCCTTAGACGCACAGTTTGGGACCCCCTACCCGAGATCCGCCGGTTTTGACACCGACACTCTCCCTCGAAGCTCTACTGTATCGTGAGTTCACGAGACATTATCGAGCCGAACGTGTGCAGATCGCGGAGGTGCCGTATCTTTGGTACTAGATCGTCCGATTGTGAAGACGTACGATTACATCAACTGCGTTGTCATAACGCTTCCGCTTACGGTCTAGGAGGGTACGTGGACGATACTCTCCCCTCATGTTGCTATGCATGACCATGATCTTGCGTGTGCGTAGGAATTTTTTGTGAAATTACTGCGTTCCCCAATAGTGGCATCTGAACCAGGTTTATGCGTAGATGTTACTAGCAAAAGACCCGTGCGTTGCAACGGGAGAAAACATTGACTACGTTGCAACAGAAGAAAAAGAATAATTCTTTTTTTATATTCCTACCTTACCTTAATAATGTGAATTAAAAGAATGACTTAATTGAATAATGCAAAAAAATGTTGAATAATGTATGAAAATGCATGGAATAGACGTTAGTACAAGTATTTTATTTTATATAAAAAGGAAAAAAGTATGTGTTTCCCTCCAGCCGGTAGGGCTGTCAACAAAGCTCGGACTCAATGTACTGTTTAGTGCTCCATTAACTTATTTTTTAGTGTATCATGCTGGATTAACTATATGCTTAAATTTGAGTTCAACCTGCTTGCCTCGTTCGGCGGCCTGGCCAAAAATCACACTTTCAAGGTCAATGCAAGATGGCCACTTTGACTGGTTGATATGTTAAATAGAGAACATGTAATTTCCAATAGATCATGATGTATTGTGCTCTAAATTTGTACTATTTCTTCATTGGTTGCTTATTTGTGATTGGTAAAACAACTATTATAGCCTATAGCTTAAGGGCATCTACAATGCTACTCTTGTGCAGACGCCTAGAGTAAACATCAAAAAAATTAAGAAAAAGTAAGTGCCTTCTTCTCCAATGTTAGACGCTTATCACGGGCTCTAAATACGTAGGGCCGGCTCCCGGTTTCTTAAATCGCATGTCCAGGAAAAAAGCAAGCGCTCGATGCATCTATTGGCATCAATGCGGCATCAGGCGCTGGGACCAAATAACGTAGCTGGCGATCTATCGGAAAATAAATCCTAGTGTCCACCATTGGCGCCTAGCATTGGGGATGCCCTAAGAGACATGCAATCTGTATATATCCGGTATCAAGTCGCACAAATAAATTTATTTGTAGCTTAATGCATATATAATCTGCCGGAAAACATATATGATTATCTGAAAGATGTGGTACACATATATTCGTATGAAAAAGGCACTGCCTTTGGCTCAGTTAATCCATTTATAGACATATATTCAAACAGAAGAGTACATGTACATTTTGTGTGCCCCTTGTATGATTTTTAAACGGTGTCTATGCTGAACAATAGCTTTGAATACATAATTCAATTCCAAAAAATACAGTCAACATACAGAGGGATTGTGGTTTGAAGTTGCAGTATAGTAGACCAAATGTAATGCAAGGCACGCTTGACCTAAAAAGGTTTTTTTTGCGGGTGATCTAAAAAGGTTATGTTAGTAATGAAAAAATATGGGCGGCGGCATGCAAGAAAATTTTGTAGTAATGTATGTCTATTGGGTGGGATTAGGATTAGACCACCGCTTCCTATTAGGTGTAAGATGCTCCCCTTTCTCAGTTTCTTCTAACCAAGTAAGCCGATTGGTTAGTGCGATTCGGTCCTCAACAGAAAATGGAGTCTCTTCCTTCAACAAAAGAAATGATTTATGACCTGAAAATATAACCAATAAACAATGAGTGAATACTTATCTTTATTTAAAGGGATATAAATTGTGGTTCTTTGATTGCTCTACCCATTACTCTGACCACTTACATTAAGCATCTATCACAGATATATATGTATCATGGTTTCCAAAAGCTATTCCCCAAGTGGATACAGCAATAAGAAGCCAGGGGGTGAATCATTATCTTTTAGCATGGACACCATGATGTTTCAACGTTCTGTCATTGCATTGAACAGGAAAGAGCCTTCTTGGCAGAGGTGCATCACTATTACCTTCGGCATAGCGAATATTGCCACTGAACAACACTCATAATGCCAAGATAGAAATATTATTATAAGGTATGCTAATTCAAGTGGTCGTCAATAGCAAGAGAAACAGTGTGTTGTATCACTGTTGTTATATATCTGAAATCTCAGTGCACATCACATATATATTTTCTAGCAATACCAAGCTTTGATCTCAAACAGAACATATCCACGTTACCCTCGGGATAACTGAACAACAATACCTGACAGTGGGTCACTCAGTTGAGTCCATCCATCTTGGCACCAAATCGAAAGTTCCGGGTAGCTCCAGCTTGCCAAATAAAATCTGAATGATTATGATTTATGCACCTAGGTGATATCCCTGTGCAGATCATAATGGTTATACTGTGCGTGTTACCAACTTTGCTAGCCACATCACAGGTATTTACACCTAAAGGGTTAAAGGACAAAATATTCAGCACTTACTATGAGTAAAGGAAAATCCTAAAAATTATATCTATGGACTTGCAAAGACAATCAAGAGCAAAGGCTGATGTGAAAGCTTACATTCGGTGTATATATGACTCATCTTATTCCACCGAATTGTCACTGATAGCACAAACATTGTAATTTGGAACTAACTGGACAGAAAAATATGATGCAAATTTATGTCCTCTCGCATGAAACATATCATTACAGCTGCAAAATCATGTCATGGAATAGAAGCTACCATTAATCATGTTCGTGCAAGAGGCTGCAAAAACTCTACCTATATACTCCCTTTGAATCACCCTGGCAGCAGCCAAGCCCTCTGCCGTTCCGCCAGCTGTGAAGCCACCATGGTCCACCTTGAGTTTTTGCATGGTTCATCTTCTCTGTGCTGAACACGTTGGAGATGAGATTCTTCTGCCTTCTCTGCTTTTGGAAAAAAACATAAAAGGCCTACAGATCAAACCGTCATATATATGCCACTTCAGTTTCTATAATTTATTGATTCTCTTAAAATTAAATGATGTTTTGTCATCTCGTGTTTGTTAAAATATATAATCAATTGCAAGGGATTATAGGCCGGATGTATGATTTTTATTTATGTTTGGCTGCTGCACAGTCATTACCAGTTGCATGGATAGCCGGCTAGTCAATGGACGGAAAGCTACATAAGCAGGATGCCGCTTTGCAAGTTTACTCGTGCATCAATGAACCATTGAATAAATGAAATCTATCCACATATCCAGGTCTATGGTAGGAGCCTAGAGAGGCACGCCAACAAGAATTGATTGCCAACGCCAAGGAACTGCAAGCTTGACACTGGTGAGCTGCACGCCCGCGGTACAGAACCGCATGCCAACGAGCTAAACCAACACCGCGCTGTCAGCTGCATGTGCTGCCCAAACCACACTCACAGACCTGGATGTCGTGGAGAATTGGATCCGAGGTAGGAGCAAGAACAACACATGGCCACCAGCCAGATTGCCCCACCGATGAACTGCACTGCACACACACAACAACACTGAATCTGCTAGCACGCAGTACTGAACTACACATATCCCGTGAAACAGGGAGCTGAACTGAAAACTTAACCTTAAATTGCACAAATCAAACTTTTGCCACTGCACCGAACTGCAACTCCCGTGATGCCTGAACGCAAGCAGCGTGGCCGATGCACTGCACCTGGAGTATTGCACGCACACGAAACAAATTGCAAGTCCGCGCCGGCTGGGATTTTCACCGTGAGATGGCCGACATCTTCACTGCGGTCCACCATGTGGGTGGGTGTCGTGGAGGTGACAGCCAGAGGAAGGTGGTGGACCACCTGCTCACCTCCTTAACAGAGAAGTGAGCGACATGTGAGCTGCGCATGCTCGCATGTGAGGAAGAAGGGACGAGGGGAACGGCCCATCCAGTCACAGCGGCGTGGTCCATGAGCCTGGCTTCCAGCGCCAAACTGCGGAGAGAGGGGGGATCTCTCCTACGGCTCAAGGTAGAAGAAGGTGGTAGATGGCCGGGGACGACCGGATCTAGCGCTGTAGGCGGTGGTTGGCGCCGCAGCGCTCCGCGGTGGCCGGATCCGGCGCTGGTGGCCATACGCGGGAGGAGCGCAATAGCGCGGGTGGTGGAAGGGGTCGGGTCGCGCTGCTAGGTAGGGGCGGCAGGTGGCGCGGAGTTTCTGGGCTGCCGGTGAGATGTGGTGGGAGGCGGTGGAGGTTGGGGCGGCACGAGGGAGGCCGGGGAGGAACCGCACGGGAGAAGGAAACTCTGGGTCGGGCGCTCCGCGGGCACTGGTGGTGGCGGCTGCGGCACTCGGGCCTGGGCGGGTCGGATCTGGGCTTGAAACGTTTTCTCACTTTAAAAAGGACCGCGGGTTTAATACCAAAAACCACAAGGACTTTTCTGCAAAATTGGTGACGACGTACGACCAGAAACAATAGCTGGTTTATTATTAGAGGAAGATATGCATGAGTAGAACACAAAGGAGTTGTGGGCGTGGGTATATATATATTGATTTCTTCACTAGTTGATTCTTGATTCAGCGGCATTATTGGATGAAGCGGCCCAGACCGACATTATGCTACGCTTACGCGAGACTAGTTCTACCGACGTGCTTCGCACATAGGTGGCTAGTTGGTGTCTATTTCCAGCTTTAGTTGAATCGGATTCAATGAACATGGTTCTTTCTGAAGATCAAAAAGCAATCACTATACCGCGTTGTGGTTTTTGATGCGTAGGTAAGAACGGTTCTTGCTCAGCCCGTAGCAGCCACGTAAAACTTGCAACAACAAAGTAGAGGACGTCTAACTTGTTTTTGCAGGGCATGTTGTGATGTGATATGGTCAAGACATGATGCTAAATTTTATTGTATGAGATGATCATGTTTTGTAACACAGTTATCGGCAACTGGCAGGAGCCATATGGTTGTCGCTTTATTGTATGAAATGCAATCGCCATGTAATTGCTTTATTTTATCACTAAGCGGTAGCCATAGTCATAGAAGCAATAGTTGGCGAAACGACAATGATGCTTCGATAGGAGATCAAGGTGTCAAGCCGGCGACGATGGTGATCATGACGGTGCTTTGGAGATGGACATCAAAGGCACAAGATGATGATGGCCATATCATATCACTTATATTGATTGCATGTGATTTTTATCCTTTATGCATCTTATTTTGCTTAGTTCAGTGGTAGCATTATAAAATGATCTCTCACTAAATTTCAAGGTATAAGTGTTCTCCCAGAGTATGCACCGTTGCTACAGTTCATCGTGCCGAGACACCACGTGATGATCAGTTGTGATAAGCTCTATGTTCACATACAACGGGTGCAAGCTAGTTTTGCACACACGGAATAGTCGGGTTAAACTTGACGAGCCTAGCATATGCGGATACGGCCTCGGAACACTGGAGACCGAAAGGTCGAGCGTGAATCATATAGTAGATATGATCAACATAGTGATGTTCACCATTGAAAACTACTCCATCTCACGTGATGATCGGACATGGTTTAGTTGATATGGATCACGTGATCACTTAGATGATTATAGATATTTCTATCTAAGTGGGAGTTCTTAAATAATTTAATTAACTGAACTTTAATTTATCATGAACTTAGTACCTGATAGTATTTTGCATGTCTATGTTGTTGTAGATAGATGGCCCGTTCTGTTGTTCCATTGAATTTTAATGCGTTCCTAGAGAAAGCTAAGTTGAAAGATGATGGTAGCAACTACACGGACTGGGTCTGTAACTTGAGGATTATCTTCATTGCTGCACAGAAGAATTACGTCCTGAAAGCACCGCTAGGTAACAAACCCGCTGCAGGAGCAACGCCAAATGTTGTGAACACCTGGCAGAGCAAAGCTGATGAGTACTCGATAGTTCAGTGTGCCATGCTTTACGGCTTAGAACCGGGACTTCACCAACATTTTGAAAGTCATGGAGCATATGAGATGTTCCATGAGTTGAAGTTAATATTTCAAGTAAATGCCCGGATTGAGAGATATGAAGTCTCCAATAAGTTCTACAACTACAAGATGGAGGAGAATAGTTCCGTCAGTCTGGGTACCACAACCACTTGACTCAACTGGGAGTTAATCTTCCTGATGATAGTGTCATTGACAGAGTTCTTCAATCACTGCCACCAAGCTACAAGAGCTTCGTGATGAACTATAATATGAAAGGGATGGATAAGTCGATTCCTGAGCTCTTCGCACTACTAAAGGTTGCAAAGATAGAAATCAAGAAGGAACATCAAGTGTTGATGGTCAATAAGACCACCCGTTTCAAGAAAAAGGGTAAAGGGAAGAAAGGGAACTTCAAGAAGAACAACAAGCCGTTGCTACTCAAGTGAAGAAACCCAAGTCTGGACCTAAGCCTGAGACTGAGTGATTCTACTACAAAGGAACTGGTCACTGGAAGCAGAACCGCCCCAAGTATTTGGCGAGAAGAAGGATGGCAAAGTGAAAGGTATATTTGATATACATGTTATTGATGTGTACCTTACTAATGCTCGCAGTAGTGCCTGGGTATTTAATATTGGTTCAATTGCTAACATTTGCAACTCGAAACAGGGGCTACGGATTAAGTGAAGATTGGCTAAGGACGAGGTGACGATGCGCGTGGGAAATGGTTCCAAAGTCGATGTGATCGCCGTCGGCACGCTACCTCTACATCTACCTTCGGGATTAGTTTTAGACCTAAATAATTGTTATTTGGTGCCAGCGTTGAGCATGAACATTATATCTGGATCTTGTTTAATGCGAGACGGTTATTCATTTAAATAAGAGAATAATGGTTGTTCTATTTATATGAGTAATATCTTTTATGGTCATGCACCCCTGATGAGTGGTCTATTTTTACTAAATCTTGATAGTAGTGATACACATGTTCATAGTATTGAAGCCAAAAGATGCAGAGTTGATAATGATAATGCAACTTATTTGTGGCACTGCCGTTTAGGTCATATTGGTGTACTAGGTACTTGAGAACCATGCCTCATGGGCAAGATGACTAAAACTCCGTTCTCGGGAATAATGGAGCGACCAACAATGTTATTGGAAATCATACATACTGATGTATGTGGTCAAATGAACATTGAAGCTCGCGACGGATATCATTATTTTCTCACCTTCACAGATGATTTGAGAAGATATGGGTATATCTACTTGATGAAACATAAGTCTGAAACATTTGAAATGTTCAAAGAATTTCAGAGTGAAGTGGAAAATCATCGTACCAAGAAAATCAAGTTTCTACGATCTGATCGTGGAGGTGAGTATTTGAGTTATGAGTTTGGACTTCATTTGAAACAATGCGGAATAGTTTCGCAACTCACGCCACATGGAACACCACAATGTAATGGTGTGTCCGAACGTCGTAACCACACTTTACTATATATGATACGATCTATGATGTCTCTCACTGATTTGCCGCTATCATTTTGGGGTTACGCTTTAGAGACAACTGCATTCACATTAAATAGGGCACCATCTAAATCCATCGAGACGACACCTTATGAACTGTGGTTTGGCAAGAAACCCAAGTTGTCATTTCTTAAAGTTTGGGGCTGCGATGCTTATGTGAAAAAGCTTCAACTTGATAAGCTCGAACCCAAATTGGAGAAATGTGTCTTCATAGGATACCCAAAGGAGACTGTTGGGTACACTTTCTATCACAGACCCTAAGGCAAGATATTCGTTGCTAAGAATGGATCCTTTCTAGAGAAGGAGTTTCTCTCAAAAGAAGTGAGTGGGAGGAAAGTAGAACTTGATGAGGTAATTGTACCTTCTCCCTTATTGGAAAGTGGTTCATCACTGAAATCAGTTCCAGTGATTCCTACACCACTAAGTGAGGAAGCTAATGATGATGATCATGAAACTTCTGATCAAGTTACTACCGAACCTCATAGGTCAACCAGAGTAAGATCCGCACCAGAGTGGTACGGTAATCCTGTTCTAGAAGTCATGTTACTTGACCATGACGAACCTACGAACTATGAGGAAGCGATGGTGAGCACAGATTCCGCAAAATGGCTTGAAGCCATGAAATCTGAGATGGGATCCATGTATGAGAACAAAGTGTGGACTTTGGTTGACTTACCCGATGATCAGCATGCCATAGAAAATAAATGGATCTTCAAGAAGAAGACTGACGCTGATGGTAATGTTACTGTCTACAAAGCTCGACTTGTTGCGAAAGGTTTTCGACAAGTTCAAGGAGCTGACTACGATGAGACCTTCTCACCCGTAGCGACGCTTAAGTCCGTCCGAATCATGTTAGCAATTGCCGCATTTTATGATTATGAAATTTGGCAAATGGATGTCAAAACTGCATTCCTTAATGGATACCTTAAAGAAGAGTTGTATATGATGCAACCAGAAGGTTTTGTCGATCCAATAGGTGATAACAAAGTGTGCAAGCTCCAACGATCCATTTATGGACTGGTGCAAGCCTCTCGGAGTTGGAATATACGCTTTGATAGTGTGATCAAAGCATATGGTTTTATACAGACTTTTGGAGAAGCCTGTATTTACAAGAAAGTGAGTGGGAGCTCCATAGCATTTCTAATATTATATGTAGATGGCATATTGTTGATCAGAAATGATACTGAATTTCTGAATAGCATAAAAGGATACTTGAATAAGATTTTTTCAATGAAAGACCTCGGTGAAGCTTCTTATATATTGGGCATCAAGATCTATAGAGATAGATCAAGACGCTTGATTGGACTTTCACAAAGCACATACCTTGATAAAGTTTTGAAGAAGTTCAAAATGGATCAGGCAAAGAAAGGGTTCTTGCCTGTATTACAAGGTGTGAAGTTGAGTCAGACTCAATGCCCGACCATTGTAGAAGATAGAGAGAAAATGAAAGGTGTTCCCTATGCTTCAGCCATAGGCTCTATCATGTATGCAATGCAGTGTACCAGACCTGATGTGTGCCTTGCTATAAGTTTAGCAGGGAGGTACCAAAGTAATCCAGGAGTGGATCACTGGACAGCGGTCAAGAACATCCTGAAATACCTGAAAATGACTAAGGATATGTTTCTCGTATATGAAGGTGACAAAGATCTCGTCGTAAACGGTTACGTCGATGCAAGCTTTGACACTGATCCAGATGACTCGAAGTCACAAACCGGATACATGTTTTTATTAGGTGGAGCTGTCAGTTGGTGTAGTTCCAAGCAGAGCGTCGTGGCGGGATCTATGGGTTAAGCGGAATACATAGCTACTTCGGAAGAAGCAAATGAAGGAGTCTGGATGAAGGAGTTCATCCAATCTAGGTGTCATACCTAGTGCGTCGGGTCCAATGAAAATCTTTCGTGACAATACTGGTGCAATTGCCTTGGCAAAGCAATCCAAATTTCACAAGAGAACCAAGCACATCAAGAGACGCTTCAATTCCATCCACGATCAAGTCAAGGAGGGAGACATAGTGATTTGCAAGACTCATACGGATCTGAATGTTACAGACCCATTGACTAAGCCTCTCTCACAAGCAAAACATGATCAGCACCAAGACTCCATGATTGTTAGAATCATTACAATGTAATCTAGATTATTGACTCTGGTGCAAGTGGGAGACTGAAGGAAATATGCCCTAGAGGCAATAATAAAGTTGTTATTTTTATTTCCTTATATCATGATAAATGTTTATTATTCATGCTAGAATTGTATTAACCAGAAACTTTGTACATGTGTGAATACATAGACAAACAGAGTGTCACTAGTTTGCCTCTACTTGACTAGCTCGTTGAATCAATGATGGTTATGTTTCCTAACCATAGACATGAGTTGTCATTTGATTAACGGGATCACATCATTAGAGAATGATGTGATTGAATTGACCCATCCGTTAGCTTAGCACGATGATCGTTTAGTTTGTTGCTATTGCTTTCTCCATAACTATACATGTTCCTATGACTATGAGATCATGCAACTCCCGAATATCGGAGGAACACTTTGTGTACTACCAAACGTCACAACATAACTGGGTGATTATAAAGGTGCTCTACAGGTTTCTCCGATGGTGTTTGTTGAGTTGGCATGGATCAAGATTAGGATTTGTCACTCCGATTTTCGGAGAGGTATCTCTGGGCCCTCTCGATAATGTACATCAGTATAAGCCTTGCAAGCAATGTAGCTAATGAGTTAGTTACAGGATGTAGCATTACGGAACGAGTAAAGAGACTTGCCAGTAACGAGATTGAACTAGGTATTGAGATACCGACGACCAAATCTCAGGCAAGTAACATACCGATGACAAAGGGAAGAACGTATATCGTTATGCGGTTTGACCGATAAAGATCTTCATAGAATATGTAGGAACCAATATGAGCATCCAGGTTTCGCCATTGGTTATTGACTGGAGACATGTCTCGGTCATGTCTACATAGTTCTCGAACCCGTAGGGTCCGCACGCTTAACGTTCGGTGACGATCGGTATTACGAGTTTATGTGTTTTGATGTACCGAAGATAGTTCAGAGTCCCAGATTTGATCACAGACATAACGAGGAGTCTCGAAATGGTCAGATGTAAAGATCGATATATTGGAAGCCTATGTTTGGACATCAGAATGGTTCCGGGTGAAATAGGGAGTATACCGGAGTACTGGGAGGTTACCGGAACCCCCCGGGAGGTAGATAGGCCTTAGTGGAAGAGAGGGGAAAGAAGCAAAGGAGGGGGAGCGCCCCCCAAGCCCAATCCGAATTGGGAGGGGGCCGGCCCCCCTTTCCTTCCTTCTTCCCTCCCCTTCCTTCTCTCCTAAAACCAACAAAGGGAAGGGGGGATCCTACTCCCGGTGGGAGTAGGACTCCTTGGGGTGCGCCTAGAGAGGCCGGCCCCCTCCCCCTCCTCCACTCCTTTATATACGGGGGAGGGGGCACCCCATAGACACACAAGTTGATCGTTGATCTTTAGCCATGTGCGGTGGCCCCCTCCACCATAAGCCACCTTGGTAATATCGTTGTAGTGCTTAGGCGAAGCCCTGTTCCGGTAGCAACATCATCACCGTCATCACACTGTCGTGCTGACGAAGCTCTCCCTCGAAGATCTACTGGATCGTGAGTTTGCGGGACATCACCGAGCCGGACGTGTGCAGATCGCGGAGGTGTTGTATCTTCAGTACTAGATCGGTCGATCGTGAAGACGTACGACTACATCAATTGCGTTGTCATAATGCTTCCGCTTACGGTCTACGAGGGTACGTAGACGATACTATCCCCTCTCGTTGCTATGCATCACCATGATACTATCCCCAGTACGTAGACGAACAGGGCGGAGGCCTCCGCTAAGAAAAAACTAGCGGAGGCCGAAGCCGCCGCCGCGGCGAAGCAGCAGACCGAGGAAGCCGCACGCCGCCAGTTGGCCTTGCTTGTTGCCCCGGTAAACTCTGCGCTGCCGCCCCCGGAGTTCACGGGGCAGACTGGAGGAGCTGGCAGGGAGAACCTCGTCGAGGAGAGGGAAGGCGGCGAGCCCTCTACTCCGGGTGCGAACGTTCCGCCGCCGCCGTCTGAAGGCGTGCAAGGCGAGCAGCCAGCGGACCCTCCGGTGCCGCCAACCGAAGACGAGGCCGTGGCGAGGCTACTCCTCTAGGTCAGCTCGCCAGCGCGCCGTCGTCTGGAGAAGGCAACTTCGGCACCCGCCCCCTGGAAGCCGGCACCGCCAGCTCGGCGGCTCCAGACGCTGAAGCAACGAGCGCCGCACCTGTTGGGTGGGTGCGAGGAGGAGGCACAGGGCCGCTGAACCGGGCACTCCTGGACGTCCAGGCGAAGCTCCGCGCTGAGGGCGGCGCCCTCCAGAGTTGCACCAAGGCGTTCCTAGCGTCACGGGCAGCCGTCCGGGTATGTTTTTTCTTTGGGCCTTTGTTTTTCTTGTTCCTCTCTGTGGGGGCGCGCCAGCGCACCCATTGGGTGTAGTCCCCGAGTTTCGGGCCGGCTGCTGAGCAGGTGGCCCGGAACTCCAATTGATGAACTTCTGGGTACTAACTTTGTCTGAAATTCTTGTTGCAGGATTACCACAACCTCCGCGTCACTGCCTTCAATCGTAATGTTGAAGAGCTGGGCAAGCGGACCGCCGACTTGGCGGAGAGCCGGAGTAAGTCCTTCCCTCTTTTTTCTTCTCTACGGGGGCGCGCTAGCGCACCCGCGGGCTATAGTCCCCGAGATTCAGGCCGACTGCTAAGCAGTCGGGCCGGATCTCCCTGGCGACCTACTTATTGATGATTGTTGTCTTTCTTCCTTTCCTTCAGGAGCCAACGCTGCTCTTCAACAGCACTGAGTGAAGCCAACTCCGCCCTGCTCGCCAAAGGGGAGGAGTGCAACAGGCTCGCCACAGAGCGCGATCTGCTGGCCACTCAGTTGGCAGAGCAGAAGGAGCTGCTTGCGAAGTCACAGAGGAAGGCGGAGGAGACGGAAACCGCCCTCTTGGCCGAGTTCGCGAGCGAGCGCTCCTCCTGGTCTGACAAGGAGGCGCTGCTGTCCTCCAGCTTCCATGAGATTGAAGACATCGTTGATGGTGAGTCTCTTTATTTTCTTTGTTCAAGCTGCCGACTTAAATCGTGCCGACTCCTGGTTTTTGACTTGCTTTTTCGTTTCTTCGTGTCTTTTGTAGACTTCTTCCCTGGGCAGTCGCAGGCCGCTATCTAAGACATCGAGGCTGATCGTGAAAGTCGGAGGGCGGAGGGCGCGGAGATCGCCACCGATGGCCCCCAAACTCTTGATGAGCACATCTTGAGCATCGAGGCTCGCCTCCGGCCGGCTCACCGTATGCTGTGTCGGCTTCAGCGCGTCGGCGCCCAGGCGATTTCCGCCCTTTGGCCGGATACGCAGGCTCCGCACACCCCCAGCCTGACGGCCAACTAGTTGGAGGTCGCGGCTGGTCGCCTCGAGGCCTGGAAGGGCTCTTCGTCCCGGGCTGGAGCGCGCCGGGCCTTGCAGTTCGTCAAGGCATGGTACCCGGGGCTGGATCTAGACCGGTTGGCCACGCTTCGGTCGGAGGCCCAGCCGGAGCTGGCGGCTGCGGAAGACGCCCTCGTCAAGCGTGCTGCGGCGATCACCGAGTACATCGACACGAGCATCTTCACCCCCGAGCGGTCTGAAGACGGCGAGGAGGTACCGCCGGAGTGGTTTGGGATGAACCCAGACTACGGCAAAGACTCGGCGGAGGTGATTGGCTCCAGCGTCGAGGAGGAGGATGAGGCGGAGGATGAGCGCGAGGCGGAGGCACCAGAAGACGGAGCAGACGGCCAGCCTCAGCCCGGCCGTGCCTCCAGCAACGAGCCGCGTGCGACCGACCCGTCTGCTGCCGGAGGCGATCAAGCCGAGACTAGCCTGCCGACCGCCCCGATGCCTGACGCTGGCGCCTCCTCCGACCCCCCGAATCCGTCTGCCGCCCCCTAAGCTGCCGATGTGTCTTTTGTTTTATCTGCTTCAGTAGTCTTTCGAAGAACTTGTTAATTCGCACAATTCCACCCGCGGGGTGTATTTTGAACCTCTACTCGACAATTCGGCCACGGGCCTATGTTATATATATATATATCTATATATATCTTTTCTTGCTCATTGTTCTTTTGGCTGTTTTCCTTTGCCGCTTTCTCTTAGTTGCCTGCCTTGCCAATCGGACAGCCGCTCTACCGACTGTTGCTGGATCAAGTCTAGGCTACTTTGGGAAAGCAAGTACTTAGCTGATTTCAAGATTGTTTGAGCAAGTTGGATAGAAAACGACAATCCGACTGTCCGAGAGTCGGTTTGCGAGAAAGGCTGGAAGCCGTCTTGAGCTATGTTTTACGCTTTGAGTCCTTAGCCATTTTTCGTGCGAGCACCCATTCTACCTTACCTCTGCCCACTGTACAGTCGCTCTGTGAGCTGCGGCTTCTGACAGAAGATGGCTTAGGTGTTACACACTACTTGTCCGGCTGCAGGAAGCATTTCATAGTGCAAGGCGGCAAGTCCCCGGGCCGACTTGTCGAGCCCGGTGCCAAGCGGCATGACAAAGAGTAACATACTTGTAGGCATAATTTTTATCATACAGACAAAAGAGGGCAGTCCCCGAGCTCGTCTCGGGGGGCCCGAAGTCTTGGTACTTTAATACAAAAGGTAGCCTGGTACATACTGCATCAACTGTAAAATCTTCGGAGAAGATTTGCATTCCATGGCCGCTCTGTCTCCTTGCCGGAGTCGTCCCTCTTGCGTGCTCGGGGCTTCTGAGCGTCAATCAGGTAGTAGGAATCGTTGCCTAGTACTTTGCTGATGATGAAAGGGCCTTCCCAAGGCGGCGACAACTTGTGCTGGCCGGCTGTTCGCTGGATCAGCCGGAGCACAAGGTCGCCTTCTTGGAAAGATCTTGGCCTGACCTTCCTGTTGTGGTATCGGCGCAGGCTCTGCTGGTAGATGCTGGACCGGCTGAGTGCCAACAACCGGCCCTCTTCCAGCAAATCGACGCCATCTTGTCGCGCTTCTTCTGCTTCCTCCTTGGTGTACATGGTGACTTGTGGGGAGTCAAACTCTATGTCCGTTGGGATGACGGCTTCGGCACCGTAGACGAGGAAGAAGGGCGTGAATCCAGTTGACTTGTTTAGAGTCGTGCGCATACTCCAGAGGACAGCTGGCAGCTCGTCGAGCCAGCAGCCAGCCGAGCGCTCCAGAGGCTCGATCAACCGAGGCTTGATGCCGGACAGGATGAGGCCGTTTGCTCGCTCCACTTGGCCGTTTGACTGCGGGTGGGCGACGGGCGCTAGGTCCAGTTGGATGCCCTGTGTTGCACAGAAATGGGCCAAGGCGCCTTTGGCAAAATTTGTGCCGTTGTCAGTGATGATGCTGTGTGGTATGCCGTACCGAATTGTGATATCGGTGATGAAGGTCACAGCAGTCGGACCGTTCAGTTTCTTAATTGGCTTCACTTCCACCCACTTGGTGAACTTGTCCACTGCGACAACTAGGTGAGTTAGACCACCTCGTGCTGTCTTGAATGGTCCCACCATGTCTAGACCCCAAACTGCGAAAGGCCAAGCAATGGGGATGGTCTTGAGCGCGGAAGCCGGCTGGTGCGGCTTGGAGCTGAACTTCTGGCACCCTTTGCATTTTTGGACCAACTCCTTGGCCTCTTCCAAGGCAGTCGGCCAAAAGAAACCGTGCCGAAAAGCTTTGGCGACGAGTGCTCTTGAAGCCGCATGGTGGCCGCATTCGCCTTGATGGATGTCTTTGAGGATCGCCTGGTCTTGCTCTGGCTCTACGCAGCGCTGGTAGACACCAGTGACGTTGCGCCTGACCAACTCTCTATTGATTATGGTATAGGCTGCCGCCCGGCGTTGTACTTGCCGAGCTGAGGTCTCATCAGTTGGTAGCTCTTTGTTCACCAGGAATTTGAGGATGGGCTGGGCCCATGAGGGTGCTGCTATTTCTTCGACTACCAGAACTGCAACTTGGACGAGGGCGGCTGGGCTGGGAGGCGGCGGGCTGGAGTCAATAGCCGCTTGCTGGGCTGATGAAGTCCCCAGGCCGACTGGCGCGGTCCTTGGGCCGAGTTCTGGATTCTTGGAGTCCGTCACCGCAGTCCCCGGGCCAGGCTCGACTGTGGCAGCTTTGGAGTCGCCCGCCAAAGTCCCCGTTCCGACTGCTGGAGCTCTGGAGTCGGATCCGCCGTCTTCGGGAGGAGCCGACACAAAAATGGAGTCTGATTCTGGTGAAGGCTTGACAGACGGCTTGAGGAGGCGTTGAAGGGCGACGCCAGATGGTATTGCTTGGCGGGTAGAGCCGATTCGTGCCAAGGCGTCTGCTTGGTCGTTGTCGTTTCTTGGCACATGGAGGAACTCGCACCCTTCGAAATACCCGCTGAGTTGCTGCACGAGGAAACAATAGCTCTCCATGTTTGCGTCTTTCGCGTCCCAGTCGCCAGATGACTGCTGGACCACTAAGTCCGAGTCGCCATAAGACAAGATCGGGCGGATGCTAAGTTCTTTGGCAAGCCGGAGCCCGTGAATGAGCGCCTCGTACTCGGCCACGTTGTTGGAGGCGGCAAAATGGATTTGCAGTGCATATTTGAGCTTGTCGCCTTTGGGAGAGGTGAGGACGACGCCGGCTCCCAAGCCGGTGCACATCTTGGAGCCATCGAAGTGCATCTGCCAATGGGTGGAGTCAGGCGCTGGAGGCAGGTACTGGGTCTCGGCCCAGTCGACGAGGAAGTCGGCCAGTGCTTGTGATTTGATAGCGGTGCGGGGCTGGTAGTAGATGGTGTAAGGAGCCAGCTCTATGGCCCACTTGGCCACTCGACCAGAGGCATCTCGGCTACTGATGATCTCGGCAAGTGGAGCCGTGCAGACCACTGTGATTGGATGCTCTTGAAAGTAAGGCTTCAATTTCTTGGCAGCAAAGTGCACGCCATAGCACATCTTCTAGTAGTGGGGGTAGTTCTGCTTGGAGGTCGATAGTACCTCGCTCAGGTAATATACTGGTCTCTGGACATGTAGCGCCTTGCCTTCCTCCTTGCGCTCTACTACAATGACTGTGCTGACTACTCAGCTGGTGGCGGCGATGTACAGGAGCATAGGTTCCTTGGGAGTCGGAGCCGCCAGGACGGGTGGAGTAGTCAGCATCTTCTTCAACTGGTGGAAAGCTTCGTCCGCCTTGTGGTTCCACTCGAAAAAAGTGGTCTTCTTCATGAGTTGGTATAAGGGGAGAGCTTTCTCACCCATCCGACTGATGAATCGGCTGATGGACGCCAAGCAGCCGGTGAACTTATGCACATCCAGCAGTCGGCTGGGTACCTCCATTCTCTCGATGGCCTTGATTTTTACTGGGTTGCATTCTATGCCGCGTTCAGAGACTAGGAAACCTAGCAGCTGGCCGGCTGGTACTCCGAAGACACACTTCTCGGGGTTGAGCTTGATCTGGAACCGGCGCAGGTTCTCAAAGGTCTCCTTGAGGTCTTCCAGCAGTGTTCCTCGCTTTTCCGTCTTCACCACCACGTCGTCCATGTAAACGTGGGCGTTCCTGCCGAGCTGCTTGAGGAGGCACTTCTGCATGCAACACTGAAAGGTGGCGCCGGCATTCCTTAAGCCAAACGTCATGGTGAGGTAGCAGAAGGCTCCAAATGGTGTGATGAAGGCGGTCTTCAATCTGTCAGCCGGATTCAGCTTGATCTGGTGATATCCTGAGTATGCATCCAAGAAGCTCAACAACTCGCATCTGGCTGTGGAGTCTATCACCTGGTCAATTCTTGGTAGAGCAAATGGGTCCTTGGGGCAGGCCTTGTTGAGGCTCGTCTAGTCAATACACATTTGCCATTGCTTGTTCTTCTTTAGCACCAGGACCGGATTTGCCAGCCACTCCGGGAAGAAAACTTCCATAATGAAGCCGGCTGCTAGGAGTCGGGCTATCTCTTCTCCGACAACTCTTCTCTTCTCTTCTGATAAGCGGCGCAGGGGCTGCCTGACCGGCTTTGCATCAGATCGGACGTGTAATTTGTGCTCGGCGAAATCCGTCGGTACACCTGGCATGTCCTTGGGAGACCATGCGAAGATGTCCTGATTCTCACGAAGGAAATCGATAAGCTCGCTTTCCTATTTGCTGTCGAAGTTTGCACCTACGATGGCGTACCTCTCTGGGTGCTCCGGATCCAAGGGTATTTTCTTTGTCTCTTTGGCCGGCTTGAACGAACCTTCGGCTTCCGACTCCTTTGGGTCGGGCGACATCTCCGGCTGCTTGCTGGCCATCTCCACAACTCGCTCAAGGAGCCACTTCTCGGCCGCAATCACCAGGGACTCGGCTAGCCGACTGCTCTCAGCCGCACAGGCAGACGACTTTCGGTAGTCGCCGGCTACAGTCAGAATTCCCCTAGAACGGGGCATCTTCATTTTGAGGTAGGCGTAGTGGGGGAACGCCATGAACTTGGCCAAGGCGGGTCGGCCGAGTAGCGCATGGTATGGGCTCTCAAGGTCCACCACTTGAAACCAAACCAACTCTCGGCGGAAGTGATCTTTGTCTCCGAAGAGGACGTCCATCAAAATCTTGCCGATTGGTGAGCAGGAAAGCCCAGGAAAAATGTCGTGGAACATAGTCCGGCTGTTCTGAAGCTGTCTTTGCTTGATTCCTAACTTCTCCATGGTGTCCTTGTACATGATATTGATGTTGCTGCCTCTGTCTATCAGAACTCGTGAGAAACGTGCGGCTCGTCTATCTGTAGAAAAGGTGGCGTCCAAGACCAAGGCATAGGAGCCCGGACTCGGCATCACCTCTGGGTGGTCGGCCCTGCTCCAGCTGATGGGCTTCTTGGACCAGTGCATGAACTCTGGCATCTCTGATGCTACTACATTCACCTCTTGTCGCTGCAGCCGCCTGCTGCGTCGATCATCGGCCATACTGGTAAACACCACGTAGGCTCCGTGTTCTTCAGGGTATTCGTCTTGTACTGCACCGACTGGCCTGACAGCCGGCTACTGGGGCGGAGGTGGAGGCGGCTGCCCAGCAGGCGGCGGAGGCAGGAGGACGTCTCCCTTGGCGATCCTGGTGAGCCAATGGCATTTCCGGGTGGTGTGATTCGACAGCTTTGCGCCGCTATGGAACTTGCAAGGTCCATCCTGAGTCTGCTCGTAGGAGAAGGCCGGCAACCAGTTGGGCTTGCCGCCTTTCTGTCGCTTGGGCGGAGGCTGCCCGTCCGGCTGCTGGGCTTCAATGGTCGCGACCTGCCGGTTGCTAGAAGCCGGCAGCGGGGCCTTGCGCTTGCGGTCGCCCTGCTGTTGTCGTCGATTGGCGTCTCCTGCCGGAGTTCTTGGAGCTTGAGGGGCCACTTTGCCAGTTGTGTTGACTTGAATCTCCGCCTTCATGGAGGAGTCGGTCGTGGCGTACTTGTCCGCTATGATCAGCAGCTCGTCGAGGGTTTCTGGCTCGTCGTCGAGGAGCTTGTGCTTGAGCAGGATGCCTTCTCTGCACCCGGCCGTGAAGTACTCGATGGCCTGCACCTCGTGCACGCCGTCACAGCAGTTTTGAAGCTCGGCCCAATGCGTGAGGTACTTGCGAGTCAACTCGTTGGGACCTTGCACGCACAAGGAGAGCAGGCGAGGCTTGGGAGGACGCTTGTATGTGCTGGTGAAGTTGCGGACGAACGCTTCGGTGAAGTCGACCCAGCTGTTGATGTTGCGGGGCTTCAGGCTGTTCAGCCATGTCCGTGTCGTGCCCTGGAGCATGAGCGGAACGTATTTTACGGTGACATGCTTGTTGCCGTTTGCTATGTTGACAACCGTGGAGTAGTCGACCAGCCAGTCTTCCGGCATCACGGAGCCGGTATACTTGGGCGTGTCTCTTGGGAGCGTGAACCCTCTGGGAAAGGGCTCGTCTCAAATGCGGGGTCCGAAACAAGGCGGACCCAACTCGTCTTCTTCTTCCAGTGCTAGGGATCGGTGAAGTCGGTCGATCCGGTAGCGGGCGTCATTTTCTCCGACTCCGTCTCGGCGGCCAAGGCGATCGCCGAGAGTCAGATGGTCAACAGGCGGCGGGGAGACTCGCCTCTCCTTGCGAGGAGGAGGAGGCGGACAGTCGTCCCGTCGTTCCACTGCTCTCGGGCGGCCGTCTCGGTCGCGCTCTATGGTAATGTGAGTCCGACTGTGGCTGACAGCCGGATCCTTGTCTCTTCTTCCTCGGGCGCCGCCAGTCGGCGTCCGAGACGTCCCGCCTTGATCTCGGCGAAGGTCGTCGTTTTTCCACTGCGGCACCTCCATGCGGCAGCCGGCCTCGTTCTGCGGCAGCCCCGTCGAGGAGCCGCTGGACTCGCTCCATCATTAGGCGGCATTCTTCGCCCTTGAAATTGTCCAGCTCGTCCGCCGCTGCCTGGGCGGCTCGGATGTTCTCCGCTGGTGTAGCGTACACAGGGCGACTGGCCCCAAACAGGTTGGCGATGGCTACGCCGCGCTGCTGGACCGCGCCAAGGCGGCTGGGTCCTGCCGGGGCCAGCGAGCCGCCAACGGCGCGATCCATCTCCCGCTGGTAGGCTTCTGACAAGCGTCTCATGCTGGCCAGCTTCTTCGCGCCTTCGACGAGCTAAAGGCGGCGCCCCTCCAACGTCTCTGCGTCAGCGTCTTCCAGAATGGGCGTAGTTAGGTCTTGTAGCGCCGCGCCGAGTGAGTCGTGCACTCCTCCGTCGGGGAGCTCGTCATGACTGATGACGAGAACCTCGGTGACGGTGCTTCCGTCGCTCTCCGCGTGAGGGAGAGGTTCGTCGTAGACCACCACATTGGTGGGGAACGCGTCGAGCGATGCAGTGTCGGAGTCGACCATCATCGGGTCTGTGGAGCCTACAGACTCCAAGTCTACGGCAGGCTCGCCGGAAACGTGGAGTTGATCGAGGAGGCCCGCGAGGAGGCTCTCGAAGCCACCCGTGCCTGCGTTGGATGCAGGTTCGTCGGAGAGGCGAACCTCTCCGACAAGTTCGGCGAGGCAACTGGCTGCGCAGGCGATCTCAACACCGCGCAGTGCGTCGGTGCAAACTCCGTCTGGCGTGCCTGGCTGGCTGCGCTCGCCTGGGAGGAAAAGGGTTCCCGTCCAGAACAGGTCTCCGGACGGTGGTGCACCAGGCCCCACGGTGGGCGCCAAATGTCGGGGGTTGGGTGCGACATATGCCAAAGGATGGCTTATCATGGTGGGGGTGAGTAGAACGTCGCCGGTGCCGAAAACGGGATGAGGCGAAGACATGCACGCCGGTGAATCTTACCCAGCTTCAGGGCTCTCCGGGGAGATAATAGCCCTACTGCTGCTCTGCGGGGTCTCCACATGATCACTATGGAAAAGTGCTTACACGATTGCTCCTTGAGCTGTTTTCTGGAGGTAGGAGAGGGCAGGGCTAGCTCTCTCCCTCCTATATGATCTGGTCTAGAGCTAATGGATCCCAACCCTTTGCATGGGTGCCCTGGGGGTTTATATAGGCCTACCCCCCTAGGGGTACAATACTAATCCGACTGGACGCGGGCCCAGCCATCAGTGCCTCTGGCCTCCATCAACTCCGCCGATCGCTGGGCCCCGCCGACTGGTGGACCCCGCCGACTGGTCTGGTACGGAGCCGATAGGCCATGTCCGCCACGGGCGGGTCTTGCCGGCTGCTGATTACTGTAGCCGTGCTTCTGATGACGCGGGCTTGATCATGGAGTCGTGGCAACAGCCCCGCCACCTGGCGGGCGATCACTATTGCCACTCTCCATCACATCTGATTAATGGCGCGTGGGCCCCCGGGGGAGTGCTTGGCCGACTCTGGGGGCTGACTGGCGGCGCACTTGCCGTCTCCTGGGGTCTCACTGACTGGTGGGATCTGCTGCCTCCGGGCCGTACAGACAAGCCGTCATGGGTGCTGGATTCGGTCCTGCGGTGCTAATGTCAGGGCCGGCACGGCAATAGTGTCACGCCGCATGGAGATCTCCCTAGGTACGGTGTACTGTGCCCATGCCTGCCCTTGGTAAGGGGCGGGAGCGGGTTTTACTGTAGCCACTCCCGGTCTGGTCCCTCCCGAGGGGGACATGGGGTTTGTTGGAGTCTCAGGCCGACTCCCCAAAGCCAGCTTCTCTGGAAGTTGCCAGTCAGGAGTCGGCTTACCCTGAAGTCGTCCCTGGGACTCGGCCATGAGTGGGCAGTTGGCCGTCTTGCCGTCGACTTCTTAGAAGGCGGCTCTTCGCCCTGGGGTCTTGAGGGGCGCAACCTGCCCCGATGTCTTGAAAGGTTCTGGGGCTCGGGTTGGCCTATCCATGGCCCATTACCCCAACACTCTTCCTATTTTGTAGTATCAAAATTTGACCATAGATTTAACTAACAAAATGTTATTGCATGTCACTAAGAACTATATCGTTGGATTCATATTTGAACATAATTTGAAATGGTGTAATTTTTAGTGACATGCATTGGCATTTTCTTACGTAAATCTATGGTCAAAATATTATACTAAATAAGAGGTAGTACATAGGTGGGCTATAATGGCCCTCCACTATGTAGGCCAAAACACGTGCCAAATTCACTTGTGATGCATTTGGCATCGATGCCCCTCCATTGCTCACCTGGTGCCCCAATCTGGATCACCTACCTTGCTCCGGTGCCAAATTAACTCACACAATGAAAAAACACTTGCGTGGGAGATAGAGAGGACTGAAGCAATAAAAAAACACTTGTTTGGGAGAGTGAGATGCTGGTGTAGTTGGTTTGATTGATTTTTTATACATGTGGGTCTGTGTGCCCAGCGGTGCCAACTCTCTCACATCGCGAGAGTGGTGCCAAAATATTTTGATTTGATATTGATGCGTATTATGTGGCGTACTTTTGCGAAATATGGCATCGACCACATAGTGGAAGGCAACAAATGCCCAAGCTCTTCACATACTCCTAGGTAAATGAGGGGAAAGAGAAAGAGAGAGAGAGAGCGAGTGAAAAAATGTCACTAGCCAGCCAACCCTATCGTATGAGCGAATGATATTGGTGCATCTTGATGACACGACAATCTTATACAGCCAGCTGCTCTAATGTGTTCTCTTTTTTTGTAGATAAAAAAGACCCGAAAGTGAAAAATGTGCTGCACTATACCAATCTCATCGAATGCCTTGATCTCCACCATACAGAAATTGATTTGATCGACTACCAAGGCAGCACGTCAGAGATTAAATTGGCGAGGTTCTTTGTTATGGAGGCAAGTGTGCACAAGGTAATGAGGTTTGGCGTTCTCTGGCACAACAATGAATGGCGTGCTGATCACCGCAAGTGTCTAAGCCTAAATGAAAAAGTCTCCGCAGAAGCTGAATTCATTTTTGAAACATCAAGTGGCCAGAGACTCTTAAACTCATTTTCCCATTAGTGACTTGCCAGGGCGGTGGATTTTAGTTTGTACGATAATGCTACATCCACCTAAAGTAACGAAAGTTCTTATGTAAACTTCCTAGTAATTCCCTCTTTGTAGGTGCAGCATTAATCCTAACATTTGTAATATCAGTTTGAAAATTGTAATATTGCCGTGTCCCATTCCTGCGTTTTCAAAATCCTACGAATCAAACAGGTCCTGAGTTGGTGATGATGTTGTGCCTGCCATCTTTCACCAATAGCCGTCGGATCTAGATCTAACGCATACAAACCAAACTTCTCCAGTTTTGCAAAAACAATTACCGCACTTGTTCCCTATTTACGAACAACTCCTTGTCTCTCACAATCAGCCTTATCTCCTCCCGACCACATCTAGAAGGCCATGGAAAAATCTGGTGCGATGGCCGCTGCCGGCGCCGTCCACCCCCCCAATCTTGGTGTTCCGTGCAATGCACCGGCATCTATGCATGGGAAATTATGTCAAACACGGCTAGTTGTAAGAAGGCTAGGTCTACAGCCATGATGATAGTGACTGCAGACGGTGAGACTGACTATGGTATGCCGAACACGACGCCTATACTCAGGTGTCATCTCCGGCGCAGGGTCTTGCCACTTCACTGTGAGGAGCAGCACGTAATAATTTGACCAACGGGTAGGACAGTGCTACTACATTGGTAGTACTACTACTAGTACTAACACCACCGTCTGGATTTAGTAGTACTATCACGTCCATCTGGATTTAGTATTTGACTAGCAATATCTAGTAATGCATGTCACAAAAAATGTACTACTCCCTCTGTCAATAAATACATGGTGTATTGTTTTATTCCTATCGGCAAGAAAACTTAATGTATTTTTGCTACTTAATAGGATTAAATGCAATGAACTAACCACCACATGTGATGTTTGGTAGTCTCAAGTAATTGAAAGCATGCACGCCCCACATCTCTCATTGGTTGATATGTCACGAAATAAGAAACAAGGAGGGAGTTAATGTACCATGCCTAAGTGTTTTGGGATACTGGTTTTCGTAAGGTGACTTACACAACATTTTTGCTTACATGCATTAGCATTTTATTAGTTAAATCAAAGGTCAAAACTTGGTGCAAAATGCAAAGGGGACCAATAAACTAGTAAACATTAAAGTTCTCTCGTTTGGCCCCAACTAGAGGTCCGGTGACATGACTATACTGCACCGGCACGGAGGGGGTGCAACTTCATTGAGTTACTGCACCTGCCTTTGGGTGTAAGACACGGGCCCAACGGGTGGATGGCCAACCTGTCATACAGCCAAAGGCAGGTACAGTAGAGGGGCGAGGAGTAGATGGCCAACACGGCCATGAATTCAACGCAGTCTGCACTTCTCATATAAAGGCTCCCACCATTCCAATCTATGAAATCCTACGCACCTACGCACCCAAGGGCAAGAGTGATCACTCCAATCGCAAGATCCATTGACTAGAAGCTAGACCCATGGAGGCGATGAGCCTGAGCATCAGCCGGCTGTGCCAGATGGTTCTGGACGCCGGCATGCGGCCCGACACCGAGGAACATCTCCAGGTAATGCTTGAGGCCACCAGGGCAAGGGGCCGCTTAGACGACGGCTTCGTCTCCTTGTTCAACGAGGTCCTTGTCGGCTTCCTCGACAAGTTCACCGTCATCAAGAAGCTCATGAACGACCTTGACGTATGTCTCCAGCCCATGTGCCCAGGCTCTACGATGCCTACCACCCTCAACGGCCTCTATGGTGAGAACCTCTTCGACGCACTGGTGGCCCTGCGACTGCCCGCCGTCGCGCCGGAGAATGTCCACCTCGAGTTCGCGCTCGCCGCGCAGTGCCTGGCGCAGCAAGACACCATCGACATAATCACCCATGTCTACACGCAAATCAGCCACAAGGACTAATACATGCAAGAGGAGGACAATAGGACGCTAGCCTTCTTGGACCGCAGGGAAACCTTCGACGACATTGTTCAGAAGCACGTCGAGCTTTTCGCCAGCGCCGCTGCTCCTCACACGTCGGTTCGTGACCCGGTGCACTAGCGCGCGAGGATGTTGTTGATGGTTCCGTATGTATCTTTATCTTCTCGTCAAATCCATGTAGTAGTATATGATACTACTAGTAATTATCTTACCTTTCGCATCAACTTCATAATTTTCGTACGTACTCCATGCATGAACCGCGCCAGAACCAAACTTCTCATTACTCTAGGGGAAATCGTTATTTCTATCTATCAGTCGCGCCATGGAGCAGAACCAAATTTTACAAGTTACAAGTTCAAAAGGAAAAGCCTCCCGTGTTCGTGTCGCACCCCCACACGGTTGGTCTGGCACGCCTCTCAAGGGGGAATGCGTGTTGTTATGCATTTTCACTTACAACTGGGACCACAGTTGAGCAAACCGACTATCGGCAAACCCCCACCCCGCCCACCGCGCGATGGCTGAGAAAACAGGAGGGAGAAGAGATGGCTGTAGCACGGACTCCAAGAAAATTGGTGTCGGATGGGACTCGTGTGGGTGGCGTGCGCCGTACTGCTAGACATGAATGCTAGTTATGGCCCATGCCACCCCACTATATCGAGGTGCTGGTTATGGAGAACAAATTTCCTGGAGTCCATGCTTAGCCCTCCTCTATCTCTCTTCTCAGCCAGCCAGCAGACACGCGGAGCCCATCGTCTTTTTTCTCATATGTGGTCCCACATGTCAGTCAAAACGCAAGAGGACCCACTGAACCTGCATATCTTTCACCTTGACGTGCCGGTGATGAAAAACATATCCAATAAAGATCTTTGGTGGCTGCTTTTGGAGTTACTCAAGAGTAGTAAGATTCTATTTACAGTTTAACCCAAGATTCACATCACGTGGCTTCAACTACCACTTTATTTTCTTGCATGACACGACATGGATGCTGGATGTCCCACATGTCGGCAAAAGGAGGAAGAACTCGACCAAATCTTCGGTTATGCTCTCGGATTAGACTAGTTGACCTAACTTAAAATTTTATTGTGTAGAATGGATGCAAGTTTTGGTATTGGGAAGAAGAGTACAACGATATATTGATAGAGCGCAATTTAGTAGATGTTCTAGGACTTTTAGTTAGCATAGAGGCTAGACATGAGACTAGTGCACTTGTTGATAGAATAGAGGCTAGACACGTCTACTTCTTTACACTCGAAGAAGAAAGAAGCACGCAAGATCGAGCCTCCGCAGATCAACAATGAATTCATCAAGAAGGCACTAATCCAACTTACAGGAGCAGTTATGGAAGTTGGATATCTTCTGAAATGTATTCTTGTGGTTCTTGTTTTCTTTGGTCTTGCTTTTCTAGTCAAAATTTTGGTGATGTATTTCCATGTACCAAAAAATCAATGATGAAAAAAAGATATGTGTTTGCAAAGAAAAATATACGCGGCCGGGATGCGTCTGCGCGTTTGGCGCATGGCCACCGCATCCAAGAAATGGCCCGGACATGACCCCATTGCCCTACCCAAACGGACAGAATTCGGGCAAAATGGAGGTCCGTTTGGGGTCGTGCGTTGGAGTTGGCCTTACAAGTGGGACCGCAGTTGAGGAAACCAACTATCGGCAAACCCCCACCTCGCCCGTCGCGCGATGGCTCAGTTGGAGAAACGACGAGGTTGAAGAGATTGCTGTAGCACGGACTCCAAGAAATATGGTTTCAGATGGAAGTCATGCTGGTGGCGTGTGCCGTACTCCTGGACATGAATGCTTGTTCTGGCCCATGCCACCCTACTACTCCTACTACTTATAGTAGTAGTAGTATCGAGGATTTGAGGTGCTGGTTACGTACAACAAATACATTAACATATGGCCCACCTCACACTATGGCCAAATTTCCTGGAGTCTGTGCTTGGTTAAAAAGTGTTCTTTGTTAGGATGGGTGGCTGGTCTCAAGTTTAAAACTTGTTGTATTACGTACGTAGACGTAGAGATAGTGCAGCATGTGAAGCTAGTGCAAATAGTGTACTATTGTTGATTAGCCTCATCTGATAACCTGTTGCAATGCACGTACAATTATGTATTCGAAAAATATTTTTTTGCCTCGTCGCAGCACCCACTCAGAGAAGCGACTCGAAAGCCATTCATAAATTTAGAAAGTTTATCACATGCATATCATTCTATTAAATACATCAGGTCATCAACCCACAACGACAACGAGGATACATTATAAATACTAAAGTTTTCATCACACAACAAATAACAAGCAATAAAATGAACTTCAACTCAACCAATCCTCAACGTTGGAAATGCTTGCTTTGAACCACAAGCGATTCTCTGGGAAGAGCCAACTACTGTCAATCTCGAGACCAATGCAAGACTGATCATCCAGGCTGAAGCGGCCTACTATATGACGACCAGGGTAGGCAACCACCGCAATGTCCAACGTATATATACAGTTGCTTCTGATAAATGGTAGTAACATTGTGTCAATAGTAGTTGGATCGCCTTTCACCATCATTGGATAGTTTTGTCCAAGGAAGAGCGAGTTTTCTCCAAGACTATCAATACTGTACCAGGGAGAAGGTGTTGGCGCTAGCACACTAGTGTCCATCCTGAATACCATGCAAAGGTTGTTGGAATAGGTCTGGAGAGTGTGACCATGGGAGACAACACCTGCTCCCTCAGTAGTAACATCAGCAGTGGGCTGTATACAGAAAAGAAGGGGTGATCCATCGGAATTAGTTGCCAGCTTTAAGTGAGCATATGGGCCCTACTCATCCTCATGCTCATGATCATCACCATCATCATCTCCCCCTTGGTTATAAAATTTTCAAGTATAGCTGGTGGAATGTTCACAGGACCTTGGAAACACAAGAAGAAGGTTAATTAGTAGATAAGGGTAACTTGCTAACTCGCATGCATGTGGATGAAACAATTATAATTACGGTAGAAGACAAACATACCGAAACTACGAGGATCCCATGGAAAAACAGTGCCATGAGTGGTGGCAGGAAACACAAGACCCTCGTATTGAATTGCATCATAGTACACATCCGTGTATAGAAACTGATTTTTGAGCAATATCCATCCAGTCGAACCACGAAGGACGGCCAAAAGCTTGTCGAAGATAGCAACAACTTGATAGTTCTTGTAATTCCAAGAGCGGTTGGGAACTCGACAAATTGCTATCTTCCGTGGACGACAGTCACCATGATCGTATTTCAACGTACGTAGATCATTTGTGTGCTGAACCTCAGGGCACTCGGAGATTTTTGGAAGTGGAATCCGCTGACGAGTGTACACATTCACAAGTTCCCTCTCGCAATTGTACCCAATATAAACAACCCAATCTCCATTTGCACCAGACCAGGCCTTAACCTGAAGCGTTGGCATCTTGACATCACATGTATCATTATCAAGAAGCATCAACTTGCACAAGGCCAGGCCTCCATCATCCGCGCCCATGCGAACAGGCTTATAGTGAAGAAGATAAGGGAGATCAAACCGCTCCTGGACCCTTGGGTTCATTGTAATGATGTTATTAGTTGAGTCGAGGATGGTCTTGAACGAACCTGCCATGCTAGCCGAGGTGATGACGTCGCACCGATCAATGAGTTCCCCCACCATGTCATCTTTCATATCGGGGCAACAATAACGGGGTCATTTCCGGCTTGTTCCCTCCATGGAGAAGACGATCGAACAATGGCATAAGGAAGGGTGAAGGCAAACGGAGGAGGGAGGAAGAGCATGCCATATCAGTTCCAAATCGAGAGGGAAAGGCGAAGAGTCGGTGGACGGTTGCCAGCTTGCCACGATACACGAAGAGGCGCCCCGGCCTACAATCCTTTCGGAAATTCTACAAAAGGACTCGCCGTCAACTCACTGACATGTTGGAATGGGACCACATGTCAACGAAACATGGTGTGTAATTTCTCGTGCAAAATGCGGTCTGGCCGCATGGACCGAGGTGCCGCATTTGTTATCGACCTTTATTTTTTTAACATACAATCTGAGTGGATAGCTCCTGTGGTCATCACACGTGAGCGGATATATAGGTGGGCTAGGTGGGCAGGCGGCAACAATCTATAAGTGCTAAAAGAGTTGATCTCAGAAAAAGAGTTGATCCAATGCTTGGTTTTGTTTGGATTTTCCAACTATGACCATTGGATAGAGTGAATCAATGGCTTACGTTCAAAGTTATTCTCATACTATAGAATGATATAGGAACGTGGAGAGATTTGGTTGATTTTATATCGCTGAATAATATAAAATATTATGAGTGCACATGCTCCACCGCGAGGTTTGTTGCTCCTTCTCGATCCTTGGAATCTATGTTCTTCCACTCTTTTGTCTAAGACTTGAGCTTTTTTCATCCTTTTGCTGACACCCGGGATATCTATATGCCCCCATTTTACAAAATCATACTATATGCTTCCATGACACGCGGGACATCTAGCATCAAGGTGGAGTGTCATGCAAGAAAATGGAGATATGTAGTGCGTAAGTGAGTCGTGCACTTCGATGGCACCTAGTACTACTACGCAATATTTTTTCTCCTCGATGGCACGTGAATAGTGCACATACTCAATGACAGAGCACGGGATGGTAGCCATGGACATGGTCAGCCCTTTTTGAAGAGAGTACTAATAAATAACTTTGATGTGTCTCATCAACTCGCAGAACGACGAGAATCTTGCTTACTATGGCTTCTCCCTCGCCAACGCGTGCGTGGTGGCTTGTAGCACGAGGAGAAACTTTTTCTTACAAGCGGTGGAGGTGCAGCAGTTCATTTGGTGTCATATTGCCGAAGTACTACTGTAGTACCATCATTATTGTTCGATTTCCGAAAGAGGAGAAGAGCCAAGTGCAAGGTCACCTACTAACCTAGTACAGTACTACTATAGACAAAGCTGGTCCACCTTTTTAGAGCATGGTTAATTTATATAGGCGGCTGTTGCAGTGGCACATCATTTAGAGAAAGTACTCTCTTCGTAGGAGCAAAGGAAGTGAAACAAAAGTTGGAGCGGATGCTAGATTGCCAATTAAAACATGATTACATAGGAAAAAAATCCTATCGCATTATAGCCTATGAATCAAACGACAAATGTAGGAAAATTATGAGGGGGGTCTCTCCAACAGTGTTCCTCGGCTCACACCAAGCATCACGGTGGTCGAACTTGGAGTCATTCATCCGGTACACGTGGCATCTCAGATCTGGACACAAGGTGACACAACCTCTCACTTCCTCCGCCATTTGAAGCGGCGCGCTGGTGGAGGGCTAGCATACTCCAATATTAGGCTAGCTCTATGTGATGTGGCAACTTCATATACTAACCGGATGCTGGCTATACTACTACGGTAGTCACACTCCAAGAAGTGACTCAAAAACCATTCATAAATTGAGTCTATGACATGCATTTGCAAATGTACCATTCATTACATCCAACAATTCATCGACACACAACAACAACGAGGATACATGTTGGATTATAGATTATTTCCAAAAAGACATTCTAGTAAATACCGAAGTTTTCATCACACAACAAATAACAAGAAATGAAATGAACTTCAACTCAACCAATCCTTGGCGTTGGAAACGCTTGCTTTGAACCATAGGTGCTCTAGAAACGTCAGCGTCCGCCTGCCAAGGGGCGAGCAGAGGCCTCTGCCCGAGGGGCAGGAGCGCGTGGTCTTCCTCACGCACTTCGAGTGCGGGTTCGGGCTGCCGGCGAGCACCTTCTTCCACGCGTTCTTGGAGTTCTTTGGGCTCCAGCCGCATCATCTTGGTGCTGGCGCCATCGTCCAGCTCTCTGGCTTTGTCACCCTCTGCGAGGGGTACCTGGGGGTCGAGCCTTCGATCTACCTCTGGGCGCGCTTCTTCTCCTTGAAGCAGCAGGGCCCGTCGGCCAGGGAGTTCGCCAACTACGGCGCCGCCGTCATCTCGAAGTGGTCGGGGGCGGATTTCCCAAGATCACGCTGGAGGATTCTGCCAGGAAGTGGCAGAAATCCTTCTTCTTCGTCCGCAACCTTGGCGCGGATCACATCAACCTTCCGGCCTTCGCCATCGCCCCGCCGCGGGCGAAGACGAACTGGGTGTATTCGCCCAGGAGCCCGTCGCAGGAGATCGTCAATCTCTTCGAGCAGGTGACGGTGATGAGGACGCAGGAGGGGCTCACCGGCGCCGACCTCCTTGCCACATTCATCAAGTGTTGGGTCCTTCCACTTCAGGGGCGCTCCTGCCTCATCGGCGAGATGGTCGGCCTTCAAGACCCCAAGCGCATAGGGTCGACACGGCTGTCCGTGGCGTAGGTCGCGCGCGGCGTGAATGACATCTCAAAGGCCAACCTTTGGGAGCAATGCAGTTCGGCAAGGCGCCGTACAGCCGGTCGAACCCGGCGCCGTAGGTGAGTGCCTGGTCTTCTTACTTTGCTGCCGTCCACCTTCTCGTCCGTCCCGACGCGACGCGGGTGGTACTTCTGAACGCGGTTCGGCATCCTTACGCCTGGGCCTCATCGCAGGTGGCGCCGGTTGCGCCAGAGGAGCCCACGGCTCATGGCGGGGAGGATGAAGCCGAGACCGACGCCGGCGCTGGGCGTCGCGCAGGTAAGTCACGTGTTTTTTCTTCTTTGTGTCTTGAATTGCTGACCGCGGCACAGAACGGTCGATGCTGACACAAGTTGTTGGTGTAGCGGCGTTGGGCGGGGGAGGCAGTGACGCGGGCGGAGCCGGGTCCTCGCATGGGGCGACGCCGAGCCGCCCGCATGGGAAAGACAGCGTCGCGCCGCGACCCCAGGCCCCGAAGTGCACGGTGGACCCAGCCGGGGCCAGGAGGCCGACCAAGAGGAAGCGTGGTGGCGGGCACGGGGGGCCAACCCCGGTCCCGGTCTTGGCGGGGTAAGCTTCATTTCTTGTTTGCGCTCAGCTTTTTCTTTTCTTGAGCTAGTCTTGTTTTTTTTCCGCTCATTCTATCTACTTCTCTAGGTCGCCAATCACGCTAGAGGTTGAGGTGGAGGAACAGGCCGACTCAGACCTCGGCCTGGATCCGAACAACGCCGAAGCCGTGGCCTGGCAGGACAGGAACCGGGCCAAGGTGGAGCTGAAGACGGCGTCGGTCCGAGGTTGGACCGACGCGATGGCGGCATGGGCGCGAGGCGACACGGAGCCAGCCTGGCGCGAGATGCCGGAGGGCATGGTGGTGGCGGCGACGGTCTTTGAGCTGTCGCTGGCGAGGGAGTGCGGCCATGGAGGCCGGGCTACGGTGGTGAACCCTGACAGGGCGGTCGTGGAGGTGGCGCATGACTCCCCGCCGCGGGCCGATGTGATCGGGTGAGTGGGGGCTGATGGTGGTGGAGGTGGCACCGTCTTGGAAGAGACGCTGCGGGCGGCGGTGTCGGAGGCACCACCAGTTTTGGAGGAGGCACCGCGGGCAGCGGTGTCGGAGGCCGCCACGGCAGCTGGGCCGGAGACGGCGATGCAGGGCGTCCTGGCGTCCGGGTCGTCGTCGGCACTGGGAGGTGTGTCAGAAGAGGTGCTGGCCATGTCGCGATTGGCCAGCGGGGAGTACGCCTTGGTGCCCCGGCAGGGAGGGCGCCGAGCTGCCTTGCCGCAGCCGGCGCCGAGCGGGAGCGCCGTTGTCTTCGGGCCCCAGACCCACGAGGAGGCGGCGATGGACGCCGTCAGCGCCGCCTGCGAGGCCGGACGGAATGGCTCGAGGCCGAGGTGGAGCGGACGGGCGTCCTGGAGCGCGCCGTTCTGGTAAGTTTTCTTGTAATTTCTTCTTTGTGGGGGCGCGCCAGCGCACCCACTGGGTGTAGCCCCCGAGGTTCAGGCCAACTACGTAGTAGTTGGGTCGAATCTTTAGAGTGTTGGCCTTGTTCTGACTTCTACTTTCTTCAAAATCTCGACGCTTTCTGGGTCGCCGCCTTCAATCGCCTCCTAGGCAAGCACCGGGAGCTCAAGCAGCAGCTTGCCGCCAAGGAGGAGGAGCTCCACGCCGCCGCAGGTATTCTTGTGCTCTTTTCTAGTGGGGGCGCGCTAGCTCACCCACTGGGTGTAGCTCCCGAGTTTCGGACCAACTACATAGTAGTTGGGCCAAATCTTAAGTCTTGCTTTTCTCTTCTGTTGAGTCCTTCTTTTTTGCAGCCGAGGTGCTGTCCTGGCGGACTCGTCTGCTCCGGGCCGGTCATCACTACGACCGGCTCGTTGCCGACACCGGACGTCTTGGCGTCGAGGCGGCGCAGGCGAGGGCGGAGGCGGAAGCGGCTCGGCGGTCTCTTGACGAGGCCAACCGGCTGCATGAGTAGCTGGCGGGTCACAAGAGCCGCCTCGAGGCCGAGGTGGAGCACCTTAAGGTGGAAGCCACCAAGGTGGCGGAGGCGCAGCAGGCCCTGGTGGAGGTGGAACAGCAGCGCGGCCAACTGGCCGACGACAAGGGCCGACTTCAGGCCGAGGTGGATCGCCTGTGGGAGCAGGTCACCACGGCTGAGGGGGCCTGTCAAGACAAGGCCCGTCGCCACGAGGCGGCCAAGAAGGCGGCCGAAGACAAGGACGCCGAGCTGAAGGCGGCCCTTGCCAAGCCGGCCGACCTGGAGCAGGTGATCAAGGAGTGCGATGGCGCCATCAAAGGGAGCGGCGTGGTACGTTGCTTGAAGCGCAACACCCGGAGGAGTCCTTCTCCAGTAAGTGCTTTTTTTGTCGTTCGCCGGGTCTGGCCTTTCTTCCTTGTTGTTCTTCTTCTAACTTGCTTCTTCCTTTGCGGCAGGGGCCTTCCCGGAGACGCAGCGGCTGGCGGAGTAAGCCGTCCGCCATCAGCGCGGCCCGACCGGCGTCGTTGGGTCCGGGACGGATCCGCGGGTGGTCTGGACCTTCCCGGAGATCATCACCACTGCTGAGGCCCTCCTGCAGGTCTTGGGAGCGCAGCTGGGGCGGATGTCCCTGGCCGGCACCGCGATGACGGCGGCCCTATGGCCGGGCTCCGTCAAACCGAGCAGCTTCTCGTGCCTGGCACGTTGGTTGGAGATGGGGCCAGACAGGCTTGGCGAGTGGCGCGTCTCCGCCGCTCGTGCTGGTCCTGAGATGACGCTTCGGTTCGCGTTGTCCTGGCATCCGGACCTATAGCTGGACGCGTTGATGGGCCAGCGGGCCGGTTCGGAGCAGCACTTGCAGGAGCAAGCCGGGCGGATTGCCTCCCGGGCCAGCTACATCGCCGAGTTCGCCTCCCACGATGATTTCCATCCAGAGAGGACGGAAGATGGCAGGGCCGTGGATGGTGAAGACTACGGCTTGCTCCTCCACGATCCGGAGGGGAGCTCGGAGGAGACGGTCGTCTACCGCGACGCTGGTGCTGAGGAGGACACCGGCGCCTCGCTGGACCCGGAGGCTGCCAGGGGAGAGCCATCGACGTCGCGACGTGGCGCTGGAGATGCCTGACACACTTTGTAAAATTTGTTAAATAGCAGGTGCACACACCCACTAGGGGTTTTTAGGGTGTAATGAACGCGGTCCGTGGGCCTTTCCTTAAATATTTGTGTAAATGTCGTTTGGACCAATTTCATGCGTTTTTTCCTTTCTCAAACCTCTCCCCCCCCGCAAGTCAGACGGCGGAGGCTCCGGCCCGTGACAAGGAGTTCGGTTCTTTCAGAGGAGCGCGTAGGACTTGGGTCCCTCGAAATGTTGAGCGCGAGCGAAACACCCACTAGGTCGGCTGGGGGCAATCCGACGAAGCCGGTCGTGCGGCTGTTCATTCGATGAATGGCGGGCCGGGTTGATTGACCCGGTAGCCTTTGACTTAGTGTATGAAGCGTAAAGGAGCTTTGGCCCGTTGTGCTTGCCAGCCGACTGCCAAAGCTAGATCTATGGCTTTATGGCGAAGTGGGGGACCGCGACATCCTAACTATATCAGGAATCACCAAGTAAGGCGGCGGGGTGGCGACCGAGCCGGCCAGCCCCCGAGCCCCCGGGTCGAGCGAGTCGGACCGGTTGCCGGGTTAAGTGGTATAGTGATGCAAAGAAAATAGGACACAATAAATTGGTCGACCAAAGGCAGCCCCCGAGTCTTGTTCGAGGACCCCGTAGTATCATGCGTTTACAAAAGGCAACGATACATACGCTCGTGCGGCTAACTGTAAAATGGGCGAAGGAGTTCTACGTTACACGGCCGGGTCGTTTCTTCATCAACGGTGTCCTTCTTGCGCTTCCTTGACTTGCGTGCGTCGATGAGGTAGTAGGTGTTGCGGTCGCGCAAGGCCCTGCTCACGATGAAATGGGCCCTCCCATGGAGGGGACAGCTTGTGCTGGCCTGCCTACTCTTGGACGAGTCGGAGGACAAGGTCGGCCTCGCGGAATGCGAGGGGTTTGAGCTTCTTGCTGTGGTAATGCCTCATGCCTTGCTGGTAGATGGCTGAGCGACTGAGTGCCAGGAGGCGTGTTTCTTTCGAGCAGGTTGACGCCATCTTCGCGAGCTTCTCTGGCTTCGACTTCGGTGTACATCGCGATGCGCGGCAAGTCAAACTCGTCGTCGGTCGGGATGACGGCTTTGGCTCCGTAGACGAGGAAGAACGGGGTGAACCAGGTCGATCGATTTGACGTGGTGCGTAGACTTCAGAGAACGGCTGGCAACTCGTCAAGCTAGCTACCGGGTGAGCGGATGAGTGGCTCGACGAGTCGCGGCTTGATGCCATACAGGATGAGTCCATTGGCCCGCTCGACCTTCCCGTTGGACTGCGGATGCGCAACGGAGGCCAGGTCGAGGGGGATGCCGGAGACAGAGCAATATTGTTCGAGTGCGCCCTTGGCGAAGTTGGTGCCATTGTCGGTGATGATGCTGTTCGGCATGCTGTAGCGCACCGCTATGTCCTTGGTGAACTAGACGGCTGTTGGCCGGTCCAGTTTCTTTATTGGTCTTGCCTCGATCCACTTGTTGAATTTGTCCACTTCCACCAGCAAGTGCGTCATGCCGCCTCGAGCGGTTTTGAAGGGTCCCACCATGTCGAGTCCCTAGACCGCAAAGGGCCAGGCGATCGGTATGGTGCGGAGTGCTGACGCCGGCTGGTGGCTGCGTTTGCTGAAGGGCTGGCATCCCTCACACTTGAGGACGAGCGACTCGGCATCTTGGAGGGCCGTGGGCCAGTAGAAACCGTGGTGGAATTCCTTGGCCACCAGGGATCGTGACGCGGCGTGGTGCCCGCACTCGCCCTGGTGTATGTCGCGGAGGATGTCGATGCCCTGTTCCTGCTCAACGTAGCGCTGGAACACGCTGGTGGAGCTGCGCTTGACGAGCTCGTTGTTGATGATACTGTAGGAAGACGCCCGGTGTTGCACTTGCCGTGCTTCGGTCTCGTCCATGGGGAGAACCCCGTTCTCCAAAAATTCTGATATTGAGAGGGCCTAAGATGGAGTCGTAACCACAGAGAAGATGGCCACCAGGTTGGGTTCCGAGTCGGCAGCCCCCGAGCCGGGTTGAACAGCCCTCGGGTCAGGTATGGCGACGGCCGGGTCTAGGACGATGGTGGTCGGGTCGAGCTGAGCAGCCCCCGGGCCGGGTTGAGCAGTCCCCGGGCCAGGTTCGGCAGTCCCCGGGCCGGGTTGAGGTCCGGTCGGGTAGTCTGGGACATGGATGGACTCGGAGTCCGGCGATGGCTTGATGGACGGCTTACGCAGGTGCTCGAGGGAGATGCCAGACGGGATGGCTTGTCGAGACGAGGCGATCTTGGCAAGCGTGTCGGCTGCTTCGTTCTCCGTGCATGGGACGTGGAGGAACTCACAGCCCTCGAAGGATCCGGACAGCTTCTGTACGAGGAAGCGGTAGCTTGCCATGTTGGAGTCGTGGGCGTCCCATTCGCCAAAGCACTGCTGCACCACTAGGTCTGAGTCGCCGTAGCACAGGATGCACCGGATGCCGAGTTCCTTGGCAAGCCGGAGGCCGTGCACAAGGGCTTCGTACTCGGCGACGTTATTGGAGGTGGTGACGTTGTTGGACGACAGTATGATGCCGGCCCCCAAACTGAGTCGCATCTTGGACCCGTCGAAGTGCATGCGCCAATGCGTCGAGTCAGGAGGCGGCGGCAAGTACTAGGTCTCGGTCCTATCGACGAGGAAGTCGACCAGGGCTTGAGACTTGATCGTGGTGTGGGGCTCGTGGAGAATGGTGTGGCCGGCTAGCTGGATCGCCCACTTAGGAACCCGGCCAGAGGCATCCCGGCACCCGATGATTTCTCCGATAGGCGTCATGCTGACCAGACTAACAACGTGCTCTTGGAAATACTGCTTCAGCTTATTGGCGGTGTGGTACACGCCGTAACACATCTTCTGGTAGTGCGGGTAGTTCAGCTTGGAGTTGGAGAGAACCTCGCTCAGGTAGTAGACTGGGCGCTGGACGGCTTGGATCTTTCCCTTCTCTGGTCGGTCGACCATCAGCATCGTGCTGACCGCCCGCGAGGTCATGGCTATGTAGAGCAACAACGGCTCCTTGTCGGTCGGCGCGGCCAGGACTGGTGCGGTGGAGAGCATGCGCTTGAGGTCTTGGAAGGCCTCGTCTGCCTTGCCGTTCCATTCGAACGGGCTCGTCTTCTTCATCAGCTGGTATAGGGGTAGCGCCATCTCGCCCAGCCGGCTAAGAAACCGGCTGACCAAGGCCAATCATCCACTACTAGGGAAAAGCCTAGCAGCAACACTGGTTTTGGGCCTCTCAGTAGCGCGGGGACCGGCGCTACTAATAAGGTGCTACAGCTAACGCATAGCAGTAGCGCCTGTTGTCCCACGCTACTGCTATACATGAATAGCTGTAGCGCTTTTTAGAAAAGGGCGCTGCTGATATTATCTGCAGCGCTATTTACTGGGAAGTGCTACTAGTAAGGCGGCGCTGCTGCTAAATTCCCCCCCTCGCTACTACTAGTTTTATTAGTTTTTTTCGCTGCATATTTGTTTTGTATTTGAATAGGATTTATACAATAATCTTTAGCATATCATACACATACAAATGTAATCATAGCATATGCATACAATTAGTCTCATCAAATCATGTCATCATCATAATCATCATCCAACACAAAGTGGTCTCTCATCATCATCTCGAAAATAGCGATACAAGTCTCGATTACTTGCAAATACATCGTCATCCATCTAAACAATGATATACGCGAGAAGAGCTATCACTTTGAGTACATGAGTTCGTATCCCTCTCTCGCATTAGCGTGAACCTAAACTAACTACTGCCTGTCGCTCGGAAATCGGAAGCCGGTACACCTGGGCCTGACACTCCGGCCACTTGTCGTATATATACTCCTGGCATAGCACTTCTTCGCCATCTATGATCTATGCACCTGCATCATCACATGAGTCGATGATAGGCAACATATATAGTTGAGCAACAGAAAGAGACAGGCATGGCAAAAATAGAAACAACATATCATAAGCATAAATAACAAAGTTCATCGTACCCAAAATGCCCTAACTAGAGTGATTTTCGGTAGTCGAGGAGGAGGACGGTTTAATTAGATCACAAATAAAGTTTCACCGTGCATAACTCAAAGTTTTGTCATACAGAAAGTATGGACTAAACTGACACATTGTCATATATCGACAATCACTCCAACATGTCGTTCCATCCATCCAAGTCAGGGAGATTGTCCTCGAGCTTAGTGAAAGGCTTCATGTCGAGACGCTGAGAGGCTATCCATGTTCGGACGTCTTCTCGCGACATTTGTCCTTCTCCGTAGAACATCCTTCTTTTTCCGACGACCTCCTTCATGATGATTTGGGCAAGTTCACGCTGGATGTTATAGAACTCAGCTCAAAGTTGATGATCCTCGATATCTCCTATGTCCTTTGCCCATTGCAGAATATGGGCATCGCCGGATCTAGGTGACATGCAAAGGTTCTGGTGATCCCGTCTGTACTCCAGCATGTGGTGTAGGACATAGAATCCATCATTAAGAGAATCGTTCGGTTGCTGGATGCAGCAGAAGTCGGTCTTATGGCCGAAGGCGACCCTGCCGCCCCTTCTCTTCTTGTCCCTGACCTCTCCACCCCTTGCTTGGTAGTAAAACATAGCACTGTCGAGAACATCCTTGATGTGGGTGTAATCCTTTTTGTGAATGTTCTTTGACGAGTCCAAGTAAAGAGCGTGGGAGAATCGGTGGTAGAGGATGATGAGGACGGTGCGCCCGCCGCTGCGGAAAATAAGTACACCTCAAATTAATTAGCCTCCACCGTGCAAATGAATGATTGAAATCGAAGGAAGGATAGCAGCGCGGATGACTTACACGGGATGATAAGGCACGGGAATCGCCTCCTTGTGCTTATTGGCGAGCATGAAACTGACGATGTAATCCCTCGCGTATTCATGGTGCTTTGCGCAGACTCCCAAGAAGCCCTCGTGCATGTAGTACGGGACAGCGACACAGATATGAGATATCTGCTCAACCCCGATGATGTAGTTCATGTGCAAGGCATAAAGGCGGACAAATGTAAAATCCACCTTCTTCACATGAAGCATGTCGAATATGTATTCAAATCGGAGGAAGAACTTATCCGCAAGGAAGCTGTCAACGTACGACATTTGCCGCGGAACGTTAACCACGTAGAGTGGGTATCCTGGATCTTTCGAGGCAATGATGCCTTTCTCTACCTGCAGCACATCGTCATGAAGTCTCCTTAGATCGCCGAATCTGACCCGTAGCACTGTTGCAGGTAGGATTGGTTGACCGAAGATATGCCATTTATCCGCATCGGGGATATCTATACGGTCCTGAAGCCGAGGCTGCTGAGGCGACTGGATCATAAAATCAACTTTTTTTCCTTTCCTCGCTCTCTTCCTAGACTTCTTTACTACCGGAAGGTCATTGAGGGAGTCCTGGATTAGGGGGTCTCCGGACAGCCGGACTGTCTCCATTGGCCAGACTGTTAGACTATGAAGATACAAGATTGAAGACTTCGTCTCGTGTCCGGATAGGACTCTACTTGGCGTGGAAGGCAAGCTAGGCAATACGGATATGGATATCTCCTCCTTTGTAACCGACCTTGTGTAACCCTAACCCTCTCCAGTGTCTATATAATCCGAAGGATTTCAGTCCATAGGACAACAACGACAACATACAATCATACCATAGGCTAGCTTCTAGGGTTTAGTCTCTCCGATCTCATGGTAGATCTACTCTTGTACTACCCATATCATCAATATTAATCAAGTAGGACATAGGGTTTTACCTCCATCAAGAGGGCCCGAACCTGGGTAAAACATCGTGTCCCCTGCCTCCTGTTACCATCCGGCCTAGACGAACAGTTTGGGACCCCCTACCCGAGATCCGCCGGTTTTGACACTGACATTGGTGCTTTCATTGAGAGTTCCTCTGTGTTGTCGCTGTTAGGCTTGATGCCTCCTACTATCATCGATAGCGATGCGGTCCAGGGTGAGACTTTTCTACCCGGACAGATCTTCGTGCTCAGCGGCTTTGCACCGCGGGCCAATTCGCTTGTCCATCTGGAGCAGATGGAAAGTTACGCCCCTAGCCACCTGGTCAGGTTTGGAAGCTTAAACTACACGGCCGATATCCGTGGAGATTTGATCTTCGACGGATTCGAGCCTCTGCCTTATGCGCCACGCGGTCACGATGAGCATCACTTAGCTCTCCCATTGGACATTGTTAAGGAGATCACACCGGCAGCCGCTCCGACCATCAATTCGGAGCTAGTCGCGCCTTCCGCGGACGGGTGGATGGACCCCGCCACGGAGGCCTTAACCTCAGCGGCGATCGAGTTGAACATCGACCTTGCCTTGCACGAGAGCTGTGTTGTTAAACTGCCGGATCCTTCTCCGGCCACGGACTCCGAACCGCCTGCGCCCGTTCCTATCGAATCCGATTGGGCACCGATCATGGAGTTTACCTCCGTGGATATTTTTCAGCAGTCGCCCTTTGGCGACATACTGAACTCATTAAGGTCTCTCTCCTTGTCAGGAGAATCCTTGCCAAACTATGTCCGGCAGGACTGGGATGCGGACGACGAACAAATTCGAGGCCCACCCACCACCCACCTGGTAGCCACTGTCGATGACTCAACCGACATGCTCGACTTCGACTCCGAAAACATCGACGGTATGGACGATGATGCAGGAGGCGAAGAGGAACCACCACCCATAGGGCACTAGACGTCCACCTCATCATATGACGTATACATGGTGGAGACACGAAAAGAAGACGACGACGAGGAACGGAAGGACGCAACAAAGGCTTGTCCCCTCGAGAAGCAGTCAAAGCGGCGGCGTAAGCGCCGCCCCAAATCCTGCCTCGGCAGAAATAATGATCATACAGACCCAGCGTTGGAGCAGGGCGAACCACTGCCAGACCACGGCAATACGGAGAATCAAACCGAACAAACCAATTCTGTCAAAGATAATAGTCCGGATGACATAACGCCGGACAGGCAGCCGGAGCAGCAGAATGCCCGTCAAAGGCTTGTTGCCACCGCGAGGTGATCAAAACGGCCACCTGGCCGGATAGATGACCTCACGGCCAACATGGAGCGGCAAACAACTCCACTCACAAGCCAATAAGCGATCCACACGAGGGCTCGCACCAAAAGGACGGCGCAACCAGATCCATCTATGGACCACGCTAGCACGCCCCAGCATATGATGTAACACAACAAACATCAGAACAACGCGGTACACCCAGATACAGGGGTGCCGCACACCCCCTATATTTCACCAATGAGGTGCTGGACCATGAATTCCCAGAGGGATTCAAACCCGTAAACATAGAAGCATACGATGGAACAACAGACCCTGGGGTCTGGATTGAGGACTACATCCTCCATATCCATATGGCTCGAGGAGATGATCTCCACGCTATCAAGTACTTACCCCTCAAGCTCAAAGGGCCAGCTCGGCACTGGCTTAAAAGCCTCCACGAAAACTCCATTGGAAGCTGGGAAGAGCTTGAAGACGCTTTTCGGGCAACTTTTCAAGGGACTTATGTCCGACCCGTGGATGCGGACGATTTGAGTCATATAACTCAACAGCCCGGAGAGTCAGCCCGAAAGCTTTGGAACAGGTTTCTTATTAAGAAGAACCAAACAGTTGAGTGCCCGGACGCCGAAGCCTTGGCAGCTTTTAAGCATAGCGTCCGCGACGAATGGCTTTCCAGACACCTCGGCCAAGAAAAGCCGAGAACAATGGCAGCATTAACAAGCCTCATGACCGGCTTTTGCGCGGGTGAGGACAGCTGGCTAGCCAGATGCAGCACCAGTGACCCAAGCACATCCGAAGTTAGAGATGAAAACGGGAAATCCTGACGCAGCAAAAATAATAAGCGTCGGAATAAAGAAAACAGCCCGAAGAGCACGGCGGTACACGCCGGATTCCGAAGCTCTCGGCCAGGTCAGCAAAAGCCGCCCTTTAAAGGCGCTAGAGATGAACTGTCCAGCTTGAACAAAATTCTGGACCAAGTATGTCAGATCCATAGCACCCTGGTAAACCCGCTAATCATTCCCACAGAGAATGTTGGGTCTTCAAGCAGTCCGGCAAGGTCAACACCATACACAAGGGGGAGGATACACCAAGCGAAGATGAGGATGAGCCTCTCAAGCAAGACACTTGGGAACAAAAAAAGTTCCCATCAGAAGTCAAAACAGTCAACGTATTACACGTGATCAAGGGAAGCAAAGCGGCCCTCCCAGATAAATATGCCCAAGGGCCTATCACCACGAAACCCTGCCACTGGTCGTCTCAACCGGTCACTTTCGACCATCGTGATTACTCAGCAAGTATCCGGCGGGCAGGATGGGCTCCCCTGGTATTCGACCCATTAATTGACGGATACCACTTTGCACGAATCTTGATGGATGGTGGTAGCAGTTTAAACCTGATATACCAGGATACAATCCGCGAAATGGGGATAGACCCAACTAAATTTTTCCATAGCAACACTACCTTTAAAGGAGTAACGCCATGCCCAGGGACTCGCTGCGCGGGCTCCCTGCTACTAAAGGTTATATTCGTCTTCCCCGATAACTCCCGTAGCGAACATTTAACCTTCCACATTGCTCTGTTCCAATGCGGTTATCAAGCACTACTTGGAGGCGAAGCTTTTGCTTGCTTTAATGCAATACCGCATTACGTTTCCCTCATGCTCAAGATGCCCAGTCCACGTGGCATCATTACAGTGAATGGAAGTATTAAGAGATCTTTGCGCGCCGAAGAGAATGCGACTGCCTTGGCAGCCGCACACTAAAAACGGCATCACCAACTAAAGCAGTTGATAGGTCGTCAAGACCACGAACACGGTTAGACGAGCCCGGCGCTGGTATATGTAATTTGTACTGGATTGATGGCCACACCCCTATTACAAATACAAGGGGTTGAACGCGCGCAGACAAGTGGCAATTTCTACTCATTTCTAGTTATACATGGTTTCTTTAAAAAACCAACTTTTTACACGACAACATTTTCACCTAAGTTCCTCTCTTTTACAGATAACCATCGTGCTACACCCATCCAGGATATGGCACAACAGAGACACAGGCGCAGACGTGCAGCAGGGACCCGCTCCAAGGATTATTATTAGATTAAGACCCTGCATAAACCTTTTTTACTGTCTCTTATTGATACACATCCACCGAATTCTCAGCACAATTGAGAAGGATGCTGACGTCTTGGCATGTGGCCACGTCAGAATAATGCACGTACCTGGATACAAGGGGATTCTTACAAAGGGCACTATTTAGGCCCGGTTTATACCATAAAGACCGAATACCTTAAGAAGTGTTCGGCGTCGCGAGTTTGGCCTTATATGCATCAGCTCCGAATCATTGTCTTTGGTCAAATGTTGGGTTTTCCCGGCTCCTTTGTTTTGGTGCCTTACGTTCCGCTTTATCGGCTTAGGCAGCACTAGGAGAACTACTGCGATTGTGCCATGGTTCATCCGGACGAGCACCTCAGTAGAGAAAGCCGAAAACTGACTGTCATGATATAGCGTGAGACTGGTCAACCACTTGATGACCTATCGGAATGTTAGAATTCCTCCGCTTTAACGAAGGGCCGTTTTTCGGCCAGGCATGTATGCACCCCGAGATCGGGAGAGTGCGGAGCCACCAGGGGCTATCTAGTAGCCCTGTCAAACTCCTATGGCTAAGTGAAAGTGTTAAATCATTATAGTCCGGTTGCTTCGTTCGCTGCACTATCACCTCCTTAATAGGACCAAGACGTTGGGTTAAGTGTGAACACGCGTTTTTTGCGAGCACCTCCGCATTATATGCGTGGGGGCTGAAGCCGGCGACTGCAATCTTTCAGGTTATACACATGTATACATAAACGGCCGCACAAGAGGCATCATATTACTTTCAGGAAAAAGTATAAACACAGCCTTATAAAATTTCGTAAAAACATTGTGTTTACAATGGGTACACATATCACTCAAACATAATATTCTTCGAGCACTGGGCCTCTATCAAACGAGCACCCTCGAGAACCTCCTCGAAATAGTGCTCGGCAGCCACTCGGCCTATGGCCGAACCCTACGCCGCAACAGTGGTAGCGTCCATCTCTGCCCAATATGCTTTAACACGGGCAAGGGCCATCCACGAGCCTTCTATGCATGCCGACCTCTTCATCGCATTAATGCGCGGCACCGCACCAAGGAACTGCTACACTAAGCTGAAATAGCTGTTTGGCTTTGGCGAATCCGGACAACCTATTTAGTTCGGCCCATAGCTGATCCATGACAGACCTCATGGCGAGTCCACGACAGACCTCATGGCGAGTCCGGACAACCTATTTAGTTCGGCCCATTCGGCTAGCTGATTAGTCAATGGAAGCAGACACTCTGGAACATTGAATTGCGACCAGAACAGCTTGTCCACCTCACGATCTGTTTGACCTTGGAAGTACTTGGCCGCATCAGCAGCGCTCGCCGCCAAGTCCATATATGCATCTGCCGAACTCCACATCCGATCCAGAGGGGCATATCGTGGATCTCCAAACTTCCTTCGTAGCATGAAGGGCTTCCCGGCCGCAATATCCCCGGCTTCCCGCAGCTCCTCCTTCTTCGCTCTCATAGCAGAGCGGGTGTCTTTGTCCACCATCGTGGCCTTCTCAAGGTCCGTTGCCTTCGCTCGGTTTTCTTTCTCAAGGAGCCGGCAATGGTCGGTAGTGTCTTTTAACTCTACGGCCGTCTTGGCCAACTTCTCTTTGCTCTCGCAATGTGCGGCCTTCTCGGCTTTCAACTCTTCGGCCGCCTTCAAAGCAGCCGCATTACTAATCCTCGCTTGTTCCTTGGCTCGGGCATGTTCTGCCCGCAAGGTTAACACGGTGGCAGCTCCATCTGCAGTCACAACATATTAAAGATACTGGCATCATGCTGCTCTTACTACATGGCATTCACCAGAAAATAACACTTACCCTATGCCTCGTCAAGCCTCTTGTTAACAAGCTCGATGTCGGTGTCTGCCACATCCAGTTGCCATTTTAATTCGGCAAACTCACTAGTCTGGCTAGCCACCGGAGCTTCCACCTGCACATAAAGGCAGTCTGGTTATTGCCTGGGACTATGATCCTCTGTTCGCCGCCGTTCTCGACGACAACCAGAGTCTCAGGGGCTACGATCTACACAGGGCACACCTAACATGTGCGATACTATCACATATTATCTCACGTACCTCAAAGCCTGTCAGTGGACTCATAAAGGCTTCATGTAATCCACTTTCGGCGGACGAAATTCTCTCCATCACCGTACCCATCAGCGTACGGTGTTCTTCTGAGATGGCTGCTCGCTCCACCAGTTTTGTCAGAACGTCCGAACGCACACCAGACGGTGTCGGACTCTTTTGTTTGCTCTCTTTGAGAGCTGGATGCTGGGCACTTCGGGGGTCTATGTGATTATCTTCTGGTCTCACCGGATCCAGAGACGCCGACATCGAGCTTCTTGAGAGGAGGAGTCCGGGGGAGGCGTTTCGCTCTCCATCATCTCCGGAAGAAGATCCCCCGAAGACGAGCTCAGCTGAGAGGGGCTAAGGCCCAAACTACAAGATATATGCGGCGGTCATTTTCTCAGAAGAAAGATAGTATACCTTCACTATTAAAGTATTTTTTTGGATCACTTACGACTCGTTGGAGGGCTGATCCCCCCACGGACTTTGTGCGGCAAGAGAACCCCCCGAGGAAGGACCCTCTGTTGGAGACTTCTTATCCCATTTGGAGGCCTCGGCCTCCGGATCCTCGGAAGCAGTCCTTTTCCTCCCCCGGTTATCCTCCTTCATGGAGGTGCTCATTCCCTCGGTTTGAACTGGCAGCAATGGGGGCCCGCGTCTTCCCGTATTATTTCCCCCTGTATCTTCCTTCGAGGGCTCCGGGCAAGGTGCGAGCTCGAGCATCTTTTCCAATACCGGATTTTCCAAACCTTCAGGGAGGGGGCCCAAACACCGAATCATCTTCGCCTTTGTTAGCCAGTCCTGGTCAAAGAGAGAACTCTCAGAAATAACTTCATGATGAATAAAATATGGTGTGTTCGACTAGAGGATTTCTTACTTGTTCGGTGGCGCGGTTACTGCTCATGCCCACGTCCTCGGTAGTATCCAGACACTCTATTTGAGGTCCGAAGAATGACTTGTACATCTCCTCGTGCGCCAGGCCGAGGAAACATTGAATGGCACGCGGTCCTTCTGGGTTGAACTCCCACAAGCGAAGGGGCCGGCGTTTGCAAGGCTGGACTTGACGAACCAGCATAACTTGCATTACCACAACCAAATTAAAATCTCCCTCCAAGAGATCTTGAATGCGGCTTTGCAGTATAGGCACATCCTTGGCTGGACACTAGCTCAGGCCTCTGCTAATCCTTGACATTAGTTGTGGTGGGGGGCCCGAGCGGAAGGCGGGGGCAGCCGCCCACTTGGCACTTCTGGGAGCCGTCACGTAAAACCAATCCCGTTGCCATAATTCGGACACCTCTGGAAAGGAACCTTTCGGCCATGGAGCTCCTGCCATCTTGCCTATTGATGCGCCTCTGCACGCTGCATGTTGCCCCTCGATCATCTTCGACTTCACTTCAAAGATCTTGAGCCACAGGACGAAGTGAGGGGTAATGCGGAGGAAGGCCTCACACACAACAATAAATGTCGAGATGTGGAGAAAGGAGTCCAGAGCTAGATCGTGGAAATCTAGCCCGTAATAGAACATCAAACCCCTGACGAAGGGATCCAGAGTGAGGCCTAGGCCTCGGAGGAAGTGGGAGACGAACACGACGTTCTCGTTGGGTTCGGGAGTAGGGACGACCTGGTCTCGAGCAGGCAGCCGATGCGAAACCACGGCGGTCAGGTATCTGGCCTCCCTCAACTTCTTGATATCCTCTTCCGTAACGGAGGAGGGCATCCATCGTCCTTGAAGGCTGGATCCGTACATGATTGAAGATCCGGAGCACCTGACCTGGGCTTAGGGTGTTAGAACTCGAGGCGGGGGAGGGGTTCGATTGAGCACGAGAGGGAAAAAGCGAAAACCTTGTCCCTTTATAAAGAGGATGAATATCAAGCGTCCTCTCCGTAGCCGTTTGGGACTTGCCTATAATCTAGGAGTCCTAGACACGGTTGGGTTACCCACGACCGTATTAATGAGAATCCCGTAATTGGGGGAACACGATCTCTGCTTTGACAAGACGTGTCAAGAAACTGCCTCGCGTTATGTGTGGAGCTGGTTGAAGAAAAACGGTTCGAATAATCACCGGGCCATCACATAACGTCATGCTACGAAAAAAGCCAGCAAATTAGATCTGCGTAAATATTATTCTCTCTACGGTGGTATGTGGAACTTATTTTGCAGGGTCGGACACTATCCTCGTATTCAAATTCTTCTGTGATGTATTGGAGAAGGAACCCGCCTTGCAATGCCGAAGACAATACTGCATGCCGGACTCATCGTCATTGAAGCCTGGTTCAGGGGCTACTGAGGGTGTCCTGGATTAGGGGGTCTCCGGACAGCCGGATTGTCTCCATTGGCCGGACTATTAGACAATGAAGATACAAGATTGGAGAATTCATCTCGTGTCCGGATAGGACTCTACTTAGCGTGGAAGGCAAGCTAGGAAATACGGATATGAATATCTCGTCCTTTGTAACCGACCTTGTGTAACCCTAACCCTCTCCGGTGTCTATATAAACCGAAGGATTTTAGTCCGTAGGACAACAACAAAAACATACAATCATACCATAGGCTAGCTTCTAGGGTTTAGCCTCTCCGATCTCGTGGTAGATCTACTCTTGTACAACCCATATCATCGATATTAATCAAGCAGGACGTAGGGTTTTACCTCCATCAAGAGGGCCCAAACCTGGGTAAAACATCGTGTCCCCTGCCTCCTGTTACCATCCAACCTAGACGCACAGTTCAGGACCCCCTACTCGAGATCCACCGGTTTTGACACCGACAGTCGTCCATAATACGTTGAGATGGCAATTCAGGCACCGACTCATGACGCTCAAACCCTGAAGAGGCACCAGTATAGACATACTTTTCAGCGCCATCGTCGTCCTCATCCTCATCCATGGCAACATCATCAGCGACTAATGGAGCCTCCTCCTTACCCCGTCCGCTATCACCCAACCCGACACCTGACGCTAATTGGGTTGGTGGGGTGTTGATGTTCATACCTTGCTGAGGCTGCGTGCTCGTGGGTGTGCTCCCGGCCGCCTCCAGACGAAGTAGACTCTTTGGCCACAACAGGACCCACCCATTGCAACAATCACCAAGCCGCCGCGGTGTCTCGTCGTCATTCCCCACTAGTATTGGAGGAGGCAAATTCTCGTGGCCCGGTTTGACACTGGCCACGGAAACTTTGAAGACGTTCAGGGGGATCGGCCGACAGTGGAACAATGGTTCCTTCGGCTCCATTATCGTCGCCTTCCCCACGTCCACCTTCTGGTCGCCGATGGCGTACAATATGGTGCACGGGGTTTCGTCGGCCTGCAAAGAAAAGACTGCGACGTGAGACATCCGAAAGGCAATGAAAAGGGGAGATTATACACTTATATTGAAGGGGGCCGGTGTGGCAGATACCGTAAGGGCGTCGAGCTCAGCCAAAGACGAAGCACCACCGAGCACGTCCGGTGCGGGAGCCGGTGCGGGAGTATGTGCTGGTGCAACGCTAGTCGAGCTGCTCCCCAAGAAGTCAGCAAGGGGAAAGTCCTCTGCATTTTTTTTTCTGGATTTTGCCTTGTCCAAGTGAAAATGCCCGTCACCAAGGAAGTAGACAAGTCTGCAACCACCTGTTTTGCGGCAGCTACCGCTGTTGCGGCTGTCTGAGATGATTTCTTCTCAACCGCAATCTCAACCTTCTTGTCGATGTTTTCTTCAGTTAACCTCCGTCTTTCCTTTCTCTCCTCCATGGTCTCACGGTAGTACTTCTTCCATGTGGCGCCGTCTCCGACCCCGTGCACTCGTCCATAGACGATCGAGTATCCACCGGTTGTCGTTTCAATATGTTCAATGCCTGGTTGAATGGAGTGTCCCACTTGGGCCTCGCCAATGCCTTAGACGGCGAGTCGCTTTCAGCCGCAATCCGTAGCTGCTCTCTCTGCAAAAGGCACAAGGATCATTTACAAATATGACTAACGTGTGCAGTCGAATTGATCAGAAACTAAAATTACCAGCAGTCTCATGAACTCCGTAATGACCGGTTTTGTCTCGTAAACCTTCTTCACTGGGTCCCAACGGTGCCGGGCCCTAAGGACGTCACGCTCCCGCGGGACGGTGAAATCCGCCAAGGGGTCTGGGATACCCGGACTCGCGGCTTCCACGTCCTCCTTGGCCCATTTGGACCTCTTTCCGCCGTAACCACGGCTTCCGAGGTGGTGGCTCCCAATGTTCCTCTCTTGAAGCCCCTTCATGTACTTAGACTTTTTTTGGCAGCTTCGGCCTCACAAGCCTCCTTGAATATTTGAAACTGATCTTCCGTGATTGTCGGATTATCCTTTACAATATCGGAGTAGGGTTCCTACTTGTCGACGACCTTTGCTTTGACTCAATTTTTCCAGGCGGCCAACGCGTTGCTAAACTTCGTCATGGCATGTTTGTTTACCTTCTTCATTGCCGGGTCCTCATCTGGATCTTCATAATCCTTCTCATTCTGGCCCGGAAACAAGAATATCTGGTGAAACTTCTTTCGGAGGGAGCTCCTCATTTTTCTATCTTCTGTAGTTTCTCATCGTTGATGGTGGCGGTTGTCTGTACGATGCAGCCTATTTGATTGCCGTAGCATCGACGCGCTTCCTCGGGCGCCTCTGGCTCAAAATTGCCATTGTCCACCTCCGTGACCACCAGTCTAGTAGTCCTGAGTTTGTTAGGAGGCCGTTGCCTCTTTGCTTTCGGTTCTACACCGGCTCCGCTCGCCGAGGCAGCGCCGGTCTGAGTCTCAGCGCCGGTCTCGATGCCGGTCTGAGTCTCAGCGCCGGTCTCTGTCTCAGCACCGGTCTCAGTCTCAGCGCCGGTCTCAGTCTCATCGGCAATGCTCAAAAATTCATCTACCGCCCGGTAAACGTTGTCGCAATCACCAGAACTCTGTCCTTCATCGTTGCTAGCCATGTTTCCTACGATTAAATCTAGTCAATTAATTCTAGACCTAATAAAATGAATAATGACATAAAAAAGGCCTACTGTTTTGCAGGAACATTGACTCCTTCCTGGTGCAGCAAATCCCGGGCACTCGATATGTCCTAGTTTGTAGCACAAGTCATGCCGAAATTCACGGAAAATTTCGGCATGACCTTTGCTAAAAAGTGGACAAATCGAGAACCTGAATTTTGCCGGAACGGAAATGAATCAACATTACGGCAAAACATAGGCCACTCGGCTTCATTCCCTGGAAACAACAAAAGGCCACTTGGGCACAATCGAACCACTTCAATGTCGATTATGATCAATGAGCAAACACAATTGAGGATTTTTAATATATCATGACCACTTCAAATTTGTATCTCCTAGTGTTTGACACTTCAAGAAAATGTAGACAAATCTCATGCTCTCTGAAACTCAATTCAAAGACCAAATATAGATGGAGGAAGATGTGGCGAGGAAGGCAGGGGCGTCTCTATCAAAGCCCTAGTTAAGCATATACAATTTTTTCCTACGGCGAGGGAGGCAGATGTGGCGAGGGAGTCAGGGGCGTCTCTGTCAAAGCCCTATCTAAATTCTTTTCCTAACTAAATTCTTTTCCTAACTAAATTAACCTAACTAATTTAGAGAGAGGGAGGAGGGGTGGGGGTTTACAGAGGATGGCTCCGGTGGTGGCGCAGGAGGCAGTGTTTGCGAGGGAGGCAGGGGCGTCTCTGGTGACGGCGAGGAAGGCAGTTGTGGCAAGGGAGGATCCAGTGGCGTCGACTGCGGCTCCGGTGGCCTTGGGGGCGACTCCGGTGGCATCGACGGCGCGCGGTTCTGGTGGCTCCGGGGGCGTCGACGTCGGCAGGAGACGACGGCGAAGTGGGGTGAGGGAGAATCGGGCAGACGGCGGCGGGTTGGGGCGAGGGATTTGGGGGAGAAGTGGTGGCCGGGCGGGGGGGGGGGGGGGGGGGGGGGGGGGGGGGGGGGGGGGGGGGGGGGGGGGGGGGGGGGGGGGGGGGGGGGGGGGGGGGGGGGGGGTTGGTTAAGTCAAACTTAGCGGTAGCGCGTTGCACGAAACGCGCTATAGCTAAGTTAGCTATAGCGATTTTCACAAAACGCGCTACTTCTATAGCTATGTAATTTCCTTCATATTTCTTATTTCCGTTTTGGTTTCTACAGCGGGGGTCTAGGAAACGCACTGCAACTATGTTAGCTATAGCGCCTCCTACGAACATACGCTACTGCTACGCCTTTCTCCTTTTTTCGCTTTTTCATTTATTTTCCTCTACATTTTATTTTTCCTTTCTCCTTTTTCTATTTCTTTCTTTTTCATTTACTTTTCCATTTGTTTTTTATTTTATTTTATTTCTATTAGCAGTAGCGCTCTCCGCGCGAAACGCGCTGCTACTTATGTCCTAGCGGTAGCGCGGTTCTCCCAAGACCGCTACTGATATGCGTAGCCTACCGTTTTAGCAATGGGAATATTAGTGGTAGCGTTTTTTCATGTGCACACGCTACTGCTACTGTTGTATCTGTAGCGCGGTTTCCGCACGCACGCTACTGCTATTTAGCACTAGCGCCCATTTTTGACACGCGCTACTGCTAAATTTCTGTGTATAAGGTTTTCCCTAGTAGTGATCCGGTGAACTTCTGGAAATCGCACAGCCGAGCAGGCTTGCGCATGCGCTCGATGCCCTTGATTTTCTCCGGGTTCGCCTCAATGCCGCGTTCCGAGACGAGGAAGCCGAGTAGCTTTCCGGCCGAGACGCCGAAGACGCATTTTTCCGGGTTGAGCTTGACCTTGTATTCACGGAGGTTGGCGAATGTTTCCTTCAAATCGTGGAGGTGCGTGAGGTGCTGCTTGGTCTTCACCACGATGTCGTCCACGTACACGTGGATATTGCGGCCGAGTGGCGGCAGCAGGCATTTCTGCATGCAGCGCTAGAAGGTGGCGCTGGAGTCCTTCAAGCCGAACGACATGGTGATGTAGCAATACGCCCCAAAGGACGTGATGAAGGACGTCTTCAGGGCGTCGGCCGGGTCCAGCTTGATCTGGTGGTAGCCGGACTAAGCGTCCAGGAAGGACAGGAGCTTGCACCCGGCGGTCGAGTCGATGACTTGGTCGATCCGCGGGAGGGCGAACGGATCCTTGGGACATGCCTTGTTGAGGCTGGTGTAGTCTGTACACATGTGCCAGGTCTTGTTCTTCTTCAGGACGAGGACTGGATTGGCCAGCCACTCGGTGTGAAACACTTTCATTATGAAGCCGACCGCCAAAAGCATGGCGACCTCTTCACCAATGGTTCTTCTCTTTTCTTCGGAAAATCGTCGTAGGGGTTGACGGACAGACTTGGCGTCCTTGCGAACGTGAAGTTTGTGCTCGGCGTACTTCTCGGGATACACGGCATGTCCTTAATTAGGGGTCCATGCGAAGATATCCCGATTCTCACGGAGGAAGTCGATGAGCTCGCTTTCCTATTTGCCGTCGAGGCGGGCACCTACGACGACGTACTTCCTGCAGTTGGGGTGTAACACCCCAAAGTTTTGGTTTTGATTTCTATCAACTTGTTTATTTGATTTAAAGAAGGTCACTTCAATTTTTTTAAAAAAGGGGCTCATCTTCTCAAATCTTTTTATGACAAATATTTCATGAGTTCTTCACAATATTGATTTTTGGTCTTGAAGATTTGTCATCTTGTGTTGGCTCAACACAAGTAATTTTTGGAAGGTTTTTACAATTCCTTTTTATTAAAAAGAATTCCTATAAATTATGAATTTTATTCTTCCCCATTGAAAAATTACTCTCTTTCCATGACCTATGTTGAAAACTTTCTTCCAAAACCCACCTCCCCACTTTGGGTCAAGTCAAGCATCAAGTCCAACAAAGTTCAACTTCCCCTAGATTTTAATTCTATTTATTTTAAACTCAAAATCTTTTTCTGCCATTTATTTGGACCTTAGTGATTTACAAAGGAACTACTAGATTTCCTTTGAGTTTTGGTTCCAAATAAATTCCTTTGGCTAGTCCTTAGTGTCCTCAACCTAGATCCATCAAGATCTGCTAGTCCACAGCACAAATTTTTCAAAATTTGCTTGCTGCAAGTTTGGACCAGATTTGCCTTTTTTGGTGAATTTAATTCTTTTTCCTTTCCAAAAATTCTGAGATAATTCAGGCAGTCTCTAGATGCATCAAGAGATCACTTCACCAAGTTTCAGCTCTAGGAAAATTTTCCACGTGCACAAATCTTTTCGTCGAACAGGTGGCATGCACTGTTCCTGTCAAGTTTTAGAAGTTCAGTGTTGGGTTTAGTCGTCAGTGTCGTTTTCGTCAGGGCTCTTCGTCAATCTCACCAGTAGCTACCTTCGATCATTGCTCACTGCTCCTTCTTCTTATCCAATGCGCCGCATGGTTGTTTGGCCGGTCGCGAGCGTCGGTGGCGACGTGTCACGTCAACTCCGGCGTCTTCCGCGGTGGCAGAACCGCCGTGGCAACCAGCAGGGGCCATCCCTGCAGTACAGCGCCGTCCAGCACCGCCCACACCACCAGGAGCCTCAGCGTGGCCATCCTCTTCCTTGTGCGTGCTATAGAACGCTCTCTGCCGCCGCCGAGCCCGTGAGCTCCGTTCCGTCGAGGCCATGGGAGCAGGCCAAATCCGGTCAAGCTTAGCTGTTGAATGGAACCAGTGAACCAATCCGAAGGTGCCTAGGCACCTAAACCTCCAGCCCGACCACTGCCTCGCCGTAATCGCCCGCCAGAGTGATCCCATTCTTGGCAACCGCCTTGGGCCGGCTATAAATAGAGGCCCCGAGCTCGCCTTCGACCAAGCACCACTCCTCCACCTCACCAGAGCCACGCCCAACCGCTAGAAGGACCTCGAGGAGGCCTTCTTCCCCAACTCCGGCCGCCACGACCCGCTCTGGTAGCCAGCTTGATTCACTCGATTCCTTGCATAGCTCTAGCTCAAACTTGGGGAGGAACCTCCTAGTGCACCCACTCCCCTATCCCGCGCTTCAATTTGGCGTTTGCAGCTCTCTTCGGAGGGATCCATCCTCGATCGAACAACCGTCCGCCGGAGTGGAAGCCGCCGTCGGCGTGGTGCTCGCCGATGACCAAATCCACCACCCACTGACGCGGAATTGTCCCGTGAGTGCAACCATACCCTTGCCCTCCTCTGGATCACCGTCGATCGTTGCCGGTGATCATCGTTTGCTTCAGCCGGTGGTATGATTTTAAACCTGACATGCGGGACCCCTCGTCAGCCTCTCCTCTTTTATTTGAAATGTTTTCTGAAGGCGCCTTCGGGCAAAGTACGTTTTCCCTTTGGGTTGGCATTTTTCCAACCGAAACGTTTTCTATTTTTTTTAAACTAGCCCCTGGAAAGTTTCTGTTTCATCACAAATTAGTCCCCGGACTAAAACCTTAATAAATTTTAAACAGAAAATGATTTTGAGTTGATTCTTTTTCTGTCATCTTTATTTTTCTATCTAGTTTTTTTACCATATTTATTTGAAAAATATTTGGAACAATTTTTATGCACGCACAGTGTTTACGTTAGTATCCGATTTCTTTTATAACATATATACCAAAGGGGGTGACGGAGCTGCAAACTTCGCCGAGCTAGACTCCGACTACTCTGAACCAGGCAAGCATGTTTGAACCTTTGATATGATGAGTGTTTTTCATTATTGCTTAAGTGTTTTTCTCATGACATGTTTATATAAGCATTTGTGAATGTTATATTTCATGCAAGCAAGCTGCAAGTGAGCTTCGAAATTCGATGTGTTCATATGATGGTGAGATAACCTGATCATTTGGTGGCATGATAGGTCGCAAGCTGGTATTGTTGAAACATGCCAGTTTTATATCAACTATTTAACTCCAGTATTAACGTGGATCAAGTCTTGTTCCCGTTCGTCCCCTTCCGTGCTACCACATGTTTTCTGCATAGAATACAATTTAGTAAGTTGCAAACCTCTTTCCTTGTACACACCAAATATAGGGGCCGTGATGAGGGTTCCATGGCCCTGGATTAAAGCCCATCATCCGGTCAGGGGGCATGGGTGTTTCCGGTTGGGACCGAGAGGGGGGCACCCCTTAGAGCGCATGATATAAATTTGATCCCATGCTATTCGAGGTTGTAGCCTCCCCGTCTTAGAGTTTTTCTTGAATGTTGCCTAGGGTGATTCCTGGAAGCGGAATGTGGAATGGGTGTGTACTGGTTAGATGTGTTTCTCCTAAAATACCGTAAACGGAACTAGTCATTTGTGACTACTGAAATCCGTTGGCTGTGGTTAAAGAGTACAAAATCTGCATAGTCAAAACCATCCGAGTAACCATGTCCATGGTCAAGGACTTTGGTCAACATATTAGTGTCAATCTCAGTATCAGTCTCAGTGTCAGTCTCAGTGACAGTCTCCGGAGAATAAGCATGAAACTGAGAGTGGTAAACCAGGCCGAATGTTATTCCTGTGGATGGACTAACCAGTTTATTATCATGTACCGAGTATTCCGTGGAATGATGTTACCTTCATGAGCTACTTGAATTCGAATGATGAGATATAAGCCCTTTATGTGATGTCTCTCTGGCATCCGACTATGGCATTCTTGTTATTTACTTTGATATAAGCCCTTTATGTGATGTCGCTTAGACGTCCGACTGTGGCATTCTTGTTATTTATTTTGATATAAGCCCTTTATGTGACATCTCTTAGACGTCCGACTGTGGCATTCTTATTATTTACTTTGATATAAGCCCTTTATGTGATGTCGCTTAGACGTCCGACTGTGGCATTCTTGTTATTTATTTTGATATAAGCCCTTTATGTGACATCTCTTAGACGTCCGACTGTGGCATTCTTATTATTTACTTTGATATAAGCCCTTTATGTGATGTCGCTTAGACGTCCGACTGTGGCATTCTTGTTATTTATTTTGATATAAGCCCTTTATGTGACATCTCTTAGACGTCCGACTGTGGCATTCTTATTATTTACTTTGATATAAGCCCTTTATGTGATGTCGCTTAGACGTCCGACTGTGGCATTCTTGTTATTTATTTTGATATAAGCCCTTTATGTGATCTCGCTTAGACGTCCGACTGTGGCATTCTTGTTATTTACTTTTGATATAAGCCCTTTATGTGATGTCGCTCAGACGTCCGACTGCGGCATCCTTGTTATTTACTTTCATTATAAGCCCTTTTCGAGATGTCGCTTAGACATCCGACTGTGGCACATACTATCATTTACGTTTCAATATAAGCCCTTTATGTGGTGTCGCCCTGACGCCCGACTGCGGCATGTTAAGTTATTTTACCTTTCGAGGCGTCACTCCAGACACCCGATCGGTCTTCAACTATTTTGTTGGGATTTCGGGAGGACTACCGCCTGACTTCCTTTTTATTTAACATGCAGTACAAATTTATTATCTGAGTGTGCATAGTCTGCTCATGTGCATCATGTTTGCATTTGTTATATCTTATGTCCAAACTGTCTTGTGAGTACATTCAAAGTACTCACCTGGCTTGTTGATTTGGCCAGATGTTGATGAAGGCGATCTTATGGATGAAGAGTACGATAGCGAGTCTGACGCCTAGAGGAGTCCCAGTCAGTCCCGTGCGATCCTAGAGTTGGTCACTTATATTGTATACGCTTCCGCTACCCATATAAAATCATCGAGCCTCACTCCGGTGGTTGATGAGCTGTAAGATTGTGGAGTCATGTCACCCGCTTCACCGTGACATATCCACCACCACTTTTTTTACGAGTCAGTAGTTATGCCACCATATGCTTTGTGTCATATCCGCCTTTACATATAATATCGGCGTGCTTGTAATAAATTGTTGAGCAGCCTCAGCTCAACCTTGTATAATATTTAGTACTTCTGGATTTCTATATCAAGGATTTGTCTACCAGTAAGGAGGATTCTTCTATACTGGTCTGATATAATGGTCGGTTTTTCAATAAATGTTTTATTGGAAAACCGGTCCTGACATGTGGTCTTCTGGGTTGAGCTTCACTTTCTTGATCTCCTTGGACACTACAAAAAAAGACACATCTGTGACATTTTGGGCCGAACGAAAAAAAATTCTATCATACATATGACACTTCTATGACGATAATTGTGACAAAACCCGGTATCATCATAGATGTGGTGGGCTCCTACTTCTATGACAAAAAATCATGACAGAAAATTGGTTTTTCATCCTGGGAGGGCCGGAGACGCAGCTGCATGACATTCTTTGGGCCGTCCATGACGGAAAAAACCATGGTAGAAGCAGGGCGAGGAAAATTTCGGGGAGTTCCCGGTTACGGTGGGAGGTCGGGGGCCGAGCGATGCGCATTTCTCTCGTACACGTACACGCGTGTGTGCGAGGCGTTGGCTGTAATTGAACTCGAGTGAGGCGTTGGGCTGTAACTGAACCCGAGCGATTGCAGTGCAGGCTACGCATTACTGAACCAGAGCGACCGATCGATGGCTGTTAACTGAACCCGATCGAGTGATTCCTTTGCTACTGCTGCTAACTGAAGCCGATCGATGCTGCCTCAGGATGAACAGTGAGTGTTACAGGGGGGGGGGGTTGGATGAACAGTTCCCGGGGGGGTGGATGAACAGGACCCCGTGGTGTTGCCTCTAGATGAATAGGACCCCAATCGATCAAGCCGGTTGGGGCTGGATGACAAGACCCCGTGGAGGGCTGGATGAACAGGATCACCCCGTGGAGGGCTGGATGAACAGGACCACCCCGTGGAGGGCTGGATGAACATTAGACGGTGGAGGGCAGGATGAATAGTAGCCCATGGAGGAGTGGTTGAACAGGAGCCCGTGGAGAGGGCTGGTTGAACAGTAGCCGGTGGACTAGCGCGCGGTGGTGGCTGGATGAATAGGAGCCCGTGGATGAACAGTCACAGGTGGAGGCTGGAGGAGGTCGATGATGGATGAACAGTAGCTCGTGGAGGCTGGAGGGGGTCGACGGTGGAGATGAACAGTATCCCGTGGAGTCCCGTTTTGCGGTACGCCACACCCCTCCCGATGAACAGGACCCGCGTTTCGACCGTAGGAGGTCCGTCTCATCCGTTTTGCGGTACGCCACACCCCTCCCGATGAACAGGACCCCCGTTTCGGCCGTAGGAGGTCCGTTTCCTCCATTTTGCAGTACGCCAGACCGCTCCCGATCAACAGGACCCCGTTCCGAATGTAGGAGGTCTGTTTCCTCCGTTGTGCGGTACGCCAGGCCTCGTTTCCATCACCTGTTCCATCCAAGCCCTCCCGATGGACAGAACCACACATTCCGTTCCGACCCAGCCGGTTGGCTCCCACGCGTTCCGTTGCCTCCCGATGAACACGACGCATTCCGTTGCCTCCCCATGAACACGACGCATTCCGTTGCCTCCCCATGAACACGACGACGACGCTGTTTCTCCGTTCCGACCCAGCCATGTCAACGAGCCCTCGCCGTATGTATGCGCGAGTAGGCGTTCGAGACCCCGCCCATATGCACACATACGTGGCCGTATTTTCTTTCTTGCACCCTGGCCGCCTCTACTACAACATGTGCGCGCCTCTACATCCACCAGTATATATGTACGTACACGTTCACGACCAGAATGACAACGCTACGTATGCTTCGACCAGGTGGGTCCTGACTGTCAGGCACTTCCTTGGGTGTGAAGATGTAGCTGGTGGGTCCCAGCAGTCAGGGGGGCGAAATACGGTGGCCCGTCCGATGGGTCCCCGCTGTCAGGTGGAGGAATAATTATTTTGGACGTAATAAGGAGGCACTTCCTTGCTGCGGCCGTGGACCCAGTTGTCAGCGTCTCCATGTACAGTCCACGTCCGATGGAAGCCGTTCCTTGACCATGTTGACCACGCCGTGCCGAGAGCACCAGGGCAGTGGATGATGGCGAGGCCTAGGAAGGGGATGGCGACAGTGGATGCCCACGCGTAGAGGTGTACGAGGGCACTGCTTCGCTGTGGTTTGAGGTTGCCATCGCCGCAGAGTAACATGGGGTGTGGGTGAGTAGAGCAATGGCCTGGCCAGCGGTGGGAGTAGTAGGGGCGGTGAGGCCTCCGCCGCATCGCAGCCGGCCACGGGAGGCAGGAGCACGAGGCATGACCGGCGCTGGTTTGGGCCACTGGAGCAAGAAGACTAGAGGTTGAAGAAGCACTACGGCCGTTGGATGGACATCGTGCGGTCACTGCAGCTAGAATCGTGCATATTGACTAAGTTGACAAAGCCCTCCGTCCCCGTCAATTTAGTAGGCCCACAAGTCAGCCTGCCAATATACTGGATCCCAGCTAATAGGGGGAGTATTCATTTTTTTGTGCGTAATAAGGAGGCACTTCCTTGCGTGCGAAGATATAGCTGGTGGGTCCGAGCTGTCAGCGGCAGTAACGTTTTTTTCGTGAAATACAGAGGCCCTTTCAGTGGGCCCCTGATGTCAGGTGGAGGAATCATTATTTTGCGTGTAATAAGGAGGCATTTCCTTGCGTGCGGCCGTGGACCCAACTGTCGGCCTCTCCACGTACAGTCCACTTCAGATGCATGTCGGTCGTTGACCATGTTGACTAGGCCGCGCCGAGACCAGCAGGGTGGTGGACGACGGCGAGGCCTAGGAAGGGAACGACACGGAGGCAGGGAAGACTCGGCAGTTGTTTCCCACGCGGAGTGGATTATGACTGTACGAGGGTTTACTGGTTCGTCTGCCGTCCCGGAGAATAACAACAGGTGTGGGTGAGTAGAGGGATGGCTAGGACAGCGATGGGAGTACGGTGGGGCGGTGAGGCCTGCGCGGCAGCACAGCCGGCCGCGGGGAGGAGGGAGCAGGCAGTCCCGCCGGCGCTTGTTTGAGCGGCTGGAGCAGGAAGAGGAGAGATTGAAGAAGCACGACGGCCGTTGGATGGACATCCAACAGTCACTGCTTGTGCGTCAACCTTTTTTTAGGAAAGCCTCAAATCTGTGGAAAACAGCATACAACACACCTGCCATTACATCTAATAATTTTCAGCCCATTTGCTAATTCTTAAGGTTTTTTTGGAGCCCATATTCTTTTTTTTAGCATTACAGCCCAAATTATGGCCACGGTTAAAAAAATATACGAAATTTTGCATATTTCGGTGCGGTCCGAACTGTTTTTAATCCTGAATTTTCGACTCACATTCAAACTAATTTTAAAAATAAATGTATATCAATATAAAATCCAACAAATTCTCCACGCATAAAATTGAATGTAATTTAAAATCTTGAAATTGAAAAAAGATATTTGAAACTAATTGACGGTTTGATGTGTTTTAAAAATGTACAACCCATTTCTCATGACTGATGGGCCATTTTCTCGGCCAGACGAATGAAAGATCTCCTCGTCTTGAAAGATTTGCAGCCCAACAGGCCTGACAAAGCGACTTACTTGGCAAATCACAAAAAAACTGGGCTATGGCCGTGGACCCAGCTGTCAGCCTCTCCACGTACAGTACTCTTCCGATGGAAGTCGTTCCTTGACCACGTTGACCACGTCGCACGGAGAGCACCACGGCGGTGGACGACGGCGAGGCCTAGGAAGGGGACGACGCGGAGCCGGGGAAGACGCGGCAGTGGAAGCCCGCGCCGAGAGGAGTACGAGGGTTCACTGGTTCTGCTGCGGTGTGAGGCTGCCGTCGCCACAGGGCCTATCCAGCGGTGGAAATAGTAGGTTGCGGTGAGGCCTCCGCGGCAGCACAGCCGGCCACGGGAGGCAGGAGCAGGCTGCACGACCGGCCCGCTTTAGGCGGCTGTAGCAAGAAGACCATAGGTTGAAGAAGTACTACGGCCGTTGGATGGACATCGTACGGTCACTAGAGCTAGAATCGTTCATATTGACTAAGTTGACAAAGCCCTCCGTCCCCGTCAACTTTGTTGGCCCACAAGTCATCCTCCCACTATGGTGGGTCCCAGCTAGCAGGGGGTATTCATTTTTTTGTGCGTAATAATGAGGCACTTCCTTGCGTGCGAAGATATAGCTGGTGGCTCCGACATGTCAGTGGGGGGAACGTTTTTTCGCGAAATACAGAGGCCCTTCCGGTGGGTCCCAGCTGTCAGGTGGAGGAATCATTATTTTGCGCGTACAGTCCATGGCCGATGGATGTCTTTCATTGACCAAGTTGACCAGGCCGCGCCGAGAGCACCATGGCGGTGGACGACGGCAAGGCCTAGGAAGGGAACGACACGGAGCCGGGGAAGACTCGGCAATGGTTGCCCATGCGGTGGGGAGTATGAGGGTTACTGGTCCGCCTGCGATCGCCAGAAAATAACAGGAGGTGTGGGTGAGTTGAGGAATGGCCTGGCCAGCAATGAAGTAGGGTCGGGCGGTGCGGCCTGTACGGCAGCACAGCCGGCCACGGGAGGCGGGAGCAAGTAGTCCCACCGGAGCTGGTTTGGGCGGCTGGGGAAAGAAGATCAGATATTGAAGAAGCAGCACGGCCGTTGGATTAACAACCAACGGTCACTTCTGCTAGAATCGTTTGTGGACTAAGTTGACAAAGCCAAAGTACACGTCAACCTAGTAGATCCACAAGTCAGCCTCCAAATCTGTCCCAAACACCATACAGCCCGAAATTTCTAGCCAGATTCAAATTAATTTTAAATCTAAATATAACTTAATTTAAATTCAATGAAATTTTACCTGCACAAAAACAATGAAATTTAAAATATCAAAATCCGAAACAAAACAGTATTTTGGAACTAATTGTCTGTTTGCTGTATTTTTTCATTTTACAGCCCATTTATTATTAATTATAGCCCATTTCTTATTACTTATAGCCCATTTTCTAGGCAAAATGCATCCCTCCTCGTCTTGATAGATTTCCGGCCCAGCAGGGCGTAGAAAAGCAAGTAGGCCTATGTTGGTTATTCTGCAAAAAACAAAATAGCTGGCTAGCAATTTTCAGAAAGGAAAAAAACAAACTGGGCTGGTCATGTGCTAAACATATGAAATAAAAGCCTGGGCGAGACGGGCCACGGGTCCCGCACAACCCAGATGATACCCTTCTCCGTCCCGAAAAAACAAAATTACTGCGCGCTGCTGGGTCCCTACTGTCATCCTCACCACGTACAATCATCTCCTTATTCCTCTCGATTGTTGACCATGTTGACAACACCGGAGGGCGGCGCCGCAGCGAGCGAACCAAGGCGGAGGACGATGGTGAGGCCTCCGACGGGAACGAACAGGAGCCAGGGCAGATCACAGCCAGCTGTGGGAGGCGGGAGCAGGCTGTCCCGCCGGCGCTGGTTTGGCTTTGGCGGCTCGAGGAAGAAGATACTTAAGAAACGCGACAGACATTGAATGTCAATCCAACGATCAAGGTTGGCACAATCGTTTGTTGACTAAGCGGACACCAAGTAGCATACTTTTTTATATATAGGAAGAAAACTACGAGGAAAATGCGTTCGTCTGCTGTCCTCCTCACGGGGAACGTTCGCCACATAAGTGACTAGCACCCTTGGTTTTCAACTGAGAGGTCTTGGGTTTGAGTCCTAGGAACTCTCAATTTTGTCCTCCCTCCTTCCTCGCAAAAAAGGGAAAGAAAATTAAAGACTTGGGAAGGCGTACAGAACAAGCTAGTGTACCAGTAATTAGACGTTGCCGAGTTTTAGAAAAAAGAAAGACGTGCTCCTGTAGCTGGTTCGAATCCAAACCTAGACTATGACTATATATGGTGCTATGCTACTCTGCAAATAATGAATCTGACATATCCAACGTTCACTTCTACTCTTTTCTACTTACTTTGCCTAGCATCAGAAGCTCTGGCCGCAGCCCGCTGGCTGCTCGTCCACCTGCTCTTCAGCAGGCAACAACCAGATATGCGCCAAGTCGCAACCCGTACCATCGTCTGTGGGTCTCATCACACCCTCGCCGGCATGCGCACCGCAGCCGATTGCTCATCGCAACCCGCTGCCGTTGGTGTGGTGCCACTGCTACAAATCACGCAGAGTCATCCATCGCGTTTCAATCACAATCCGCAACCCTGGCCGAGTCTTCTACAAATTCCCGAATCATGGGGTAATAATATGTTTAAGTGTTGTTCTGCTACTTTCAGTTGCTGATTGTTTTAATAGTTTGGTTGATGATCTACCAATTTGATTCGTGCAGAAAAGGGAAGATTCGCGTGATTTGTATTTCTTGGAAGTTGCTGATGTGGGGGAATGCAACTACGCTGATTATTTGGTTAGCCGAGGAATCCCAATACCAGCAGGTTGGGGTGTTGGACAAGTAACTGAAGGAACGACAGAAGAGGAAGATGCAGAGCAGAAGGTTAAAGATGCAGTTCCTTTGATCATGGCCAAGCAATAGCTGCTGAACGACCTTGATAGCAATGAGGAGATGAAAAGCTTGTGAAGATAATGGGAAAAATCGATGTGCTTTGTAGGATGATTGTCTCTTTATTTGCAGTGTATGTAGCACTCGTGATGTATTGAGTGGCTACGACATGAGCACTTTGCTGAAACTAGTAATGAATGAAACCTGTGTAGCAGGCTGGGCGTAGTGTTGTGAACATCTAATGATTTCTATTAACGGAAATCAGGGGGTATCCCCTTTTGCTCATATAAATAAATAAATAGCAGAGGCCCTATCGGGTCAGCTTTGTTCTCATTCGAAGACGTCGAGCAAATTGCAGTCCAACAGCAAACTATGTCATCACATTCAAGTTTCACAGCCAAATATGAGTACAACTAAACAACAATGTCATCATGTTTTAGTTGTCATACAATCACCAAACACAAATCAGCATACATAACAAGTGATGTTCTCACAGCAAAATACTAAACAACATGTTCATCAGGTTTCAGTTGTGATAGCAAACACAATTTCACATAGTAGAAAAAAACGTCTTCTGACAGGCAAATACGACAAAAGCAATGTAATCATCATCCGCAGCAGCAGCGTCAACATCTTCGCCATGTGTATCAGTCTGAATTGTAATTCCCCACGGTGTCATCTTCTTCTTTGTCCTCAACGTCCTCGAACGTTGGCTTCTTCTTGATCAACTCTTGTATGTCCACAGCACGACAGGCAATCTTTTTGTCGGCGTCATTGATGTGATGGTTCTCAAAGATATTAGGAACATCTGTGTTATCTTGTACATCAGGAGCAGTATAAGCATCATCTTGTTGTGCAACTTCATTAAACGAATTCCTCTACTCAAACCTTTGCAATACTCTCCAGTCATTGCTACGTGCAAATGTGTCTTCCAAAAAATATCTGTGTTGCTTGATTTCCCAAAATAAAAGGCTCATTGGTCTGGAACTCCGCCTTGACATTGATGGATTTGAAATAATCATCAGCTCTGGGTTTTGCGATCCTAGAAAACAGGTTATACCAACGACAGCACAACAGAACCACACACCGATGATCCTCGAAACTGGAGATATACTGTAACTGAATAATGTCTGTTATGTTAGTATACATTTCAGTTGTCTCTTTGTCATACGTATCCGTGCTCATGATGGCACTGTTTTGTGTCTTCCTGACTTCGTCTCGTGCAAGGGTGTTGTAGCGCACATCTCCAACAACGCAAGATTCATAATGTCTTACCCGAGTATCAGGACCCATTGCTAGTGAGTAAAGGGCATCATCAACTGCCTGCCCATCCTCCCGCATTTTCTTAACCTATGGTTAGAAAATAGACAAGCTGGTCATCTTATGTACTCAATATATTAAAAAAACTGACAGTGCACTTCAAAAGCTTATATGGTTCTTGAACCATTTCGCAAATCCTGCCATAACCAGTTTGTCAATGTTTCTTGGATTTTGCGGCAGTAACTCCTCTTTGTAGATGCTGCACAACATAGTGATCGCGTCAAACATCTAAATATATAAGAATGTGCTACAAGTTTAGTAGATTACGATGTATAAGCTGCAGTACTGCACTTACTTGATATAAGGTAGTATCTCAGGACAGTTATTCAACACATACCAAACCATTTTGTCCAAATCTTTAGGTTTGTCCTCTTGTCGACTCTTCCCTGTAACTCGAACAGAATAATCGAAAACATTGAGCCCGGGATTGTCTTCACCCACCTCTTTTGCTAAGCTGATCAGCTGTTTCAATGTATTTTGAGCAGAATGTCAACGCTTCTATAGAAATGTAGGCCTCTACAATGGAACCCTCGGGTCTAGCTCTGTTCCTAACATAGCCCTTGAAAGTGCCTAGCCGCCTTTCAATAGGGTACATCCAGCCATACTGTACTGGACCTCTAAGTAGTGCCTCATCAGGTAGATGAACAGCCAAATGCACCATCACATCAAAGAACGCTGGAGGATATATCTTCTCAAGGTCACATAGGATAGTTGGTATCTTGTCTCTAAGACGCTCCAAAGCATCTATCCTGATATTCCTACTATAGAGTTCCCTGAAGAATTGTCCCAACTCTGCAACTGCCCTGTATAAGTCAGGGCGGCCCAGTCCTGTAAGGATAACAGGTAAAACCCTTTGAAGTAGGATGTGGCAGTCATGAGTTTTCAACCCTTGTACCTTGTTTCCATCTGCACTGACTCTCGTTTCGGGGTTCGAAGCAAATCCATGTGGGATTCTCACACGTGACAGGACCTCGCAGAATTCTTTTCTTTTTACCTTGTCCAAGACGTACACAGCTGGTGCCATATCCCGTGGTTTACCTTCATCTTGCACCTGCAAATCCTTTCTGATACCTAGGTGTGTCAAATCAATCCTAGATTTTAAGGTATCTTTCATCTTGCCTTCAATATTAAGAAGTATGCCGATAATGCTGTCACATATATTTTTCTCGATGTGCATCACATCAAGATTATGCCGCAGATCCAAATCTTTCCAATACTCCAAGTCCCACAAAGTGGACCTACGGGTAAACAATAATCTCTCTTCTACCCTGCCACGCTTCCTTTTCCCGCTACCATTACCAGGATGGTTTCCTGGTGTAATATGCCTGACCTTCTCTAATTCCACTTGCAACTCATCGGCAGTGAGCCTCTTTGGCGCATCATGGTTTTCGTTCTTTGCATTGAACACATGTCTTCGGTATTTTCTAGGATACGGCTTGTCCTTGGCAAGGAAACGGCGGTGTCCAATGTAACAGATCTTGCTAAGTATTGCGTATGATAGCGGATTCCTGTCACAGCGAACACATGCATTGTAACCATGTGTCGTTTGCCCTGACATAGTGCCCAAAGCCGGGTAATCATGGATGCACCAAATTATAACAGCACGCGGAAATAAATCAGGTGGTGGGCTACTATATAGGTCTCGAGTGAGAACACCCTTCCATAGTTGTTGAAGTTCCTCCACAAGAGGCTCCATGAACAAACCAAAATCCTTTCCAGGACTTTTTGGACCTGGGATGAGCAAGGCCATCATGTAGTTTGATTCTTTGGTGGAGACATTTGGAGGCATGTTGTAAGGGATAACAAGCACTGGCCACATGCTATATGTGGCGCTCTGGTGGCCAAATGGATTAAATGCATCTGAAGCTAAGCCATGTCTAATGTTTCTCGGGTCAGCAGCAAACTCTTTGTGTTGATCATTGAAGCTTTTCCACTCACTACCATGAGATGGATGGCTGATTACATTCTGATCTCTGTACTCCTGGTTCCTAGAATGCCACAGTACATCCTCTCTTGTTTTAGCATCATGAAACAACCTCTGCAATCTTGGTGTAATTTGAAAATGTCTCAAAACATTATGAGGAATCCTCTTCACAGCATCGCCATCTTTCCATCTTGATGATTTGCATTTCGGGCATTCACTTAAGTTGGCATAATCCTTCCGGAACAGAACACAATTATTCTTACAAAAATGGATCATATCATATCCAATTCCAACTTCACGAAGGAAATTCTTCATTTTACTGTAGGTGTGTGGCAGCTTAGACGCATCTGGGAAAGATTCACGGAAAGCAGCCAACATTGCATCGAATGATTTGTTGGTCATCCGCTTATTTCCTGGGGTGACAGCAACGTTGCATTGTTCCAACACGGAGGCCCACCGATTTTCTTCTGTAGGTGAAAGTTCAAGGAATGCACGAGCATTTCGTAGCATTGTTTCAATGTTGGTCAAACTCACTGGCTCTGCCACCACCACCTCCTCCTCCTCTTCCACCTGAGCATCAGGCAGATCAAGATGGTGATCTGCTGCTTCCACATAGTCAATAACATTGACGTTCACATCTTCACCATGATGAACCGACCTAGTATATGTGACCGATGTCCCATACAAGTGTAGATGATTTTGCACAGTTGACTGGGGTCTTGTAACTGAATTCATACAACTGCTACACGGGTAGAGCACATCTGATTTCGGACCACCGTACTCAGCTCTGATAAAGTTCATGAAGTTTTCAACCCCCTCGACATATGCAGCGGAGAATCTTCGAGCAGAAGTTATCCAAGTCATGTCCATCTGTTAGACATACAAAATGGTTCTTCTACTAGATATTACAGGAAAAATATATATGCTTTTTTATGAAGTCCAGAAAAAAAATACCTAGGTCGATGTCTAAAGCTATGGCAAGATATTTGGACGAGCAGATTTAGGTAACGAAATATATGTAAAGCTAATTCAGCAAATAGATTTGAGTGCCAAATTATGGCAGGCTGTTTCAGCAGTCAATGAGGCCGAGCACACATCCATCAAACTATCGAAGGCCATCGCAGCAGCAAAGATCGAGTATAAAACAGTGTAGAGCTATTTCAGCTAACAGATTGGCTACTAGACCACGGCAATCTACATCACAATAAATATATGGCAGGATATTTTAGCAACTGATCGGCCTTGGCATGCCATCTCAGCTAAGCAGATTGAGTGCAGAACAGGGCAAGGAAGCTTCTTAAGCAGAGCATATTGACAGTAAACTACTTCGGCAAACAGTGAGATTAACAGCGTCTATCAGCTAACATTCAGCGCTACACCGACATGAACGGGGGCCTCAGTCTAGAATGCGCGTACCATGGGAGAAGCTGACCGCCGTGCATCTCCTCACCAACGTCGCCAGCGGTGGCGGCGTTGACCGCCGTGCGCCTCCACAAGAACGTAGCCAGAGGTGGCGGCGCGGCTAGAGGACGGAAGTCTACGAGAGCGTACTATCGGAGCGAGAGGATCGCCGAACCGCGGCGCCGATGTATCGGCGTGGTGGGGAGGGCGGCTTTGGCAGAGCGAATGGAGTGGAGGGGGACAGGGGGAGGGGGCTTTGGGGAATATTATTGGCTAGTTGGCCGAAGGGCGGTTGAATCGGATTTGGGGGGAATTTTTGGGTGTGGGGGGGGGAGGATTTTCGCGCGGTGGGCGGGGGGAGTTTCGCGCATGGTCGGTTTCTCCAAGTGCAGTCCCACATGTCAGTAAAGAGGCAAGCCAAAGCGCGTTCCGTTTGCGTGAGCCGTGTGCATGACCGAACGTGTGTGGGGTGCAATGTGACCGCAACAGGAGTGTTGTGAGTGTACCGCATTTTTTTCTTTTAAACTAGGTGCTTCGCCCCCTCAAAAAAAAATTGTTGCTTCACGCGATCCATCGATACTACTACTAGTAATCCGGTAATCCCGACTAAAACGGTGCGGCCGGGTCTTTTCCCGCGTGATATGCCGGGAGGTTGGCGTAGTTCAGTTTTTTAGGACGAGTAATGCTACACCTACATAATGCTAGTTACGTAATTAACGTAATGTGAAACGTGTGAGCTCTTGATTGTAGATTGGGGTGAGGGAGGGGCCCACCACCATGAAAATCAGGGGAGGAGAGAGAGAGAGGCAATTTACGTTAACCCTTTCGTAGGTTCCCGTAGATGTAGAAAGATGTGTCCGATCCTGCAATATAGGCCGTCCGATCTATATCTAATGGATCGGAAGGAAACTATGACAATTTACCCGCACTCCTCTCCACATTTGCAGATAAGGCTTTCCCTCGTTCATCCTTTTCTCCCACAAGATCTTGATCTTTCATGCAACGCACGGGTATCTTGCTAGTACTCCTACTATATGTATATTATTGTGAAAGTTCATATACACCGGCCGAGATTAATGCAAACACGGCAGATTTTCATTACATTTCGAACTTTTTTAGGACAAAAAAAATAAAAGAAACCCGACCCTAAACCTATTCTATGGCGGTGACCGACGTCCTCCATCTGTGATCTCCATGTACGGGGGCGGTGTTCAAGACCCGTGAAGTGAAGGTGCGGTCTCCGGTCAGGAAAAGTAGAACACGGGAGACGGACAGGCCAGTTGGCACACCGTGCCCTGCTGCCTCCTATGCCCTACTCATCCTCGGAGGAGTCCCCGACCTCGGCGGTGCCAGACGTTGGACGGCGGCAAGTAGGATGCGTGGCTGACGGTGCTCCCGTCGTCGGCCGCCAGCGTGGCCACCGCTTGTGTGGCGACTCCAGCGAGGGCGGCGACCTCGAGCTCCATCCCCGAAGACAAGCTCTCCCGCAGAGCATTCACGCTTGCAATCATGGCGGATGTGGTTCCAGGTAGGAGGACGATGCGCTAAGGTGTTGAGGTTAGCTGGGCGTTGCCGCTTTAAGTAGCGCATTCCGGTGAGGCCAAGCGTCCGGGTGCGGCATTAAGTCGCCGGAGTTGGTTCCGCGGGCACCGAGCCTCTTAATGACGACATACGAACGGACGACATGAATGCAGGCAGCTGGCGCCGGTTGGGAACCCACCGCGCGACGGCACGAGGGACGAGGGTTTTGGTGTGTCAGGATAGTCAGTTGCGGTCGTGGCAATGGTGGAGATGCCCTTTGCTCACATGCGATCCCCGCATGTCATTGAAAAAGCAAGATGACCCGGCATGGTCTTAGGTCTGGAGGATGCAGTTGGCCGCGCTACACCACTCCGCGGACGCGTCGCGGCACCCCGTGCATCCTCGACGAGCCGGCTGTTGGGGTGTGTTTGGATTGTGGCCAAAGTGCACCTTGCCAAAATTTTGATCATGACCAAAAGATTGGTCTTTGTTTGGATGGTTGCCATTTTTTTGGCATGCCAATGAACTCTAGCCAACTCTAGTTCATTTTTCTTGCGAATGTCGGCCAAATCATGGGCAACCAATACCTCAACCAAAATTTTGGTCATGACCCCAATATTGGTCTTTGTTTGGATGGTTGCCATTTCTTTGGCATGCCAATGAACTCTAGCCAACTCAAGTTCATTTTTCTTGCCAATGTCGGCCAAATCATGGGCAACCAATACCTCAACCAAAATTTTGGCTACCCAATGCTTTGATGGGGAAACCTTGGGAACAAACCAAACATACCGTTGGTTGTGTCACAACAGTAATGCCACCCTCGGCAAACTGAAACCGACCGTGTCTAGCGACGATATGAGTGTGTCGCTCACCGCGGTCGCCGTGTCCAGAGGCGGTGCTGGAGCTGCGCCCCATTGTTGGCCCCAACGACCCACATGAACGGTTGTCGGTGGCGAGGAGGTCGTGGGCCAGCTCCTCCATTGGACTAGTCTGCGCTACGTTGTCCCGACGGGTGTGCCCTACATGTATGTTTCCCTGTTTTCCCGGCCATATTCGAGCGTCAATGCTCCGCGTTGCGCATTGGGCCTTTCACTATGTAGGCCAAGAGAGACAACTTATTGTTTATTTGAGTTGTTCAAGTATAATCATGTGGTGTTTGCTTATTTCTCATTCCTCTCCAACCCTCTTCTCCATCGATCATGTCGCCCTCCAGTCGAGTCCATCCTCCCGCATGCCTCATTTGAACATTCCGCCGAGTATCATTCGCATGTACCCACCCTAGTCCTCTTTCAATAGATCTCCAGACCCCAAGATGAAATCGAGAGGGAACGAGTGGGGGCACGTGATACCTAAGGCGGATTCAAAATTTTGAACCGGTGATCATAGCATCCGCAAATCATATATAATGGGTATTCAATGTTCGTTTCGTTTTTGAACGTACAATATACTCCCTCCTATCCTTTCTAGTTTACATATAAGTTTTATGTATAGTCAAAGTATATCTACTTTGATAAAAAAGGTATCAACATTAAACAACGCCCAATCAATATTGTTAGATATTTGTAGCATCTTTCATATGGTGTCTACCTTCCATTGCATTGCTTCTAATTTGGTGAAATGTCTTCTTCTTAGTTTACACATCATAGTTCTGGTTATCCCTTCCATCCTGTTTTTCATACATATTACATCCTCCTATCATGTGGTTGTCTAACATCAAAGTTCAGTTCGTCTGCATCACGCATCAATTTGTTCTGAAGAACTAAATTGTTATTCGCTTTTCTTGTTGGCTTGACTTAACATGGCACAGAGAAAGAGGAAGAAACATAGAATGGCAGGGAATGAGAAGCGGATGAATCCTACAAATTCTGCTGGTACTGATGGTGCAATAGAAGGTCAAAGTCCAGCAGAAAATTCTACAAACACGGCATCCCATGCTCCACGAGTTGCAAAAAAAGACAAACAGAAACAAATAGCTGCCACCAAACAAGCAGAGACAGCCCTAGTTCTTGCAACACCTACCACAGTACTACCAGCTGCACGACGTACTCGTGTGTCAACTGAGCTAGCAGCACGTTCCCAAGCTCCCTTGCCACCTGACACTACTTCCCAAGCACTCTTGACACAAGACGAGTTGGCAATATCAGATGAACCTTGTGAGCTTCAACAGCAAGAAGGTAGTTGATGGAGTCAAGTTACAGTTGCATGCTTCTTTATATGTAGTCTCACAGTTTGATGTACACTAACACTTCCTATGTTTGTTGTTGGCTAGCACCTAGGCGCAAGAGGAAACAAACATCAGGGATAATGCTCGATAGGTTAACTAAATCTAGAGGAGGAAGAATGGAGATCCGTTTTGAGGCAGGTTTAAAAAGGCCACGTTATGCTACAGAGTCACCAAGTTAGTATCAGAGGCAATGGTTGCTGTTAGGTGTCATGTACGTATCATCCCAACATGGATTCAGTACAGGAATGACAAAGACGAAACCCAGTTCAACATCTTCCTCGACCATTTATCTGTAAGTATGGTTATGTATGGAAACTAGTAATATCGTCTTGCTCTGTCCAATACTTTCTAGGTTGCTGATAATGAGACTCCCGTAATTTTCAACAGATGAAGTTCAAGTTGGATAGCCAAGATAATGCAACCAGACAAGCTTGCACCCATGTTTTCAAGTATGCTCTGCGACATTATCGGTATAACTTGAGGAAAACTCACTTTGAAGGCAAGGCTAACAGTGAGCTTGCCCAAACATCTCCAGTGGAAAATATATCTGATGAAGAATGGAGAGGCCTCGTTAAACACTGGTCTGATCCAAAGTATTAGGTACATTATATATATGTCATCAGATCATATGTTGAAGTCCTATTTACGCATGTGCCACACAAATCTATCTTCCTGTAGGTGAACTGTTCAAAGAACAAGGCCAACCATACGAAAGTGAAATTCCAACAGACGACAAGATCTCGTAGTATATTGCACACCGCGAGGCTCTTGTAATTAGCTGTTGTTTCACTCTTTTCGTTGTACCATATTATAAGATCTATATTGACTTGTTCCAAATGCAGAGGAAAGCCCGCAAGGACCAAAAAGTACCTGAACCAAATGATGTGGAAATCTTCAAGGACTGTCACACCAGCAAGAAGAAGGGCATGACTACACCAGTCAAAGCTGCTGTTGTAAGTCCTTAATCCTCATGCCTTTTAACTACTACTTACTCTGACTTGTTCCTTGAACTGCATGGTTTGCAGCCAATGTCTATTACTCTTTTCAATTTTATACACAATTTTCTTAGTGTATCACTGCACCTTACAAGGTTTAAAAGATAGGAGTGATGTTCCTTTGATCCTGACCCGTAATCTAGTTCCGTGTTGTACTTGCCCACACGACGTTACAATTGCCTGTTTGTCTGTTCTCAGTTGTTTTGTGATATGAATGGCGTCATACTATGCTTACTGTATTATAAAGTTCGTCTCTTTATCCTTAGCCCTCAATACAATGTGAAGAAATAGACAATACATTAGCGATGGTACATGGTCATATGTTTGGAACCTGGTGTTATTATGTACTTTGCAATAAAATACAACTAGTATTTTACATGGGTTCACCAGAATAAGTTCTTTATATAGACCAAAGCTATTTTGTTTGGTTTTGCTGCCTCCTTAGTATCTTCTATTCTGGTACTACTAATGTAAAACCTCAACTTTTCAGCGAGCTATGGAAATAATGGTGGAACCGCCACCTTCTGAAGGTGGCGAGGCAACTATAACCGCAATGTCAGCTCTTGCTGCGGTGGGTCAGTACCTGTCCAATAACAGTGCCAAAAGCACGTTCCTGCGTAATACTGGGTTGGTTGTTAAGGCAATATCGTCCAAACTGCCTCATGATCAAGATATGCAAGCTCAAAGCAATGTTGTATTTGTGATCTATCCACAAGTCCATTCCCTAACAGAGACCCTTTGTGAAACAAGGACAAACATTGCTCAATGTCGTCAAGATATGCATGGTTTTGAAACCAGACTATCAGACATTTGGTATGTTGTTCAGGAGCCTAGGGGAAATGAAGGCGAGGGTTATGGTGCTCCATCGGACAATATAGCATGAAAACGTAACAGTCAGGTCAAATGAACTAAGCTTCTGAACTTCTGGTGGTGCATTCAACTGCTAGACTGTTAAGTTTTATGCCAACCTTCCTTTTTTTATATAGTTGTAATTTGTTTTGGTGCGATACAAAATTTATTCTTAACGTGCAGCCACCGCCTGAAGAAAACAGCAAGCCATTTTTGTATAGTGTAGGGTGCTCCCTATATTTGCACTGGTGGCGATCTTTGATGCCGAGTGGATGTAATCTGTGCAATCGCCTTAATAGCCTAGCGTTAGTTTCGGCCTTATTTATTTCCTACTCTTCTTTTTCCTTGATTTGCTAGAGGCCGCAACTACCATGGGCCATATACGGGCCGTAGGATCCATGGGTCTCCTATGGGCCATCGATAAATGGGCCTGTAATCGGTGGGCCTCGGGCCGTCGGATAAATGGGTCTACATGGGCCGTTATCGGGCGTAATTGGTATCGGCCCAGCACGGTAACAGGCCATTAACAGACTGTAGGACAGCAAAGGCTTAATTCTGTCACATGCATAATGGGTCGTTAATGGGCCAGAATATAGGACAGGCTGGAAACGGCGCAACAGGTTAACAGGCCAGGAACGGGCCGACTCTTGCCATGGGCTGAATTTGGCCCATTAGGGTAACAGGCCAGTAACGGGCCAACTCTTGCCATGGGCCGAATTTGGCCCATTAGTGGAACAGGCCAGTAACGGGCCGACTCTTGCCATGGGCCGAATTTGGCCCATTAGGGGAACAGGCCAGTAACGGGCCGGAAGTAATCGAGGGACGAAAAGGAGCCCAAGAACGTATGGGCCATCAATAGGCCAAAAGCTAACACGGGCTGGAAACGGCCCATGTAAATCACGGGCCATTAACGGGTATAAAGAAAATTACTGTTCATTATGGGCTAGAGTCACCATGGGCCTGTAATGGGCCGAAAGATACGATGGCCTCATATGGGCCGAAAGACGTCGTGGGCCATACATGGGCCGAAAGTGAAATGGGTTGGTATTATATTCAACAGCCCACATGACATTGTTGGGCCGATTTCCTTTAGGGCCTAACGGGCCGTAAAATGGGCTATTTGCGAAGAGACCATTAACAGGCTTTTCATGGGCCAGCCCGTTAACTTTTGACCAAGTCAAACAAGCCAGCTTTGTAAGCTAAATGGGCCACTGTTGGGCCGTGCCACATGTAGACATATCATAGGCGCCTATCTGATCCACTGACGAACTGACATGTGTTTCGTCTGGCCAATAAGAATTTTACACGTGGAAATTTCCCATTGATCGGGGCTGTTAACGGGTTATCGGATCCAAAACCCGACCCGATAGCTTAACATCATTCCGTTACGGTGGATGCCATGTGTCGGTCACCCTTGACGGAAGCACTTCTGCGACGCGCGATTTATCGTCCTGGAAGTGGACACTTCCGTGATGATAATTTTGGTAATGTCATTGAACACTTCTACGACAGCACATGTATGACTATCTTGATTCTGTCATAAATGTGTCATGGATGTACATGCATGACAAAAAACGCGACCTACTGTGACAAACACGTATCATCACGGAAGTGTATTTTTTTGTAGTGGGAGGGCTTGAAGGCGGCCTCGTCGGCCGGGTCCGAGGTCGGGATCGACGCGGCGGAGGCCTCGCCTGCATGGGCGACGATCCGATCGAGCTGGCGCTGCTCCTTGGCAATGACCAGCGACTCAGCCAACTTGGCGCCGTCTCGGGCGCACTCCAGGGACTTGCGGTATTCGCCGGTGATGGTGATGAGGCCCTTGGGACCCAGCATCTTCATCTTCAGGTATGCGTAGTGGGGAACCGCCATGAACTTGGGGAGCGCGTGCCGACCCAGCAACGCGTGATACGCGCTGGACAGGTCCACCACCTCGAACCAGATCAGTTCACGCCGGAAGTGGTTGCTGTCACCGAACAGGACATCTAGCCGGTGTAACGCCCCGAGACCATTGCGCCAGCTGTCTTCCAGTTATTCGTGTGTGTTGCCTTGTCTTTTGTTTGCGTGTCATGCATTTCATATCATGTCATTATGTGCATCGCCTTTGCATACATGTTCATCTCATGCATCCGAGCATTTTCCCCGTTGTCCGTTTTGCAATCCGGCGCTCCTATGTCATCCGGTGTCCCCTTTTGCCTCTTTTCATGTGCGGGTGTTAAACGTTCTCGGATTGGACCGAGATTTGCCAAGCGGCGTTGGTATACTACCGGTAGACTTCCTGTCAAGTTTCGTGCCATTTGGACTTCGTTTGATACTCCAACGGTTAACCGAGGAACCGTAAAGGCCTCGTGTGTGTTGCAGCCCAACACCTCTCCAAATTGGCCCAAAACCCATCCAAACCCCCTTCATCCTCTCGGTCGTTCGATCGCGATCGCGTGACCGAAAACCGCACCTCATTTGGACTCTCCTAGCTCCCTGTACCTATATATATATATGTCCTCTCCCCCGAAATTTCCGTAGATGAAACCCTAAAAAATCCCCCCCCACAAGCCGCCGGACATGTCCGCGCCCACCGGACAAAATCCCGCCGTCGCTCCTGGCCAGTGGCATGGCGCCAGGTGGCCCTGGTCACCACGAGCCGCCGCAGGGCCCATCCCGTCGCCGCCCGGCTCCTGTCCTCCCGCGCCTGAGGTGCCTGCTCACTGCGCACCGCCTCCAACCGCCGCTCCGCCGCGCGCCTCGCATCGCCGCCATGCGCCGGCAACCATGCGCCGCATCCGCCAGCGCCAAGCGCCGTTCACTGCTCACCGCCCCATGCGCCGTCGTCCGCCACGTGACGCCGCCCGCACACCGCCTCCTCCCTGTACGCCGCCCGCTCCCTTCGCCGCCGCCTCCTCGCCTCGGCTCGTCGGCGCAGCCGCCGGATCAGCCACCTCACATCACCGGAGTTCGCCGCCCTCCTTGCTGGAGCCCGCACCGGTCGGATCCATCGTGAATGGATCAGATCCACCACCTCACCGATCCAAACGGCCTCCCCTGTGCCCGGATCTGCTTGTCCCAGAACCGCTCCGTCCCACGTTGACTTTTGGCGGAGGTTATATTTTGGCCAAGTCCCAGATCTGTGATATTTTCATGCTCTGTTCATCGCATCATAACTTCAACATCGTAGCTCCGTTTCACGCGCATGATATATCAAATTGTTCTTCTGGATGTGCTCTTAATTTCATTCCATTGCACCATGTTCATTTGTGTTCATCTTGATGCCCTAAATGCTGTTGCAAGAGTGCTATGTAATGTTAGTTTCTGTTCCTTAACAGATTATGGACATTTGTCATTTTTGCCATGATTGATGTGTGCCTCCTATGAACTTGAGCCCTACTTGTGTTTTGGGCTATGCCATGCAATCTTTACAGGGGTGTATGCCATGTATTTTTGTGATCAATATGGTGACTAGCACAAGCACGCAAAGTAGCTCTCGTGATGTCGCTGATTTCAGAGACTTAGAATTCTTCTAAGTCATTTCCCAGATGATATTTTTTATGCCATGTATTCATGTTGCTACAGAGTGATCCATGCCTATTTTGGGCATGTTCAGTAAGGATTATTTTGAGATATTGGTGTGCTCTATCCATCCATGTCTTTGTTTGCATTATGGAGCACCCTAGCATGACTCAATCTTGATCTACTTTTGCTATAAAATGTTCCTGGTAGATTGTTTACATGTTATTCAATTTTGCCAACGTTGTTGTAGTTGATCCATGCATGCTACGAGGTTGTTCTTGCCATGGTTAGCTTATTGAACATGTCTTCTTGCTGGGTGTATGCTTAGCTTTTCATGCAATGCCTTGTGGTGAGTGCATCGAGCTCGCAAACATGCCTACGTAATTCTGTTCATGCCATGTCCAGTTTTCTGCTAAGTTTGAATCTGTTAACGAAACTCGCTATGTTCACATGGTTGCCATTGTATCTTCTGATCCTTTTTGGATTATGGTCAGTAAAGGACTTCTGTTATATGCTTTGAGTAGTTTCATTCCATGCCTTGCTTTGCCATGTTATGTTCCTATAGCATGTTGTTTTCTTGCTCTAAACATTGCTTCCTGATGTTAAATCCTGACATGTTATTTTCACTAAGTCTGTGAACCTGATATATTTTGCACTTTTGCCATGCTTGTTTTAACCTGCTATTGTGTGATTTAGCCATAGCTCAGTGTTCATCTTTTGTCAAGCATCTTGAGTGGACCACTGCCATGTGCTTTGTTGTTATGTTAGAGTGTTGTAGCTTATTTTCTTGTTGCATTTTAGATGGCATCGTGCTGTTAATTGCAGATTAGTGCCATTATTATTTTGCTTGCCATTTGCAAACCGTGCATCCGTTTACGGTGATCCTTATATCGATTTCGACCAAAATCAACTCATCTTTCCAGCAGCACTCTTGGTTTGCCAAGTTGAGGCTTGGTACAATCTTTTCCTTCCGGAGCTTGCATATGCATTGCATATCACATCCCGCATATCATGCTATGTTTTGCATCATGTTGCTTACGCATTGCACCGTGGTTGATTGTGGTTTCCTTTGCTCGTGTTCTTGTTTTGGGTAGAGCCGGGAGTCGAGTTTGTGTTCGAGGAACCCTTTGAGTATGCTTATGAGGATCAAGCTTTCATCTACTCGGAGAACTTTATGGGCAAGATAACCATACCCTCGAAATCACTTCTATCTTTGCTTGCTAGTTGCTCGCTCTATTGCTATGCCTATGCTACAATACCTACCACATGCTTTACCATGCCTCCCATATTGCCATGTCAAGCCTCTAACCCACCTTGTCCTAGCAAACCGTTGTTTGGCTATGTTACCGCTTTGCTTAGCCCCTCTTATAGCGTTGTTAGTTGCAGGTGAAGATGGAGTTTGTTCCTTGTTGGAACAAGTTTTTTTGTTGGGATATCACAATATCTCTTATTTAATTAATGCACCTATATACTTGGTAAAGGGTGTAAGGCTCGGCCTTATGCATGGTGTTCTATTCCACTCTTGCCGCCCTAGTTTCCGTCATACCGGTGTTATGTTCCTCGATTTTGCGTTCCTTACTCGGTCGGGTTATAATGGGAACCCCTTTGTTGGGGATATTACTACTAGTATGACCCGCCTAGGAGGGGCCGGGTCGGCCCTAATGGCGGGTTACATAAGAAGCCCAATATACATTCAAGATGATAGTTTATTAGACATATAGAAGGCCCAAAGGCCTGGGGCCGGCTTAAGTCCCGATATTGTAAACCGCAGTACATAAGGAAAGACTTGTAAAAAAGGCATGTAAAGGAAGTCACCAAGACGGATACGATTATGAGCCGGCCGGGACTCTATAGGCCACTAGGCGTCAACCCATGTATATAAGGGGACTACCCGGTGGCGGCTTAGGTCAAGAAACAACCAAATCAATAACCAAGCCGGCGAGTAGCCCCTTGGAGATCGAAACTTCAGCAATACCAATCCCAACTAGACGTAGGATTTTACCTTCATCGTAAGGGGCCGAACTAGTATAAAAACTCTCTCGTGTCCTTTGTCCTAATTAACCCCTTTAAGTTTCCTAGTGCGATGGCCCTACGACTAAGTCCTTGCTCTAGGACATCTGCCGTGACAACTCCACGATAGTTGGCGCCCACCATGGGGCCAGCGCATGGTGGATTTGAGTTCTTGAAGGGCAACTTCGAATGGCTCAAGGGATACGCTGTGGGCCGGATGACCAAGAGTCGTCGCGACAAGGTTTACATCGACGATGAAGGCTGGGGCCCCGAGGCCGGCTCAATCGAGTACGGGTACCGGGTCCCCTTCGACGGAATTCACGTCTTCATCGGCCGGATCGACGAGTCGGGCCCTGAGCAGGACGTCCACACCAACCTCATCGAAACGGCTCAGCGCGCCAGGACCACACTTGTTCAATCTGTCGTGAAGCATGCCTTCATAGGCTGCATCCACGGCGGTGAATACTCCGATGGATCGGTGGAAGGAGGGGAGACGGCCATCTGCTCTGATACTGCATCATCAACCGGCGAGACGGACTCATTGTACCAGCTGCAAGACGGCATGCTCGGGGGCTGTTTCGATGGCAGCAGTATTCTGGACCCCCTTGAGCCGCAGAATTGGGCCAGAGTCTTCATAGTGGGGACGCAGCCCAGGCAGAATTCTACCGCATCGGCAGCAGCAGCTACCGGGTCGGCAGCAGCCGGGTCAGGAGACCCCGCTCGCCCCCCGGCTCAGATTCTAATGGACCTCATGGATCGGCTGACGACTCTGTTAACCGCTGTGGTAGAGCCGGAAGATAAAGCCCAGCACAGCGCAGAAGTGGCACGCGTGCGGGAGGAGATGGTGCAAGCTAAGGAAAATCTAGTCGCGGAGGAAACCCAGATGGCAGCAGAATGGGCAGCTCTAGATGCCTGTGCTCAGCAACTTCAAGCAGAAACTTTCTGACTCTCGGTGGATCTAAACGCATCAAACGAGGTCATGAGGAGGAGGCATCAGAAAACTCAGTTGCGTCTGCCTCTAACGTTGGATCCGAGGAACCTGTTCCATACACCCGGGGCTGGGGGGAGCCACCCGCCGGAGGCAAACCAGGTCACAACACCCGGTGCACCAGTTCAGCCACACGCCATGGATCCACCTCGTGTAAATACAACTCCTCCTCGTTATGTGTCAACACCTCCGGATCACTTTTCCAACCCCTTGGAAAACCTCATCTCAGCGTCGGCTAGTTTGGCGGCTCTCCCAATGGAAGGCGACTCGCCAGCAGCAATTGAACCCCGGAGGGTAAGAGAACTACTTCAGATAGCTCTGGCCCAGCAGGATGCATACTCCTACAGTTGAGACAGGATTCATTCAACTCCTCGCCCAAGCCGGAGCCCGAGTTACAGTAGGCACATGGAGTCCGCAGAGATGTCAAGTAATGCTCAACGCCACAACCAGCCATATAGCCATGAGCTGGTGCGGGCTGGTGCCCTTAACTTGGCGGATCAAGAGAGGATTCATCAAGAGGCGGAACGAGCGGCTCAAATAGCGGCAGAGCAGGTGGCTCATCAAACCTTTCCAGCTTATCCAGCAACCTCGGTTGAGGCAGGATTGGCCACAAGAACCGGAGGCGTGCCTTGCTTGGTACCGTCCATACGCAATGAGCGGTTGCCAAAGGATTTCAAGGGGCCTCGTAAGGTGCCTAATTACATGGCTGACCTACAGCCGGGGCTTGGATTGAGAGTTATGAGATGGCTATGGAACTGTTGGAGGTTAGCAATGCTGCAATGGCCAAGTATTTTACCATGATGTTGGATGGAACAGCTCGGACTTGGCTGAAGGGATTGACACCCAATTCTATCGGCTCATGGGCAGAGTTGAAAGCGCGGTTCATCCAGAACTTTAAGGACATGTGTAAGTAGCCAATGTCGATTGTGGACCTGACCAATTGCAAGCAAGAGGATGGTGAATCTACAACCCATTGGTTGCGCCAGGTCAAGGAGATAATACATTCTTCTGATAAGATGGATGCCGGCTCAACAGTTTTGATGTTGGAGAAAAATTGCTATTTTGAACCTCTGAAGGAGAAGCTGGGGCAGCTTAAGTGTGACTGTAATGACATGGGAACGTTGATGGCGGCTCTTGTCAAGTATGCTGATTCTGATACCACCAAGGACCCGGTGTCTGACGAAGAAAAGGCAACGAAGGGAAAGAAGAACAGCAAGGGCAAGGTCACCAGCATAACCCGGTGAATCAGGGAGGTAATAAACGTAAGGCTGATGAGTTTGTTGCTAATACTAATGCGCAGGGTGGTAATCAGCGGCGCAAGGGCAGACAACCCCCTCGATCGGGCGGGTCAGGCCCCACCCTTGAGCAGTTGTTGAATGAACCTTGTCCAAAACACGGCACCCGGGAGAAACTAAGCACCCACTTGTGGAAGGATTGCACGATCATGAAAGCATTTAAAAATTCAAATGCATTTGCTGGGGTCACAGCGTATGTGGCGGTTCAGGTGGAGGCGGCTTCCAGGGCCTGGGCACCGGTTCAGGCGGAGGATGTTTTCACGGTCAGGGTTATCCTGGTTAGCAAGGAGGATATAATCAGCAACTCGGCCAAGGGAATCAGCAGTAGCAATCCGGATATCAGAGCAACCCGAAGCAGTTGAGTAGTGGACAGTATCATGTATTTACTACCAGTTTATGTAAGAGGGACCAGAAACTTCACAAGAGGGCCGTCAATGCCGTTGAGCCGGCAATTCCACGTTATCTACGTTGGTCAGAGAAGCCTATTGTGTGGAGCAGAGAGGATCACCCACCCCGGGTTGATAATCCGAGTCACTTGGCTTTGGTAGTGGCACCTCGGGTTGGTGGCTACAAGTTTACTAAGGTGCTCATGGATGGAGGCAGCAGCATCAACATCCTCTACTATGAGACGTTCCGCCGGATGGGATTGACGGATAAAAATCTTAAACAATCCAACACTGTTTTTCATGGTGTGGTACCTGGTAAATCGGCATACCCAGTTGGTAAGATTGAGCTGGAAGTAGCCTTTGGGGATGAGTATGACTCCAGAGCGGAAAAATTAACCTTTGAGGTGGTTAAGATCAAGAGCCCATATCATGCTCTGTTTGGGCAGCCGGCTTATGCCAAGTTCATGGCTCGGCCGTGTTATGTGTATTTGCAGCTAAAGATGCCGGGTCATAAAGGCACCATTATAGTACATGGGAGCTGGAAGATAGCCTTGGAATGTGAAGAAGGTGATGCTGCCTGTGCTGAATCTGTTTGTGCAACAAAGGAGTTAAAATTTTACAAGGATCATGTTGACCCGGCAGACATGACATCATTAAAGAAACCAGCAACAGAGCATGAGCCAGAGTTGAAATTCAAATCAGCTGATGACACTAAGATGGTTGACTTTGTACCTGGCGACTCATCCAAACAGTTCATCATCAGCGCAAACTTGGATCTGAAATAGGAAAGCGCGCTCATCGAGTTCATCCGTGAGAACCGGGACATCTTTGCATGGAAACCTTCAGACATGCTGGATGTCCTGAGGGAACTCGCTGAGCACACTCTTAATATCGATCCAAAGTTCAAACTTGTCAGACAGTTTCTCCGACGGTTCAATGAAGAAAGGCGCAAGGCCATTGGAGAAGAGGTGGCCTGGCTCTTGGCAGCCGGGTTCATTGTGGAGGTCTTTCACCCTGAATGGTTAGCTAACATGGTGCTTGTACTTAAAAAGAATGGCACCTGGCGTATGTGTGTGGATTACACCGATCTGAACAAGGCTTGTCCGACTGATCCTTTTGCTCTCCCCCGTATTGATCAGATCATTGATGCTACAGCGGGTTGCGCACGTTTGAGTTTCTTGGATGCTTATTCCGGTTATCATCATATTAAGATGGCGATCAAGGATCAGGAGAAGACAACTTTTATTACTCCTTTTGGAGCTTTCTGCCATGTGTCTATGCCTTTTGGGCTTAAGAGTGCCCAGGCGACTTACCAGCGGTGTGTGCAGAATTGTCTTCACGATCAAATTGGGCGTAATGTTCATCCTTATGTGGATGATATAGTGGTAAAATCCAGGAAGGAGGAAACCTTGGTCACGGAACTGAAAGAGACTTTTGATAATCTCCGGGGTCTACAAAATGATGCTTAACCCGGCCAAGTGTGTTTTTGGAGTTCCAGCTGGCAAACTCTTGGGGTTTTTGGTGTCCAACCGAGGTATTGAAGCTAACCCGGAGAAGATCAAGGCAATTATATCCCTAGCTAAACCAACATGCATCAATGACGTTCAGCGGCTGGCAGGCCGTGTTGCTGCTTTGAGCCGTTTCATAAGCCGGTTAGGAGAAAAGGCAATGCCTCTGTATCAGATGATGAAGAAAATAGTTGTTTTTGTTTGGAGCGATGCTGCGAACGCTGCTTTTGAGGATCTGAAGGCACAGCTGGCTGAGCCGCCGGTCCTGGCTGCTCCAATTGAGAAAGAGCCGCTATTGTTATATGTGGCTGCCAACTCACGTGCTGTTAGTGTGGCTATTGTGGTAGAGCGCTGTCACGGCCCTAGAATTTGATTGCAATTAGGTTCATAAGCATCCTGCATCATGTCTAAATTTCTGAAACTTGAATTGAGGAAAGTGGAAGCCTCAAAAACTTAAATAAAAAAAGGGGCAAGAACCCTTAAGCTTGCATTCAGTGAAACCAAAATGGCCTTCATTAATGTTTGATAATTTTGGCAAGGGTTTGTATCCAAACCAAAAATATTGAACATTTTTAAGGAATTATTTTGGCACTGAATTTAAATTATTATTGTATTTGAATTTGGAATTATATTCATAATATATGGGATATATTTTCAATTAACTTTGAAATGTTTTATGTGCTGTTGGAAAAGTCCATCTAGCAACATAAAAATATTCAAATGGTTTTGTCACTGTTTGGAAATTCTTTTGAATTTGAATCAGTGGCAAAATGATTAAATAAAAAGAAAAGAAAACAGACTTATAAAACAGAGTAGAAACTCACCTGACTTACCTGCAGCCCACCTAGCCGGCCGTTACTGTGCAGCCCAGCAGCCCACCTCCCCTGTCAGTTGTCTTCCTCCTCTCGCCAGAAGGCAGAGGGGAAGCAACGCACGGCGCGACTGCGCCACGCCGACAACAGCTTGCCTGCCTGCCCCTCCCCGACACGTCTGGATGAGCGCCACGCGACCCTCCCCGGCTCTCTCTCACACTCTCTCATCCCCATCCGTTCCCCTGGATTTCCCTCTCTCTCACGCCCGAGCGCGTCCATCGTCGCTGCACGCCATAGCCACGGCCACCGGCCACCCCACGCCTCGCCAACGCACTAGGAAGCTCTGCTACTTCGTCCTCGTCCCTCCTTGCTGAGCCACGCGACGAGGAGAGCCCCGAAGCGACGCCTGCAACATCATCTCCAACCACTGCTGGTCGAGATCGCAGCCTCCGTCTCGTCGCCCCTAGGCCTTCCCCGAGCACGCTGACCTTCCCTACGTCTCCGCTGTGAGCTCACGTACTGAACCCCCCTCTCCCCTTGCTCGATTGCGCCGCGTAGTCGTCGTCCCCATCGAGCCCGAGAGCCCTTCGCCTCCGGCCATGGCGCCGCCGTGGTCTGAGCCACCGTAGCCCGCAACCGCGCGCGTCACCATGCTCATCAGCTCCGCAGGAAGCCAAAGCCACCGCCAGTTCCTTTCCCAGTGCACCACAGCCGCGTCCCCGCACCCGACCGAACTCCGGCCGCCGCTCCGCCCGTCGCCGCTGCCGCTACCCTGCACCCCGGCAACTCCCGCTGCCTCCTTTAGATGCGCGCGTGCGCCAGCAACCCATAGCCGCAAACCGCGCTCGAAACCGTCGACCGTAGCTCAAACCCGACGCCCTCCGCCACGCGAAATGGTCGCCGCCAGCCAAACTCCGGCGAGCCGACGTGGCACTATCATTAGTGCTAATCCCTGCCAGCTGGACGCCCCACAGCCACTAACAGCAGGCCCCGCGGCGAGTCAAACTCCAGTCAACGCGGGATTAGACCCGGTTAACCCCTGTGTTAGTGACATGTGGACCCCACACGCCAGGTTTGACCCCGGTCAACTCTGTTGACCTGCTGACGTCGGCATGATGTCATGCTGGCGCAATATTGATTTTCTAGTTTTAAAATAATCCAGGAAATTTCAGAAAATAGCCAAAACTTCTAAAATTCATAGTAATTCAACCGTAACTCCAAATTAAACAAATTATATATGAAAAATGATCAAAAAAATCCAAAGAATCTGAATATGGCATTTTCATGCATGGTTGAACAAGTTAACCTCACTGAATAGGACAAATGATGATTAGGGCAATTTATGAAATAACATTTGGAGTTGGAATTTGATCTTGTTTGAGCTCCACTTCAATTAACTTGGCTAGATATTGCATTAGGTGAATTCAGTACCTTAACATGACATGTCATTCATGTGAATGTGCATTTCATTGATTTTGTTCCTTCTTTGCTAGTCGGTGGTTGTTCCCCCTCAGTAGACGTATGTTCCGACGATGAGTTTGATGACACCGATGAAGAGCTACTATCTTCAGAAGTGCCAGGAAAGCAAAACCCCCTTGTTCATCCCGATATAATCCCACTCTCTCGCTCCTGCTCTCTTTTACTGCATTAGGACAACAACGTTTCAACTGTTACATGTTGCGGTAGCTGAACCCCTTTCCTCTGCATGACCTGTCATTGCCACAGTAAATAGATGAAACCCACTAGCATGAGTAGGAGTTGTTTGAGCCCTGATGTGCCTACTCATTCATGCTTGTTGTCATGCCTACTACTGCTTAGAGTTGAGTCCGGTCTGATTCATCGGGAATGAATTGGAACGTGGTGAACATGTCCTACCGTTGAGAGCTAAGTGTGTGAACACGATTTGGTAAAGGTAGCAGTGAGAGGCCACGTAGGAGTACATGGTGGGTTGTGTCATTGCAGCCGTTCTCAAGAACTGAGTTCTGTGTTTGTGATCCATGAATAGTTACTACCACACATTGGGTTCCGGTAACTCGGCCCCTCTCGGCGTATTAATCAACTTGATCTCTGTCCAGGAGTTGCAACTAGTTTCTGGTGTTTGTAGGTAGTGTTAGTAGTCTACCAAGTGGCACCCGGTACAGGTGGGCTTGGGACAGACTAGGCACAGTGGCAGTGGCACCCGGATGGTGGGCTTGGCAACCCTGCACACATCGTTTGGGGCCGTGAGCGACACCCCGGCAGGATCTCCTTGCGGATGGAACTTGAATAGGCGAGAAACCTGGACTAGAGACTTGTTGGTTAGTCAGGTCGTGGCCGACTCCCTCGCCCGGCTTCCGCTTGAAGGTTGCCGAGGTACATGACATGTACAGGGCGATAAGTGGCGGGAGCGTGTGTGAAGAAGTACACCCCTGCAGGGTTATCATTATCTATTCGAATAGCCGGATTCCTCGGATATGGAAACTTGGACCCCTTGCATAGTTCATAGACAAGAGAAAGTGGATACTCTAAAATGCGCAAGATAAGTGTGAGTGCTATGGATGGCATTCTCGCAGGGAGACGGGAGCGGATCCATAGTGGTGTATTGGTATGATGAATTTGTGGACTCGTGTGCGCCACCTCAAAGAGTTACTTGCAGTCTTAGTTCAGGATAGCCACTGGGTCAAAGCTGGCCTGCTGCAGTTAAATTCCACCACCCGCTTTGTTGATACCGATGCATATGTAGTTAGTTCTGATGTAAGTCTTGCTGGGTACATTTGTACTCACATTTTCTTATTTTATGTTTTGCAGAGAGACTTCAGTCCCGCTTGTAGTTCCACTTGGACTTCGACGTTTAGCTTGTTACCTCAACTACGATCTTGTACCTTGGGAGGGTCTTGTAGACAGTCAGGCTTCTCAGCCTTTTTCATTTGTAGATGTCTGTACTCAGACATGTTAAGCTTCCGCATGTGCTTTGACTTGTATGCTCTGAATGTTGGGTCATGAGACCCATGTTTGTAATATCTCGCTCTTCGGAGCCTAATGAATAAATACTTGAGTTGTAGAGTTATGTTGTGATGCCATGTTGTATTTACACATATCGAGCATATTGTGTGTATGATTGAAATGCTTGGTATGTGTGGGATCCGACAACCTAGTTGTTTATCCTCGGTAGCCTCTCTTATGGGGAAATGTAGTCTTGTGCTTCCATGAGCCATAGTAGTCCGCTACAGCCCGGTTCACCAGAGTCCTGCTAGCCCAGCACTACTGCTCAGGACACTTGACTGGCCGGCATGTGTTTCACTTCGTTCCTGTGTCTGTCCCTTCGGGGAAATGTCATGCGGTGACATCTGGAGTCCTGCCTAGCCTGCTACAGCCCAGATTCCCGGAGTCCTGTTAGCCCAGTGCTATAGCCCGGATTCACACACTGCTGACCGACATGCTCGATGTGATACATGTATGCCTGTCCCCATAGGTTGGTGCCGCTTTGGGTTCACGACTAGCCATGTCGGCCCGGTTTCTCTGTCATATGGATGCTAGCGACACTATCATATACGTGAGCCAAAAGACGCAAACGGTCCCGGGCCATAGTAAGGCGACACCCGTGGGAATACCGTGTGTGAGGCCACAAAGCGATATGTGGTGTTACATGCTAGATCGATGTGACTTGGAATCAGAGTCCTGACAAGCACAAGGAGGCTGGCAAAGAGCATCCAGTTCAATGGCCGGTTTATTATGTTAGTGAAGTGCTAATTGAGTCTAAGCAACGATATCCACATTGGCAGAAGCTTTTTTATGGGGTGTTCATGGCGAGCCGGAAGCTTAAGCATTACTTTCAGGGACATCCAATCACTGTGGTTAGCTCTGCTCCTTTGGGAGACATTATTCAAAACAGAGAAGCCACTGGGCGAGTCGCCAAGTGGGCGATTGAGCTTGGGTCTCATGGGTTGATGTATGTTCCACATACTACAATTAAGTCTCAAGCCCTGGTTGACTTCATCAATGACTGGACAGAGATGCAGATGCCAGAAGAGAAGCCAGACAACACATATTGGACTATTCATTTTGATGGCTCCAGGCAGTTGGAAGGCTCGGGGGCTGGAGTCGTGCTAACTTCCCCACGAGGTGACATATTTTGTTATGTGTTACGGTTGATGTTTCCTTGCACTAACAACGCAGCAGAGTATGAATCCTTGCTCCATGGTCTTCGAGTGGCAAAAGAGATGAGCTTGAGCCAGGTCAGATGTCTTGGCGACTCGGATCTAGTGGCTCAACAGGTGTCTGGCAAGTGGGATTCCAAGGACCCTCTCATGGTGGCTTATCGCCGAGAGGTTGATGTCGTTGCAGGACATTTTAAAGGTTATCAGGTGGAGCACATTGACCATCGAAAGAATGAAGCAGCTAATGCTTTAAGCCGACTGGGGTCTCAGCGTAAGCCGGTGCCACCTAGCAACTTTTTGGATGTTTTGCATAACCCTTCTGTCAAGCTGCCCACAGAAGAAGATTTAGCTGTTCCTGACCCGGAGGCGCAGTTGGTAGAAGCTCTTCATGTCATCCCAGATTGGACGGTGCCATTCTTGGATTACATGACCCGGGGAGAGTTGCCAGCGGATGAGACCCTGGATCGACAGATAACCCGGCCATCCAAGTCCATGACGATTTCAGATGGAGAGTTATATCATCGCAGTGTTTTCGGAGCATTTCAGCGGTGTGTTTCCCCCGAAGAAGGTCAAGAAATCCTTCGTGAGATCCATGAAGGCTATTGTGGTCATCACGCCGGGTCAAAATCTTTAGTGGCCAAGGCGTTTCGTCACGGCTTTTACTAGTTGACGGCTCACGCTGATGAAGAAGATCTGGTCAGTAGATGTGATGGATGTCAGAAATTTGCATGACGAGCGCATGTGCCGGCTCAAGAGCTCCGGATGATTCCAATCACTTGGCCGTTTGCGGTTTGGGTACTTGACATGGTAGGACCTTTCAAAAGGTCTAAGGTTAAAAAGACACATCTCCTAGTGGCAGTTGATAAATTCACCAAGTGGGTTGAGGCGGAGCCTCTGAGTAAATGTGATGCAGCCACGGCGGTTCAGTTCATGAAAAAAGTGATTTTCCGTTTCAGTTTTCCACACAGTATTATCGCTGACAATGGCACTAATCTGTCCCAAGGAGCTATGGAAGAATTTTGTCAACGAGAACACATCCGGCTCGATATTTCTTCTGTAGCTCGCCCTCAATCCAATGGTCAAGCTGAGAGAGCCAATCAGGAAATTTTGAAAGAGCTCAAACCCCGGCTTATGGTTCCTTTACAACGAACGCCGGGTTGTTGGGTAGAGGAATTACCTTCAGTGTTATGGAGTATTAATACTACACCCAATAGGTCTACAGGTTACACACCTTTCTTCATGGTTTATGGAGCAGAAGCAGTGTTGCCTAGTGACATCCGTCATGACTCGCCCCGTGTGGCGGCTTATATTGAGGCTAACAATGAAAAAGCCAGAAAAGATGCACTTGACTTGTTGGATGAAGAAAGAGACTTAGCAGCGGCCCGGTCAACAATTTATCAAGAGGACTTGCGTCATTATTACATCCGCCGGGTTAAATCCAGGACTTTTCAGGAAGGCGACTTGGTGCTCCGGCTCATCCTGGATCTCTCAGATGCACACAAGTTATCCCCACCTTGGGAAGGACCCTTTGTGGTCAGTAAAAATTTAAACAACGGGTCATATTACCTCATTGACATTCGAGAGCATGCAGACTCACGTATGTCGGAAGAGGAGACCCGCCGGCCATGGAACATTGCTCAACTTTGGCCATATTACACCTGAGCCACCGGCTCTCACCATGTACATACGTTCACGTTGTATATACTATGATAAGCAATAAAGTAAGACGGTCGGTCTCTTTTTTTCAAAGACTATGCATCTTTATTATTTCTTATTTACAAATGAATATTAAGGAGCTGATCATATTTGAATCAAGTTTAACCTTTTTGGTCCAGCTTATGATCGTATCCGAATCTAGCTACAAATCTCATGGTCACTTGGGGGCTTCCTGTTCAAACATAGGTCGTATTCGAACCAAAGAGAACATAGCTGTCGTAACCCTCTTGATCGGCTCAAGGAAAAAACTCACTGGGTGCTTCTTGATCGTATCCGAATCATAGCTTAACCCCTTTGAGTCCGACTTGGATCGTATTCAAATCAGGGTCGTTAAAAACCTCTCAAGGTCATTTGGGGGTTTCCTGTTCAAACATAGGTCGTATTCGAACCAAAGAGAACATAGTTGTCGGTACCCTCTTGATCAGCGCAATGCCAAAGCCACTGGGGGCTATATGGTCGTATTCAAACCTTAGCTTAACCCCTCTGGTCCGGTTTACTGGTCGTATTCGAATCAGAAACCCCTAACCTTTTGAATACAAGATTAAAATTATGCTTGTTATCTGTCGCTTGCCTTTTAGTTTGTTGTTGTTTCAATATTACAAATAAATTAGCCTGGTCTTCTTCACCGGCTCAATTGTTGGACAACACAGCCGCCCGGGTCATTCAAGCCGGCGGCTGAAGGATCAAAAGGTATGAGCTACTATGGTATAATGATCATTGAGTATTCAAGAAACATTAACTTTTCATAAATATTGAGTTATCAAATTCAATCACTCGGATTATTTAAACCGGCGATCTAAGGATCAAAAGGGATAAGTTATGATCATTACTTATACACGCTTACCTGCTGCGTTAACTAAAAGAGTTCGTATTAGCCCTTATCCTTTATTTATATTTGTCTCTGCTCTTATCGAGGTAAGTATATTGGCTCTACATTAGGTGTTTAAACCCGTTTGGTTCTAAACCGTCATGCTAGTCTTTTCTTTGTATTTACAGGAACAGAGTTCAAACATTGCAGAGGCAAGCATTAAATGATGCATAAACAAGCATTAAACATTGGCCTCTGGAAACACAGATTCACATATAAGTATTTTATGCACGATGGCATAAGAAAACATGCGGTGTTTTAACAACTAAGTTATTACAAGGCTTTATAAGCCCATGAAGATGATCATTGTCCCTCCCTCGCGGGTTCACCATCTTGAATCTGCTGGAAGTTGGGTTTTAACCAATAAAAGCCGTTCACGGTGACAAATTCAGCTTCGTCGTCAATCCGTCCGACCGGGTCAATCTCTGGGGCAAATGTATCTTCTCTCACTGGTGGGATCCAGTCTATTACTTTATATGAGGGAGGGGCCATCTTCTTATTCTCACTATCAAAACCCAGCTGGTACTTGTCCACATTGGTGTCATCTCCAAGACTAGTCGCCTGAGGCCGGACTTCGCGGACGCAGGCTATGAAGTCATCCTGATCAAAAGGAGACCCGTCCTCCTTCACGGTAGGAAAGCCCCTTGCTACATCCGCCAGGTCTAGGTCTGGCACCCAAGCCTTGGAGCGGCTTAGGGCAGTCAAAGCTCTGGCTCGCGCACAGGAGCATTTTACTTGTTGGAACCTGGCAGGAAGGATGGACAACTTCTTCAGGACGTCGCTGAGCCGGTTGGGTCCTTGATTAGCAGGAGAGATGGCAGCGAGAGCCCGTTGTGCACCGATATACAATTGTTCAACCAAAGTGTATACTGCCTTCAGCTTAATCGACGGGTCTTAGCTCAGATTCTTACTCCGCGGACCTGCATAAATTTTTTACAGAGTCAGTTGGCGGATTATACTCCAGTTTGGCAAAAAATATACGAAAGGTCAAATCAGGCAGCTTACCAAAGATAGCAGCGACCATCTGAGACACCCGGCCCTTTAAACAGTTCTGTTGAAATTTCTTTCAGAGCTGTTTTGGCTATCTCAGCTCGTTGGGTCAGAAGGTTTTTCTCATTTACCCAAGTCTTCTCCTTGGCAGCAAAGCTGGTCTTCAAATTTTCCGTTGTAGAAAGGCTTATTTGCAGTTTGAAGGTGGAAGATTTGATTTCTGACTCCTGACTCGCTAGCCGGGTCTTTGCGTCAGTAAATTGAGAGTTCAAGTTAGACAAGGCATTCTGTGAAATGTTCAGATGAGTCAAGACTTGGTTTCAAATTCAAATATCCAAATTCAAGATTCAAGTCTCAAGTACTTTACGAATAAACCACTTGACACTTGGGGGCTAATGTATGCCAAATCAAATTTTTACGACTCTACAAACATATTTAAAGTCCCCAAGTCCCTTACAAACTAACAACACTTGGCCTTGGGGGCTAATGTATGCAGTTCAGCGAGTTTATCAAGGTTAAGCCGAGTGTTAAGTACTTTGAAGACGGTTTTAATTTCTAAAGTACCGGTTCATTAATGATCAAACTGAACCGGTCCTTGGGGACTATAGGTGAAGTTTTGTTCTATCAATGTCAGGCAAAGATTCAGAGGTAAAAGTCTTGGCCTATGTTTTAAGTCTACAGGTTATCCCGTTTCTCTCGTAATCTGAAGACTTGGGGGCTGAAGGAATACTAGTAAAACGGAAACAATGTACCTCATACTTCATCTGAAGCTGCTTAACCATCTCGATCTCAGACTCGCGACTGGAGTGTACATGACTGAGATAGGCGGATAAAATGTCACTGGCATTGAGACGATCATAGTTGGCAACGTCAAAGCGAACCTTCTGCCTCTCCAATGCCTCTTGCTTTGTTGTGCACCGAGCTAGCACCGTTGGGTTCCCCGGCTCAACAAAGCGTCTCCCAGTAATTTGAACATCTTGAGCAGGTGGAGACGGCGGGTCGGTTGAGCTTGACGGTCCAGCTGTAGAAGGATTCATAGTGTCTTCATTAAAAGACGGTCCAGAGGATTTGCTTCATTGATAATAGGCGGGTCTTCTGGAGCATCAGTTAATGGAGCAGGCGGCCTAGCAGGGTCAGATGCCAACACTGGCGGGTCTCCTGCCGGTTTTGCTGCTTTTGCCTTCTTGGATTTAGCCTGGCCGCTAAGGAAAAATATTGCAGGATTGTCAGCATAAAGAGACAATTGAGCAACCCAGAAGAAAGGAGGATTTCTGATAACCCAGGAGCAGTCTTGAAAGCCGGAAATTGTGTTTGTGATGAGTCACCTGAGGAACGAGACAGCTCCTGAAAGGATAAAAGAAAGAGTTAAAAGAAATACAAGGAGCAGGATTCATTAAAATGAGTTAAAAACAACAATAAGTAAACCTCGTTCGGGCGTTTCCGGGGGGTCTGTTGAAGGACGACAACCGGTTCATCTTCAATCCCAACTTCGCTACGGCTTTCATGTTGCTGCTTTTTCAAATGAAAGTTGGGATCCAAGTAAGCTAAGGGGTTAGAAAACCTTACTTTATGGATCACTCGTTGAACTTTATGTCTTGCTAAGGGCTCTGAGTCGGAGGAAATGATAGTTACCTCTGCTTCCCCAGCCTGACTGGCCCCAGTATCATCCTGGTAAGGATTAGTGTCAATAAGATTGTTAAAAAATTGGCCAAGGAAATCAAGGGCTACCTCCGAGTCAGACGTGTCATCAAGTTTCATTAAATCTTCAGCAGTGGTCTTCTTTTTCTTCTTTGATCTCCTGGTCATTTTCTTGGCGTTCATGGCGGCGAGTTTCTCCTTCTTGGCAGCTTCGTGATCATATTTAACTTTCCAAAAATCATAATTGGCCTACAAAGACAAGAGGAAGGATCAGTGATAAACAATACGGCTGGACAAAATACAAAGGAAAAAAGATCAGAATATCCTTACTTCTGGTACCGGGTTAATTTTACAGAAGGGATTTAACATAACAATACTGCAATCTTCATACTTCCCATTCACCAAAAGGTTTGACATTGAGACAATGTCTTCCTTGGTTAGTTGAACCGGGGTATGACGAAGAGAGTCGTCTAGGCATCCAGCATATTCATACATCAATTTTGAACGATGACTTAATGGAATAACCCGCCATGAGATCCAGCAGCGGGTCAGATCAACTCCGGTTAAACCGTTCCCCAACAAAGCGTTGATTCTTCTGATAGATGGAAGCATCTTCTTGTGTTCCGCAATGGTAAGTTTATCTGGCAGTGCGAACTTGGAGTCAAGACGATCGGGGCAGTAACCCGGCAGTGGCTTCTCGTTGGCGGGTGAAATGTCCTGAAAGTAAACCAAGTTTGGTTCCAGTCCTTTGGGTGACTTGGTAAAACTATGAGAGGGAAGACAGCACCCTGCCGGCGCTGAATTGAGATGCCTCCAAGCTCTAAGCTAAGGCCATTGGTGCACTCGTTCTGCCGGTTCAGATAGAAGTATTCTCTAAATAGTTCCATAGTCGGCTCTTGCTGAAGATATACCTCACAGAGCACTTGGAAGTTACAAATATTGGATATGGAATTGGGCCCAATGTCCTGAGGATGGAGTTTGAAAAAGTGAAGAACTTCTCTAAAAAACATTGAACCGGGCAGTGAGAAGCCACGGTTCATGTGGTCAGTAAAGACGATCACTTCGCCATCTTTTGGATTGGGTTGTTCTTCTTCCAGGTCAGGAGCACGGTAAGACATGATGCTTTTTGAGGGAAGAAACCCAATGAGAAAGAACTCTTTTAAATGATCCTCAGTTATGGTTCAGTTTACGGCAAAATTAATAGTTAAAGGTTGAAGACGTAAAACAAGTAACGACGGCTTAACTAAGGGCTAATGACATATAAGGAAAAGAAAGCCGAAGTGGTCAGCCGCCATGACGACAGATTCTTTCAGAAAAGTGAATCCAGCTAAGTCTTGGCGTAAACAAGTTTCACCAAACTATCATTATTATTTTGGATCAAATGCTTGTCCCAAAAAGAAAATATTCTAGACCTAAAAATCTAGTACACATGAGTTCGTCAGCTATAAGGAAGCATCTATACAGGAAAAAAGGATCTACTGCTGTCAAAAATGGACGCAAAACAACTACCGCGCGAGTTATAGCTCCTTTTTGGATCAAGAGAGGCTGCGGAGGAAGAATTACCAGAAAAGTTCATGAGGAACAGTGAAGAACACCGATGAACTCGCAAGCCCTAATGCAGATCTAAAAAGTTTGAGAAGGCAAGACTTACGGATGCGGATTTGTTGCGGAGGGTCGTCGCTGTTTATCTGGACAGTTCAGGGTGATGCAGCAACCAAGCTCGAGGACGATGATGAGCGTCGCGGCGGCGGCGGAGCTCGAGAAGCAGCGGAGATTCTGAGAGGAAGAAGATGAAGAAGAGGGGAGAATGAGAAAAACCGGCCGCGTGCCTATTTATAAGGGCAGATGCGAATAGACGGCTACGAAAATCAAGGAGGAACCAAATAATGGTTATCCAGCTATATAGACGCCTCTATTCTCAGGAAGCATTAAAGATAAAAGGTCCGTTGGAAGATGACATCATGAAAGTTTTTTGTGTTTTCAAAATATGACATCACGGCGGGTTCCAGAGTTTTTCAGACAGAATATGGATTTCATCTAAGTATTGAAGATTGACAAAGAACAAAGTTCAAAGTCAAACTAGGGCCTAATGTTGGGGATATTATTACCAGTATGACCCGCCCAGGAGGGGCCGGGTCAGCCCTAATGGCGGGTTACATAAGAAGCCCAATATACATTCAAGATGATAGTTTATTAAACATATAGAAGGCCCAAAGGCCCGGGGCCGGCTTAAGGCCCGATATTGTAAACCGTCGTATATAAGGAAAGACTTGTAAAAAAAGGCATGTAAAGGAAGTCACCGAGCCGGACACGATTATGAGCCGGCCGGGACTATGTAGGCCACCAGGCGTCAACCCATGTATGTAAGGGGATGACCCGGTGGCGGCTTAGGGCAAGAAACAACCAAATCAATAACCAAGCCGGTGAGTTGAGTCCCTTGGAGATCGAAACTTTAGCAATACCAATCCCAACTAGACGTAGGCTTTAGCTTCACCGTAAGGGGCCGAACTAGTATGAAAACTCTTTCGCGTCCTTTGTCACGATTAACCCCTTTAAGCTTCCTAGTGCGATGGCCCTACGACTAAGTCCTTGCTCTAGGACATCTGCCGTGACAACTCCACGACACCCTTGACAGTTCGCCTTGAATAAAACTCCTCCAGCAAGTCCCAACCTTGGTTTTACCATTTGCCACCTAGCCTTTTTCCCTTGGGTTTCGCAGACTAAAGGGTCATCTTTAATTTAACGCCCCTGGGCCAATGCTTCTCTAAGTGTTGGTCCAAACTGGGCGATGTCCGTCGCCCCCTGGGCAACCAGGGTCTATGCCAACCCAACGCCTTGCCCATCCATTGTGCCCTGAGAACGAGATATGTGCAGCTCCTATCGGGATTTGCCGGCACATTTGGGTGGTTTTGCTGGTCTTGTTTTACCATTGTAGAAATGTCTTGTAACCGGGATTCCGAGCCTGATCGGGTCTTCCTAGGAGAAGGAATATCCTTCGTTGACCGTGAGAGCTTGTGATGGGCTAAGTTGGGACACCTCTGCAGGGTTTTGAACTTTCGAAAGTTGTGCCCGCGGTTATGGGTAGATGGGAATTTGTTAATGTCCGGTTGTAGAGAACTTGACACTTAACTTAATTAAAATGCATCAACCGCGTGTGTAGCCGTGATGGTCTATTTTCGGCGGACTCCGGGAAGAGAACACGGTCTCGGGTTATGATTGAACGTAAGTAGTCTAGGATCACTTCTTGAACATAGATTCTCGAACGTGCTTTGCCTTCTCTTCTTGCTCTCATCTGCGTAAGGTAGCCACTATATATGCTAGTGCTTGCTGCAGCTCCACCTCATACCTTTTACCTACCAATAAGCTTAAATAGTCTTGATCGCGAGGGTGTGAGATTGCTGAGTCCCCGTGACTCATAGACTACTTCCAAAACCAGATGCAGGTGCCGATGATACCATTCCAGGAGATACGACTGAGCTCAAGTGGGAGTTCGATGAGGACTCAGGACGATACTATGTTTCTTTTCCAGACGATCAGTAGTGGAGCCTAGTTGGGATGATCGGGGATCTTATGCATTTGGGGTTGTCTTTATTTTGGTTCCGTAGTCGGACCTTGATTGTATCTGGATGATTGTAATGTTATATTTATGAATTGTGTGAAGTGGCGATTGTAAGCCAACTATGTACCTCTTTCTATTTCAGTACATGGGATGTGTAAAGATTACCCCTCTTGCGACATGCCGACAATGCGGTTATGCCGCATCATGGGTGTTACAAGTTGGTAATTAGAGCCTTCCCCGACTTAGGAGCCCCCTGCTTGATCGAATCGCTGGCATTGTTGAGTCTAGAAAAATGTTTTGAGTCTTTTAGGATTATATATATTGGAGAGTAGGATTCTTTGTACTCCTCAGTCCCTTCGTCGCTCTATTGAGGCATCCTGACGTAGAATTTTGACTCTTCTCTCCTCAAATTTCACTAAATCTTTTTTTAGGATCACGCGGGTATCTTGGAACCGTTCTGATGGTTTTGTGACGAGAACATTGTTCTTGGTGCCTCCTGACATTTAGGGGTTGTGGCAGTGTCCCGGGGAGTTGAGCTCCGAGGTGTTGTCGTCACAATTTTATCGTTGCAGTTCTGGAATACCTGAGTTTCGCTGACATCAAAAATCTCTTTTATGCAGTTGTTGGTGAGATAACCTCGACACCACCCAGTACTGGGGTGGGAGTTCGGGAGTATTGCCATAACTCGTATAACGGATGCTTTTCGAAGGTTGAGGTAAATGATTTCCGAAGGTTTCTTGGTTATGTGTTGAAGGATGGATACAGCTGGATGTAGGATTTGCTAGCCTTGGGTGAGATATTATGCTTCTCCTTTATCCCCAACACCTGATTGCATAACCGGAAAGTTTCGGGAGTTTATAAGTGGGAATTCAAGTAGCTCCTATGGTTGGTTTTACAGTGGTCTCATTGTGTCTTAAAGAGTCCTTGGCTATGTTGACTCGGGGACGCTTCGTATGTCATGTGCACTGCCTTGTACATGATGGTGTCGTACGATCGAGCCCGTGTGGGCCCCACCACGAAAACTTCGGACGAAATCTCTATCATATGTTTGTTTCCGGCTTATTTTGCAAGCCAATCCTTTGTTTTGTTTTCAGTCGTGGTATTCGATTTGCTTCCATGTCAAGTGTTGATTCGATACCTTTTTCCTAAGCGGTGTTCCCATGTTCCTATGTGAATACTAATCCTTCTCGATCATCTAGTTTGTCACTTCAATTTCTTTTCAACTGGTGTGTTTCTCTTCAAGATGATCCTATCATTTTTCCCATTCGCAAGATCCAATCTCAGTTTTCGTCAACGGTGTTTGTTTCATCCGTCTCCAAGTTGTCTTTGTTTTTCCCGCCCTCCCACCCTTTTTCCTCGAGGACTCAGATTTCTTATTCAAGTATCCATCTTATGGATGTGAAGTCTCTCCATCCGTTTCCGTCAATGTTCTTATCCAGTGATTCTCAGGAAGATTTTAACTGAGCTTCAAGTATTGTATTCTTCCTTTTTTTTCTTCTCCGATGGATTCAAGTCAAGCTTTGTCAATCTTATCCTTTTTCCTCGTTTCAAATGTGTTCTCATGCCGATGCGCCTCTTAATCATCCACTCTTGCTATTCTATTGTTCCGGAGTGCTGAAGATATCTCACAAGGCTCGTCTTGTCATCCAAGATCCGTTCAACCTATGTCAAGGTTGTTATCAAATTCAAGCCATTTAAGTGAACCGGTGTAATCTCTGTTTTCAAGCAATCCCGCAACGGTGTTTATTTTGAGTGGGCCCTAACCCACAGGTCTTTTCCCAGGATCTTACCTGACTCTTCTAATTTTCCGGAGCTATTCGAAAATTCATTTCAAAGTTTGACATAAGAATGAATTATCATTAGTCAAATGTATTTCTCCAAGATCGGTCAAATTCTTATCACCGTTGGCTCAACCTTTCTATTCTTCATTCCGGAGTGCCTCAACAATTCAAAGTGGTGTTTCTCATCGCCATTATCAACATTTGAAGACCGAAGAAGATATTCTCTTAAATCTTGCTCCATTCTCTTCAAGATTCGTGATTGTAGCTTGTTGCCATCCTCGCATAATTGTTTTTTATTATGAGAATTCTTTTCAACCATCTGGAGCAATTCAGTAGTCTTTCCAGTTTGATTCTCCGAAGATCATCATTTCGGGTTTATTCATTCTCAGCCTTCAGCTATCATTCTCCAAATCTTACCGGTGCATCATTCAAGTTTTCTCTAATCAGTTTGGGATCTCTTTGTTCACTTGCATCTAAATTATCTCAAGTATCTTCATTCGTTCTCTAATTCTTACCAATGATTCATCGCTTTACTTCGTTCATTTTTCAATTCTTACGGTGGTTCTTCCAAGATTTTTTTCTTCCTTCGATGACATATCAATTTATTTGTTGTTTCAATCCGACCGGTGATTCGTGCAAGACCTTCTCAAGTTTGCGCTATATCTCTCTTAATCCTTTCTATGAGAATATGTAGTGTGTCAAATCCATTGTTTGTCATCAATTTAAATTGGTGAAGGATACGCATAACATAATTCTTATTCTTGTTTCATCCAAGTGATAAATTCCTTCGTTCCGAGTTTCTTCATGATAAATAAATTCTTGATTTTCTTTTGTTCATCTTTTCTTTCTTGGAGTTCCAAGCTCTAATTATCACGGAGATCCATCTAAATCATTACAAGGTTTCACCTTGTGTTTTCAACTTCTCTTTCTTTTTGTTATCCTTTTGTTACTGGAGTTTCTTCATGTAGGCTCTACATGTTGGTTCATCAAGGACTTAAATTCCTTCTTGAAGTGTTCATCAAGATTATTTTCAGAGGAGCTCAAGCATTCTTCATCTTGCAATCCGGAGTGCAATTCTTTCTTCCGTATCATTGGAGGTGGTATTATGTCATTCTTGACAATTTGAGTTCATGTTTCATGATTCACATGTTGTTAAGAATGAGGTATTGTAAATATATCAACCTCTTCGTTGGAGTTATCTTGTGTCATGTTTCACCTAAAGCCTTCCCTAAGGATTGTTGCTATTTATGGTGCTCATAAATGACCCAAGTTCTTCATCTATCCTCCCGGTGAAATAAACTCCTCGTCTCCTTGTTCATATCAATACAATATATCATTCCCGTTAGTGGCGGAATTTCACCTCATAGTTTTGAGATGTCTTCCATAAGGCCACATAAAGCTTATCCTTTCATTGTTGGTTTTTCAACAACTCCGTTCGACCTTTCTCCTAAAGATGCTTTTCAAGCTCATTTGAGGTAGAACATGTTGTTTTCTCCTCCGTTCATTCCTTTCCATTCTCTCATTTCTTCCGGAGGCACTAGGATGGTGCTCTCTTCGACCCATCATATTGTTTTGTCAAGATCATGTTCTTTTCCTTTTCTTATCCATTTAACCGGAGTGTTGTTCCCTCTGCTCAAGTTCTTTTCATCTTATCAAGTTTCATATCACTTTTTAACCAGAGTGCTGCCCAAATTTGTTCTTCCTTGTTCCTTTTTCCTAACAAAGTGTTTACAACTTTTTTCATCTCCGAGGCTTTCTTCCTTTCTATTTGTTCAACATCTCAAGGTTCTTTGGTTTCACTCATTTGTCAAAGAAGCAACTTAGTTTTACCTCTCATCTTCCTCTTCCTTTTCCCTCCGGTGCCATGCTAGATCTCGGGACGAGATGCTCTCGTAGTGGTGGAGTGTTGTAATGCCCCGAGATCATTGTGCCAGGTATCTTCCAGTTATTCGTGTGTGTTGCCTTGTATTTTGTTTTCGTGTCATGCATTTCATATCATGTCTCATGTGCATCACATTTGCATACATGTTCATCTCATGCATCCGAGCATTTTCCCCGTTGTCCGTTTTGCAATCTGGCGCTCCTATGTCATCCGGTGTCCCCTTTTGCCTCTTTTCATGTGCGGGTTTTAAACGTTCTCGGATTGGACCAAGATTTGCCAAGCGGCTTTTGTGTACTACCGGTAGACCGCCTGTCAAGTTTCGTGCCATTCGGACTTCGTTTGATACTCCAACGGTTAACCGAGGAACCGTAAAGGCCTCGTGTGTGTTGCAGCCCAACACCTCTCCAAAGTGGCCCAAAACCCATCCAAACACCCTCTATCCTCTTGGTCGTTCGATCACGATCGCGTGGCCGAAAACCGCAACTCATTTGGACTCTCCTAGCTCCCTCTACCTATATATATGTCCTCACCCCCGAAGTTTCCGCAGATGAAACCCTAAAAATCCCCTCCCCCCGCCCGCACGCCAACAGGCATGTCCGCGCCCGCCGGACGAAATCCCGCTGCCGCTCCTGGCCAGTGGCATGGCACCACGTGTCCCTGGTCACCGCGCGCCGCCGCAGGCCCGCGCGGCCCGGATCGGGCCAGCGGGGCCCATTCCGTCGCCGCCCGGCTCCTGGCCTCCCGCGCCCGACGCGCCCGCTCGCTGCGCACCACCTCCAACCGCCGCTCCCGTTCGCCGCTCGCCGCACCATGCGCCGCCGTCCGCCATGCGACGCCGGCAGCATGCCGCCTCTTCCGTGCGCGCCACCCGCTCCCTTCGCCGCCGCCTCCTGGCCTCGGCTCGCCGGCGCAGCCGCCGGAGCCGCCACCTCACATCGCCAGAGTTCGCCGCCCTCCTAGCCGGAGCCCGCACCGGCCGGATCCACCATGAATGGATCAGATCCACCACCTCACCGATCAAAACGTCCTCCCCCATGCCCGGATCAGCTCATCCCGGAACCGCTCCGTCCCACGTTGACTTTTCGCGGAGGTGATATTTTGGCTAAGTCCCAGATCTGTGACATTTTCATGCTCTATTCATCGCATCATAACTTCATCATCGTGGCTCCGTTTCGTGCGCATGATATATCAAATTATTTTTCTGTATGTGCTCTTCATTTCATTCCATTGCACCATGTTCATTTGATTTCATCTTGATGCCCTAAATGTTGTTGCAAGAGTGCTATGTAATGTTACTTTCTGTTCCTTAACAGATTATGGACATTTGTCATTTTTGCCATGATTGATGTGTGCCTCCTATTAACTTGAGCCCTACTTGTGTTTTGGGCTATGCCATGCCATCTTTACAGGGGTGTATGCCATGTATTTTTGTGATCAATCTGGTGACTAGCAATAGCATGCAAAGTAGCTCTCGTGATGTTGCTGATTTCAGGGACTTAGAATTCTTCCAAGTCATTTCCCTGATGATATTTTTAATGCCATATATTCATGTTGCTACAGAGTGATCCATGCCTCTTTTGGGCATGTTCAGTAAGGATGATTTTGAGATATTTTTATGCTCTATCCATCCATGTCTTTGTTTGCATTATGGAGCACCCTAGCATGACTCAATCTTGCTCTACTTTTGCTATAAAATGTTCGTGGCAAATTGTTTACATGTTATTCAATTGTGCCAAGGTTGTTGTAGTTGATCCATGCATGCTATGAGGTTGTTCTTGCCATGGTTAGCTTCTTGAACATGTCTTCTTGCTGGGTGTATGCTTAGCTTGTCATGCAATGCCTTGTGGTGAGTGCATCGAGCTCACAAACATGCCTATGTAATTCTGTTCATGCCATGTCCAGTTTTCTACTAAGTCTTAATCTGTTAACGAAACTTGCTATGTTCACATGGTTGCCATTGTTTCTTCTGATCCTTTTTGGCTTATGGTCAGTAAAGGACTTTTGTTATATGCTTTGAGCAGTTTCATGCCATCCCTTGCTTTGCCATGTTATGTTCCTGTAGCATGTTGTTTTCTTGCTCTCAACATTGCTTCCTGATGTTAAATCCTGACATGTTATTTTCACTAAGTCTGTGAACCTGATATCTCTTGCACTTTTGCCATGCTTGTTTGAACCTGCTATTGTGTGATTTAGCCATAGCTCAGTGTTCATATTTTGTCAAGCATCTTGAGTGGATCACTGTCATGTGCTTTGTTGTTATGTTAGAGTGTTGTAGCTTATTTTCTTGTTGCATTTTAGATGGCATCGTGCTGTTAATCGCAGATTAGTGCCATTATTGTTTTTCTTGCTATTTGCAAACCGTGCATCCGTTTCCGGTGATCCTTATATCGATTTCGACCGAGATCAACTCATCTTTCCAGTGGCACTCTTGGTTTGCCAAGTTGAGGCCTGGTTCAATCTTTTCCTTCCGGAGCTTGCATATGCATTGCATATCACATCCCGCATATCATGCCATGTTTTGTATCATGTTGCTTGCTGTCGGTGTACAAAAAGAGGGGTACGCTTTTTGTACCCCTATAACTGTGCATGGGCAGTCTGAGCCACGGGCACCACCACACTGAGCAAGGCAAGGGAGGTGAGCCAAGGTAAGGCCGAAGCTTAGGAGAAGCAGAACAATGCCAAGACCAAGACCACAAAGAGCAAAGGGGATGAAGCGGACCCCCCCGGCAAGATCCTTGCCGGGAGGCAGTTTTAGCAAACCCGGCAAGACCCTTGCCATGGCAGCTCGCCCCACACCTACGGAGTGAGTCACCCTTGAGTCCACTTCCCCCATGGGGCAAGGATTCGGGAGACATCCCCGTGGTGGCATGCGGATCTTTCTGAAGACATTCAAGATCAGATACACCCTTTAGAAGATGATGATCCTTGGCGGGATCCCAGCCAAGGAGGACCACAAGGCCCCCGGCAAGAGCCTTGCCGGGGATGACAGCAGGCGCCACGGCAAGACCCTTGCCGGGGCCCCGGCAAGGCCCATGCCAAGAACACCCATAGGGCCACCATCAGGCCCACACCAGTCAAACCTCCACCGCCGTTCGCACGCAGCTGCCGACCCAACCAGCTGGGCAGGCACCTGCGTGGCGGCATGCGGATCTTCGTGGAGACCCACCACTACGCCACCTCAGTTGTCTGCCTGCCTACATGGCACCGCGGGCTCCGCTGGCCAAGGCGCTTGTCCACACGAGAGGGAGCGGCGACGGACGAGACAAGGCTCTCCCCCATCCCCGATAAAGCAAGGACACCTGGGCAAGACACATTAAATGTGCCTTGTCATGCAATGCGAGGGATAACCTCACATCACTGTACCCTTTCCACGTCCTGTGTGCCACTGTGGAAACCCCTTTCCTATAAAAGGAGGCCCGAGGCAACCAGGAGGAGGATTCGGCTTTTTGGAGCTCCTCACGCCCCATAGCTAGCTCGAGAACACAAATATACAATCCACCAAAGCAGGAGTAGGGTTTTACGCATCATCGCGGCCCGAACCTGGATAAACGAACCGTGGGCTATCTGTTCGATCCGCTCTTCTCACGACCCCGCGCCCCGCAACCGTAGTAGGGATTCTTGTGATCCCATTGTGACACTCCAAAATTTTTATTTGGTTTTCAGCAAAAACTTTTTTGGTTTTTGAAAAGAGGCCATTTAAATTTTTTCCAGAAAACCTTCCTCTTAAAAACTTCTTTGGCAAGGATTTTTATTTTTGTATCCTCTTCAAACTATGGTGTTTGATCATTTAAAACTCTTTCTTTGATGGTTCCCTTCTCAAAGTATATTTTTGGAAATTATTCTTTTTCTTATAAAAAGAACTCTGTGAATTTTGAGGTTTTTCTTATCTTGAAAACCACCCATGGTTTTACCATGTCTCCTATAGTAAATCTTCTGAAAATCCCTCCCTCCACCTTTGAACAATCTAAATTCTCTGTCTCAACAAGTCCAAACAAGTTTTGGATCTTATTTCAATTATTTTTACCTCCCAAATCATTTCTGCCAATTATTTTAAGCCTGAGTGATTTTCAAAGCAAGTACCTCATTGCCTTTGAGTTTTTATCCCAAACCAACTCCCCTGGATAGTCCTTAGTACCCACAACCTAGAACCATCTTGATCCACTCTTCTTCTTTTCAAAATTTTCAAATTTCACTCTCTGCAAGTTTGGACCAGATTTGCCAAATTTGGTGAAACTCATATCTCCTATTCTCCAAAAATTCTACCAAAATTCAGGCAGCCTCCTGGTGCAATGAGAGGCCACCCCACCAAGTTTCAACTCAAGGAAAAATCCCTACATGCCTAGATCATTCTGTCGAACACCTTGCATGCACTGTTTCTGTTCATCTTCAGTTAAGTTCAGAGTTCAGTGTCGTTTTTCCTTCGTCAGACTTCGGTCACGCGGCCACAGTGTGCCCTGGCACGATGCTCACGGCCTCTTCCCCTTGGCCAGCACCCCGCACGCACGCTTGGCCGATTCTTGGCGTCGGTGGCGATGAGCCTCGCCGGCGTTGGAGGTTTCTGCCTAGATCATTCTGTCGAGATCGATTCCTCTCGCGATATGCCACGATGGTTGTGCTTGCTTCGATCGACTATCGAGTTTAATGTTCGGAGACAGTTCAGTGGTGGCACGGTTTCCCTCTCGCGTCGCAGGCGTCTCTCGAGATGGAGACGCGGCACAGTGCGCGGCCGAGGCGGAACGTAGGCTGCCGGAGTCGGGCGACTGGCACGTACCTCCTGTCGTCGGTAACTGACTCATCCTCCGCGTCTGCGCCCAGCACCCGCCGGACGGCTACGTCTGGGCTGATTAGGCCTGGCTGTCTGCGAGTTGCGCGCGCGGAGCGTAGGCCTCGCGGCGTGCGGAAGTTGTTTGTCGGACTCGGTGGAGCGAGCCCCCTCTCTGTTGGCGAGGCCAGCCGAGCGCGCGAGGCGCCGGATCTCCGGCCGCCCGCGCAGGCGCAAAACCGGGGTCTCCCTCCGGCGGAAGGTGGCGTACTGGCGGGCGCAAGCCTAGCCCAACGTCCCTTGGGCTCTTCCGCGTTGATTAGGTGCCCTGCCAATGCCAGCGCACGGGCGTGGCACTTGCTGCGCCGTCGTGGCGGGCGCGGTTTAGGGTGTTGGGCAAGCACAGAACGTGCTCACCGTTTGCCGCCGAACGGGCCCGCGCCCGCCCTCGGTCGCTGGTCGAGCGGTCGCTCTCACAAGCATGCGCGAATCCCGTGGCTGTTCCCGTAGTCACTCAAAACGGATTGCCATCGTTGTGAAACCCCCTAACAACTACGACGACACGAGCTCCCAACCCCTAAAACCATCCGATTGGGGCTTGGGCCGAGGCCGCACGAACGGGCACCGACCCAATGCCTCGTGCGCCGCCGTAATCCACCACCGGACTTATCCGTTCACGGCCACCACCTCGGATCACCTATAAAAGGGGACCCCAAGCTCACCCTCGAGCACGCACCACCACTGCACCTCACCAAAGCCCCGCCAGGCCACTAGGAGGACCTCGAGGAGGTCTCCTCCCACGACTCCGGCCGCCCCGTTCCGCCTCGGCCTCCGTCTCGATTCGCTCCGTTGAGGCCGTCCCCGGCGCCCAAACTTCGTCAGTACCCTCCTCGAGCAACCAGAGAGCTAACCCCCACTCCAATTTGGCCTTCGCAGCTCTCCCCAACGAGATCCATCTCCACCCGAGCCACCGTCCGCCGGAGCAAGGGCCGCCGTCGACGTGGTGCTCGCCGGCGACCACCACACCTCCCACAGACGCGGAATGGCGCCCTGAACACGGAGGTACTCTCCGATCTCCCTGCCTCGCCGTGGATCGCCGCCGGCGACCACCGCGGCTCTCGGGCACCGTCGAGCTCTGCCGCCCGTTTGAATATTCAAACCTGACGGGTGGGACCCGCCCGTCAGCCTCTCAGTTCTTTTTAAACGAACCGTTTTCTGAAGGCGTCTTCTGCCAAAGTACGTCACCCCTCTGGGCCGGCGTATTCTTTATCGAATCGTTTTCTGTTTTTATAAGTTAGCCCCTGGAAGTTTTCTGTTTCATTACAGATGGGTCCTTGGGTTAAAACCCTTATAACTTTTTAACAGAAAGGAATTTTTGAGTGATTCTTTTTCTGTCCTCTTCAAATTTTTGTCTAGTTTTTTATCATATTTATTTGAAAAATATTTGGAATAATTTTTGTGCACCTCACGGTATTCACGATAGCGCGTATATTTTCTTTATACCGTAGATACCGAAGGAGGTGACGGGACCGCAAACTTCACCGAGCTAGGCTCCGACTACTCTGAACCAGGCAAGCATGTTTTGAACTTTTGATATGATGATTGTTTTGGCATGTTTGCATTAAGTAGTTTCATGGCATGTTGATGAGTATACCGATGAATGTCATGTTACATGCAACGTTGAGGCAAGGGAGTTTTGAAAATCCATAAGTGGATGGATGTGAGTATGTATGGCCATGTGTTGGCATGAGGTGGGTAAGATGGCAGTGTTGTAGCATGCCAGTCTTATGCCAGACTATGTGACTTCAAACCGTATCGGTCCAGTTCCTCCCATTCTCTTCCCTGTACTACCACATGTTTTCCGCAAGGAATATGGCTTAGTAAGTTGCAAACCGCTTTCCTGGTACACACCAAAAGGAGAGGCCGTGATGATGGTTCCATGGACCTGGATTAAAGCCAGTCATCCGGTCAGGGGGCATGGGTATTTCCGGTTGGGACCGAGAGGGGGGCACCCCTTAGAGCGCGCGTATATAAATTTGATCCCATGCTACTCGAGATTGTGATCTCCCCGTCTCAAAAGTTTTTCTTGGATGATGTCTAGGGTGATTCCTAGCATCGAGAGGTAGGATGGGTGTGTACTGGTTAGCTGTGTTTTCTTCTGAAATACCTTAAATGGAACTAGTCCTTCGTGACTACGGAAATCCGTTGGCTGTGGGAAAATTTTTCGTACAAACTCTGCAGAGTCATATATTCCTTTGAATCATCTATTCCATGTCCAAGTTCGGTATTATCTTATCCTAACAAATGTCAGTTTTGATGAAAGAGACTCCGGTGAATCACATGAGTGCTAAGTCCGGTTAAATGTTTATTCCTGTGGATGGACTAACCCGTTTATTTTCATGAATTGAATATTTATTATGAGTATTATTTACTTGTGAATAAAAGCCCTTTCTGTGATGTCGCTCAGACGTCCGACTGTGGCATTGTTATTAATTACTTTCAATAAAATCCCTTTCTGTGATGTCGCTCAGATGTCCGACTATGGCATTGTTATATTTTACTTTCAATGAAAGCCCTTTCTGTGATGTCGCTCAGACGTCCGACTGTGGCATTGTTATATTTTACTTTCAATGAAAGCCCTTTCTGCGATGTCGCTCAGACGTCCGACTGTGGCATTTCTTTTAAAACCCTTTATGTGGCGTCGCTCAGACGCCCGACTGTGGCATTTCTTTTAAAGCCCTTTATGTGGCGTCGCCCAGACGCCCGACTGTGGCATTTCTTTTAAAGCCCTTTATGTGGTGTCGCCTAGACGCCCGACTGCGGCGTGATTTTTTTATTTATCTTCCTATCGAGGTGTCGTTTCAGACACCCGATTGGGTTTACAGTTATTTTGTTGGGTTTTCGAGCGGACTACCGCCGACCCCCTTTTACCTGTCTTGTTTTTACGAATTAATGTGCCACTGTTAAAATTAATCATGACGCATCCATGCATGCATTTGTTATATCTTACGTCCGAACTGTCTTGCGAGTACTTTCAAAGTACTCACCTGGCTTGTTGATTTGGCCAGATGCTGACGAAGGCGATCTCATGGATGAAGAATTTGATAGCGAGTCCAACGCCTAGAGGAATCCCAGTCAGTCTCGTGCGACCCTGGATTTGGTCACTGTATTATATCCGCTTCCGCTACCAAATAAATTCATCGAGCCTCACCTCGATGCTCGATGAGATGCCAGTTTTAGAGTCATGTATCTCACTCCCCGCTGTGTTTTTCCACCACCACCCTATCCTCGAGTTAGTAGTATGCCTCCACACCACTGTGTCTTGTCCGCCATTATGTATAATTATTGGCATGCTTGTAATAATTTGGTTGAGCAACCATAGCTCGACCCTGTAATATATTTTATGCTACTGGCTTATTGTATCAAGAATTTGTCTACCGTTAAGGAGGATTTTTCTCATACTGGACTCAAAAGATTGGTTTCTCAATAAACATTTTTATTGGAAAACCGGTCGTGACAAGCTTGGTACCAGAGCCAGGCTGACTCTAGGAAGCCACTAGGTGCGATCGCTAATTGATTATTAGCATGATAGAGCCAATTTATATATTTTTTGCAATTGTAGTCATTTTCTGACAGTCAGCATAAATTTATGATCTGACCATTCAGAATTTTTGCCTACTTTTGTATATGGCCGACAACAGCTGCGAGTCTCAGACCTTCGCCAACGTGCCCGATGGGTTCGTCAAGCTTCTCTCCTTCATCGTTCAGGTCGCGATGGGGCCATTTGTGCGCCCAGTCTTCACACTCTGCCAGCCCGAGTCAACGACAGTCTGACCATGCACCAGGCCGCGGTGCAGTTCAAGGGAGGGCGTGGTGAGTTACGCTGCTTCCGGTTCTTGGGAAGAGCCATGCCTACGGAGAGGCATGCTATGTAGATGGCAGCCCGCGAGGCGATAGCTCGTCTCAGGGATGTCCTCCCCGTGATGAAGACTCGTCATTACCGTTATCTTCCATGCCATGTGCCTTACACCTGTCACTACGCATTCTCCTGCCCCAGAGGAGAACGAGACGAGGCTTTTGAGATGCTTATTGAGTATCTCCGGGCCCTAGAGGCAGCCTTCAACAACCTGGTGGACGACTTCGTGGCTGCCCGCATGGACTCAGTCCATGGCTGTGCCGCCAACAGGAGGGAGCTCCTGCCCACCGCACCGCCACTGACTTTTGTCTCGTCCTCAGCATCTTATGCACCTACATGTCGCCTGCCTTCTACCGAAGAATTCAACCAAGTCATTGCGCCCACTCCAGCGCGCACTGCACCACCCTTCGCGCCCACTCCTGTTCGTGTTGTTCCGCCCCTGGCACCCGCTCCATCTACTCGGCGCAACACTACACGTATGGAGCCTATTAGCGAGGAGGAAGTCGAGTCCCCAGCCTCGCTACGCCTCACCCTCGGCAGGGCAAAGGAGATCGTCAACATCTCCGCCTGAGTACGCTTAGCCGCCATGCAATGTACCGCTTTGTACGATATGTTTATATGTACATAGGTTGTGAGAAGTAGCCTGTTTGCGCATCATGTAGGATCTGGAGGAGTGCACTAGCCTAAATAACATGTCAGGATTATGTACGCATATCCTGAGTGATGTATTGTATAATTACTGTCTGCGTGTAAGATATGTAATGAGCAGTCCTTCTCCGCGCGCAAATCGATTTGTTTTTCTTAAGTAAGCTTGGTTATTTAATTTATTTGCCAGCTTTGTGCATTTATGGAATTGTTTTTGCGACTCTTTTCTCTTTTCTTATGGGTTTTACAAAATATTTCCCCAGAGTGAAAAATGTCTCGTCCTTGGACTCGCTCCATGCCAACTCCACCAGAGGAAAATTATGATACACAACCCAGCAACATGTTCACACAGGGACAGTCAAGCCAACAGGGCAGTGAATCGGCACTTTCACAAATGTGTCGCCTTTATGAGCAGAGTTAGCAACAACATCGGGAAATGATGAACCAAGTCATCAACATGGGAAATCACCATGGACAGTATCAGCAGCATTCCAAGTTATCTGAGCTACAGAAGACACGTCCCCAAACATTTTCTCATACTGACAATCCTCTTGAAACCGAGGATTGGCTTCGAGATATGGAGAGAAAATTAGTTATTGCAAAATGTTTAGACCCCGAGAAGGTACTATATGCCCCGCACTATCTCACAGGAGCAGCTGCATCATGGTGGGAGAATTTTCTGCACATGCACCCCAACGAAAGTGATATAACCTGGGATGATTTCAAGGAAGGTTTCCGTGGTGCACACATTCCTAAGAGTATTATGAAAATCAAGAAGAGAGAGTTCGATGACCTCAAACAAAGGAACATGACAGTGTCAGAATACAACGGTCAATTTACTCTATTGTCTCGCTACGCCAATGAAGAACGTATGACTGAAAGCAAGAAGATGGAGAAATTCCTTGACGGTCTGGCGCCCACGCTTAAATGCCAACTGGTCGTGCACACTTTTCCAGATTTTAAGACACTAGTGGACAAAGCCATTACTCTGGAAAATGAGAGACGTAGCTTGGAGGATTTCCGCAAGCGAAAAAGAGACCAGACTACTCTTGCGCGCAACCACCGAAGCAAGACAGATTTTCAGAAAGGTGGGACACACAAACCTACGACAAACGTCTCACGCCCAACCAAGAATTTCCATGCAAGGGACAAGGAGTTCACATATCACCCAGGCGTTACTTGCTACGCTTGTGGAGAAGAAGGGCACTATGCCAAAAAGTGCCCCAAGCCAAGGAACTCGACCCCGAAGCCAAACAACGGTGGAAATAATTTAGCGCCCAAGCGCAACAATTTCAACCCCAACAACAACCACAGGAAGGGTCATCTGAACCACGTAACCAAAGAGGAGGCACAAAATGCTCCGGATACGTACTCGGTACGTTTCCTGTCAACACAATACCTGCAATGGTTTTGTTTGATTCTGGAGCTTCTCACTCATTCATCTCGAAAAGTTTTGCTTTGCAAAATAATTTTTCGATGTTTCCCTTGGAAAAATCCATGATCATCAAGTCCCCTGGGATTCAGCAAGTTACTTAGAGTTACTGTCAGAATGTGGTTATTGAGTTTGAAGGATTGAAGTTTCACGCCAATCTTATTGTGTTGGAAAATAAAGGACTGGATGTCATCCTAGGGATGGACTGGTTAACCACCAACAAAGGTTTTATTGACTGTTTCAACCGGACCATAATTCTCACACACCACCACGGGAAGACAATAAAAGTATCAGCCAAAGAAAGAAAAATACCCCGGCAGCCGAGATTGAATAAGGTGGACGTTTCTGAGCTAAACAAGGTTCCAGTAGTATGTGAATTTCCAGATGTATTTCCCGAAGAACTACCAGGCATGCCACCAGACCGAGAGATAGAATTCAGCATTGAGCTAGCACCAGGGACCACCCCCATATACAAGAAACCATACAGAATGGCACCATCCGAGTTGATTGAGTTGAAGAAACAAATAAAGGAATTGCTGGACAAGGGATACATTCGAGCCAGCTCCTCACCTTGGGGATCACCAATTTTATTTGCCAAAAAGAAGGATGGAACACTGAGATTGTGCATAGACTACCGAGCACTTAACATGGTCACAGTCAAGAACAAATACCCGATGCCACGGATAAATGATTTATTTGATCAGCTCGCTCAGGCCAAGGTATTCTCAAAAATTGACTTAAGGTCAGGATACCATCAATTAAAAGTGCGAACAGAAGATATCCCCAAAACAGCCTTCACCTCCAGATATGGACTATATGAGTTCACAGTAATGCCTTTGGGATTAACGAACGCCCCCGCATATTTTGTTCACCTCATGAACAAAGTATTTATGAAGTTTATGGACAAGTTCGTTGTGGTATTTATCGACGATATTCTGATATACTCCAAGACACCAGAACAGCACGCGGAACATCTCAGGATTGTGCTAGGAGAACTCAGGAAACATCAATTGTATGCCATGTTCAGCAAGTGAGAATTTTGGCTAAGACAAGTAGGCTTTCTAGGCCACATGCTGACCCAAGACGGTATCGCAGTGGACCCGGATAAATCAGGGCCATACTTGGCTGGAAGTCACCAGCCAGCGTAACGGACATACGAAGTTTCTTGGGAATGGCAGGATATTACCGCAGATTTATTAAAGGATTCTCCACCCTAGCCAAGCCAATGACGCAGTTACTCAAGAAGGACAAGAAGTTTGAATGGACAGAAGCCTGCGAGAAAAGTTTCCAAGAGCTAAAACGGAAATTAACGACAGCACTGGTATTAATTGTGCCAGACATACACAAGAATTTTGAAGTGTATTGTGACGCATCCCGAAAGGGCCTCGGGTGCGTGTTGATGCAAGAAGGCAAGGTTGTCGCATACGCTTCAAGGCAACTTCGCAAGCATGAGGAAAATTATCCCACTCATGACTTAGAAATGGCAGCAGTCATTCATGCACTTAAGGAATGGAGGCATTTCTTACTTGGAAATCGATGTGAAATATACACGGACCATAAAAGTCTCAAATATATTTTCACACAGCCAGAACTAAACTTACGGCAACGACGCTGGTTGGAGTTGGTAAAGGATTATGATGTTGGTATCCACTATCATCCAGGAAAGGCAAATGTAGTGGCCGATGCTCTTAGTCGGAACCCCAGCTCCGACGAAAACAGTCTGCAAAGCTTGAGACCTGAATTCCAACAAGAATTTGCCAAACTCAACTTTTTAATCATCGTGGAAGGCACCATAACAAACTTGGAAATACAGCCCGACCTTGTGGAGAGAATTAAAGAAGCTCAGCCTGGTCACCCCAGCATTGAAGGAATTAAAAGAAAGGTGAGTATGGGCAAGGCCTCGGAGTTCGTCATAGACGATGGAGGAATATTATGGTACGGAGACAGACTCTGCGTGCCAAACATAGAGGACCTCAAACAGCAAATTCTAGCTGAAGCACACACTGCCCCATATTCGATCCACCCTGGAGGAACCAAAATGTATAAGGATATTCAGGAAAGATTTTGGTGGCACGGTATGAAGAGGGACATAGCCACATTCTTTGCATGTTGCGATTCTTGTCAACGCATAAAAGTTGAGCATCAAAAACCAGCCGGACTACTGCAACCAAACAAAATACCTGAGTGGAAATGGGATGAAATAGGGATGGATTTCATGGTCGGACTACCTCGGTCACGACACGGGAATGATGCCATATGGGTCATCACCGATAGATTAACCAAGGTGGCACATTTCATTCCAGTGAAGACAACCTACAACACTCAGAGGCTCGCCAGGATTTATCTCTCCCGTATAGTTTGTCTGCATGGATTCCCGAAGACTATAATATCCGACAGAGGCACTCAGTTCGTCTCGAGATTCTGGGATCATTTACAACAAGATCTGGGAACTCAACTGGCCTTCAGTACAGCCTACCATCCCCAGACTGATGGACAGACTGAACGCGTAAACCAAATTTTAGAAGACATGCTGAGAGCATGTGTCCTCACCTATGGAACCAGTTGGGAAGAAAGCCTGCCATATGCCGAATTCGCATACAGCAACAGTTACCAGGCCAGCCTGCAAATGGCACCTTTAGAAGCCCTATACAGACGGAGGTGTCGTACCCCGCTAAATTGGTCAGAAACCGGAGACAGCCGTATCTTCGGCCCAGACATGCTCAAAGAAGCGGAGGAAAAGGTCAAGCTAATCAGGGACCGACTCAAGACCGCTCAAAGCCGACAGAAGAGTTATTACGATCAGAAACATCGTGGGGTCAATTTTGAACCCGGTGAATTTGTGTACCTACGAGTATCACCTATGAGGGGACTGCAACGGTTTAAGATTAAGGGGAAATTAGCACCAAGATTCATTGGACCATTCTGCATAGTGGCACGAAGAGGCACTGTAGCCTACCAGCTAGACTTACCCGAAGAATTGTCCGACATCCACGACGTGTTCCACGTCTCTCAATTAAGGAAGTGCGTAAGCAAACCAGAGAAGCAAGTATCCCATGAGAACATTGACGTGCAGCCAGACCTCACCTATCGGGAACGTCCAGTAAAAATATTAGAGGAGTCTGAAAGGAGAACCCGACAGAAAACCATCAAGTTTTTCAAAGTTCAGTGGAGCAATCACACCGAAAGTGAAGCAACCTGGGAAAGGGAGGATTTCCTTCGGACAAAGCATCCACCCTTATTTAAGGATCAGCTGAAATCTCGGGGACGAGATTTTTCCTAAGGGGGTAGGTGTTGTGACACTCCAAAATTTTTATTCTATTTTCAGCAAAAACTTTGTTGGTTTTTGAAAAGAGGCCATTTAAATTTTTTCCAGAAAACCTTCCTCTTAAAAACTTCTTTGGCAAGGATTTTTATTTTTGTATCCTCTTCAAACTATGGTGTTTGATCATTTAAAACTCTTTCTCTGATGGTTCCCTTCTCAAAGTATTTTTTTGGAAATTATTCTTTTTCTTATAAAAAGAACTCTGTGAATTTTGAGGTTTTTCTTATCTTGAAAACCACCCATGGTTTTACCATGTCTCCTATAGTAAATCTTCTCAAAATCCCTCCCTCCACCTTTGAACAATCTAAATTCTCTGTCTCAACAAGTCCAAACAAGTTTTGGATCTTATTTCAATTATTTTTATCTCTCAAATCATTTCTGCCAATTATTTTAAGCCTGAGTACCTCATTGCCTTTGAGTTTTTATCCCAAACCAACTCCCCTGGATAGTCCTTAGTACCCACAACCTAGAACCATCTTGATCCACTCTTCTTCTTTTCAAAAATTTCAAATTTCACTCTCTGCAAGTTTGGACCAGATTTGCCAAATTTGGTGAAATTCATATCTCCTATTCTCCAAAAATTCTACCAAAATTCAGGCAGCCTCCTGGTGCAATGAGAGGCCACCCCACCAAGTTTTAGTTCAAGGAAAAATCCCTACATGCCTGCCTAGATCATTCTGTCGAACACCTTGCATGCACTGTTTCTGTTCATCTTCAGTTAAGTTCAGAGTTCAGTGTCGTTTTTCCTTCGTCAGACTTCGGTCACGCGGCCACAGTGCGCCCTGGCACGATGCTCAGCCTCTTCCCCTTGGCCAGCACCCCGCACGCACGCTTGGCCGATTCCTGGCGTCGGTGGCGACGAGCCTCGCCGGCGTTGGAGGTTTCTGCGGTGGCTGCGCCACCCTGGCGGCCAGCGAGGGCCCGAGCCCGCTCGCCACGCCACCCGGCGCCGCCCAACGTCCCCTGGCTCTCCGCGTGTCCCTGCCATGCCAGCGCACGCCCGTGGCACCGTCGCCGTGGCCCGGCAAGCACGGAACGTGCTCCCTGCCGCCGACGGGCCCGCGCGCCCCGTTCCATCGAGCTCCCCCTAAGCAACCAAATCCCGCTGCGGTTAGCACCTAAATGGACCAGTAGACCTCCATGATGACGCCCAACTCCCTAATCTCCCCGTCCAGCCACTGCGCCGCCGTAATCCACCACCGGACTTATCCGTTCACGGCCACCGCCTCGGATCACCTATAAAAGGGGACCCCAAGCTCACCCTCGAGCACGCACCACCACTGCACCTCACCAAAGCCCCGCCAGGCCACTAGGAGGACCTCGAGGAGGTCTCCTCCCCCGACTCCGGCCGCCCCGTTCCGCCTCGGCCTCCGTCTCGATTCGCTCCGGTGAGGCCGTCCCCGGCGCCCAAACTTCGTCAGTACCTCCTCGAGCAACCAGAGAGCTAACCCCCACTTCAATTCGATCCTTGCAGCCCTCCTCGGCGAGCTCCATCAACGCCCGAACCACCGTCCGCCGGAGCAAGGGCCGCCGTCGACGTGGTGCTCGCCGGCGACCACCACCACCTCCCACAGACGCGGAATGGCGCCCTGAACACGGAGGTACTCTCCGATCTCACCCTGCCTCGCCGTGGATCGCCGCCGGCGACCACCGCGGCTCTCGGGCACCGTCGAGCTCTGCCGCCCTTTGAAAATTCAAACCTGACGGGTGGGACCCGCCCGTCAGCCTCTCAGTTCTTTTTAAACGAACCGTTTTCTGAAGGCGTCTTCTGCCAAAGTACGTCACCCCTCTGGGCCGGCGTATTCTTTATCGAATCGTTTTCTGTTTTTATAAGTTAGCCCCTGGAAGTTTTCTGTTTCATTACAGATGATCCTTGGGTTAAAACCCTTATAACTTTTTAACAGAAAGGAATTTTTGAGTGATTCTTTTTCTGTCCTCTTCAAATTTTTGTCTAGTTTTTTATCATATTTATTTGAAAAATATTTGGAATAATTTTTGTGCACCTCACGGTATTCACGATAGCGCGTATATTTTCTTTATACCGTAGATACCGAAGGAGGTGACGGGACCGCAAACTTCACCGAGCTAGGCTCCGACTACTCTGAACCAGGCAAGCATGTTTGAACTTTTGATATGATGATTGTTTTGGCATGTTTGCATTAAGTAGTTTCATGGCATGTTGATGAGCATACCGACGAATGTCATGTTACATGCAACGATGAGGCAAGTGAGTTTCGAAAATCCATAAGTGGATGGATGTGAGTATGCATGGCCATGTGTTGGCATGAGGATGGGTAAGATGGCAGTGTTGTAGCATGCCAGTCTTATGCCAGACTATATGACTTCAAACCGTATCGGTCCAGTTCCTCCCATTTCCTTCCCTGTACTACCACATGTTTTCCGCAAGGAATATGGCTTAGTAAGTTGCAAACCGCTTTCCTGGTACACACCAAAAGGAGAGGCCGTGATGATGGTTCCATGGCCCTGGATTAAAGCCAGTCATCCGGTCAGGGGGCATGGGTGTTTCCGGTTGGGACCGAGAGGGGGGCACCCCTTAGAGCGCGCGTATATAAATTTGATCCCATGCTATTCGAGATTGTGATCTCCCCGTCTCAAAAGTTTTTCTTGGACGATGTCTAGGGTGATTCCTAGCATCGAGAGGTAGGATGGGTGTGTACTGGTTAGCTGTGTTTTCTTCCGAAATACCGTAAACGGAACTAGTCCTTCGTGACTACGGAAATCCGTTGGCTGTGGGAAAAAATTTCGTACAAACTCTGCAGAGTCATATATTCCTTTGAATCATCTATTCCATGTCCAAGTTCGGTATTATCTTATCCTGACAAATGTCAGTTTTGATGACAGAGACTCCGGTGAATCACATGAGTGCTAAGTCCGGTTAAATGTTTATTCCTGTGGATGGACTAACCCGTTTATTCATGAATTGAATATTTATTATGAGTATTATTTACTTGTGAATAAAAGCCCTTTCTGTGATGTCGCTCAGACGTCCGACTGTGGCATTGTTATTATTTACTTTCAATAAAAGCCCTTTCTGTGATGTCGCTCAGACGTCCGACTGTGGCATTGTTATTATTTACTTTCAATAAAAGCCCTTTCTGTGATGTCGCTCAGACGTCCGACTGTGGCATTGTTATATTTTACTTTCAATGAAAGCCCTTTCTGCGATGTCGCTCAGACGTCCGACTGTGGCATTTCTTTTAAAGCCCTTTATGTGGCGTCGCTCAGACGCCCGACTGTGGCATTTCTTTTAAAGCCCTTTATGTGGCGTCGCTCAGACGCCCGACTGTGGCATTTCTTTTAAAGCCCTTTATGTGGTGTCGCCTAGACGCCCGACTGCGGCGTGATTTATTTATTTATCTTCCTATCGAGGTGTCGCTTCAGACACCCGATTGGGTTTACAGTTATTTTGTTGGGTTTTCGAGCGGACTACCGCCGACCCCCTTTTTACCTGTCTTGTTTTTACGAATTAATGTGCCACTGTTAAAATTAATCATGACGCATCCATGCATGCATTTGTTATATCTTACGTCCGAACTGTCTTGCGAGTACTTTCAAAGTACTCACCTGGCTTGTTGATTTTGATTTGGCCAGATGCTGACGAAGGCGATCTCATGGACGAAGAATTTGATAGCGAGTCCGAGGCCTAGAGGAATCCCAGTCAGTCTCGTGTGACCCTGGATTTGGTCACTGTATTATATCCGATTCCGCTACAAAATAAATTCATCGAGCCTCACCTCGACGCTCGATGAGATGCTAGTTTTAGAGTCATGTATCTCACTCCCCGCTGTGTTTTTCCACCACCACCCTATCCTCGAGTCAGTAGTATGCCTCCACACCACTGTGTCATGTCCGCCATTATGTATAATTATTGGCGTGCTTGTAATAATTTGGTTGAGCAACCATAGCTCGACCCTGTAATATATTTTATGCTACTAGCTTATTGTATCAAGAATTTGTCTACCGGTAAGGAGGATTTTTCTCATACTGGACTCAAAAGATTGGTTTCTCAATAAACATTTTTATTGGAAAACGGTCGTGACACCCATAGGTGTCGTTTCCACCGACATCTTTGGCGCGCCAGGTAGGGGGCGCAGTTGTGAGAATCGGCTTTAGCAGTTAGTTCGACACTTCTTCATCGTCATGGAGCCCAAGAAGAAGACGACGGTGGCAGTTGGCCCGTCGGAAGTCGGACATCCCGTCCCGATGCGGGCGAGCAGCGGACCGGTCGCAGAAAGGACCCGAGGCGCCGTTCGCGAACACCAACACCGTCCCAGCAGCTGGAGTTTGGGAGGCGGTGATATTCGTGCGCCTGGTAATGGGCCGCACGCCGCCAAATCCAAAGACGGAGCCAGGCCCTCCGCGGGTGGCGCGGGGCCTTCCAAGATCGCTACCACCCTGCCCGAAGGCGATGCGAGGGCCTCCAAGACTCCCACGCCGGCGCCAACGGCGCGCTCCTCTCAAGCGGCGCGCGACGAACAGCGCAATCACGCCGAAGACCCCGGGCGTCGCCGCGGGAAGAGCCTCGAGCGCCACTCCCGGGAGGTAGAACAGCTGCCCGCTCGCCGAGGCGTTGGTGAAGATGGCATGCGACTGCGAGGTCATGATAGAGCTCCTTCTAACATGGTCAGAAGTCGAAGCGCGTCGCGATCCGTGCAGGTTTCGCTGCCACCAACGCCAGCAGAAGCCCTGGCGCGCACGCAGTTGCTCCTCGATTTTCCTCCCACTACGGGGAAACTCGATGAATGGAGAGCCACTATCCGAAGCCTTGTTGCGGTGGCCAACAAAGACGAACCGAGTCCGGTGGAGCCCCCGGGCCGATGCTCCGACAGAGTCCCACGCACCAGTTGTAGGAAAACCGGCGGCGCCACGACCACGGTGCACTCGCCTCCTCCTCGCCCCGTACCGCGGACGCCAGCCCATCGCGACGTTGCGGGCGACGAAATCTCCATAGCATCGTCCGACCCACGGACCCACTGTGACCAGCGCCAAGTCCTTCGGGAACGAGAACTTGAAGACGCTCGAACCACTATCGAGCGCTGGCGCAGAGCGCGCCACCAGTCAGACAGGCGAGTAGGGCCTGCTGTGAACCACCCGGCACCGGAGAGCCCTGGAGGCCTACCTTACGAGGTAGGCTATCCGGCTTTTACCCAAGAGACTACTCTCCCCGGCAAGGAGGCAAGTTGCAGTTGGATCATGTACTTTGATGGAGCTTTCTCCTTACACGGCGTCGGGGCTGGCGTACTGCTTGTCGCGCCCACCGGAGAGCACCTCAAGTACATGATGCAGATGCACTTCCCTAAGGAGGTGTCAACAAACAATACAGCAGAGGACGAAGGGCTGCTTGCCGGTCTTAGGATCGCAGCGGACGTCGGAATCAAAAAGCTCATCGTTAGGGACGACTCGCAGCTCGTCGTCAAGCAAGTCAACAAGGACTACCAGAGCCCATTTATGAAGGCCTACGTCGATGAACTGAGAAAGATGAAGAGCGTTTCGACGGTATACAGGCTGAATACGTTCCCCGAGCGGAGAACGATATCGCCGATTACCTGTCAAAACGCGCTGCCCTCAAGCTACCCGTGGAACCAGGTACCTTTGTGCTCCAGCTAACTCAGCCATCCGTTGATCCATCAACAGAGCAGAACAAGAGGAGGAAATGAGGACCCGGCAAGTACTTTCCCGCCGAGCTCCCCGGAGCCGCCGACAAGGATGTTGCCAGGGACACTTAGCCCGCCACAGGACGACTAGCTCCAGCGGAGCGTCAAGCTCTTGCCGTCGAGACAGCCTCTCCTATAGCGGAGGAAATGCCTTTAGTCCTCGCCGATGAGCCCCAGGCTCCAGCGTGGGCACAGCATACCGTCCGATTCGTCCAAACAGGGGAACTTCTTGAAGAGCAGGAAGAAGCAGAAAAAGTAGCCCGTCACTCTACCATGTACCAGTTCGTTGATGACCTCCTGTATAGAAAGAGGCCGAACAGTGTGAAATTGAAGTGTATCCCTCAGGACTAAGGACTGGAGCTGTTGGTGGAGATACACGGATGCATATGTGGATCCCACATCGGGTCAAGGGCCCTTGCCGGCAAGGCATTTTGGCAAGGTTTCTTCTGGCCCATCGCCCTCCAGGATGCGACGACACTAGTCACCAGTTGTGAAGCGTGTCAGTTCCGTTGAAAGAAGCTTCATCAGCTAGCTCAAGCCCTTCAAACCATTCCTCTCTCCTGGCCCTTCTCGGTCTGGGGGCTCGACATACTGGGCCCATCCCCCCGCGCTGTCGGGGGCTTTGAGTACTTGTACGTTGCAATCGACAAGTTAACAAAGTGGCCGGAGGTGGAGGCAGTGAGGAAGGTCACAGCTCAGTCAGCCGTCAAGTTCTTCAAGGGACTAGTGTGCCGTTTTGGTGTACCCAATAGGGTCATCACCGACAACGGCACACATTTCACAAGCTGTACCTTCATGCAATATATCCAAGACCTCGGCAGCAAAGTCTGTTTCGCTTCCGTTGCTCACCCGCGAAGCAATGGTCAAGCTGAGAGGGAAAATGCTGAAGTACTGCGAGGCTTAAGGACCAAGACCTTTGACAGGCTGCACAAGAGTGGAAGGCGCTGGATTGAAGAGTTGCCGACGGTTCTTTGGTCGATCAGGACGACGCCAAATCGAGCCACCGGCTAGACACCCTTTGCCCTAGTATACAGGGCAGAAGTAGTTCTCCCCACTGAACTCATATACGGGTCACCTCGAGTGCTCGCTTATGATGAGCTTGAGCAAGAGCAACTGCGGCAAGATGACGCAATGCTCCTTGAGGAAGATCGTCTTCGGGCGGTTGTGAGAGCAGCACGCTACCAGCAAGCCTTGCGCTGCTACCATAGCCGCAAGGTTCATGCCCGAAGCCTTGAGGAAGGCGACCTTGTCCTTCGGCACGTTCAATCGGCCAAGAATTCCAACAAGTTGACGCCAAAGTGGGAAGGCCCTTATCGGGTAATACGAGTCACCAGGCCCGGCGCAGTCCGCCTGGAGACCGAAGATGCCGTTCCGGTGAGTAACTCCTAGAACATTGAGCATCTTCGCAAGTTTTACCCGTGAGGCGCGGCTTGCCGGCCCCCCGGAAAGCCACCTTTTGTCCAAGCATTGCCGATGATGCATGTAACCCTTTGTACAAAGCCAGGCGCAGACCCTGAGCATAAATAAATGAATCGCTGGCGCCCTAAGTTATAGCATGCATGCTAGGTCGAGTCTCGTCCTTGGTTAGGGTTGATAGTGCTTAGCGGTGACTAACCCCTAGCTTAGAGGTCGAGTGTACGTCTCTTTGTCTTTATTTTGTCTTCTTTGGTTCACAGGACACACGGATATCCGTGCCGAACCACTTGGGGAGGAAAAGAAGATGAACAGACCAGCATCTAGCCCCCGGCAAGCCAGCATTGCCGGGGGCTGCAAGAGCAAAGATTCACCCACGGCAAACCAGGGTTGCCGGGGGCTGCGTCTTCAGATATGTTCTTCATCCCCTATCATGCATTCCATTATGGACTGAGGTATGTGAAACCTCATTTTCCCCTAAGCTACCGTCCTCCCATAACTCTAGGCCCTAGGGCTCGTTACTGGGCCAAGTTTGGTCATAGTCGCGGCAGCGAAAGGATGAAACAAGGAGCCAGAACCCGCCTCATCCCCGCCTCCGCCAAAGGCGTGACGAAGGTCGAGCGAAGTGGGGAGACGGCAAGGCCTGTTGCTGGGCAAGGAAATGTTTATCTTGAAGATATCAAGGATTTACTCCTTGTCGTGGGTTCCACCCGCAAACAAATAACCCGGCAAGCATCCCTTTTTCATTAAAAACATTCCACTCAGGTACAGTCCATAGGGAATGAAAAACATGAATGATGGGGTTACAAGTTTTAAATTCAGCTAAGGCCTGAAGGCTTACAAACTAAAAAGAGATAAGGTGCCCGTAATCCCTTTCTTGTCCCTCTCCTCAGGAGGCAGGTCAAGGAGGCGAAAAGGGCAAAAGGGGCGCCTAGGCGAGCTACGGGTGGCAGAAGACACCAAGAGAACATCTCGGTAGCCGTCCGAAGGCTGGATGGTGATGGCAGCGCCGGCAGTAGAGCTCGAAGACGAGGTGGCAGGATGTCAGCACACGTCGAAGGCTTCGGTGCCCGCGTACTCTGATTTGATGGCCTTGCCGCCCGCCCTCTTCCTCTTCCGCAGCCTCCCAACGCCAGCCGCCCAAGGAGACGACCCCGAGAAGTTCAGGGAGCCGGCGACACGGATGATGGGGTCGCCGGTGCCGCACGGAGCGGTGCCCGACACCTAATCGGACCCGTCATCCTGCCACCTACTACCCTCGTCGTTGCTGCCGCTGTCCTCCTCGTCACTCTCGCCCGAGGAGGAGTCTTCGCTATCAGAAGAGCTCTCCACGCAGCACCTTGCATGGGTCCCGAAGCACCCGAAGACCTTGACGGAGAGAAGACCACCCTCCATCAGCTTGAAATGGAGAGTGAGCCCCTCCGTCAAGCGGTGGATATGAGCGAACGTCTTCCATCCTCGACGATGATACATCACGTGAGGGGCTGGGAAGTCGACGTGAACCCGCGTGGCGCTGATCCCACATCCCCTCATGTGCAGCCGCAGCGACTCCGGCGGATCCAGCTCCATCTCCTACGTGAATGGATTCGGGAGACGAAGGCGACGGCGAGGCGGCCGGCGCAGCCTGATGAAGAACTCGCAAGGGTCATCCCCAACGTGGCCCTCCATGGGGGGAGGAACTGCTGGCGGAGATGAGGCCGGCGCGCCGCCCCGTCCTCCTCTTCCCTGAGCGCCTCGGCCTCGCCCACGGCCTTGCCCCCTCCCCCTTCCCCTAGCGGCTGGCTCTGCCACCATGGGCGCAGGAGAAGGAGGGACGAATTGTCGAGCGGCGACCCTCGCCGCCACCGTTGAAGGACCAGGATTCCCTCTCTCCCTGGCGGATGGAAGGGGGAGCAGAAGCTGAAGGAAGAGAGGGAACGACGGCTCTGAGATTGGAAAAGGCACAAGGGAAGAGGAGAAAGTGAGCAACGCGCCCACGGTTATTCCTTCTTATGGGGGAAAACGCGGGCCACCTCCTTTCACATTAACTGTGATGTGACGCATGCCCGCGGGAAGCAATCCAACGCATGCCGCCCACGTCACACACGCCTCCCCACGCCGCGCCACGCGCGAAGAGACTTACGGCGGTACAAATTGCCCCACCTTCCCGCGCACCGTTTTTGGGCCTAGCCCAATGACGCGATTGCTCTTACATGTGGCCCAGGACCGGGGGCTCCTATCGGTGTACAAAAAGAGGGGTACGCTTTTTGTACCCCTATAACTGTGCACGGGCAGTCTGAGCCACGGGCACCACCACATTAAGCAAGGCAAGGGAGGTGAGCCAAGGTAAGGCCGAAGCTAAGGAGAAGCAGAACGACGCCAAGACCATGAACACAAAGAGCAAAGGGGGTGAAGCGGACCCCCCGGCAAGATCCTTGCCGGGAGGCGGTTTTAGCAAACCCGGCAAGACCCTTGCTGTGGCAGCTCGCCCCACACCTACGGAGTGAGTCACCCTTGAGTCCACTGCCCCCATGGGGCAAGGATTCGGGAGACATCCCCGTGGTGGCATGTGGATCTTTGTGAAGACATTCAAGATTAGATACACCCTTTAGAAGATGATGATCCTTGGCGGGATCCCAGCCAAGGAGGACCACAAGGCCCCCGACAAGAGCCTTGCCGGGGATGACAGCAGGCGCCATGGCAACACCCTTGCCGGGGCCCCGGCAAGGCCCATGCCAAGAACACCCGTAGGGCCACCATCAGGCCCATGCCAGTCGAACCTCCACCGCCGTTCGCACGCAGCTGCCGACCCAACCAGCTGGGCAGGAACCTGCGTGACGGCATGCGGATCTTCGTGGAGACCCACCACTACGCCACCTCAGCTGCCTGACTGCCTACATGGCACCGCGGGCGCCGCTGGCCAGGGCGCGTGTCCACACAAGAGGGAGCGGCGACGGACGAGACAGGGCTCTCCCCCGTCCCCGATAAAGCAAGGACACCTGGGCAAGACGCATTAAATGCGCCTTGTCATGTAATGTGAGGGATAACCTCACATCACTGTACCCTTTCCACCTCCTGTGTGTCACTGTGGCAACCCCTATCCTATAAAAGGAGGCCCGAGGCGACCAGGAGGAGGATTCGGCTTTTTGTAGCTCCTCATGCCCCATAGCTAGCTCAAGAACAAAGATATACAATCCACCAAAGCAGGAGTAGGGTTTTACGCATCCTCGCGGCCTGAACCTGGATAAACGAACCGTGTGCTATCTGTTTGATCCGCTCTTCTCGCGACCCCGCGCCCCGCAACCGTAGTAGGGATTCTTGTGATCCCATAGGTGTCGTTCCCACCGACACTTGCGCATTGCACCGTGGTTGATTGTGGTTTCCTTTGCTCGTGTTCTTTTCTTGGGTAGAGCCGGGAGTCGAGTTCGTGTTCGAGGAACCCGTTGAGTACACTTACGAGGATCAAGCTTTCCTCTACTCGGAGAACTTTCCAGGCAAGATGACCATACCCTCGAAATCACTTCTATCTTTGCTTGTTAGTTGCTCACTCTATTGCTATGCCTATGCTATTATACGTACCACATGCTTTACCATGCCTCCCATATTGCCATGTCAAGCCTCTAACCCACCTTGTCCTAGCAAACCGTTGTTTGGCTATCTTACCGCTTTGCTTAGCCCCTCTTATAGCATTGTTAGTTGCAGGTGAAGATGGAGTTTGTTCCTTGTTGGAACATGTTTTTTTGTTGGGATATCACAATATCTCTTATTTAATTAATGCACCTATATACTTGGTAAAGGGTGGAAGGCTCGGCCTTATGCCTCGTGTTTTGTTCCACTCTTGCCGCCCTAGTTTCCGTCATACCGATGTTATGTTCCTTGATTTTGCGTTCCTTGTGCGGTCAGGTTATAATGGGAACCCCTTGATAGTTCGCCTTGAATAAAACTCCTCTAGCAAGGCCCAACCTTGGTTTTACCATTTGCCACGTAGCCTTTTTCCCTTGGGTTTCGCGGACTCAAGGGTCATCTTTATTTTAACCCCCCTGGCCAGTGCTTCTCTAAGTGTTGGTCCAAACTGGGCGATGTTCGGCGCCCCCTGGGCAACCAGGGTCTATGCCAACCCGAAGTCTTGCCCATCCGGTGTGCCCTGAGAACGAGATATGTGCAACTCCTATCGGGATTTGTCAGCACATTCGGGCGGCTTTGCTAGTCTTGTTTTACCATTGTCGAAATGTCTTCTAACCGGGATTCCGAGCCTGACCGGGTCTTCCTGGGAGAAGGAATATCCTTCATTGACCGTGAGAGCTTGTGATGGGCTAAGTTGGGACACCCCTGCAGGGTTTTGAACTTTCGAAAGCCGTGCCTGCGGTTATGGGCAGATGGGAATTTGTTAATGTCCGGTTGTAGAGAACTTGCCACTTAACTTAATTAAAATGTATCAACCGCGTGTGTAGCTGTGATGGTCTCTTTTCGGCGGAGTCCGGGAAGAGAACACGGTCTCGGGTTATGATTGAACGTAAGTAGTCTAGGATCACTTCTTGATCATAGATTCTCGAACGTGCTTTGCCTTCTCTTCCACTACTAGGAAAAGGGCTACTAATGGCACACCAGTTTTGCCTACTAATGGCGCACTACTGGTGCGCCATTAGTATCACGCCACTAGTATTTCTTACTAATGGCGCCATTAGTATACGACACCATGCGCCATTAGTATCTGGCATACTAATGGCGCACCACATGGAAGTGCACCATTAGTATACAACACCATGCACCATTAGTATCTGGCATACTAATGGCGCACCACATGGAAGTGCACCATTAGTAACCATTTTAAAAAAATCGTTTTTTTCTTAATCTCAGGTCAATATTTCACATATGAGATATCCAACACATATATATACAACAAGCATCCATATAAAAATCATATCCAACACACAAGTTTCATCATATATATACATAGCCAACACATTGTTCCATCGTTACATAATACAAAAGTTTCACATTGTTCATCATCCAACACCGTTATCCATCAATTCACAAAAGTTTCACATTGATACAAAACAAAAACACAAATGGAAAAGAAGCACTCCATCCATGCAAGCTTCCATGAATTAAATCAAATCTGCAAAATGATAAACAACAAGTTAGAAGAAGAAGAAGAAGAAGAAGAAGACTAGAAGAATACTAGAAGAAGAAGAACACTAGAAGAATACTAGAAGAAGAATAAGAAGAAAAGTACCTGAAGAGAAGAAAGTACCCGGTCCGCAGGTCATAGGCACTGTAGAACTTCTCCCAACCACGACACAGGTACATGTGGCCCTCCTCGATCACCAACTCCACGTCCCACAGCCTGCGAACCCCGCTGCCGGCCTGTCGGAGCTTCACATTATCTAGCGGATCTTCACCCAGCATCTTCATAAAAGTTTCAGGCAGCCTCTGCAATTTGGGACAAGGAGTGATGTAGCAAAAAACAGAGTTATCATAATGAGATGGGTGAAGGGGAGATCTCTCGTTTCATATACCTGCCTCGTGGCTGATACTGAAGAAGAAAGTATGATACTGAAGACCTCGAAAGCATCCAACTCGTACTCCGGTGAGGCAGAGCGGCGGTGGCTGCTCCCCCCCATGCTTATCCAATCTTGTTTGCATTTAAAGTTATTCAATCAAATGGCATATTATTTATTAACATGCTGCCAAGAAGCTTGAACATGCCATTAGTAATGTCTAGCAGCATGGTAGAAAGAAAATAAGTTAACATCTAAATGTTTCCCATGCTTATTTAATCAAACATTAGTAATGTCTAGCAGCATGGTAGAACGAATTCAGCCCTTATAGGCAGAAAAACAGTAGCAGCAACAAAAACAGAACAACCAGTAGTGCAAGACCAGATCATTTGCATTGTCCAAATGACCAAGACCAATTGGATTTTACCCAGTTAAAGCCACCACAAATGCACATGTGTACCTATGCATTTGAGCAACTAAAACTGGTTAGAAAATCCAATAGCTAAGCCAATTAGAGTGCCACAAATACAGAGAGCAGCCAAGTTAAATTAACAGCCCAGAACCCTAGCATAAGTTAAATTACACACACACTTAGATAGCCAACAGCACCCAAGTTAAATTACACACACACTTAGATAGCCAACAGCACCCACAGGAGCATGTATGCAGCAAGTTCAGTGAGCAAGATGACCACCACAGAGAGCCATCACAAATGACCTTGAGCACAACAACTGGCAACCCTAGACCAAGATATAGCTATCACAGAGAGCACCAAAATTAATTGATGCTCATCTGGAACATACAGCCAGAACTAGCAGGACTACCAAAGCATCTAAAACATGAACTAGGGCTAGATCATAGAGAGAAAAGAGAGAGGAAAGGAGGAGCTCACCAAGAGGGGTTGTAGCCGTAGCAGAAACTCAGCCACACCAGTGCCACGGTGTGACTACCAACATAGCTGGAGCTCTACTGCAGAGGAGGCTCGTACTAGACAACATTATCCACCATTAGCATATATTGCAGACATACACTGGACAACATTAATTTGAGAAAATATTGGATCAACAAGCAGTCATGAATCAAAAAGCAACGACGATCCGAACTCTCTCTCTCTCTTGGTTGGACAAATCCATGAGTAAAAAAAGTTCCAGAGCATAAGACCTTGCCAAGAGATTTATTGTTAAAGTAGCTAGCTAGGTAGCACCTTATCTGTCTCTAGATTGTAATTAGAAAGAAAAATGACGCTCCAGGCAGGCCACATCATTAAATTAAACTAGCTACCACCATAATTAAGTAGCAAGCAGAGGCTGAACTGAATACTGAGCTAGAATTGATGCAAACATGTTTCGCTGCTGCTAACATGTACATTTGCTCATCTGAAAAAATTCAAACAAGATTTGCCCCCTACAAGCATTATCACAAACACCTATCAGGCAACACAAGTGAACTTGAACACGCTCTGGGAAAATCATGCAGCAACTACTCGTCAAGGAACATCCATCGTTGCATACATCCTTCTTGCAATACCAGCCAATCTACTACAGCAAGCACTCATCAGACACGTATTCTTCTAGAATAAAAAAACACTCATCCGACAGAAGAATCGGGAAAACAGAAATTGAACAGGCAGAGGAAGCAGGAGGAGGGGGGAGGGGGGGGGGGGAGGGTGGTGGCTAGGTACCTGCCTATGGACCGGTCGCTGGGGTCGCTGTGGCCGGCGGGATCGGCCGCGCCAGGGCGGGCGGGAGGGAGCGAGGCGCTGCTGGGCGGCGGGCGGCGGGGGCCTCGGCCAGCTGGGCGCGACGCGGAGGAATGGGGCGAGGCGGCGGTGGCGGGTGGTTGGGACGGTGGGGCATCGACGGGGCGAGGGGAGGTGGGATAATGGGGCGGCGACGGGAGGGAGGCGACGGGGCGAGGGGAGGTGGGGCTCGGCATTACTAACAATTTTTTTTATTTTTTTTCAAAACAACTAATCGCGCACTCTGTGGCTGGTGCGCCATTACTAGTTAGAAATACTAATGGTGCACTTTGCCTGGATGCGCCATTAGTATGTTTGGAAAACTGAAAAAAATTTGTTCCTAGTGGTGCACCTTGTGTCTGGTGCGCCATTAGTGTCTTCCACACTAATGGCGCATCACCACATGGTGTGCCATTAGTATATAGTAGTGGCGCACCACTTCTCTGGTGCGCCATTAGTGTCAATTTCATCTATAGCCCTTTTCCTAGTAGTGTTCTCGCTCTCATCTGCGTAAGGTAGCCACCATATATGCTAGTGCTTGCTGCAGCTCCACCTCAGTGTGAGATTGCTGAGTCCCCGTGACTCACAGATTACTTCCAAAACCAGATGCAGGTGCCGATGATACCATTCCAGGAGATACGACTGAGCTCAAGTGGGAGTTCGATGAGGACTCAGGACGATACTACGTTTCTTTTCCAAACGATCGGTAGTGGAGCCAGTTGGGACGATCGGGGATCTTATGCATTTGGGGTTGTCTTTATTTTGGTTCTGTAGTCAGAGCTTGATTATATCTGGATGATTGTAATGTCATATTTATGAATTGTGTGAAGTGGCGATTGTAAGACAACTATGTACCTCTTTCTATTTCAGTACATGGGATGTGTAAAGATTACCCCTCTAGCGACATGCCTGCAATGCGGTTATGCCTCTAAGTCGTGCTTCGACACGCGGGAGATATAGCCGCATCGTGGGTGTTACAGCCGGACCCGGCCAATAGGGGCGCAGGAGAGGCCGGGCACTATGCCGTGGAAGATCATTCGGGTCGGCTCCAGGTCCTCAGCCTTGAGGCCGAGCTTGGTCATCGTGTCACGGTAGAGGATGTTGATGCTGCTGCCGCCGTCGATGAGGACTCGGGAGAACTTGCATGTGCACCGCGCGACGATGGTGGGGTTGAGGACGAGGTCGTAACCACCCGGACTCGGCATGACTGCCGGGTGATCCTCCCGGGTCCAAGTGATCGGGCGATCTGACCAATGCATGAACTCCGTCTTGGCCAGGACGACGGTGTTCACCTCTGCCGAAGGAGGCACTCGCTGCTCTTTTCGTCGCCGAGGCTGGTGAAGACGACGTAGGCCGCGTACTAGTTCGTGTAGGCGTCGTTGCGCATCGCGCCGCCAGCTAGAGGCGGCGGTGGAGGCGGAGGCGGCTGTCCCGCGCCTAGAGCTGGAGACGGAGGGGGCGGGACGTTGCCCCTCATGATGCGCCTGGTGATGGCGCACTGCCGAAGCGTGTGCGTGGAGGGTTTTGCGCTGCTGTGGTGCTTGCAAGGGGCGTCGAGCATCTGCTCGAAGCTCATGGAGGGTTGCCATGTCGTCTTGCCGGTTTGCCAGCGCTTCGCCGCTGGGTCTACCACGGGCTCGGCGCCCGCGTCGAGCCGGTTGTCTCGACGCGACACTGGCTGGTCGGCCTTGCGCTTGTTTTTCAGGTGATGTTGCTGCTGGCTACTTCCGCCAGCCGGCTTCGGAGGGGGAACCGGCTTCGCCTTGCCGGCTTCATCCAACGCCACCTAGATCTTCATGGCGGGTCGGCGTTGGCGTACTTGTCCACCGTCACCATGAGCGTGGCCATGGTGGCCGGCTGGGAGTGTAAGAGCTTGTGCTTGAGGAGGGTGCCGTCTCGGCACCCGTTGACGAAGTACTGGATCGTCTGGACTTCATGGACGCCCTCGCAGCTGTCCAGCGGGCGAGGTACTCGCGGCCGGTCTCCGTAGGTCCCTGCACGCACATGGCGAGCTAGCTAGGGCGGCTGGGTCGCTTGTAGGTCCCCGTGAAGTTGCGGATGAAGGCCTCCTCGAAGTCCACCCATGTGTTGATGCTGCCCATCGGCAGGCTGTTCAACCATGTGCAGGCCGACCCTTGGAGCATGAGCGGTGCATAGCGCATGGCGAGACGACGATTGGCAACGGTGATGCCAATGGCCGTGGTGTAGTCGATGAGCCAGTCTTCTGGCTTCACCGTCCCATTATACTTGGGGGTGTCGCGGGGGAGCATGAATCCTTTGGGGAAGGGCTCCTCCCGGATGCGGGGGCCGAAGCACGCCGGCCCGATATTGCCGCTCTCTTCCATCTCCTGGGAGTGAGTGAGTCGATCGAGGCGGTGGCGAGCATCGGCATCGTCGATGGCGCGCGGGCCGAGTCGACTTGCGGCCAGGCCACGGGGGGCCGGGTCGGTTGGAGCCGGACACCGGCCATGCCGGTCGGGTCCGTGCTAGATCTCTAGGACGGGCTCGTCGCCCAATCCGCCGGCGGCTGCAGCGGCCGGGTCGCGCCGAGTCCGGGCTCGACCGGAGTGCGCCTCACCGGGGGGCGAGGAAGCGGTGTGCAGAAGTTCGCCAGACCCGCCAAGGCGGGTGGAGCCGGATCCCGCCTGCTTGGCGAGCTGGTTGAGGCAGTCCTGCTGGGTGTTGGCGGCGTGGAGGAGTTCGCGCGTCCGCCCGATGCGCTCTTTCAGCTCCTCGCCCGCGAGCTGATCCAGGCCGGCTGCGGCTACCTGGGCAGCGCGCATGTTCTTCGCTGGGGTCTCATAGACGGTTGGGACAGCGCCAAGGGCTCGGCCGATCGCTCCTCCCCGGGCTAGCACATCGGCGACCCGGCTTGGGTCGGCCGCGGTGGGCGTGAATCCGTAGGCAGCATCATGATCTAGCTGAGTGGCATCCAGGCGACGCTGAGTGACGGCGAGCGTCTCGGACAGGTCCAGCATCTGCTAGCGTCTTTCCTCGAGCTAGGTTCGGGCCTCAGCGACGTTGGTGGCATCGACGTCGGTGACGATGGGGATGCGGAGGCTCTGCATCGCGGCGTGCAACGGATCGGATGGCCCGATCCGTTCCGCCGCGTCCTTGGCTTCGGCAGCCTTCCTTGTCTTGCTTGACGAGGAGGACGCACCGTCGCCGGCGACGAAGACCTCCAAGTGGACGTCCATTGCCCCGGAGAAAATGCCGCCGCTGAGGAAGGGGGGAGAGTCAGAGTAGCTGAGCACCTCACTGGGGTACTCGTCGGCCGCGAACACATCGGAGATGCGTAGCGCGGCGAAGGAGGCGACAAGCGCGCCGACGACGTCGTCCGCCAGCGCGACGGACTCGTCGGTGTAGGAGAAGGGCCTCGTCTGAAGCATGTCACCGGCCAGCTCCTCGAGCTGCCCCACGGTGGGCGCCAACTGTCGTGGTGGGTGCGCGGCAGATGCCAAGGGATGTCTAAAGAGAGGAGGAGGCTCGAGGGCGCTGGTGGACTCCAGAGGCGAGGTTGGCATGAGCGGGCACGGGACGCCGGACATACCCAGGTTCGGGGCTCTCCGGAGAGATAATACCCCTAGTCCTGCCGAGTGTAGTTGGATGATCGATAGTACAATGTTGCTCCTGGAGCTGTATGGAGGAGGAAGGAAGCTGGCCAAGGCTTAGGCAGTTCCCTCTCCTTGGGTGTTGCTAACTAGGTGTGTGTGATGGAATGAGTTCTCTTTGCTCTTTTGTGTTGTGATCACGGGCTCCCGCGGGGGTTTATAGTCCAACCCCCCGGGGGTACAATGTTTATGTTACAAGTCGATGGGTCCATATTGGCGTAGTCCGGGAACCCGGGCTGGGTCTCGCTAAGGGCTTGTGATTCGCTTGGTTCCCCTAGGTGCGGGCCCCGTATGCCTAGGGGGACTATGCGCCGTCTTGTCGATCATCAGGACATAGCTGAGTCGAGTCGGGTACAGTGCTCTCCGTCAAGTCGCCGCTTGTAGTTGTCAGCGGTGAAGGTGAGGGCCACTGTTGCTACGTACCCGCTGACCAGAGGCATGGGCGGGGCACTGTTGCCTCGGTCATCATTGATTGAAGTCTCGTACCATCATACTGCCTGGATGGGATGGGAGTTGACCCGTGGCCAGATTGCGTAGCATGCCACGGGTGGTGCTGGCTTGTTGAGGGGGCTTTGCTCGTGCCGGGTTCGGCTGTCTTGCACTAGTTGTTGAGGCCGAGTCGACGCGTCTTGCCGGGTCGGCTAGTCTGGCCGGCTTGCGGGGCTTGGCCTGGTCGAGCGACCCGGCCAAGCGCGTGCCGGTATAGAGGGGCAGTGCCAACCCTATTATTTTTGAAGAGGATCCGAGTTCCGTTGCCTGCCCGGGGTCCATCCCCCCTATAGGCCAACTATTGTCAATATCGAGAGTGACGCAGGACTGATCATCTAGGCTGAAGCGGCATATATCAGGACCAGGGTAGGTTACCACTGCAATGTCCGAGGTATAGATACTGTTGCTTCTCATAAATGGTAGTAATGTTGTTTCAACAGCAGCTGGATCGCCTTTCACCATGATTGGATAGTTTTGTCCAAGGAAGAGCGAGTTTTCTCCAAGACTATCAATACTGTACCAGGGAGAAGTTGTTGGCGCTAGCACACTAGTATCCATCCCGAATACCATGCAACTGGTGTTGGAATAGGTCCGGAGAGTGCGACCATGGGAGACAACACCTGCTCCCTCAGTAGTAACATCAACAGTGGGATGTATACAGACAAGAAGGGGTGATCCATCGGAATTAGTTGCCAGCCGCCAGTGAGCATATGGGCCCTTCTCATCCTCATGCTCGTGATCATCACCATCGTCATCTCCCCCTTGGTTATAAAATTTTTCAAGTATAGGTGGTGGAATGTTCACAGGACCTTGGAAACAGAACAAGAAGGTTAATTAGTAAAGGGAAACTTGCTAACCCTCACGCATGTGGATGAAACAATTATAATTACGGTGGAAGACAAACGTACCGAAACTACGAGGATCCCATGCAAAAATAGTGCCACGAGTGGTGGCAGCAAACACAAGACCCTCGTATTGAATTGCATCACAGTACTCAGCCGTGTACAGAAACTGAATTGTCAGCAATATCCATCCATTCGAACCACGAAGGACGGCAACAAGGTTGTCGAAGATAGCAACAACTTGATAGTTCTTGTAATTCCAAGAACGGTTGGGAACTCGACAAATTGCTATCTTCCGTAGATGACAGTCACCATGATCGTATTTGAACGTACATAGATCATCTGTGTGCTTAACCTCAGGGCACTCAGAGATTTTTGGAAGTGGAATCCCTGACGAGTGTACACATTCACAAGTTCCCACTGGCAATTCTACCTAATATAAACAACCCAATCTCCATTTGCGCCAGCCTAGGCCTTACCCTAAAGCGATGGCATCTTGACATCACAGTATCGTTATCAAGGGGCATCAACTTGCATAAGGCAAGGCCTCCGTCGTCCGCGGCCATGCGAACAGGCTTATAGCGAAGAAGATAAGGGAGATCAAACCGCTCCTGGACCCTGAGGTTCCTTGTAATGATGTTATTAGTTGAGTCGAAAATGGTCTTGAACGAACCTGCCATGCTAGCCGAGGTGATGATGTCGCATCGATCAATGAATTCCCCCACCACTTCATCTTTTAGATCGGCACAAGAATAATGGGGTCATTTCCGGCTTGTTCCCTCCATGGAGAAGACGATTGAACAGTGGCAAAAGGAAGGGTGAAGGAAAATGGAGGAGGGAGGAAGAGCGTGCGACAGCAGTTCCAAATTGAGAGGGAAAGGCGAAGAGTTGGAGGACGGTTGCCAGTTTGCCACAGTACAAGAAGAGGCGCCCCGGCCTACACGTCCTTTCGGAAATTGTACAAAAGGACTCACCATCGTCTCACTGACATGTTGGAACGAGACCACATGTCAACGAAACATGGTGAGTAATTTCTCGTGCAAAATGCGATCTGGTCGCGTTGGCCTGAGGTGCCGCATTAGTTATCGACCTTTATTTTTTAATGGCGTGCCGTTCAGTTTTGAAGCACGACTAACTGGTATTGTTTGCAGAGAAAATATAAACTACTCTACCACTACTCCACCTCTAGTACTAGTAGTATAAAAAAGATATATAGGCTAGAGCTTCAGAGCTTTCTTGCAAAGGGCTGCCCACTTGCTTCTCACACTATCACCCTCTCTCTAGATCTAAAAAAGACAGCCTCTCTCTCCCTCCTCACCGGTGGTCACAGATACGCCGGGGAAGAAAAGGACGTGCAGCGTTGACGCACTCGTCGGCGGCGAGCGAGGTCACGCACTGACGACAAGGCCGTCCTCTCAGACCTAGTGCCCGCACGGGATTGCCTCCATCCCCAAGCTCGCCGCCGTAGTGCGTGCGGAGGACAATGACCATGAGCGAAGCTACTTCCCACCGACCCTCAGGTATGCTACCTCTTTTCGAACCATACCCTTGTTCTATTGCCCCATCTGCCACGTCGCTGCATGTGGATCTTTTTCCACTCCACCATCTTCCCAATTTCCTATCCTCTACTCTGCTGGTCACGCAGACGAAAACCTTAATTTGCACTATTAAAGGAAAGCCTACTTCATGCAGACTAATCCATGTCTAGGTTGAATAAGGAAAGGAAGGGCGACTGTACTGTCCAAGAGAGTAGGCATTGAACCCGCATCTAGGTTGAAAAGGGGAAAAATCAGTAGCTAAGGAATGAGTCTTGTGTCTCTTGGTTGAACAAGGGTAGAAAGGCATGACAATGCAATAGAGAATGACCACATCGATCGGTTTGTTGTCCTCACATAGGAAAAAGGTGGCTAAAGAGAACAAAAATGGGATGTAATCCACATATGCTGCCTGGATATTTGTTGCTCTGGGCAACCATACCTCCCTCACCACTCTATGCATCCGTGGAGGTACATCATACTGGTGCTCCCACTGTCCGAATGGGTCTCACATGCTCTTATTGCCACTTTTTTAGTGTTAGTATAACGCCAGCGGTAAAGTCAACCAATGCTACTGCTAAAGTGATGCCACATTTAACTAATGCCGCACCTAGTGTAATGCCACCGATAAATTTAAACAATGCCATTTAATGTCTCTGGATTATTTCAGGGTTAGCTGTTGATTGTGGATTGATATGTCTCCAACGTATCTATAATTTTTGATTGTTCCATGCTATATTATATCCTGTTTTGGACATTATTGGGCTTTATTATACACTTTTATATTATTTTTTGGACTAACCTATTAACTGGAGGCCCAGCCTAGAATTGTTGTTTTTTTGGCTATTTTAGGGTTTCGTAGAAAAAGAATATCAAACGGAGTCCAAATGGAATGAAACCTTCGGGAACGTGATTTTCGGAACGAACATGATCCAGAGGACTTGGACCCCTACGTCAAGCAATCAACGAGGAAGGCACAAGGTAGGGGGCGCGCCTACCCCCTAGGCGCGCCCTCCACCCTCGTGGGGCCCATGTTGCTCCACCGACGTACTCCTTCCTCCTATATATACCTACGTACCCCCAAACTACCAGATACGGAGCCAAAACCCTAATTCCACCGCCGTAACTTTCTGTATCCATGAGATCCCATCTTGGGGCCTTTTTCGGAGCTCCACCGGAGGGGGCATCGATCACGGAGGGCTTCTACATCAACACCATAGCCCCTCCTCTGAAGTGTGAGTAGTTTACTTCAGACCTATGGGTCCATAGTTATTGGCTAGATGGCTTCTTCTCTCTTTTTGGATATCAATACAAAGTTCTCCCCCTCTCTTGTGGAGATTTATTCGATGTAATCTTCTTTTGTGGTATGTTTGTTGAGATCAATGAATTGTGGGTTTATGATCAAGTTTATCTATGAACAATATTTGAATCTTCTCTGAATTCTTTTATGTATGATTGGTTATCTTTGCAAGTCTCTTTGAATTATTAGTTTGGTTTGGCTTATTAGATTGATCTTTCTTGCAATGGGAGAAGTGCTTAGCTTTGGGTTCAATCTTGCATTGTCCTTTCCCTGTCACAGTAAGGGCAGCAAGGCATGTATTTTATTTTTGCCATCGAGGATAACAAGATGGGGTTTATATCATACTGCATGAGTTTATCCCTCTACATCATGTCACCTTGCTTAAAGCGTTACTCTGTTCTCTTGAACTTAATACTCTAGATGCATGCTGGATAGCGGTCGATGTGTGGAGTAATAGTAGTGGATGCAGGCAGGAGTCGGTCTACTTGTCTTGGACGTGATGCATATATACATGATCATACCTAGATATGCTCATAACTATGCTCAATTCTGTCAATTGCTCAACAGTAATTTGTTCACCCATCGTAATACTTATTCTCCCGAGAGAAGCCTCTAGTGAAACCTATGGCCCTCGGGTCAATTTTCCATCATATTAATCTTCCAATACTTAGTTATTTCCTTTGCCATTTATTTTACTTGCATCTTTATTTCTCTTTATCATAAAAATACCAAAAATATTACCTTATCATATCTATCAGATCTCACTCTCGTAGGTGACCGTGAAGGGATTGACAACCCCTTTATCACGTTGGTTGCGAGGTACTCGTGTGTGGCCTCCTACTGGGTTGATACCTTGGTTCACTAAAACTGAGGGAAATACTTATGCTGCTCTGCTGCATCACCCTTTCCTCTTCAAGGGAAAACCAACGCAGTGCTCAAGAGGTAGCATGGATGTATTAAAGATTTTTAAGCTAAGGCATTCTAATGTTGTTGCACAGCCAATATACCAACGATGAATCTTGTTACTACCTTCAGATTTTTGCACTGTTAATGCTTATAGATTATATACCTCACTTTCATGAGATAAGTCAATTTTTTGTACAGTGTCACCTAAATACCAAGGCACTGATGTCATTTTATTTTGGTTAAACTTCACAAAAAATTATGAAAACAAGAGGAAAGGTCAAGAGTGTGCACCTCCTCCTTTGGCTATTATATTGATTTGTTCGATCAAGTTTTTATGTTTGGTCGATTTATCAGGATTGGGATAGAAATTTTTCATGTCCACTCGAGTTTGAAATGATATTTACCTTGAAGGTACATGGTTTGCAAATTTTTTATACTGTCATTAATTAATATTGCTAGTTACCTTCAGACTTTTGTATTTGGTTTAATGCTCTTACACAGCTAGTATACCAATGCTGAAACTTGTTACCTTTACATTTTGTATTGTTAATTCTTATAGAAATCTTCCGGTGGAAATATGTTCAGTAGAACCATTGTATTGTACCCTGTAATAAAATAACTACTCTATTGTTGCACTAGCCACTGGATTAGTGTATATTTGTACTATTCGAATGGTGTTGCATTAGCGTATGGACATATATAAAGTGTGGCAAGCTTTCCCAGATATGTGCTCAAGAAAACTACTACCTGTTTTTCTAAATACTGGACGTTTGGGTACTTTAAATTGAACTACGAAAACGTCTTATATTAAGGAACGGAGGGTGTAGAGTTCACTCAAATTATCCCGGTAAATCTAGTCACACCTTTGTTAAAATTAATGTTCATTATGTTATTGGAGGAGGTCTGTATGTTTTCTCTAATGCATGTCGAGTACATACCTGACATCACGATGTAATGTTAAGTCATTTCCTTTTGTATAGTGTCACTGAATTGTCAAGGCGGTGATGGCATTTCATTTTAGTTGAACTGCACAAAATATGCTTAAAAGGAGAGGAAAGGTCAGGAATCGATCATTCTTTTAGAAATAACTATATATGCCTTTCTAACATCAGCCGTTGTTGCCTTGTTTATTCCTTCAAACTGGTGGTTAGAAACAGTCTTGCTACCTTTTCCCATTAAGAAATTGGAATGCTTATATTTGTGAGTCTATGCTTCAACTAGTGCCACTTTTATAGTAATCACACTTTCAATATCTATGCAAACAGGGATGCTCGATTTTAGTGGAACTGCACAAAAAGTCCAACTAGTTCAACATTAGGAGCATGTTTTCATCCAAACCTTTATATCCAATTGGTGGCACTGTGAGCTGTTCATTACGAAGGTACATGGTTTGCTACTATCTTGCTACTCTTTTTGTACTGTCATTAGATAGTAATACTAGTGGTTTGCATGTGAATTTATTGGCAGGGTGGACCTACATTTTAGGTGCAGGACAAGATTCAATGATTGGATGCCCAATTTCGGTTGTATCGATTTCACCTCTTCCATCACTGCGAACCTGGATATCCTTGGTCTGATGAAGAATAGGCGCTATATTTCTGCTCTGAACGAGCAAATCAATTCAATATGAAATTGTCCAGGGAAAAACATGACAGTATCAAATTGTCCAGTGCAAAACATGACAGATGCTAAGCGGAACAGACATGTTTAAACCAAAAAAACAAGGTGGGGTATATGTTTACTAGCTGCTTGATATTTGTGCAGACAGAGATGTCTGCCCGTTGCTATTTGGAAAACACACAAAGTGACCACAATTTTGGTTGAACTCCACAAGAGAATAGTATCTTCACTACATTCAGTGCCATTTGAAAATAGACACAGAAAGATTGGATAGTCACTTCATGGACTGCAGAAAAGTAGTACTGTACTATTTATTGGCCAACACTAGGTGTTTCATTGCTTTGGTGTTATTATACAATGGGCATCATTTTGCCTAAGTTAAAGTTTGTATTCCGAAAATAGTCTCACCGTGTGATCGAGAGAAGACCAAATCATATTGTAGTGGATGTTCCTCCATCATGTGTGGCTCATTCTCATGGTTCCAGCTATTGGTGAAACCACTTATGTTTGCAAGAGGAATTGTAGACTTCACAAACAAATTTGTCTTTCAGTCTGTACTAAAGGTTGGCCAAGAGAAGCATCCATGTTAGTAGGAAGAACAGATGTTTTTTCTAGATCTTTGCTTTTGGAGCTACATATTTATATATGATCTGTGAATCATTGAGATACATTAACATGTTCAACTTATGTATGGGAATCATACTAGTTGGTTTTGAATTTGGGCTACTAATGTGAACATATCACAATGCCAGGCCTGTGAGTCTCGTGTGAACATTTTGAACGGATCGGCTCTTACTGCTGTGCACAACATGATCCTTATTTCTGTGTTCTCAGTGTTTACAAGTTACTAACAGTTCCTTATTTCTGTTCGCTCAATGTTTACAAGTTACTGATTGATCACTAACTGGCCTACTAATGCGCTCCTGGCACTTTTAGTTCTGACGCAAGATCCGAAGTGGTAGTTTTTTGAATAAAAATGCCTACCTATGAAGAAACTGACAAGCTCGTCTAAAGAAAATGCCATGTGAATCTGAAGAAATTGCCAGCAAAAACGTTCGCAAATGCCTTATCTCCCAGCAAATGTTCATCAGCTCATGCGATCATACACGTACACCATCCGACCTACTCGATCCTACACATACACTATCCGACCTACTCGATCCTACACGGATAAATAGCGGATCATGCACGTACTACCTCCTTTACGGTTTGTAGTGCTCAATTCAAAAAACGACCTACTCGATCCTACGCGAATAAATAGCAGATCACGCACGTACTACCTCCTTTCCGGTTTGCAGGGATTAATTCAAAAATCTAACCAACCAAGGTAGACGATAAGTGGTGGAATCATTTTTGACAAGGAGGGAGTACCTCATCCGGATGATTCGAGTGGACTCGTTTGACCGTCATGCCGGCGTGCGACCCAGCACGGACGGGACGCACCACTGACGGGACGGGACGGCACAGTCATAATTTCAGTTTTTCTAGTTTTCCACGGCAAGCTAGCCTGATAAGCCATGCCTGCTTATGCATTGAATTCCGATGACTGCGATGACCGTCGCGTTTCCCGCGACACGCTAGTTCGCCTACCTTCCGCCTATAATTACTATTACCCGGGCTTCTTCGGTGGCACCATCACCCAACTCGCCCTATCCTCATAAGCCCCCACCGACCGACGTCGCTTGCCACTTATCCTCGCTCTTGCCATGCCCTCGCCCATCCGCGATAGGCGACTCAAGAGGCGGTCACTGCTGGAACTAGTGTTCGGTTTTTCACCAGATGGCAAATGGAGGGAGGAGGCATTCTATCGGTCTTTAGATGGCAATACGGACTATGAGGATTTGTTAGAGCACGACCGCCTGGCAGAGGAGCAACGTATTGATGATTTCCGCCACTAGCGGGACATGGAGCAGTAGCGCACCGGTGCTCTGAGTCACGAGCAGAGCGCCCGCAACTGGGCTGACTACGTGAAGCCCGACGCCTAGCAAATAGCCCTGGAGGTTGTCGGGCACGCACGCGTTCGTGACGCTGGTTTTTACTACCAGCTCGTCAAGTGGGTTTCCCACTTATGAGCCGATGCTTCGGTGGACCACACTGTCATGGAAAGGGCCAACGCGCGCGAGCAACGTGCCCTATCGCAGCTCTGGCAAGTCCGAGGTGAGGCAGAGGACGCCGGTGCCGGCGTTTAGCGTGTACCACAGATGGCAGCCGGCATCTTCTAGTTAGCTAAGAGTAAGTTAGTACTTGTACACTACTAGAGTATTAGTGGGAGTAGATAGTTAACTTGGATATGATGGTTATCAACATGGAAGTTCAGTACACTATATATGGATCAGACCTTTTACTTTGCTCTGAATGTTGAACTTTCCGTTTGAACGTATGGAATGGGCTATTATTTTTTATATAAATGGGTTGTATTTGCCCTCCACGGGTTTAGAGGCTGACTTGTGGGCCTACCAAGTTGATGAGTACACAATCAGGTGATGATTGTACGTGGAGAGGATGACAGCAGGGACCCGCCAAGGTCATGGAAGTACGCAAGCAAGTGCCTCCTTATTTCAAGCCAATAAAAAAATGGCCCCTCCTAATGAATTTCTGACATCTGGGTCCCATGCCATTAACAACGTAGTCAATAAACGAGAGAATTGCACAACGAGTGGCTGACACCAGGGACCCAGCAGCTCGCCCAGTTATTTTTGTTTTGGGTTAATTTGATAAATGCCACTCCAAATCTGGTGTTTCCAACAAATGCCACTTCAATTTCCAAACTTTGAAAAATGCCATTTCTGGTGGCATTTTTCGAAGTCTGGAATGGCATTTTTCAAAGTTTGCAAATTGAAGTGGCGTTTTCCAAAGTTTGCAAAAAATGCAGTGGCATTTTTCAAAGTTTGGAAATTGTAGTGGCATTTTTATGAGTCGCCATAATTGGAGTGGCATTTATCTAATTTTTTTTAGATGGAAGCAGGGTGTCAACTGGGCCGTGCGGGGCACTCTGGCCTGTCTAGACAGCCTTCTCTTTTATGTTTACCACAGACCAGCCCAGTAGTTTTTTTCTTTCTAAAAATGGCTAGCCTGGTTTTTTTTGTGATTTGCCAAGTAAGTCGCTTTGTCAAGCCTATTGGGCTGCAAATCTTTCAAGACGAGGAGAGCTTCATTAGGCTGGCTGAGAAAATGGCCTATCAGTAATGAGAAATGGGTTGTACATTTTTAAAACACATCAAACCAGCAATTAGTTTCAAATTTCTTTTTTTCATTTCGAGATTTTAAATTGCATTGATTCTTATGCGTGGACAATTTGTTGGATTTTATATTGATATACATTTATTTTTAAAATCTGTTTGAATGTGACTCGAAATTTCGGGATTAAAAACAGTTCGGACTGCACCGAAATATGCAAAATTTAGTATAATTTTTTAACGTGGACACAATATGGGTTGTAATGCTAACAAAAAGAATATGGACTCCAAAAAAACCTTAAGAATTAGCAAATGGGCTGTAAATTATTAGAAACTAGTCGTCAACCCGTGCATTCGCACAGGCTAGTTAATTTATATTGTTTATTTCTTGTTTTATCAGACACAATTTTCCTACTCGAAGGGACAATGTTGTAGTCACTGTAATGTGTTATATATTGATTTATTTTATGAGTTGTGGAAACATAACTTAGAAAAGTTGATGACATATATATTTGAAAAAACTGAATGATATGAAGATGAGATACTAATTGATAAGAAACTGCATCTTCTATTTTAGCTCGGAAGTAAATTATATTATATATTATTAGATAATTATATAAAGTAGGTGATCAAATAAATGCCCTCATATCTTGTGTTTCTTCTAACGGGCTTTGCTAATACTCGTCAAGAAGTGCAGCCTTGTTTTCTGTATAACGCCTAGTTCATTTGTTACCTTCATGTGTGGTTTATGTGCATATAACTTACTCCTTATGTATATGACAATCTTCACAATCTATCAAGAATCATGTAGATTGATTAATCATTGTTTTGCTTCTGCCTCAAACATGGTGCAAATCATCATTGCAATAAGATCATGTATCTCTATCTTAAGGTTCTACCTAAGAATAAAATGGGACATGTGGTTAGTGCAGAATAAATTACTGCCTGAATAAGGAGATATTATCAAATTTACCTTGGACGTGTCTTCCTAGGTTCTTCTTCACATTTTGGACAGTAGAATTGGTTCCTTTTTTGTACTACTTTTTTGTTATATTTGCCGCATTATATGTAGTACCACTTATCTCATATATTAATTTGCTTGATCGTTGATTCTGCAGTATAGAACTTTTCATGTCCATCGCAGGATAAATAAGCACATAAATATATGAAAAACGAATACAGGAAAATATATATATCATGGACTATAAATTCAATGTTTGCTCTAACTTCAAATATATTGAATATTAGATGGAATTGGAGCATTCTTACTAATATTAGCCAGAAACTATACTAACCTAAACCATGAGAGTAATCGTTGTGCACAGGCACCGAGAAATATTTTTCTAACCTTACTCATGAGAGCAATCATGATTCATTACCATGAAATATTGTTTGACATCTGTATGTGCTACGATAGATACTGTTAAAATAAGTGGTTAAAGAAACTAATAATTTTTACGCCGTAGATATATATACCTGGCATTTGTGTTTTACTCTTAATTTTATTAAATGGCAAGATGCCTACAAAAGTGTCCTCCTATACCAACCGGGGGTCCTTTATTCATGCATATGTGCCTAGTTCATTATATCCTTCAGCCAATTCAACTTGACATGAGGCACGCATCAATAAGTCACCAGTTAGGCAGTGTGCATGGTCTAAAAATACAATGAATCAGTTCTATGCCGTCGCCCATGTAATTTGTCAGGTGTGTGCTTCTCACCTAGCTAATCTTTGTAATCATTTTTGTGTTGGGTCAACTTCAATAAAATGAACCAATATGCATCATCGCTCTTTCAGATACATGATCAAGTCCTTTTATTTTTATATAGTCCAATCTGATATTTATCTCAAAAGGTATAATTAGTATATACAAAATATGAAGGCCACTATTTCTGGCGGTTTTCGTTTGGTGCATGACTTCATTTACATGTTAATAGATCTTCCGATGATTACGCTGAAAAACTATGTGCAAGGACAAACAAAAAAGAAACATTGTACATACATGGAGTTGTGTACAGCATGCCTGAGATGTGACAGGAATACATGCACCAAGGAGAGGAAACTTCTTTTCTGTGAACACGCCACATGTCTATCCTGTACAATGCAATAGATTTATGCGGAAATTCCCACTAAGCAAAGCATGTAAACAAAAGAAAATATAATATTTTCTGATTAATCTTGTAAGTAAACTTAGTTGAACATGAACCAAGATGACGAAATTACAGGCTCCATCTAAAATTCTGAACATGAGGAAATATGGCTCATTTGAATACAAAGGATGTAGCCTGACATGCAGAGGAGCACGTAATCTCGCCTTCCGGCTTTCGCGAGTCTGCTCGACACTTCGTGTTCTGTCAGGTGATGATGCAACGATGTGGCTGGCTACATCCCAATGTCCAACATGCAGGAAACCTTGATCTGCTGATTTAAATTGAAGCGTTTTCTGGCCGAGGAGAGAACTGAAAAGAGAAAACACATAGCAGCGTCAGAACATAATCACTATCCTCATAATCCAGAAAATTGACACCATGTGAACACCAGCCATGAATCAATTGTCTCTTGTGAGTTCATGCATCTGGGGTTTCACCGGGAACCCCATCAGTGTTGACAATGACAGTGGTGTCCCGGACAGTACTCTACGGTATCGACAGATATAGCTAGACCATAACATGAGATGTTGACTTGAGATAGCTGGCATGGCAGTAGTCATGATCTGCCCACTCCGGTATTTTACCGTAGCTATTTTTTTCAGGATTCTATCAGTTTAAACCCCCATGATAGCAAATACCTCAGAGTGCATCGACATGGTCTCCTGCTAGGGGTTCAAACACTTGATAATCCCCATGACCAGGAGTACCTCAGACTGCGGGGTTGCGGTCTCCTGCTAGGCGCTGCAGCCCAAGAAGTTTGATCGGAGCAAGCCGAGCCTCAGACCTTATCAGCATCGAGCTTGGGATGGAGGGTGAGGCTGCAGGGGGAGCTTGTACGTAGATTGAATTGCTGACAATTGCTGGGTCAAAAAAACATATAATCTGAATTTTGGTGCCACAACACCACATGTGAAGAAAAACAAATCTAACTTCTGGTGCTCTTTCATACCAGGCCCATAGCAAAGGCGGCGGCTGCGATCTCGAGCAATCATGATGGGCTGGCGAAACCGCGAGACGGTAAGGCTTTGATCATTAGCTATGGCAAGAAGGTCTAGATCGGTTCCAGGGCAACAAAACTACCAAAATACTGCTGCAAATAATAACTGGAGGAAGTTAGTCAAACGGATCTACAACAGCGCCGACAGGGAGGAGGGGCATACACTTGAGAAGGAGGTGATATCAGACTGAAATACCTCATCGTTGAGGATAGAGCGGAGGAGATGAATAAGAAGAGGTAGGTGGGTCGATTTCTTGGTAGGACTGTAGGAGGAGAAGAATTTTCCATGTGGGGATGAAGAGAAACATGAGAGAGGAAGAGCGACATGAGAGATCGGGAGAGAGACGTGAGAAAGAGAGGACGTGAGAAAGAGAGGCTACGTTTTTCGTGGAAGGAAAGAGATACTATGATTGCTTTCCTTGCGATCTTATAAGGTGGACGACTCATATACCTATTTTTTTTCTGTTGCGAAGTTTTCCGAAAGATCTACACCGTTATAATTTGGACCAACCAGATTAACGGCTCATAAATTCTAATTAACGTGGTAATTACTTGGAAGTCTGTAATTAGTATAGGTATAGATAATGGCAGATGGCTTGTATGCTGTTTTCCACATATTTGAGGCTTTCCTAAAAAAAGGTTGATGCACAAGCAGTAACTGTTGGATGTTCATCCAACGGCCGTCGTGCTTCTTCAATCTCTGCTCTTCCTGCTCCAGCCGCTCAAACAAGCGCTGACGGGACTGCCTGCTCCCTCCTCCCCGTTGGCGGCTGTGCAACCGCGCAGGTCTCACTGCCCCACCGTACTCCCATCGCTGGCCTAGCCATCCCTCTACTCACCCACACCTGCTGTTATTCTGCGGCGACGGCAGACGAACCAGTAAACCCTCATATAGTCATACTCCCCACCGTGTGGGAAACAACTGCCGAGTCTTCCCTGGCTTCGTGTCATTCCCTTCCTAGGCCTCACCGTCATCCACCGCCCTGGTGCTCTCGGCGCGGCCTGGTCAACGTGGTCAACGACCGACATGCATCTGAAGTGGATTGTGCGTGGAGAGGCTGACAGCTGGGTCCACGGCCGCACGCAAGGAAATGCCTCCTTATTACGCGAAAAATAATGATTCATCCACCTAACATCTAGGACCCACCGAAAGGGCCTCTGTATTTCACGAAAAAAACGTTACCGCCGCTGACAGCTCGGACCCACCAGCTATATCTTCGCACGCAAGGAAGTGCATCCTTATTACACACAAAAAATGAATACTCCCCCTGCTAGCTGGGACCCAGTATAGTGGGAGGCTGACTTGTGGGCCTACTAAGTTGAAGGGGATTGAGGGCTTTGTCAACTTAGTCAATATGCACGATTCTAGCTCTAGTGACCGTACGATGTCCATCCAACGGCCGTAGTGCTTCTTCAACCTCTGGTCTTCTTGCTCCAGCCGCCCAAACCAGCGCCAGTCGTGCCTCGTGCTCCTGCCTCCCATGGCCGGCTGCGATGCCGCGGAGGCCTCACCGCCCCCTACTACTCCCACCGCTGGCCAGGCCATCCCTCTACTCACCCACACCCCCTGTTATTCTACGGCGACGGCAGCCTCACACCACAGCGAACCAGTGAACCCTCATACTCCTCTACGTGTGGGCATCCACTGCCGTATCTTCCCCGGCTCCGCATCATCTAGCGCCCTGGTGCTCTCGGCACGGCGTGGTCATCGTGGTGAAGGAATGGCTTCCATCAGACGTGGACTGTACGTGGAGAGGCTGACAGCTGGGTCCACGGCCGCAGCAAGGAAGTGCCTCCTTATTACGTGGAAAATAATTATTCTTGCACCTGACAGCAGGGACCCACCGGACGGGCCATCGTATTTCGTGAAAAAAAAACGTTCCCCCTGACTGCTAGGACCCACCAGCTACATCTTCGCACGCAAGGAAGTGTGTCCAGGAAAAAAACGATTCGCCCCCCAGACTGCTGGGACCCACCAGCTATATATTCACACGCGAGGAAGTGCCTGACAGTCGGGACCCACCTGGTCGAAGCATACGTAGCGTTGTCACTTTGGTCGCGAACGTGTACGTACATACTGGTCGATGTAGAGCGCGCACGTGTCGTAGTAGAGGCGCGCATGTAGCATGTACACGTATGTACATCGGCCACTGTGCAAGAAAGAAAATATAGCCACGTACGTACATATGAGCGGGGTCTCGAATGCCTACTCGCGCATACGTATGGCCAGGGCTCGTGTACATGGCTGGGTCGGAACGGAGAAACTGCGTCATCGTCGTGTTCATGGGGAGCCAACTGGCTAGGTTGGAACGGAATGCGTCATCGTGTTCATCGGGAGGGCATGGATGGAACAGCTGATGGAAACGAGGCCTGGCGTATCGCAGAATGGAGGAAACGACCTTGCGTTCGACCGACCACGTTTGAAACGGGATCCTGTTCATTGGGAGGGGTCTGCCGTACCGCAAAATGGAGGAAACGGACCTCCTATGGTCGAAACGGGGGTCCTGTTCATCGGGAGGGGTGTGGCGTACCGCAAAACGGAGGAAACAGACTTGTGTTGGAGTGCTACGGTAGAAACGGGGATCCTGTTCATCGGGAGGGGTGTGGTGTACCGCAAAACGGGTCTCCAAGGGATATTGTTCATCTCCACCGTCGACCCCCTCTAACCGCCACGGGCTACTGTTCATCCACCGTCGACCTCCTCCAGTCTCCACCTGCGACTGTTCATCCAAGGGCTCATGTTCATCCAACCTCCACCTCGTTCTACTGCACTGGCTACTGTTCAACCAGCTCTCTCCACGGGCTCTAGTTCAACCACCCCTCCAAGGGCTATTGTTCATCCAGTCCTCCACTGTCTACTGTTCATCCAACCCTCCATGGGGTGGTCCTGTTCATCCAGCCCTCCACGGGGTCCTATTCATCCAGCCCCAACCGGCTCGATCGATCGGGCTCATGTTTATCCAGGGGCAACGCCACGGGGTCCTGTTCATCCACCCCACCAGGAACTGTTCATCCAAACCCCCCAACGCTCACTGTTCATCCACAGAAAGCATCTATCGGCTTCAGTTAGCAGCAGTAGCGAATGAATCGCTCGATCGGGTTCAGTTAACAGCCATCGATTGATCGCTCGGGTTGAGTAACGTGTAGCCTACAGTGTAATCACTCAGGTTCAGTTAGAGCCCAAAGCCTCGCACCCACGTGCGTGCGTGTATGAGAGAAACGCGCAAACCTCCGTGCATCGCTCGGCCCCGACCACCCACCGTAACCGGGAACACCCCGATATTTTCCTCGCCCTCTCTTCTACGAAGGTTTATTCCATCATGGACGGCCCAAAGAATGTCATGCAGCTGCGTCTCTGGCCCGCCTAGGACGAAAAGCCCATTTTTAGTCATGATTTTTTGTCATAGAAGTAGGAGCCCACCTCATCTCTGATGATACCGGGTTTTGTCACAATTATAATCATAGAAGTGCCATAAGTATGACAAAAAATAATTTTGTTCGGCCCAAAATGTCACGAATGTGTCTTTTTTTGTAGTGCAATCATGCATATAAGAGATCAAAGAAACTCAAATAACTTTCATGGATAAAAAGAGATAGATCTGACCATGAACTCAAAGTTCATCGGATCCCAACAAACACACCGCAAAAGAGTTACATCATATGGATCTCCAAGAGACCATTGTATTGAGAATCAAACGAGAGAGAGGAAGCCATCTAGCTACTAACTAAGGACCCGATGGTCTACAAAGAACTACTCACGCATCATCGGAGAGGCACCAATGGAAGTGGTGAACCCCTCTGTGATGGTGTCTAGATTGGATCTGGTGGTTCTAGACTCTGCGGCTGCTGGAATTGATTTTTGTCGACTCCCCTAGTGTTTCTGGAATATTGGGGTATTTATAGAGTAAAGAGGCGGTCCAGGGGGCACTCGAGGTGGGCACAACCCACCAGGGCACGCCTGGGCCTCCAGACGTGCCCAAGTGGGTTGTGCTCCCCTCGGAGCAGCCCCCAGGTGCTTCTTCGACCCATTGGTTGTCTTCTGGTCCAAAAAAATCCACAAAAATTTTCACTGCGTTCGAACTCCGTTTGATATTGATTAGCTATGATGTAAAAAATATGCAAAAATAGCAACTGGCACTTGGCACTATGTCAATAGGTTAATACCAAAAAATGATATAAAATGACTATAAAATGATTATAAAGCATCAAAGATTGATAATATAACTGCATGGAACAATCAAAAATTCAGTACTAGGGAAAAGCCTATACACAGAATCTTACCAGCAGCGCGCTTTAAAATCAGGCGCTGCTGCTAAGTAGCAGTAGCGTGGGTTTTTAACCCTCGCTACTACTAAGTTGATAGCAGTAGCGCTGGTTTTTTACCCTCGCTACTACTAAGTGGTCTCTACCGTGTCCCCCGGGACATGCCATAGTAGTAGCGCGGGTTTTTAACCCTCGCTACTACTAAGTTGATAGCAGTAGCGCTGGTTTTTACCCCTCGCTACTACTAAGCGGTCTCTACCGTGCCCCTGGGCCATGCCATAGTAGTAGCGAGGGTTATAAAACCGCGCTACTACTAAGTTTTTACCCCACGCTACTACTAAGAGCTCTCAACCGTGCCCCTCCGGGACATGCCATAGTAGTAGCGAGGGGTAAAATCCCTCGCTACTACTAAAGGTCCCATTTTGAAACTCTACCCCCCACCCCTCCCCCCTGTAGATCGCCTTTTCGGTTTTGTAAAAAGCAAAAGAAAATGATAAAAACTTCAAAAATTAAAATCCTTTGAGATGTAGTTATGTTACTACATCTACTAGTTAGGAAAATTTAAAAACTTAAATTTGGACATGTTTTGCAAAAAGTGTAGGGAAAATGTAAAACGGCTATAACTTTTGCATACGATGTTAGAAAAAACGTATAATATATCAAAATGTTTCAAAAGTTAAAATCCTTCGAGATGTAGTTATGTTACTACATCTACTAGTTAAGAAAATTTAAAAACTTAAATTTGGACATGTTTTGCAAAAAGTGTAGGGAAAATGTAAAACGGCTATAACTTTTGCATACGATGTTAGAAAAAACGTATAATATATCAAAATGTTTCAAAAGTTAAAATCCTTCGAGATGTAGTTATGTTACTACATCTACTAGTTAAGAAAATTTAAAAACTTAAATTTGGACATGTTTTGCAAAAAGTGTAGGGAAAATGTAAAACGGCTATAACTTTTGCATACGATGTTAGAAAAAAATGTATAATATATCAAAATGCTCAGCACGAAAATCCGTATATGATGGAGACCGCCTACGGCCTATTTGCAATTTTTTAGAATCCTCAAATTCTAAAAGGAAAAAAAGTTATGCTCAAATTTCAGTTTTTTTAATTTTGGTCAAATCTGGTCAAACTGTGGTCAAACTACTTATTCAAGAAGTATTAGTGTTACTAAATAATTATTCAAGAATATTAGTGTTACTAAATAATTATTTCAGTTTTTTCGAATTTTGGTCAAATCTGGTCAAACTGTGGTCAAACTTTGGTCAAAATGTGGTCAAACTCCTTGTTCAAGAAATATTAGTGTTACTAAATAATTATTGTATTTTAGAACTATAGTTTTAAACTCAAACAACGAAATGTGTGACTTCATGCTCAAGCTAAACTCCCGAGGGTTAATAGGATTGACATCTTACTATTGTGAGGAAAACAACAAGTGCAGACTTGGAATCGAGGGAGAATAGAACCCGGAAGTTAAGCGTGCTCAAGCTGGAGTAGTGAGAGGATGGGTGACCGTCCGGGAAGTTAGATGATTTGGAATGATGAGGGGTGATTAGAGATTAAATTGAGCAGCGATGAGGGTGATTAGAGATTAGAGGTTAAAATAATTCAGAAATTTGAAAATTCGCGCAAAAAATTCGAAAAAAATTCCGCGGGTTAGTAGTAGCGCGGGTTTTTACCCACGCTACTACTAACGGACGTAGTAGTAGCGCGGGTGGCACCCGCGCTGCTGCTATACGTTAGCTGTAGCGCCTTATCAGTAGCACCGGCCCCCGCGCTGCTAATAGGCCCAAAACCCGCGCTGCTGCTAGGCTTTTCCCTAGTAGTGATTATAGATATGTCGGAGACGTATCAGCATCCCCAGCCAAAAATACAAAAAAGGGATATAGAGTTGTTACTTTGTTTTGGCAGTGGTACAAGATTAATAGTGACATCTCAATTTTCAATAAGAATTAATGAAAAGTACACCAACAAACAGAAGCATCATGATTATCTTGATGGGAACCAAACCAGGACACCCGAGAAAAAAGCATTTCTTCATTTAACCAGTGATAGTATTAGATTAGCAGCAGCAATAGGAGCATATGGACAATGACCGCACAACCACCATGCACTTTTGGTTGAAACATGTATACCCCCACCGAGGCATAAACCAGGACAACTTTTTGATTGACATGTCCTCTATAATAGTAAAAAATAGGTGATGTTGGACTAGCCGACGAACCCTAGCTACTGTACATGGGGAGCTGGGGAGTAGTGGCATAGAAGAAAACCCGCATGCAGCGACCTCGGGAGCTAGAATAGTACAATGAAGCATGAAAATCCAAAAGAAGTTATACCTCAGGTGCGCAAGATGTTGCTTACGCGGGCGGGCGGGATCTACCCACACGACGGCAGCGAACAAGGGCGCGGAGGACATTCGACCGCGCGAGCGCCAGCTCCGAGAGGACGGTGCGCATCGGCTTCCTGCATCACCGACAGCGACAACGTCAACGCTGCACCTCTTCACCCCCCGCAGCGGACAGGATTCGGCCGGATCTGTGACCACCGGTGAGGAGAGAGATAGAGTGGACACTGTCATCTTGTTTTGATATGGAGAGGGTGAGAGAGCAAGACACGAGAAACCCTATCAAACAAGAGGCTATATATACAATGGAGTAAAAAAATCTCTCCATAGCAGTGATTTTAAATAGAATACGTGCGTTCCTCGCAAAAAGAAATGAAAACTGATGGACGAATTTTTTTGATGTACCAAGAAAGAAAACTCGATCAAAAACACGCCCCCGCTTCCAGGTCGCGAGAGTCGTCGCACACACACACAGAGACATAGACATGCATATCAGCGTTTACGCAAAATGCCATCTCCATCTCCAATCATATTTTTCCAAATGGCACATTATTTACATTTTTAATTCTATGGGTTTTTATCATTTATGCCACCGGCTGTGTCTCACTACTCAGTTTTGCCACTAGGAATTTCAACTGCTAAAAAATTCCATCGCTTCGTTAGACACATGCTAAAAAATGCCACTGGACATCATTATTGTGATCTCAAATCTCTTTTGCCATGTTATAATGACATAAATACCTATGAACCAACATGCCAGCTCTTCCTCTATCTCACTACAAAAGTGTGGGGTCCATTTGTTTCCAACAACGTTCTTATTTTCCTGTAAAATTATTCGCTTGGTTACTCCTGACAAGTGGGGCCACACTTATCATTGTGAGATAGAGAGAACTGACATGTGTGTCTAGGCTTATTTTTGTCATATAACATGGTCGACGGGTTTGACGTGAAAATAGCAGTGTCTAATGGCCTTTTTGAGCAAACATCTAACGGAATGATGGCATTTTTGAGATATCTAATGGCATTTTTGAGCAAGCATCTCATGAATCGATGGCATTTTTGAGTAGTTGTAACTTCTAATGGCAAAACTGATTAGTGGGACACAACTAGTGGCAGAAATGATAAAAACCCTTATTATATACGCGTCAATAATAATGTACAACTGGAGGAAATATGCCCTAGAGGCAATAATAAAGTTGTTATTTATATTTCCTTATATCATGATAAATGTTTATTATTCATGCTAGAATCGTATTAAACGGAAACTTAGTACATGTGTGAATACATAGACAAACATAGTGTCGCTAGTATGCCTCTACTTGACTAGCTCGTTAATCAAAGATGGTTAAGTTTCCTAGACATGAGCATGTGTTGTCGTTTGATGAACGGTATCACATCATTAGAGAATGATGTGATGGACTAGACCCATCCGTTAGCTTAGCACTATGATCATTTAGTTTATTCATATTGCTTTCTTCATGACTTATACATGTTCCTATGACTATGAGATTATGCAACTCCCGAATACCAGAGGAACACCTTGTGTGCTATCAAACTTCACAACGTAACTAGATGATTATAAAGATTCTCTACAGGTGTCACCGATGGTGTTTGTTGAGTTGGCATAGATCAAGATTAGGATTTGTCACTCCGTGTATCGGAGAGGTATCTCTGGGCCCTCTTGGTAATGCACATCACTATGCGCCTTGCAAGCAATGTGACTAATGAGTTAGTCATGGGATGACACATTACGGAACGAATAAAGAGACTTGCCCGTGACGAGATTGAACTAGGTATGATGATACGGATGATCGAATCTCGGGCAAGTAACATACCGATGACAAAGGGAACAACGTATGTTGTTATGTAGTTTGACCGATAAAGATCTTCGTAGAATATGTAGGAACCTATATGAGCATCCAGGTTATGCTATTGTTTATTGACCAGAGATGAGTCTCGGTCATGTCTACATAGTTCTCGAACCCGTAGGGTCCACACGCTTAACATTCAATGACGATATGTATTATGAGTTATGTGATTTGATGTACCGAAGGTTGTTCGGAGTCCTGTATGTGATCAGGAACATGACGAGGAGTCTCGAAATGGTCGAGACATGAAGATTGATATATTGGGAGGCGACATTCGGACACCGGAATGGTTCGGGTCGTTTCGGATAAGTTTCGGAGTACTGGGGGTTACCGGACCCCCCCCCCCCGGGGAAGTTATTGGGCCTCATGGGCCTAATGGTGGAAGAGAGGAGGCAGGACAAGGTGTGGCGCCCCCCCGCAGCCCAAACCGAATTGGACTAGGGCTAGGGGGTGCCCCCCCTTTCGTTCTCTTCTTCCTCTCCTTCCTTCTTCTCCTACTTGGACTAGGAAAGGGGTTGGGGCACCCCATAGACACACAAGTTGATCTTTAGCTGTGTGCGGTGCCCCCTCCACAGTTTTACACCTTGGTCATATTGTCGTAGTGCTTAGGTGAAGCCCCGTGTCGGTAACTTCATCAGCACCGTCAATACACCGTCGTGCTGACGGAACTCACCCTCGGCCTCAGCTAGATCAAGAGTACGAGGGACGTCACCGAGCTGAACGTGTGCAAATCACGGAGGTGTCGTGCGCTCAGTACTTGATCGGGTGGATCAGGAAGACGTTCGACTACATCCGCCGCGTTGCTAAATGCTTCCGCTTTCGGTCGACGAGGGTACATAGAAACACTCTCCCCTCTCGTTGCTATGCATCTCCTAGATAGATCTTGCGTGATCGTTGGAATTTTTTTGAAATACTGCGTTCCTCAATAGTGGCATCCGAGCCAGGACTATGCGTAGATGTTAATCACGAGTAGAATACAAAGCCTTGTGGGCGATAATATTCATACTGCTTACCAGCATGTCATACTTTGATTCGGCGGTATTGTTGGATGAAGCTACCCAGACCGACATTACATGACCGCGTTCATGAGACCGGTTCTACCGTCGTGCTTCGCACACAAGTGGCTAGTAGGTGTCTGTTTCTCCAGCTTTAGTTGAATCGAGTGTGACTACGCCTGGTCCTTATTGAAAGTTAAAACATCACACTTGACGAAAAATTGTTGTGGTTTTTGATGCGTAGGTAAGAATGGTTCTTGCTAAGCCCGTAGCAGCCACGTAAAACTTGCAACAACAAAGTAGAGGGCGTCTAATTTGTTTTTGTAGGGCATGTTGTAATGTGATATGGTGAAGACATGATTATATAAATTCTTGTATGAGATGATCATGTTTTGTAACAAAGTTATCGGCAACTGGCGGGAGCCGTATGGCTGTCGCTTTATCGTACGAAATGCAATCGCCATGTAATTGCTTTACTTTATCACTAAGCGGTAGCGATAGTCGTGGAAGCAATAGTTGGCGAAACAACAACGATGCTACGATGGAGATCAAGGTGTCAAGCGAGTGATGATGGTGATCATGATGGTGCTTTGAAGATGGAAATCAAAGGCACAAGATGATGATGGCCATATCATATCACTTATATTGATTGCATGTGATGTTTATCTTTTATGCATCTTATTTTGCTTAGTACGGCGGTAGCATTATTAGATGATCTCTCACCAAATTTCAAGGTATAAGTGTTCTGAGTATGCACTGTTGCCATAGTTCGTCGTGCCGAGACACCACGTGATGATCAGGTGTGATAAGCTCTACGTTCACATACAATGGGTGCAAGCAAGTTTTGCACAAGAAAAATACTCATGTTAAACTTGACGAGCCTAGCATATGCAGATATGGCCTCGGAACACTGAGACTGAAAGGTCGAGTGTGAATCATATAGTAGATATGATCAACATAGTGATGTTCGCCATTGAAAACTTCTCCATCTCACGTGATGATCAGACATGGTTTAGTTGATATGGATCTTGTGATCATTTAGATGACTAGAGGGATGTCTATCTAAGTGGGAGTTCTTAAGTAATATGATTAATTGAACTTTAATTTATCATGAACTTAGTACCTGATAGTATTTTGCATGTCTATGTTGTTGTAGATAAATGGCTTGTGCTACTGTTCCTTTGAATTTTAATGCGTTCCTAGAGAAAGCTAAGTTGAAAGATGATGGTAGCAACTACACGGCTGTGTCCGTAACTTGAGGATTATCCTCATTGTTGCACAAAAGAATTACATCCTGGAAGTACCGCTAGGTGCAAAGCCCATTGCAGGAGCTAATCCAGATGTTATGAACATCTGGAAGAGCAAAGGTGATGACTACTCGATAGTTCAGTGTGCCATGCTTTACGGCTTATAATTGGGACTTCAACAACGTTTTGAACGTCATGGAGCATATGAGATGTTCGAGGAGTTGAAGTTAATATTTCAACAAATGCCCGAATTGAGAGATATGAAGTCTCCAATAAGTTCTATAGCTGTAGGAGGGAGGAGAATAGTTCTGTCAGTGAACATATACTCAGAATGTCTGGGTACCACAACCACTTGACTCAACTGGCAGTTAATCTTCCTGATGATAGTGTCATTGACAGAGTTCTTCAATCACTGCCCCCAAGCTACAAAAGCTTCATGGTGAACTATAATTTGCAAGGGATAGATAAGACAATTCCCGAGCTCTTCGCAATGCTAAAGGCTGCGGAGGTAGAAATCAACAAGGAGCATCAAGTGTTGATGGTTAACAAGACCACTAGTTTAAGGAAAAGGGCAAAGTGAAGAAGGGGAACTTTAAGAAGAACGACAAGCAAGTTGCTGCTCAAGTGAAGAAGCCCAAGTCTGGAACTAAGCCTGAGACTGAGTGCTTCTACTGCAAAGGGACTGGTCACTTGAAGCGGAACTGCCCCAAGTATTTAGCGGATAAGAAGGATGGCAAAGTGAAAGGTATATTTGATATACATGTTATTGATATGTACCTTACTAATGCTCGCAGTAGCGCCTGGGTATTTGATACTGGTTCTGTTGGTAACATTTGCAACTCGAAACAGCGGCTACAGATTAAGCGAAGATTGGCCAAGGATGAGGTGACGATGCGCGTGGGAAATGGTTCCAAAGTCGATGTGATCATCGTCGGCACGCTACCTCTACATCTACCTTCGGGATTAGTATTAGACCTGAATAATTGTTATTTGGTGGTAGTGTTAAGCATGAACATTATTTTTGGATCTTCTTTGATGCGAGATGGTTATTCATTTAAATTAGAGAATAATGGTTGTTCTATTTATATGAGTAATATCTTTTATGGTCATGCACCCTTGATGAGTGGTCTATTTTTATTGAATCACAATAGTAGTGATACACATATTCATAGTATTGAAGCCAAAAGATATAAGTTAAATAATGATAGTGCAACTTATTTGTAGCACTGCCGTTTAGGTCATATTGGTGTAAACCGCATGAAGAAACTCCATGCTGATGGTTTTTGGAATCACTTCAGTATGAATCACTTGATGCTTGCGAACCATGCCTCATGGGCAAGATGACTAAGACTCCGTTCTCCGGAGCAATAGAAAGACCAACAAACTTATTGGAAATAATACATACTGATGTATGCGGTTCGATGAGTGTTGATGTTCGTGGCGGGTATTGTTATTTTCTGACCTTCACAGATGATTTGAGCATATATGGGTATATCTACTTGATGAAACATAAGTCTAAAACTTTTGAAAAGTTCAAAGAATTTGAGAGTGAAGTGGAAAATTATCGTAACAAGAAACTTAAGTTTCTACGATCTGATCGTGGGGGTGAATATTTGAGTTATGAGTTTGGTCTTCATTTCAAACAATGCGGAATAGTTTCGCAACTCACGCCACCTGGAACACCACAGCATAATGGTGTGTACGAACATCGTAACCGCACTTTATTAGATATGGTGCGATATGTTAGGACCGGTTTTTCGGGATATTAATTTCCCAAAAGTGGCCCTTGTGCTCACCAGCCCCAGGATTACTGTTAGCCGATGAGACACCAACTTGTTACAGAAACTCCAAGCAAACTACAAAATATGTAGTACAAGACCATTCTGGCCTATGGGTACAACAATTGGTTTCTAGTGGTTGATGGCGGAAGCGGTTTGCGGATCATCAGCGTCTATGGGACTCCATTTCCCACAGGAACAGCTGACCAGGATAACTCCTATCTTCGCGAGGCTGCTATCTCCATTGCATAGGTTCCGGGGCTGTCATCGCAACGTTCCTTCCCATGCAAGAAATCTGGCCAAGACAATATCCAGGGACAAGCCAGTGAGTACTTTGAATGTACTCGCAAACATTAAGAACACAGGTATAATATAGCCACTGATAATCATGCTTTGAAATATTCCATGATTACTTCGTCAGTCATAAATGAAGCTCATGATGCATGCAAGTAGGTTAATCATGTCATATATGAATATGCAATCAGCGAGTAGAAATAGAATGCACCGATCGGGTGTCTGAAGCGATGCCTCGAAAGGATAACAATATAAAGTATGCCTCAGTCGGGCGTCTAAGCGACACCACATAAAGGGCTTATAAGTAGATAAAATATCAAGCATGCCACAGTCGGGCGTCTGTGCGACACCGCATAAAGGGCTTATAAGTAAATAAAATAACAAGCATGCCACAGTCGGGCGTCTGTGCGACACCACATAAAGGGCTTATAAGTAAATGAAATGACAAGCATGCCACAGTCAGGCGTCTATGCGACACCACATAAAGGGCTTATATATACACATAATCACGGTGAATATCCAGGAGGTATAACCGTCCCAGAGATACCCAATAATTCAAATAACATAAATGGTTAGTCCAAAATAATAATAATCATAATCATCATAAATCATAAGTCATGATCAATATTCTGGTTTAATAGTTTCTCCTCCGAAGTCCGACACTAAGACCGACGCTTGACCCATCCCAGACTGTAGTCCTTAACCACGGACACGGCTATTCGAATAGGTTCAATATCTCTGCAGAGGGTGTACTCTTTACCCACGAGTAACGGATTTCTTTAGTCCATCGGAACTAATTCCGTCTATAGTCTTTTAGTCGAAAACACGCCTGACTTGCACACACCAGCTTAACCTTACACGTGTCTGGAATCACCCAGACACCTGTTAAGCAAAACTCTAAGTGGGGAGGCTGCAACCTTGCGTAGCATGGGATCAAATTTTTATCGCGCGCTCTAAGGGGTGGCCTCCCCTCTCGGTCCCAACCAGAAACACCCATGCCCCCGGACCAGGTGGCATGCCTACCAGCTACAACCGGTATCTTCCACCATGGCCTCTCTATACGGTGTGTGCTAGGACATGGGTTGACAACTTACTGAACCTTGCCCTACCTACGGCAGGGGCAAGTGGCAGCACGAAACAAGTATGGGGGTTACTGGAACAAGACTCGATCTACGGCCGACTTAGGAGGCTTAAGTATTTCCTGCATGGTTAGCTCAAGAATTATATTCCACAGCCATCAGACACAACCACCACTTATCATACCTCCCCCTGCCCTACCGGTCATAACCGTCTCAACGAGGGACAAGCTCGTGTCTACACAAGACAGAGACTTTCCCGGGTCCTTCCCGGTAGACATGAGAGGCATATGAGGGTGATTGCTATCACAAGCTTATCCATTTCCAACAGCAAGAATTTTCATTTATGCACTCAAGGTGTATGATCATATCGTCATATAAAAATAAATCAACGCTTCATGTCGAGGTGGTGTTATAACCGTATCGAACAACCCACAAAACATTATGCCATGCTTCAGAATGCTTTCCTTTAAGTTGTGGAGAGTCAGGGTGCATTTCAACACCTTGAAAGTTTTCTTCTCTCTCCAACAAATCCTATTTTTGGAAATATTTAAATTATCACATAATTTAAAAATAGTACAAAAATGTTGCTTGGAAAATTATGAAATAAATATGAAAATAAACTAGATAATATTTGAGGAACAACAGAAAAAGAATCAAGTCATTTGGATTTATATTTTAAAAGTTATAGCCAGTCAAAGTTTAGTCAAAATCTGTTTTTATAATAAAACAGAAAAAAGAAAAACGCTTTGATGAGAATACGCTTTCGAGTAGAGGAGACGTACTCTGGGGTGATGCGCTTTCATTTAAACACGTGGACCGGTGCGGGGTCACTGGCAGTGGGTCCACGGGGCCCACTGGTCAAGTTTGACTGGTCTCCTTTCCCTCTTCTTCCTCTTCCCGAGAGGGGAAGGGACTCCGGCGATCGTCGCCGGCGATTGGCGTCTCCTCGCGGGGCCCCTAGGGCGGGGATGGATCCGCCACTCAAGGGCGGTCCTCCAGGTGGTCGCCAGGCCGGAGGGGACGGAGGGAGCTGCCGGCGGCGAGCTCCTCGGCGGAGGTGGCCTCGGGAGCTCTTGGGGGCCGGGACTATGGTGGTTCCCGAGCTGGATTGAGGTGTTGGGCAGCTCCGCCGGATCACGGGGATTCGAATGGTGGCGCTAGTTTGACGGGAGCGGCTCGGGTTGTGATCGAATGGACTGGAGGGCGGCGGCGGCTGATCCTGCCGGAGCTGGGGAAGATGACCTCTTCTCTTTGATTGTTGGCTACGGGGGAACTAGGGGAGTGGACTGAGATCGCATGGGTGCTCAGATGAGCTCGGGGTCTCTCTTTATAGTGCAACGAGGTCGGTTCCGCAGCAGTAGTGGATAAGGTCGTCGGCGAGCCGCCTCTCTATTGCTGCAGGGGGTCGTGGCGGCGACAAGCGCTAGGGGACACGCTTGTGGATGAGCTCGCGCTGCTCCAGGGGGCAGGTGGCGAGCCGGGGTGGCTCGGGCGGCGCTGACCGGGGCAGGAGCCACTGTGGTCGGCCGCTTGCCGCCGTGGCTGACCTCACGGCGAACCTGTAGGGCGCCAGGGGAGGGCTTGGCTGGTTCCTGCGAGCGGATGAGGTCGGGGGGTGCGGCTCTGCAGGCGAGCAAGAGCCGGGGCGCGACGCGGCGACTCGGTGCATGCGCGTGCAAAACGTGCGCTCTGGGCGCGCCCAGATCACGCACGCGACGTGTTCGACCAAATGCCAGGGCATGCTAGGGGGCTCCAATCCACAAGGGAGTTAGCAGGGTGGGGCTATAGGCTTGGGCAAATCCATGTGACATGCTGGTCTAGTCAGGGGATCAAGTTCATAACACAATCCAGAAACTAAGCCAAAACTGGTCATGCACTCAGGGTGTTTGACAAAATGCCAATGGCATCTAGGCAACTCTTGGTGTGGCCAAATTCTCCAGATCAGTGTCTCCTTGGATGAGTAAGAGGGTGGTGAGGTTAGTTTGACAAAATCAGAAATTTGTTAGTGCAAGTTTTGCAAAACATCAGTTTTGGACAGAAAGAAAAAGGCATGGTTGTATGTACTAAAAATTCTCCAATGGGTCCACTCTTCTGGACTTAAGGGTTTTGTAGCATGGGATATAAGCAGGAGAAAGCTCAAGAGTACTAGAGCAAATTTAACTAGGGTTGCAGTAGAAAAAGCCAAACTGGACCAGAAAGCAAAAGAGGTTGATTCCCTCAAATTTTTCAAAGAACACCACTGGGTTTTTGCATAAAGTTGAATAACATACCACTACTAACATCCCACAATTTTGGTGGAAGTTTTAAAGAAATATTTAATTAGGTTGTAGTGCAAAATTGCTCTCTGGACCAGATTTTTAAATTTGGGGTAGAGCTCAAAATATTAAAAGAATGAAATGTATTTTTGCATAAAAGTGATATAAAAACATCACATGACACCTCCAAATTTTGGTGAAAATTTTAAATAAATTTATCAAGTGGTTGTAGTTCAAAAGAGCTCCAAAACTAAAGGAAAAATAATTTTAGGGAATAAAGCTCAGAGAGAAATAGTTGTGCAAATCAATTCCAATGATAATAGTAATGTTTTTCTTGAAAGGGCAAACAAGTCCAATAATATATTTGGAAACTTTCACTTGGGATAAAACTCCATAAAAAAACCAGGAAAAGGGTGGTACTGAAATCAAAGAAAACCTAGAAAGATGGAAAGTTTAATTTTCCTGGCAAAATTTTAATTAATAAAACAAGGTTAAAATTTTGGGGTGTCACAACACTACCCCCCTTAAGAAAAATCTCGTCCTCGAGATTTGTTCAAAGCTGTTTTAAGAAAATATATGCAATAAAATGTGGCTACAGTGAGAGGGCAATAAGTGGAGGATAATACGGGCGGACGCGGGCCCCCAACGCTGCCCATTCTAACCGAGGGAGCGAGCGTCTCCATGAAGGAAGACGACCAGAAGAGGAAAAGGATTGCGCCCGGGGATTCGGAAGCCGAAGCTTCCAAACGGGAGAAGAAGTCTCCCACAGAGGGTCCTACCTTGGGGGGCACTTTTTCCGCACAAAGTCCGCGGGGGGATCAATTCTCCCACGAGTCGTAAGTGACCCAAAATACTTTAATAGTACAGATACCATCTTTTTCTTCTGAGAAAATAACCACCGCATATATCTTTGCAGTTCGGGCCTTAGCCCCTCTCAAATGAGCTCGTCTTCGGGGGATCTTCTTCCAGAGATGATGGAGAGCGAAATGCCTCCTCCGGACTCCTCCGCTCCGCAAGCGGGCGACCCTGAAGTGTCGTCGCGGAGGGCCTCTCCGAGTCCGGTGAGGCCGGAAGATAATCCCATTGACCCCCGAAGCTCACAGTGTCCGGCTCCCGAAGAGAGCAGACAAAAGAGTCCGGCACCGTCTGGTGTGCGATCGGATGTTCTGAGGGAGTTGGTGGGGCGAGCGGCCATCTCAGATGAACACCGTGTGCTGATGAATACGGTGATGGAGAGAATATCGTCCGGCGAAAGCGGATTGCATGAAGCTTTTATGAGTCTACTGACAGGCTTTGAGGTACGTAAAATAATGTATGATAGTCCTGCACATGCTAGGTGTGCCCTGTGTAGATAGTAGCCCCTGAGAGTCTAGATGGAAGCTCTGGTGGCTAGCCAGACTAGCGAGTTTGCCCATTTAGAACGGCAGTTGGATGTGGCAGACGCCGACATCGAGCTTGTTAACAAAAGGCTTGACGAGGCACAGGGTAAGTGTCATTATCTGGTAAACGCCACATAGGAAGAGCAGCATGATGCCAGTATCTTTAATATGTTGTGACTGCAGATGGAGCTGCCACTGTTGAAGCCTTGCGGGCAGAACTTGCCTGAGGAACAAGCGAGGTTGGGTAATGCGGCTGCTTTGAAGGCGACCGAAGAGTTGCAAGCCGAGAAGGCCGCGCATGGCGAGAGCCGAGACAAGATGGCCAAGATGGACATAGAATTAAAAGCCGCTGCCGATCGTTGCCGGGTTCTTGAAAAGGAAAACCAAGCGAAGGCATCGGACCTTGAGAAGGCTGCTGCGACGAGAAAGGACCTCCGCTCTGCTATGAGGGCAAAGGAGGAGCTGCGGGAAGCCGGGGATATTGTAGCTGGGAAATCCTTTATGTTGCGGAAGAAGTTCGGAGATCCACAGTATGCCCCTCTAGATCGGCTGTGGAGTTCGTAGGATGTATATATGGATTTGGAGGTGAGCGCTGCCGATGCAGCCAAGTATTTCCAGGGTCAGACGGACCGTGAAGTAGACCATCTGTTTTGGAGACAATTCCATTCGCCCGAGCGTCCGCTTTCATTGACTGACCAATTAGCCGAATGGGCTGAACTAAATAGGTTGTCTGGACTCTCCATGAGGTCTGTTGTGGATCAGCTATGGCCGGAAAGGTCAAAATCGAACAACTATTTCAGCTTGGTGCAGCAGTTCCTTGACATGGTGCCGCGCATTAATGCGATGAAGAGGTCGGCGTGCATAGAGGGCGCACGGATGGCCTTTGCCCATGTTAAAGCATACTGGGCGGAGATGGATGCTACCACTGTTGCAGCGCGGATTCGGCCATAGGTCGAAGGGCTGCTGAGCACTACTTTGAAGAAGTTCTTGAGAGTGCTCGTTTGATAGAGACCCAGTGCTCAAAAAATATTATGTTTGAGTGATATGTAATCTCATTTTAAGTGAAATGCTGTTATAAATTTTTATAAGGCTATTTTTATACTTTTTCCTAAAAGTAATATGATGCCTCCTGGGCGGCCGTTTATGTATACATGTGTATAACCTGAAAGATTGCAGCCGTCGGCTTCAACGGCGGCCGTTTATGTATACATGTGTATAACCTGAAAGATTGCAGCCGTCGGCTTCAACCCTCACGCATATAATGCGGAGGTGCTCGAAAAAACACGCGTTCACACTTAACCCAACGTCTTGGTCCTATTAAGGAGGTGATAGCGGAGCGAGCGAGGCAACCGGACTATAATGCTTTAGCACTTTCACTTAGCCATAGGAGTTTGACAGTGGGGCTACTAGATAGCCCCTGGTGGCTCCGCACTCTCCCGATCCCGGGGTGCGTACATGCCTGGCCGGAAACTGGCCCTTCGTTAAGGGGAGGAATTCTAACATTCCGATAGGTCATCGAGTGGTTGACCAGTCTCACGCTATATCATGACAGTCAGTTTTCGGCTTTCTCTACTTCGGTGCTCGTCCGGATGAACCAGGGCACAATCGCAGTAGTTCTCCTGGTGCTACCTTAGCCGGTAAAGCGGAACGTAAGGAACCAAAACACAGGAGCCGGGGAAACCCAACATTTGACCAAAGATAATGATTCGGAGCTGATGCATATAAGGCCAAACTCGCGGCGCCGAACACTCCCTAAGGTATTGGTCTTTGTGGTATAAACCGGGCCTAAATAATGGCCTTTGTAAGAAGCCCCTTGTGTCCAGGTACGTGCATTGTTCTGGCGTGGCCACATGCCAAGACGTCAGCATCCTTCTCAACGGTGGATATGTATCAACAAGAGACAGTAAAAAAGGTTTACGCAGGGTCTTAATCTAAAAAGAATCCTTGGAGCGGGTCCCTGCTGCACGTCTGCGCCTGTGTCTCCATTGTGCCGTATCCTGGACGGGAGTAGCACGATGATCGTCTGTAAAAGTGAGGAATTTAGGTGAAAAAGTTGTCGTGCAAACAGATAGTTTTTTAACGAAACCATGTATAATTCAAGATGAGGAGAAATTGCCACTTGTCTGCGCGCGTTGAGCCTCTTGTATTGACAAATAGGGGTGTGACCATTTATTCGGTATAAGTAGCAGCACCGGACTCGATTAGTTGTGTCTGAGGTCTTGACGACCTATTGGATGCTTTCGCTGGTCCGGGCGCCTTTAGTGTGCGGCTGCCAAGGCAGCCTCACTCTTTTCGGTGTGCAAAGATCGCTTGATATTTCCGTGCACTGAAATGATGCCACGTGGGCCGGGCATCTTGAGTGTGAGGGAGGCGTAGTGTGGTATTGCATTAAAGCGAGTGAAAGCTTCGCGTCCGAGTAGTGCTTGATAGCCACTTTGAAACGGAGCGATGTGGAAGGTTAAATGCTCGCGACGGAAGTTATCGGGGGAGCGAATATAACCTATAGTAGGAGGGAGCCCGTACAAGAGCCCCTGGGCCTGGCGTTACTCCTTTAAAGGTAGTATTGCTATGGCGAATTTGTGTTGGGTCTAACCCCATCCCATGGATTGTATCCTGATATATTAGGTTTAGGCTGCTGCCGCCGTCCATCAAGACTCGTGTGAAGTGATATCCGCCAATTACTGGGTCTAATACCAGGGCAGCCCATCCTGCGTGTCGGATACTTGCTGAGTAATCGCGATGGTCGAAAGTGATCGGTTGAGACGACCAGTGGCAGGACTTCGCGGTGACAGGCACTTGGGTATATTTTCCTGGGAGTGCCATGTTGTTTTTTCCGTTGATCACGTGTAACACGTTTACTGTTTTGACTTCTGGTGGAAATTTGTTTTGTTCCCCCGTGTCTTGCTTGGGTGGTTCGTCCTCGTCTCCACTTGGTGTATCCTCCCCCTTGTGTACGGCGTTGAGCTTGCTGGACTGCTTGAAGAACCAACATTCTCTATGGGTATGATTAGCAGGTTTACCAGGGGTACTATGGATCTGACATACTTGGTCCAGAATTTTGTTGAGGCTGGACAGTTCATCCCTAGTGCCTTTAGGGGGCGGCTTTTGACCTAGCCGAGAGCTTTTGAATCCGGCATTTACTGCCGTGCCCTTCGTGATGTCTTCTTTATTCCGGCGTTTGTTATTGCTGTTGCGCCGTGATTTCCCGTTTCCATCTCTAACTTCAGATGTACTGGGGTCGCTGGTGCTGCATCTGGCTAGCCAGCTGTCCTCACCCGCGCAAAAGCGGGTCATGAGGTTTGTTAATGCGGCCATCGTTCTCGGCTTATTTTGGCCGAGGTGTCTGGCGAGCCATTCGTCACGGACAGTCGAATTGGTTCTTTTTAGTAAGAAACCTGTTCCAAAGCTTTCGGGCTGACTCTCCGGGCTGTTGAGTTATATGACTCAAATCGTCCGCATCCGGAGGTCGGACATAAGTCCCTTGAAAATTTGCCCGAAAGGCTCTTCGAGCTCTTCCCAACTTCCAATGGAGCTTTCGGGGAGGCCTTTTAAGCCAGTGACGAGCTGGCCCTTTGAGCTGAGGGGTAAGTACTTGATGGCGTGGAGATCATCTCCTCGAGCCATATGGATATGAAGGATATAGTCCTCAATCCAGACCCCAGGGTTTATTGTTCCGTCGTATGCGTCTATGTTTATAGGCTTGAATCCCTCTGGAAATTCATGGTCCAGCACCTCATCGGTGAAACATAGGGGGTGCGGCACCCCTGTAGCTGGGTGTACCGCGTTGTTCGGATGTTTGTTGTGTTGCATTGTATGCTGGGGCGCGCTTGCGTGGTCCATAGATGGATCTTGTTGCGCTGTCCTTTGGGTGCGAGCCCTCGTATGGGTCGCGTGTTGTATTGTGAGTGGCGTTATATGCCTCTCTATGTTGATAGAGGGGTCATCTATCCGACCAGGTGGCTGCTTTGATATTTGGTTGTGGGGGGTCTGAGGCCTCCTCATCGAATTCGGGTAGCAGCTTCCTCTTTGGGTAGCTCTTGGAGGGGCGATTGTCGCCGTACATCGCTGCTGTGTTGAGTATTTACTCCATCTGATGTGGAGTGTGTCTTAGCGCAGCCTTGAGCCTTTTCTTCTGCTTTTTCAGACTCCTTGCGGTGCAACAAGCCTCTTACGGGCAGTCTGCTGCTCCGGGTGTCTGTCTGGCGTTATGTCGTCCGGACCATTATCCTGATAGGATTTGTTGTTCGGTTTGATTATCCGGATTGTTGTCCGGCAGCGGTTCGCCCTGCTCCCAGCGCTGGGTCTGTGTGATTGCTATTTCTGTCGAGGCGGGATTTGGGGCGGCGCTTCCATTGCCGCTTTGACTGCTTTTCGAGGGAACAAGCCTTCGATGCGTCCTTCCGCTCCACGTCGTCATCTTTCGGTGCGTCCACCATGTATACGTCATATGACGAGGTGGCGTTCCAGTGCCCAATAGGCTCTGGTGCTTCATCATCTCCTTCATCGGCGTCCATACCGTCGATGTCTTCAGAGTCGAAGTCGAGCATGTCGGTTAAATCGTCGACAGTGGCTACAAAGTGGGTGGTGGGTGGGCTTTGAATTTCTTCATCGTCCGCATCCCAATCTCGCTGACCATAGTCCGGCCAGGGCTCTCCTGATAAAGAGAGAGACTTTAGTGATTCTATAATATCACCAAAGGGCGAGTGCTAAAAGATGTCCGCGGTAGTAAACTCCACGATCATTTCCCAATCGGATTCGATCGGCATAGGCGCGAATGTTTCGGAGTCCGGAGAGGAGTCCGGATCCTTGGAATCATGAGTCTCATGGAGTGCGGGGCTGGTGTTCGGCTCGATCGCCGTTAGGATCGCAGCCCCCGAGGCGACGTCCAACCACCCATCCTCGATCGGCGCAGTTGGCTCTGAATTAAGGGTCGAAGCCGATGCGGGTGCGGCCTTCAGGGCACTGTTAGGCGGCAGAGCTAGATCATCTCGTCGTGGCAGTGCGAGCACGCTCGGCAGTGGCTGGAATCCGTCGAAGATCAAGTCCCCACGGATGTCAGCCGTGTAGTTTAAACTTCCAAATCTGACCTGACGGCCAGGGGCATAGCTTTCGATCTGCTCCAGATGGCCAAGTGAATTGGCCCGCAGTGCAAAGCCGCCGAAGACAGAGATCTGTCGGGGAGACAAGTTTCACCCTGGACCGCATCACTATCAATGATCGTAGGAGCCATCAAGCCTGACGGCGACGACACAGAGGAACTCTCAATGAAAGCACCAATGTCGGTGTCAAAACCGGCGGATCTCGGGTAGGGGGTCCCGAACTGTGCGTCTAGGCCGGATGGTAACAGGAGGCAAGGGACATGAAGTTTTACCCAGGTTCGGGCCCTCTGATGGAGGTAAAACCCTACGTCCTGCTTGATTAATATTGATGATATGGGTAGTACAAGAGTAGATCTACCACGAGATCGGAGAGGCTAAACCCTAGAAGCTAGCCTATGGTATGATTGTTGTTGTATGTTGTCCTACGGACTAAAACCCTCCGGTTTATATAGACACCGGAGAGGGTTAGGGTTACACAAAGTCGGTTACAATGGTAGGAGATCTACATATCCGTATCGCCAAGCTTGCCTTCCACGCCAAGGAAAGTCCTTCCGGACACGGGACGAAATCTTCAATATTGTATGTTCATAGTCCAGGAGTCCGGCTGAAGGTATAGTCCAGCCATTCGGACACCCCCTAATCCAACGGACACCCCCTAATCCAAGACTCCCTCACCCCCTCGGAAGTTATTGGTCCTCATGGGCTTAATGGTGGAAGAGAGGACGTAGGCGAAATTGTGGTGCCCCCCCTAGCCCAAACCGAATTGGACTAGGGCTAGGGGCGGCCCCTCCTTTCCTTCTCTTCTTCCTCTCCTTCCTTCTTCTCCTACTTGGACTAGAAAAGGGGGAAACCTACTCCTACTAGGAGTAGGAATCCTCCCCTTCGGCGCGCCCCTTGAGGCCGTCCCTCCTCCTCCTTCCCTCCTTTATATATGGGGGAGGGGGCACCCCATAGACACACAAGTTGATCTTTAGCCATGTGCGGTGCCCCCTCCACAGTTTTACACCTCGGCCATATTGTCGTAGTGCTTAGGCAAAGCCCTGTGTATGTAACTTTATCATCACCGTCAATACGCCGTCGTGCTGACGGAACTCACCCTCGGCCTCAGCTGGATCAAGAGTATGAGGGACGTCACCGAGCTAAACGTGTGTAGATCGCGGAGGTGCCGTGCATTCGGTACTTGATCGGTTGGATCGCGAAGACGTTCGACTACATCAACCGCGTTACTAAACGCTTCCGCTTTCGTTCTACGAGGGTAAATAGACACAATCTCCCCCCTCATTGCTCTGTATCTCCTAGATAGATCTTGCGATATCGTAGGAATTTTTTTAAATAATGTGTTCCCCAACAACAACATCTCTTGTTTGCGGGCGTCCGGACCCCTGCCACGCCCGCTCCTGACCAACCCGAACCCTCTTCAACACCTGTGCTTGCTTTCCTCCCGAAATGTTTAGTGCCGCATTCATGCCTGGCCAGAGCGGACGCGACCTCTCACTGGCGCCAGCATTGAAGCGGCGCGCCGGCCGAGAGAGCGTCGCCCACGCCGCTTCTCGGTGCCCGCAACTGCTTTGCGTTCAAAGGTCGCAATAGCCGGCCACAACATGCATGTAAAAAGTTCTTGGGAGTCTGTGCTATAGCTAGTTGTCCTCCCCCTCCACGTCAATCTCTTCCAGTAGTGCTAGTACTCCATGGCGTGATTCATCGACAAGCGGGTGGGAAAGTTATTGTATACTCGGTTTGTGGTGAGTGGCATGCCGAGCGACCGTGTGAGGTGGAGCCATGGAGGAGGGTGAGACACGAACATGACAGACGTGATTTAAATGATGGTTATGCTCGATGGCGCGATCCAACGAAATAAAACATTGGTTTCTCTCTGTTTCCATTTTTTCTCCGGAAAACGGAAACTTTCCACTCCATTTTCATTCCTACTCCAAGGTTGCCCTGTTACAATATTCCATCAAATACAACGGAAAACTAACACGCATGCTGATGAATCTCAATGATTCACATATCATAGCCAATATTTACTTCACAACTAAAGACAAAAGTTGTGAGAGTGTTTACAAAAGAAAAACTACTAATGAGGTCACTACGACTTAAACCCTAAACCCTAAACAGGATTTAATTTCCTGGCTAGGGAGAACCTGTCGAAGGAAAGAGGGCTGGCACCCTCAGATCATATGATGCTTTTGTGTAGTTCCACCAAAATCGAGCTGAGCATCCATGTAGGCAAATATATTGAAGAAGTGTGATTAAATAATAGTATTGGCACTAGAGTTATCACAAATAGAAGCCGGTAGAAGTAGAGAAAGATCCACATGGAGATGGACCTACGTGGGGAGCTGCGGCACTGGAACAAGCCGGCTCCAAAAGGAAGTTGTACCTGGGACGTCGGGCTGTAGCTAGAAGGGCGGCTGGGAGGTGGCATCATCCCATACCGCAGGAACCCCCGATTGGGACACACCAACAGTGGGTTTTCTCCCTCGCCGATGTCGACCGTGTCTACACAGAACATCGTCCCCTTCCCCCAGCGATGGGATTAGGCTGAATCTATAACCAGTGGTGTGGCCATCGTTGTTCTATGATTGTGAAGAGAGCAACCCAATCAAGTAGGCTTATAGCTTTGGCTCCTGCTAGTGTATATATAGTGGTTTTCTTTTTCTCTCCATATCAACCATTTTATATTGCGTACGTGTCATTGAAGAATGAAATGATGGTTGCTTCTTCCGACTAACTTACTATGTGATTTGACTGCTGCTTAGTGGCCCCTACACGTACTCCCCTTATGTCTATGACCGTTCATGAGTCTCACTTGTACTTATCTCTATTTTCTTGCATGACACGTAGACATGATGCGCATAGAGGCATTTTTTACTTCACATTGTTACGTAGTACTACTAGTACCTACTCCCTCCATCCGATTCACTACTAGTACTCCCTCCGTCCTAGCTTATTGGTCCCCTTTTACTCAATTCATGGGCTCGTTTTCCTCAAGAAATTGTCTTTACCAACGTATTATTATCGGGAATGCATGCGTGAACAACGAATGATTAAACCTTGCATGCAACATTTTGACAAAGCATTGACTTATGAACATGTGAATGTGAGGGACTACAACCTCGTGCATGCATGCAACAGTCACACATACACATGGACACAAAAATGCGCGCGGCGCCCTAATGCATGCATGTCCGAGCACACGACGAAACACACACAGTCATGCTCAAGTTCTCAACCTACATGTGCATGCACACACATACTCAGCCAGGGTGAGTTAGTGACCGTATAAACACCGGAAAATGTATATATTGAGCGCAATGAGCGTATTATGAAGTCCACTGGCCATATATTTACAAATATACAGTGACAGACATTGTATTTATCTTGTTTGAAATTAAGCCATATTAACCGGAAAGAGGCAATATGGACTAGCATTACTTTGTTGCGTCCCGTCAACTTGCCGAACGAAGAGAAGCTTGCAGGACGGGAGAAGCTTGCGCGCGGTGGCTCGCAGGACAAGGAGAAACTTTTGACTAATGCAAGCTCTCCCTTGCTCAGGCGATGGACGTGCAACAGTTAATTCGGTGTCAGATTGCTAGAAGCATACACTGTACTAGTACCATTATTGTTCGACTTCCCGATGAGGCGAACAACCAAGCGCGAAGTTCACTAGTACTAGTACTACTACTATAGAGGTATGTACTACTGCTAGGAACCGGATGGAGGAGTGTCTACACTCTTATTTTATTATAAAATGAGATAAAGCAATCTTCAACACATTTGGTTCTCTTCGAGTGTTCTCGCATGTGATAATGGAAGTTGATTGCATGGAACACTCGCCACAATTCTCGCTTAATTCTGGCTCATATCCTGTTTCAAATAGGAGCGCTCGGTCATATTTTCTCATTTTTTGTTATTCAGCATGTAAACAGGTCAGCAAACCTTGCGGCGCATCTTTGTGGGAACCGTGCTTGCTGCACTTTGAATGTGACCGAGAGCTAGCTTGACGAAATACCTCGCTTCCTTCTTTTTTTTGCGGGGTACCTCACTTCCTAGTGACTAGTCTCTTGGCTGATCGTCCTAAGAATGCCTATATATGAATAAAGCTCTCTCATTTACCCACAAAAAACATTAAGCCATATTAACCGGAAAGGAGGGAGTATGGACTAGCACTACTTTTTGGTGTGTCCCGTCAACTCACAGAACGAGGAGAAGCTTGTAGGACAAGGTGAAGCTCGCTTACGCCCACTCCGTCTACCTCAAGCCTGGTGGCTCGCAGGATGAGGAGAAGCTTTTGACTAATGCAACCTACCCTCGCCCGGGCGGTGGACATGCAGCAGTTCATTCGGTGTCAGATTGCCAGAGGCATATAGTGTAGTGCCATCATTGTTCGACTTCACGAAGAGGCGAAGACCAAGCGCAAGGTTTAGTAGTATGACTGTACAAGTAGTACTACTACTAGAACCGCATGGTGGAGCGTCTGTACTCTTATTTTATTTTAATCTCTGATAAAGTACACATTTGTTCGGGAGAATTGCGGAAAATGGCAGCTCAATAGTAGTAATAAAAAACATTGAACATGTAACGATGATATCGATCAACCATGCTCGAATATATCTTGGCCTCAGTGCGAGCCCATCTGTGTGTTCTCGCTCCTCGTCTCTCTCAAGGAATGGCGGGTTGGCCATTTTGCCATCAATTGAGATCGGTTTGCTCACACCCCAGTCCCACATGTCAGTGATATGCTAAGAGGAAGTGTGTTGACCGACTGGCCATACGCGTACTTGGTTTTGCACCTTCATACTACTCCTCCCTCCGTCACAGTTTACAGGGCGCACTTCATTCTCATGCATTTCTCTCCATGCATTTCCACCACCAGAGAGGCTTTATACGTGTTTGGTTTAATGCTCAATTAATTAGGGCGTGGTAACCGCAATCAAGTCCACAATTTTCTCTCGATGTACTAGGTGTGTACGCGGAGTGGAGTAAGTGCATGCATGTATGTGTGTACGCATTATTTCCTCTAGTAATAGACGCCGTGCTATAACTACCAATGCTATTTTTCAGGCTGATCGCTAGTCGCCTTGGTCCCAGAGATTGTTGAAGCACACTCTATAAACAGTGATGGATGGAGTAGTATCAAGGTAGTCAGAGTCGGGATTCAGAGTCGGATCAACTTTCCTCAGATAGAATCAAGTCGTAAGATCGAGTCGTGGAATTGAGGATTCTACTAGATTGACTCAAATAAGATATTTTGTATGCACACAAGAAATTTATATGGGTACTATATAGTTTTGACACTAAATGTGGAGTAAAGAACATATACATCAATGCTACTTGTATTCCACTTATTTTTATACCTAACCTACAATCTAGCTTGCATGTATGGAACATATATGGGTGGGAAATATATGGAACATTTAAACCTTCAATGCATGAAATTTACTTAGGTTCTTTATAGAGTGCGTGAATAGTCGATCACTTGTCTATCTGACCTGAATTGCTAAACCTTGAAGGGTCTTTGAGGGAATCCTGGATTAGGGGGTCTCCGGATAGCCGGACTATATCCTTTGGCCGGACTATTGGACTATGAAGATACAAGATTGAAGACTTTGTCTCGTGTCCGGATGGGACTCTACTTGGCGTGGAAGACAAGCTAGGCAGTACGGATATGGATATCTCCTCCTTTGTAACCGACCTTGTGTAACCCTAGCCCTCTCCGGTGTCTATATAAACCAGAGGGTTTTAGTCCGTAGGACACAACAACCACAACATACAATCATACCATAGGCTAGCTTCTAGGGTTTAGCCTCTCTGATCTTGTGGTAGATCTACTCTTGTACTACCCATATCATCAATATTTATCAAGCAGGACGTAGGGTTTTACCTCCATCAAGAGGGCCCGAACCTGGGTAAAAGATTGTGTTCCCTGCCTCCTGTTACCATCCGCCTTAGAAGCACAGTTCGGGACCCCCTACCCGAGATCCGCCGGTTTTGACACCGACATTGGTGCTTTCATTGAGAGTTCCTCTGTGTCGTCACCGTTAGGCTTGATGGCTCCTACTATCATTGATAGCGATGCAGTCCAGGGTGAGACTTTCCTCCCCGGACAGATCTTTGTGTTCGGCGGCTTTGCACTGCGGGCCAATTTGCTTGGCCATCTGGAGCAGATTGAAAGCTACGCCGCTGGCCACCAGGTCAGGTTTGGAAGCTTAAACTACATGACCGACATCCGTGGAGACTTGATCTTTGACGGATTCGAGCCTCTGCCTTGTGCGTCACGCGGTGACGATGAGTATGATTTAGCTCTACCATCAGACAATGTTTAGGAGATCGCACCGGCAGCCGCTCCGACCCTCAATTCAGAGACAGTTGCGCCGTCCATGGACGGGCGGATGGACCCCGCCATGGAGGCCTTACCCTCAAGGGCGATCGAGCCAAACATCGACCTTACCTTGCATGAGACCCGTATTGTTAAACTGCCAGATCTTTCTCCGGCCACGGACTCCGAACCGCCTGCGCCTGTTCCTATCGAATCCGATTGGGCGCCGATCATGGAGTTTACCTCCGCGGATATCTTTCAGCAATCGCCCTTCGCCGACATACTGAACTCATTAAGGTCTCTCTCCTTGTTAGAAGGATCCTGGCCAAACTATGTCTGGCAGGACTGGGATGCGGACGACGAAGAAATTCGCGGCCCACCCACCACCCACTTATTAGCCACTGTCGATGACTTGACCGACATGCTCGACTGCGACTCCGAAGACATCGACGGTATGGACAACGATGCGGGAGACGAAGAGGAACCACTGCCCATAGGGCACTGGACAGCCACCTCGGCATACGATATACATGGTGGATACACCCAAAGAAGGCAATGGCGACGAGAAAGCAGAGGATGACCCCTCCAAGAAGCAACCCAAACGCCGACGTCAGCGGCGCTGCTCTAAGTCCCGCCAAAGCAAAAGTGGTGATACCGGCACAGGAGGTAATAACACTCCGGATAGTGCCGAAGACAACAATAACCCCCTCTAGCAAGAGTTAGAGCAGGAGGATGGAAGAGCCAGCCCTCCTAAGAGAGCGGCAGATGGAGAAGCGGAGGTTGATAATTACATGCCCCCCTACGAAGACGTGGCAAGCCTCGGCAATGACGAATTCGCCGTGCCAGAGGATCCCGTCGAACAAGAGCGCTTCAAGCGCCGGCTTATGGCCACGGCAAATAGCCTTAAGAAAAAGCAGCAGCAGCTTCAAGCTGATCAAGATCTGCTAGCTGATAGATGGACTGAAGTCCTCGCGGCCGAGGAATATAAACTCGAGCGCCCCTCCAAGAGTTACCCAAAATGCAGGTTGCTACCTCGACTGGAGTAAGAAGTGTATGACGCGGCTGACCGACCACCTCGTGGCCGTGATAGAGAGGCATTCCAGCCAAAAACTCAGCCCGCACCCCGACGCCATTCAAATAAAAAAGCATGGGGAAACACACCAGACCTGCGAGACTTATTGGAGGACAAAGCAAAACATGCAAGATCGATCTACGGATCACGAGGGCGCGCCACTATGCGAGACGACAAACGTCACACCAGATACAGTAAAAGTAAATCCGGACGGGCCGAACACAGCGGGCAAGACCCATTCAAGCTGCGTCGCGATATAGCCCAATACAGAGGCGCCGCACATCCCTTATGCTTCACAGACAAAGTAATGGATCATCAAATCCTAGAAGGTTTCAAACCTTTAAGTATTGAATCATACGACGGCACAACAGATCCTGCGGTATGGATCGAGGATTTCCTCCTCCACATCCACATGGCCCGCGGTGATGACTTACACGCCATCCAATACCTCCCACTAAAGCTCAAAGGACCAGCGCAACATTGGCTTAACAGACTGCCAGCAGAGTCCATTAGCTGTTGGGAAGATCTAGAAGCCGCATTCCTCGACAACTTTCAGGGCACTTATGTGCGACCACGAGACACCGATGACTTGAGCCACATAATTCAGCAGCCAGAAGAATCGGCCAGGAAATTCTGGACTCGGTTCCTAACAAAGAAAAATCAAATCGTCGATTGTCCGGATGTAGAGGCCTTAGAAGCTTTCAAACACAACATTCGCGACGAGTGGCTAGCCTGGCACCTTGGTCAGGAAAAGCCAAATTCTATGAAGCAGGATGTAGGCTTTTACCTCCACCATGAGGGGCCGAACCTGGGTAAAAACATCGTGTCTCTCGTCCCGCTCAACCCCTCTCAAGCTACCACATAGATGCGTTGACCTCGCGACTAAGTCCTGACACTAAGGACACCTGCCGTGACAATTCCACGACAGTTGGCGCCCACCGTGGGGCTCGCGCACGGTGGTGATGAATTCTTGAAGGCATCTTTTCTCAAGGATCGAGAAGTTCATGATTTTCCGGATGAAGAAAGTCAGTTTCAGAAGGATATACGTTGCCGACCAGCAGTTGGAACAGCACATACGAAATTAAAATTCGGAAGATTTTAGGGTTGCGGGCTAAGCGGTCGCTACGAGCACCATGGAGATCCGCTGAGTCCGAGACAAAATTTCTGGTTGTGGCAGCTTTTGGCGATCCGTCAAGTTGTAAGTTGATGGAAAAAGAAATCTTGACGATGGCGATGGCAATTGCTTCCATATGTGAAGGCAGTCAACAAAAAGTCAAACCACCGCTCCCATCAGGCGATCTGAAGACAGATCGATCAAATAACGGAGATCGGTTTTTTCTTTCAACAAAATGGAGGCAAATCATCATATACTATCAACCGCCGTCTGCACTGGGTGGTTCAATGGGCAGGCGCACAAATCGCCGCCACTACAGTTTGGTTAACTTCAAATCACCAGTTGGAAGGAACCATTGGCCGAGTTGCTGATACGGCTCATATGGGATCATTTACAACCCGCCGCAGTCACCTCAACCTTCTATGGATTCACATTGTGCTATCAACGCCAATGATATACAAGTTATGCCGGTTTATATCAGGGTCAAATATGGAGAATCTCAAGCCAACTCCTCGAGTCACCTTGAGACTTGGGAGCTACAATGATATGACTTAGCAAACGTTGCCGGTTTTCAGTGAAGTCAAGAACCCCAGTACGTTGGAGGGAAAGATAACCCGGTCCCGGATTCACATCGTGCTGTCAGAAGATTTCCGGATTAGAAAGTATATGACAGTTACAAAATCCCGGCTCAATGAAGAAGTTTCGGGTCATCAGAAAAGGATTCCGGTTTACAATCCGGTACAAGGGAAATTTGTTCTTCGACAAAGCTCTGAAGCTCTCAAATCTGGTTTAAGAATTTCCGGTTCAAAAAGGAATTAACTTCTCGCAAGTTCGATTTTAAAGGCCGTCAGAAAATTTCCGGCTAAAAATGAAGATTCCGATTTAAAATCCGGTTCAAGGGAAAGATGTTTCCTACAAAGCTTTGACGCTCTCAATATCCGGTTCAAAATCCCGGTTCAAGAAGAACTTGTCTCTTGGAAAAAGTTAAAAGTTTCCGAAGAGAGCCTACTGCCATGATGCGCGGTTCAAACATGGGTATCCCGCCTTACTGGCCTGACATATTATTGATCACATGGGGGCTTATGCTTCATAAAGCGGGGTCTCTGTTCTTTTACATCATGTGTGGTTACACGGAGTTGTTCTAAAGCGGCCTCCGGTTTACCCCTTGAGTTAGCTTTTCAAAAGCATCATGTTATATCACTTGGGGGCTTGGTCGTGTCCGAACCAATGCAATACCTCTTGATAGGCGAGAGCCACCAGATCACTTGGGGACTTGGTCACGTCTGAACCAGTCATGCCTCTTGATCGGCCTAAGGCCACAGAATCACTTGGGGGCTTAGTCGAACCCGAACCATTGCCATGCCACTTGATCGGCATAAATGCCACGGTTTCATTTGGGGACCTGGCTGACTTGAACCATAGCTAGACCTCTCGGGAGCTTGGTCGTGTCCGACCATGGTAACGCCATCTGATCAGCTCAAATAAGCCTCTTTTTGCAAACGGTTTTGTCATTGCCTTTGCTTCACATTTTTCTTTGAAAGATATTTCTTTCTTTTTATTGCGTTTTTTTAAAACCGACAAAGTTTTAAGCCGGTTCAAACTGTCAAATTGACGGAACACGGTCAAATCTTAATCCGGAGACTATCTGCCCGGTTTGATTTTCTGTTACCATCCTATTATGGAGTAAACCGGTGTTTATCAACCCGGCTCGGCTTTCAACTACAAGTTGTCAGTACACGATCAAAGTATAATCCGGAGACTATCAGCCCGGTCTGGTTTGACTACGAGTCGCCAGTATTATATATGGTTAAACCGGTGTTTATCACAACCCGGTATGGTTTTATCATAAACCGGCACAATATGAAAGGAGTTATCATTACTCAAGATTGGGGTTATCACTCTTACTACAAAAGTTGGTAAAACAAACAATGTGATTCAATGTCACAGGTGTGTTGTATTTCATATTTGATTATTCTTAAGTGCAGCCTCGGTTATAAACCCAGGTTATATGTCAGGCATTATGACCCGTCCGGCGGTAAACCGCCAGGACACTTTAAACTTGTTGTATGCAGAAACAGGTTGAATAAAGTATGACGATAAATTATCCGGTGTTTGTTAAAACGGCCTGGCTTTCGACTATAAGTCGCTAGTATATATTTGGATTGCGCCATTGGAATCATGCGCTCAAAAATCATTGGGTTATATTATTCAAATAGCCAAACTTGGCTGAATTTCCATTATGATGTTGAATGAATAAGGTTTTCATACCGGATTATGTTATCTTGAATAGCCAACATGGCTGGATTTTATTATGGTTATTAATAACAGGTATTATTGAGGTTTTCAAAGTCGCTTTAGCGCAATGGCTATTATATTGTCAATGGATATGGTTTATTTTACAATTGAAGGAATAGTCCCGAGTCGCTGCAGGCTCACGACTCGGCACTTGGGGGCTACATTATTCAACTGAAGATTATATCAAATATGCAAGTCTCATGTCGCTGCAAGCATGCACCATGACACTTGGGGGCTAATGCAAAGTCATTTTTGGCTCACCTTATTGAAGACCCGACTCATCACATTGTAATGAGCCGGCCCTTAGGGGCTACCAATTGCCTCTATCAACAATTTAAGGTACAAAGCTTTTTATCCTTTACATTGAAGGGTCCACTGCTCAGTTAGTAAAGCACAAGGCTCTTAACCTTGTGGACGTGAATTCAAGCCCCATGATGGGGGTTACATCATATGATGTTATTTTCATTGAAGAATATATCAAAATCCCAGCTTAATATTATCTTACTGAGTCGGCCCTTGGGGGCTACACGTTGCTGTTCAAAGTTTACAAGATTATATTTACAAAGTCCCTGCTCATTATTGCATAATGACCCGACCCTTGGGGGCTACACTGGTTGAAGTTTTTATGAGCATCAAGCAATTACAAGTCCCAGGTTGCTGCAAGCATGACCACCGGGCACTTGGGGGCTACATATGTGGAATACTCAAATCTGACTAGTGACTGGGATAAACAACATGGATTTCTTCAAAATTGGTAACATTTATATTGAAGCAAGTCTTAAGCCATCACTTTGTTCTGCTCAAGATTTGGGGGCTACAGGTATTATATTATTATCGAAGAAATATTTTCAAATTCTCTGTTTGAGAAAACCAGATTGACCCGGCGTCACCAATCATTATGACCCTGTGGCTACAACCCGGCGTCATCAATAATCATGAACCGGCGTTGTGAACCGGCGTTGGCAACAATCATAACCCGGCGTCTATCAACGGTCATAATCCGGGATCATCAGTTTTTATAACCTGTCCATTTTGGTAATGTTAAACCGGCAAGTTTTACATCTTCAAACCGGCTGAATATCAGATAAGTATTTCAAGACCCATATTTCTTAAACCGGCGCTTTGGGAGCTGAGTCAAAGGAGTTATAATTCACAATATTTCTCGGTGACAAACCAATGTCGGCAAATTGACTATGAAGCTAGTCTATTGACCCGGATTTCCCAGAAGGAGGAAATAACAAGGACTTAAGGATGATCAGGTACCGGTTTACAAATTTTTTTAACCCGGAGCATAACCTGACAAATTTGCGCTTGAGTTTATGTTGCAGATCAGTTTAACATGGATAAATCCAAATTAAACTGGGGCCTAATGTCGGGGATATACCCCGTGGCGTAAACCGGCCGGAAGTATAAACCGGCCGGACTGGATGACTCATTGGTAACCCGCCCGGAGCTTGGCGGTTCACGGGCTACCCGCCCGGTCTTGGCGGTTCATTAGTAACCCGGCGAGCGGGTCAGATGGATGACGAGGCCCATGGCCCAGAAGGCCGGTTCACATTTAATGGTGGGCTGGTTTATGAGAAAAGCACAAGGAATATTCCCTTACAAAGGAGGCAAGACTAGGACTCCACTTGTAATAGAGTAATCCTATGGTCCAGAAGGCCGGTTCACATTTGAGGCATTGGGTACTGCGCCCTCACGTCCCGTAGCACTGTGCTGACGAAATACACGGGGTGCTCGACGAGGTTGAGGGTGCTGATGCAGCTTGCGTCCTCCAGGGGTCGAGGCGTCTCCTGAGGCAATGGAGCCCCCAGCTCTTGATCGTTTGAAGGGGCCTCCCCTGCCCCGGGTGCGCCCTCCTGCTGCGGCTGCCCCTCTGTGGCTGTGGTCACGGTCCTCGCGAGGCCCTCCTGGCCTCGCTCTGCTTCAGCCTGGTCAGTCGATGCGGCCTTGGCCCTGCGCTCCTCCCTGACCGCCACCAGAGCTGCGCTAGCGGAGTAGGGCGTGGCCACAAGGTAGAGCACCAGGGGCTCCTGAGGGCGAGGGGCTACCATCACGGGTGGGCTGGTAAGGTTCCTCTTGAGTTCTTGGAATGCCTTGTCGGCCTCTTCAGTCCATTCGAAGGGGCCTTTCTTCTTCATAAGCTTGAAGAAGGGCAGTACTCGCTCCCCTAGCTTGGATATGAAGCGCCCTAGCGCGGTTACACGACCGGTGAGCTTCTGCATCTCCCTGAGGGTCTTCGGTGGGCTCATGTCCTCGACCGCCTTGACTTTCTCCAGGGTGGCTTCTATGCCTCTGTGGGATACTAGGAAGCCCAGGAGCTTGCCCGAGTGGACTACAAACACGCATTTCTTCGGGTTGAGCCGTAGATCCACTTCATTGAGGCTCGCGAAGGTTTCCTCCAGGTCATGTATCAGTGTTTTTTCCTCCTGAGACTTCACCACGATGTCGTTGACGTAAGCCTCAGCGTTCCTCCCAAGCTGCCGGCCTAAAGCGATGTGCATCAGCCACTGAAAGGTTGCGCCTACGTTGCGCAACCCAAATGGCATGCACGTATAGCAGTACACCCCACACGGGGTTAGGAAAGCAGTCTTCTCCACGTCTTCCACCGCCATCTTGATCTGGTGAAAGCTCGAGAAGGCATCCAGGAAATGGGTCCTGCGGGCAGGCTTTGTTGAGATTGGTGAAGTCGACACACATGCGCTCCGTCCCCCCCTTCTTTGGCACGACAACAGGATTAGCCAGCCAATCGGGGTAGCGGACCTCGCGGGTAACCCCTGCCGCTTCCAGTTTCCAGGTCTCTTGAACGATGAAAGCCTGTTTCTCAGTAGACTGCCTCCTTGCCTTCTGCTTTACGGGGCATACGTTGGGGCACACGTTGAGGTGATGCTCGATCACACCTCTCGGGACTCCTGCTAACTGATCAGGTTCCCACGCGAACACCTTCTTGTTCACGCACAGGAATCCGATCAGGGCCTTCTCCTGTTCGGGCTCGAGGTTGGCCCCTATGGTGAAGGTGGCGCCGGTGGACCCGTCCTCGTCGACCGGTACTTGCTTGGTTTCCGCCTTGTCCTGGGTGAACATCTGCTTCTTTTTAGCCGGCACAGCCCCCTTGGGCTCAAGGGCGTCGGTGCTAGTGGGTTGGGCCACCACGGCTTCCTTCAAGGCGAGTTGGAGCACCTGCAGCGCATCCCTCGCGTCTCCTGGCACGATGAGGACGCCGCTGCTCCCGGGCATCTTCATGAGGTTGTACACAGGGTGAGTTTCCGCCATGAACCGGGCCAAGGCCGGGTTGTCGAGGATGGCGTTGTAGGGGAGGTCGATGGGGGCGATGTCGAAGTCGATCAGCTCTGTGCGGAAGTTGTCGTAGGTGCGGAAGGTCACTAGGAGGTGGATCTGCCCCAAGGAGGCGATGGAACCAGCTCCGACGCCTGAGAAGGGCCTGCTGGGCTGGAGCCGCTCGGGTGGCACGTGAAGGAGGCTGAAGGCCTCCACCGAGAGCACGTTGAGGCCGGCACCACCGACGATGAGGGTCCTGGTGACGGCCACTTGGCAGATGATGGGGGTGCACAGCATCGGGAGTGCGCCCGAATCAGAGGGGTTGAAGGGGTGATTATCCGCGTCGAAAGTCAGATCGGCCTCGGGAGCCGCCCAGCCCCGGGGGGCCTCTTGGCGCTTGGATGTAGCGCTGATCTGACGGGTGAATGGCTTGACGTGGTGGCTCGAGGGTGGTGCTTGGGAACCACCCAGGAGAGCCGCGACGATGGGCGGCGCTGGCGCGGTGAAACGGGCGAGGAAGAGGTCGTGTAGCTCCTCCCAAGAGGTCACAGAAGCTATCGGTGGGTGGAGGAGCCACATGCGCGGGACACCGGTGAGGGCCATGGGCAACCAGTTGGCCATCACCCAGTCGTCGCCCCCGGCCTTGAGGACGGCGTCCTCATATGCTAGCAGGAAAACCAGCAGGTCTGTGGCCCCGCCGTAGCACGGCGGCATCTCGGGCTTGAACTTGGGCGGCCACTGCACCCGTCACAAGGCGGGGGCCAAGGCCTGGAGCCCCTGGCCCCAGTGCCGACGTCTGCTGCCGGAGCGGGCAGCGCGTTGTCCTCCATGAGGACGGACCGCAGTGTTGGTGGAGAGCAGGCCGTCGGGAGGGAACTCCGATGCACCCCTACCAGGCGCGCCAAATGTCGGATTTCGGGTTCCGGCAGACCCTTGAGGTTCGAACACTGGGGTGCGTGCGGAGATCTCTCCCCTACCGATCTACGTCCAATCCTCTTGTACGTGCGAACTAAGATGAAAATGATGAACAACACAGGAGACACGAGGTTTATACTGGTTCGGGCCACCGTTGTGGTGTAATACCCTACTCCAGTGTGTGGTGTAGTGGATTGCCTCTAGGGTGATGATGGACAGTACAAGGGAAGAACAGCCTCGCGAGGGGTGTTCTTGAGGTGGTGCGGTGCGTTCTACTTAGTCTCTACTGGGTTTCTTCTCCTCTTCTTCCCTTCCTTCTCTCTCTTTTCCGCTTCCCTTCCTTCTCTCTCTTTTTTTCTTCCCTCCTGTGGAGGCTAGCTCTATTTATAGAGGCCCTGGACCTCTCCCCGAATAATTGAGCGGGAAGGGCGCCAACAATTGGCCATTTTGAAGGGGAACATCTAGTACAATTTATCCTGACCAAAGGTGGTCTTCGGCAGCCAAAAGCACTAGTGATGACGCCGTCTTGGGCTCCACGGTGACCTCCGTCCGGCCGTCCGGCTAGTCTTGGTCTCATTGCACCGGAATGGTAACCTTTGCCTGATACCTTGGCCTGTGCTTGCCCCCTTTGCACCAAATGGGAAACAAGGACCCTGCGCAGGCCGGCGCCCGCCTGGCCTTGATCGTCATGACTTGCGTCATGGGATCCTCACGAGGTACCCTTGCATTGCCTCCTCGCGAGCCTGCCTGATGAGGCCGCTCTTGAGGAAGCTTCCTGTCGTCCGCCCCGTGAGGCTTGGCCCCTCGCAAGGGTCTTGAGCTTGGGCTGATGAAGATGGGCCGCACTGGGCCCCCACCTGAGCCACGCCGCAGGCCACAGGCAGGCAAGTCTGGGGACCCCCGTTCCCAGAATGCCGACAGGGCCGGAATTAGCATCTTCGTCAGGAGAGTGTCCGCTGGGCCTTTGGGCAAAGGAGCCGGACAGTCGATCTGTCCGGCCGTCTCCTGCCAGTCCTGTCAAAGGTACGGGAGTTTAGATCCCGCATAGAGTTAAACTATGAAAAACAAGTATCCTGTGAGAGGTAAAACAGCTTACCGCGCTGGCTTGGCGCTTCACGCAAATTCCGCGATCCTCGGTAGTGGAAGGTGGAACCTCGGCACCCTTGAATAGCACCTTCCAGGCATCCTTGTGAGTTGTGTTGAAGAGCCTGTTCAGAGTTTGGTGCTGGGCCGAGTCGAACTCCCACAAGTTGAAATCCCGTTGTTGGCAAGGGAGGATACGGCGGATGAACATGACCTGGACTACGTTGACGAGTTTGACCTTCTTGTTCACCATGTTTGGAGTCCGGTCAGCTCTCCCGAACTACCCTAGGACATGCCCTTCTCTTTCCATGAGGTGAGCCGCGTGGGGATGCCAGATCAGAACTCGGGGGCCGCTACCCATTTAGGGTCACGTGGCTCGGTGATGTAGAACCACCCCGATTTTCACCCCTTTACGGTCTCCACGAAGGAGCCCACGAGCCATGTGACATTGGGTATCTTGCCCACCATGGCGCCTCCGCACTCTGCCTGGCGGCCGCTCACTACCTTCGGCTTGACATTGAAGGTTTTCAGCCATAAGCCGAAGTGGGGCTTGATGCGGAGGAAGGCCTTGCACACGACGATAAACGCCAAGATGTTGAGGATGAAATTTGGAGCCAGATCATGGAAATCCAGGCCGTAGTAGAACATGAGCCCCCGGACGAATGAGTGGAGAGGGAATCCCAGTCCGTGGAGGAAATGGGTAAGGAACACTACCCTCTCATGGGGCCTGGGGGTGGGAATGAGCTGCCTCTCATCTGGGAGCCGGTGCGCGATGTCGTCAGGAAGGTATCCGGCTCTCCTCAGCTTCTTGATGTGTCCCTCCATGACGGAGGAGACCATTCACCTGCCTCCCGCTCTGGACATGGTTGGAGAAGGTCGAGGTGGGAAATGCAGACTTGGGCACTGGAGCTCGAGCGTGCGAAAATGGATGAGCAAGGAAGGAAGAAGGCGTGGATGAAAAGGTGAATCCTTACCCCTTTATATGGGCAGACAAAACTATGCGTCCCCACTAGCCTGGTAAAACTCGCTTATCCCCCAAGTGCCGTAATCAATGGCGCGGTTGGGTTACCCACGCCCGTATTGATGAGAATCCCATGATAAGGGGACACGATCTCTGCTTTGACAAGACGTGTCAAAAAACTGCCTCGCGTTATGTGCGGGACTAGTTAAAGGAAACGGTTCGAATAATCATCGGGCCATGACATAATGCCATGTTACCAAAACAAAGTCAGCAAATTAGATTTGTGAAAATATTATTCTCTCTACGGTGGTATGTGGAACTTATTTTGCAGGGTCGGACACTATCCTTGTATTCAAATTCTTTCGTGGTGTATTCAGAGGAGGAACCCACCTTGCAATGCCGAAGGCAATACTGCGCGCCGGACTCATCGTCATTGAAGCCTGGTTCAGGGGCTATTTAGGGAATCCTGGATTAGGGGGTCTCCGGACAGCCGTACTATATCATTTGGCCGGACTGTTGGACTATGAAGGTACAAGATTGAAGACTTCGTCTCGTGTCCGGATGGGACTCTACTTGGCGTGGAAGGCAAGCTAGGAAGTACGGATATGGATATCTCCTCCTTTGTAACCGACCTTGTGTAACCCTAGCCCTCTCCGGTGTCTATATAAACCGAAGGGTTTTAGTCCGTAGGACACAACAACCACAACATACAATCATACCATAGGCTAGCTTCTAGGGTTTAGCCTCTCTGATCTCGTGGTAGATCTACTCTTGTACTACCCATAAAATCAATATTAATCAAGCAGGACATAGGGTTTTACCTCCATCAAGAGGGCCCGAACCTGGGTAACACATCGTGTTCCCTGCCTCCTGTTACCATCCGCCTTAGACGCACAGTTCGGGACCCCCTACCCGAGATCCGCCGGTTTTGACACCGACAGTCTTGCTCTCCTTCTCTGATCAATCTTCAAGTATCATCCTTTTCACGCCAATTCCATCTATCGACAAGCCTAATCCTCAATTTTGATCTAGGGTTTCTGAGAGCAAGATCAAAGGTGTTGGCGGCTGAGCATTTGGGCCTGGGAGGGGAATAAAGGTCCATGAGGTATATGAAAAGGGGTTTGGATGAAGGCATAATATTTTTTTACAACTAAACAAATGACTTAGATAAATTAGTAGAATTGGACATAGCATAGTCGGGATTGTACAGTTTTGTATAGGATTCTATGATTTGGATCGCTACTCAACATGGATTCTACCTGATTCGGATTCACAGTTGGATTTGGATCGACATGGTTTTATAGGGTCGTGAAGTCATAGGATTCTAGCAGTCGGGTCGGGATTCTGACTAACTTGAGTAGTATGAGTGGATTCAAAGAAGAGCGTATTGATGGTTGCTTCTTCCGAGCAACTTAAAGTGGGAAAGGTGGGGCTTATAATTTGACTGCTCATTACTCACTATTAGTGCGGCTCAATGACCGGGAGGAGTCTCACATGCGGTTGTGACTACTCCCTTAGTTCTTAAATACTATGGATGTTGGGGGACTGATCCACGAACACCTATGGGACCGGCGGGCCGAGTCCCTTTCGGTTCGGCGGGGGCGGAGGTCGTGCAAAGAGCGGATCGAGGCGAAATACGCGAGCAGTTTACCCAGGTTCGGGCCGCACGGATGCGTAAAACCCTACTCCTGCTTTGTGGTTTGTATTGAGTTCTTGCTCGGGAGCGCGGTGTGCTACAGTACACACCAGCAGCTAACGAGACCGAGCGTGAGTGTTCTCCGAACTAGCACCACACCCCTCTACGTTGCGCATGGGCCTCCTTTTATATGCTCAAGGGGTCACCGACAGGTGGCAACGTAGACAAGGGTAAAAATGGAAAGGTGCTGCGGTAGGTACAGCTACCTGCTACAGTGTATCATACCTAACCCTGACGGCAGGGGACAAGGGTATTAAATGCCCGTCTGTGTCGCCTAAGCAGTGCAAAAGGGACCGTCAGGGACGCCACCGCTCGCCACGATGGAAACTTGTCAGCGCCGCTTGCCACCGCGCACCGCTGGCTGCACAGCCTCCCGCCACGCACGCCTGGAAGGGTCCCAGAGCGACACGTTGGTGGATATGCTGGAGCGCGGGCAGAGAGTGGTGGCTTGTCGCGGCAAGCGCCTTGCCGCGGTCGTTGTCTTGTCACGTCCGGGAGCTTGTCGCTCACCGGGCCTTGCCGGGACGCGCGGCGCGTCGCGGCAAGTTCCTTGAGATGCCTTGGGTGGCCTTCCCGGCAAGCTCCTCTTGCCGGGGTCTTGAGATGCCTTGGTTGGCCTTCCCGGCAAGCTCCTCTTGCCGGGGTCTTGTCTCCTTGGCTTGGACACTTTGTTCTTGAATGGCTCCAAAGGAACCACGGAGGACCTTGGCAGTCACCCGGCAAGCCTCGCCGCGGGACGCTGCGACTGCCCGTGCACAAGTTCGGGATACTAGGGTACCCCTACTCTAGTACACCGACAGGAGCCCCCGGGCCTGGTCCATATACGGTGCCGAGCGCTGTTGGGCCAGGCCCAAAACAGGGCACGGGCACGCGCAGCCTAGGTTATGCCATATCTTTCTCCGTATCCACCGCGCCCTCCCCGAACGGCACGCGTTGAATGCGGCGTCGTGCGAGAGATCGTGGGTGGTTTCTTTATTCAGAAATGCGGAACATCCGCCCCCTCCCTCTTTATAAGCAGGGGAAACAGTGGCAGTTCGCCCATTCGCTGGTTGCTGCTTCAATCTCAGAAATCTCCGCCGCTCCCCCATCTTCCCAAAGCCGAAAGAGAGCAGCGCTCCGCCCCCCATCGCCACCAGCACCACCAATGCCGTCGACCTCCTCCACCACTTCCGCCATGGCTCCAAAAGCCGACAAGGGGAAGGTCGTGAAGTCGACCGAGGCGTAGCGGCTTGCGGCGCTGCGAAAGGAGCGCGCAGTCTTCCCCCCAAGCTTGCCGCGAGGGAGCTGAGGGAGAACTACTACCTCTTCTGGTCGACGGAGACACGAGCGCATCCGCGCACGAAGGTACTCCCCGCCGCCGCTTGGAAAAAGGCTCCAAACAGATACCCTTTCTTCGCTTTGTTCTTCTACTGTGGGCTCTACCCGCCTTTCTCTGAATTCTTCTGCGACATCATGAATACCTACAGATTCCACCTCCTTGACTTCACCCCCAATGCCGTTCTGACCATGGCAGTTTTCGCACATCTCTGCGAAAACTTTGTCGGAGTCCATCCCAACGTAGCCCTCTTTCGCCACTTCTTCATACCCCGAGTAGAGAGAGGAGAGCCTTTATCCGGCGGAATCGCCTGGATCTCGAGGGCCAGCAAGAAGGAAACTTATCTGGAGGGAGAATTTCGCGGCAAGTGGGAGGAGTGGAGAGCAGATTGGTGCTGGATTGACGAGGAGAACCCGTAGCCATTCACCACCCGGCGCCAAACCCCAGTAGCACGCGGCAGCGATTGGAGTGACGTGGCCCCGGAAGACGACAGGCTGAAGATTGCTGTCACCCGGATCCTACGCCTCAGGCTTGCCGGGCTCACTGTAGGCGCTGTTGGCACGGATTTTCTTCGCCTCCGCATCGCCCCCCTGCAGGAACAGGGGAGACCCACTTGGGAGTTCAAGAATGCGGCGGCTATCATGAGGCTGCGGCCGGGCCTCAACTTCAACTTCACTATTCTGGAGCTCAACGCGATGCTCCAGGAGCTCTTCAAGTATGACCCCCAACATCCCGAAGTGTTCAGGTTGCCGGGGGGTGTCGTTCCATTGTGCAACAATTCCGTGCTCGACCGCATCCGTGCAATGATGCCGCTGTGCGACTCGCATGGAATTGTGCCAACTTGGCAGGAGCCTGGAGCCGACGTCGTGCAGCAGTTCTTCGATGACTTGGTAGAAGTGCCGATCCGCTCCGACGAGAAGGACAGCCTCACCCGCGACACCACGGATGCGGAGATGGCACTCATCGCCACTAGGCTGGAAGAGGCGGCGGCAGCCGCAGCCGCGGGCGAATTTGGGTTCACCGTGGAGGAGGCAGAGGCAGCAGAGGCGGCAAGCCGTGCCGAGTGAGGGGAGCCCATCGGCAAGAAAGAACTTGCCGGACATGGCGTCGGGTCGAGCGAGCCCGCCAAGGATACGAGCGGCTCGCTGGAGATCAGCTCGTCTTCCTCCTCATCTTCAGACAGCTCGCCGCAAGCAGAGCCTCCATCCCCACCAAGAAGGCGTCTCCGCAAGGACGGTGACGTAGCGGAGCGGCAGGCGAGTGAACAGCCGCCGCGCCGCGTGACACGCTCCACCGTGGCAAGCACGGTTGCCGCGGGAGCATCTCACGCTGCAACGGCAACTGGAGCGGGGCCCTCCCGGACCACCGCTTCTACTTCAACCGAAGCGGGGTCGTCTCAGACCACCGCCACTACTCCCGCCAAGCGGCCAAGGGAAGCTACTCCTCCGCCTCCTCGCGCCGGGCGTGAGCTAGACTTTGACTTCTCCGCGTTCAGCTCCGACGAGGAGGAAGAAGAAGAGTAAGATTCCCTTGTTGTACTTGTAGTTCTTCAATCCTTGCTGTTTGTCTTGTATCTCATTTGCTTTTCTCTGAACTTGTTCCTCTTTAGGACTCTGGCCCAAAGAGAAGCAAAGAGGGCCAAGGTCCCGGTGATTGTCATCGAGGACGAACCTACTGCGACAGCAGGAGGTGCGCCCGAGACAACCTTGCCGGACCCAGCAACTTTTCTCCAGAGCAGCCCCCACCGTAAGTATATGGTTTGCTTTCCGCTTGTGAGGTGCGCATGGATACTCTGTCTTTGCTGAAATTTGATTGCTGATTTGTGTAGGAGCAGAGCAACCCCACCAGGAGCCAAGGGAGAATCCCCCGACAAGGGAGAACTCTCCGGCAAGGGAGGGCTTCCCGGTAAGGGAGAAGTCTCCGGCAAGGGAGGGTTCTCCGGCAAGGGACAGCACCAGCGGCCCCCCGACGGCGGAGACCACGACTGCAGAACCTGGTACAGGTAATCCTTTCGCTACAAGATTTCCCTTGGGTTCTTCTTCTCTTGATCTTCTTTTTGTTGGACTTTTGCTTGACTCTTCTCCCCTTTTCGGCTGTCAGACCCATCTGCTACAGAGCCGACGGAGACCGAGGTTGCCGCCGAAGAAGCAGCCGGTGCTGGCGATCCCGCCGGCACAGAGGCCGCCAAGGCTGCCGCCGCGGCAACTGGCGAGGGGTCTGGCGATCGCATTGACGGCCCTGAGGCCGCAGGAGCGCCCGACGCTACACCGGCCGCCGACCCGTCCGCTGCTGCCGCAGCGCCAGGCTCTGAAGAGCCCCAGCCAGGCGTCTACTTGAAGGCCGGCGACGACGTCTTCATCAACCTTCCCTCGGCATCAAGCTCCAGGGCGCCGGTCGAGGGAGAGATCTTCGACGGGGAGGTGCTTGCCTCCGCTGGGCTGACGCTGGTTGACGCGCCGAGCAGCAGCAGCAACGAGCCCGAGGAAGAGCGGCTGCTGCAGAAGTTGTTGTCGCTCTACCGCGCGCGGCAAGCCAAGCTGGAATCCCGCGAGGCGCTTGTGGCGAAGGCGGGAGCAGACATCGAGAAGCGCGCGGAAGAGCTCGGGGGTTTCCACCAGGAAGCCCTCCAGTCCCTGGCGGAGGAGCGGGAGCAGCTCGCCGAAGCGCAGAAGGCCTTCCTCCTCGAGAAGGCTGAAGTCGAAGAGCAACAGTGACTTGCCGCTGTGAAGCTATCCGCGGAGGAGGGCGAGCTGGCACAGCGGAAGGTCAATCTTGACGCCCACGAGGAGGAGCTTGCCACGCGCGAGGAAAAATTTGGCGGAGCCCTCAAGCAAGCGGAGGATGCTGCCGCAGCCGCCGAGGCCGCCAAGAAGGAGCTGGAGACGAAGGTGGCCCAGCTGGAGGCCGATCTTGCCGAGAAGGGCAAAGAGCTTAGCGCCGCCAAGGACTCCAATGCAGATCATGAGTTGAAGCTGTCCACTTTGACCAAGACGCTGGACGGCGCCAAGGAACAGGAGGCGGCCTTGAAAGAAGAGATCAAGGCCGACAAGGCGCTGCTGGAGAGTGTTGCCACCACCCAAAATGCTTTCAGGGAGACTGTGGAGCACTGGACGGAGAGTCTTGTGAATGCTGCCATAGACATTGACAGGGAGTTGGCGCAGCTGGGGATGGAGGATCTCGGGTATCCCTCCGACGAGAACCTCCAACCCAGCGCCAAGCTTGTCTTGTTCTTCAAAGGCGTGGCGACGGCCCTCCAGTGACTCCGGGAGAAGATCCCAAAACAGCTGGCCGACGAGTCGCGCAAGATCTGCGCGGGAGCTCTTCAGAAAGTGTTGGTGAAGGTGGCCTTCCGCAATCCGGGCCTCAACCTCACCAACGTCCTCAAGACCTTGCCGCCGGATGCTGATCTGGAGGCACTCAAGACCCTTGTCGCACCCATTGTGGACAAGGTGAGCGGGATCAAGAGGATCGAGGGCGATCGCGTAGATTAGGCCGCCCATTTCTTCTTTTCTTGTCGCTGTTTGTCATGGTATGAAAACAATCTGTTAGAGCCGCGACAAGCTATCTTTGTAACATAACTCTATTCTGGGTAATGATTGCAATGTTATTCCCTTTACTTGATTCCTCCCTTTGTATGTTTTTGCCCTACGCTTTTAGGGAACTTGCCGGTGCAGGCACCTGAGCCGCGAGCGCTGAGTGCGGGACGTCAGCAGCCTGCTGGCGGTGCTGCTACCGACAAGAAACCTTGTCGCAACTAGTTGCAGCTCACTTAAGTTGTTGAGCGGACTCGAAACAAAGTAAGGGCGCAACTAGCTACGAGTTGGTTCCTCCGCGCACAGGTTTTCCATACAAAGTGCGGTCGTTCAAGGGAGATAACTTAAAATTTTTAAAAATCGGATTGCTCAAACTTTGGCAACTTAGCTTTTCTGTTGTTTGCTTCCCGGTAAGGCGAAACTTTCTTGAACGACGCCTGGTCCATACCATCGTCTTCTCCTTTCCCCGCCAGATGTCGGGGGACTGATCCACGAACACCTATGGGACCGGCGGGCCGAGTCCCTTTCGGTTCGGCGGGGGCGGAGGTCGTGCAAAGAGCGGATCGAGGCGAAACACGCGAGCAGTTTACCCATGTTCGGGCCGCCCATTTCTTCTTTTCTTGTCACTGTTTGTCATGTTATGAAAACAATCTGTTAGAGCCGCGACAAGCTATCTTTGTAACATAACTCTATTCTGGGTAATGATTGCAATGTTATTCCCTTTACTTGATTCCTCCCTTTGTATGTTTTTGCCCTACGCTTTTAGGGAACTTGCCGGTGCAGGAACCTGAGCCGCGAGCGCTGAGTGCGGGACGTCAGCAGCCTGCTGGCGGTGCCACTACCGACAAGAAACCTTGTCGCAACTAGTTGCAGCTCACTTAAGTTGTTGAGCGGACTAGAAACAAAGTAAGGGCGCAACTAGCTACGAGTTGGTTCCTCCGCGCACAGGTTTTCCATAAAAAGTGCGGTCGTTCAAGGGAGATAACTTAAAATTTTAAAAAATCTGATTGCTCAAACTTTGGCAACTTAGCTTTTCTGTTGTTTGCTTCCCGGTAAGGCGAAACTTTCTTGAACGACGCCTGGTCCATACCACCGTCTTCTCCTTTCCCCCCCAGCAAACTTGTGGGCGAGGGAACCTTCCTTTCCTTAAGAGAAAAGAAAGAAGAGAAAATAAAGATATGGAGACTTACGGCTCGTTATTGCTTACTGTGGAGTAGGTGCTGCACAAAGTGTCAGATCATATATGCCAAAAAATAGAAAGCATGAAATTGACAAAATGTGCGGAGCACATGAGCTTTACTTATGCACGGGGTCTGTGCCCGGCTTTGTACAAAGGATTACATGCAACAGCGGCAAGACTTGTACAAAAGGTGATTGCCGAAACAGGTTCCGGCAACCGCGCCTTACGGGTAACTTACGAAGATGCTCAATGTTCCAGGAGTTGCTCACCGGAATGCCATCTTTGGTCTCAAGGCGGACAGCGCCAGGCCTAGTGACTCGTTTCACCCGGTAAGGGCCTTCCCACTTCGGCGTCAACTTGTTGGAATTCTTGGTGGACTGAACACGCCGAAGAACAAGGTCGCCTTCCTCGAGACTTCTGGCGTTAACTTTGCGGCTATGGTAGCGGCGCAAAGCTTGCTGGTAGCGAGCAGCTCCCACAGCAGCCTGAAGACGGTCTTCCTCAAGGAGCAGCGCGTCATCTTGTCGCAGCTGCTCTTGCTCAAGCTCATCATAAGCGAGCACTCGAGGTGACCCGTATACGAGTTCCGTGGGGATAACTGCCTCTGCTCCATAGACTAGAGCGAAAGGTGTCTGGCTAGTGACTCGATTTGGCGTCGTTCTGATCGACCAAAGAACCACCGGCAGCTCCTCGATCCAGTTTCTTCCGCACTTGTGCAGCCTGTCGAAAGTCCTGGTCTTGAGCCCGTGCAGCACTTCAGCATTTGCCCTCTCCGCTTGACCGTTGCTTCTCGGGTGAGCAACAGAAGCGAAGCAGACCTTGGCGCCAAGATCTTGGACGTACTGCGTGAAGGTGCGGCTCGTGAATTGCGTACCGTTGTCGGTGATTATCCTGTTAGGGATCCCAAAGCAGCAAACAATCGACCTGAAGAACTTGACTGCTGACTGTGCTGTCACCTTCCTCACTGGTTCCACTTCCGGCCACTTTGTGAACTTGTCGATTGCAACATACAAGTACTCAAAGCCCCCGACTTCTCGGGGAAAGGGGCCGAGGATGTCGAGCCCCCAGACCGAAAATGGCCAAGATAAAGGGATCGTCTGGAGAGCTTGAGCTGGTTTGTGTATTTGCTTGGAATGGAACTAGCATGCTTCACACTTGGTTACTTGTGCAGTTGCATCCTGGAGGGCTGTCGGCCAAAAGAAACCTTGCCGGAATGCTTTGCCGACAAGCGCTCTTGCGCCAATGTGGTGACCACATATGCCTCCATGTATCTCTGCCAACAGCTTTTGTCCGTCTTCCCGGTGAATACACTTCAATTTCACACCGTTGAGTCTTCTTCTGTACAGTTTGTTGTCGACAAACTGGTACATACTTGACTGACGGGCTACTCTTTCCGCTTCTTCTTGCTCTTCGGGAAGTTCTCCAGTCTGAAGGAAACAGACAATCTGCTGCACCCATGCTGGAGCTTGTGGCTCGACAACAAGGACTAAAGGCAAATCTGCTGCTGCGGGAACATCCGCTTCTACGGCGAGAACCTGCGGCTCTGCCGGAGCTTGACGTTCCCCGGCAAGCTTGCCAGAGCAAAACTTGTCGGGAGCTTCTGCTACAACGGAACAAACCCTAGGGCTTGCCAGAGCAGCCTGCTCCTCAGCGCTCTTGGCGTTGATCTTGGGGACCTTCTTGGCGGCGGCTTCGGGAAGCTCTGCCGGCAAATAGTCACCAGAAATCAACTTCCTCTTCTTGCTCTGTCCAGTTGATGGCGTTACAGACGGTTGAGTCAGCTTGAGCACAAAGATCTCTGGTTCCACAGGTAACTTAAGTGCGGCGCACTTTGATAGGCCATCGGCAATGGCCTTCTGAGCTCTTGGAACATGCTCCATCTGTAGGCCTTCAAAGTGCTCTTCTAGCTTTCTCACTTCGTCGACGTAGGCTTCCATCAACGGACTCTGATAGCTCTTGTTTACTTGGCGGACGACAAGCTGTGAGTCACCCCTGACAATGAGCTTCTTGATCCCAAGGTCTGCCGCGATCCTGAGACCGGCAAGCAAACCTTCATACTCTGCAGTATTGTTTGTTGCTTGCTCCTTGGGAAAGTGCATCTGGACTACGTACTTGAGGTGCTCTCCGGTGGGTGCGACAAGCAGCACGCCAGCGCCGGCGCCTTGCAGGGAAAAGGCACCATCAAAGTACATTAGCCACTCTTTGCCTGCTTCCTTGACGGGGATGCTTATTTCTGGAATTTCTTCATCTGGTGTTGGCGTCCATTCTGCTATAAATTCTGCCAATGCTCTGCTCTGGATAGTTGAAGTGCTCTCAAACTTGAGGCCAAAGCTTGACAGTTCTAGTGCCCACTCAACAATCCTGCCTGTCGCTTCTGGATTCTGTAGTATCCTCTTCAGCGGAAAGCGAGTGACAACTGTGATCTCATGTGCTTGGAAGTAATGGCGCAGCTTTCTCGAGGCCATGAGAAGGCCGAAAAGCAATTTCTGCACGCCAGAGTACCTTGACCTAGCCCCCTGCAGAAGGGAACTGACAAAGTAAACTGGGCGCTGCACCATTCTCTTCTGTATCTCCTCACGCGCCTACGCAGATCCATCCTTGTCGGGACCAGAGCTTGCCGGGGAAGCCCCCTTCTTGTCGCTGGATGCACTTGCCGTGGTTGCTGGCTCGTCATCTGCCTCCCTCTCTGCTACTAACGCAGCACTAACCACTTGATTGGTTGCCGCTATATACAGCAGCAACTTCTCTTGTGGTTTAGGTGCGACAAGTATTGGAGGGGAGGACAGGTATCTCTTCAAGTCTTGCAGCACAGCCTCCGCTTCCGGAGTCCATTTCATTGGACCTGCCTTTTTCAATAATTTGAAAAATGGCAGGGCGCGCTCAGCAGACCTAGAGATAAACCTGCTGAGAGCAGCCACGCAACCGGCAAGTCTTTGTACATCCTTGACGCGCTTTGGTGCTTCAATCTGCTCGATGGCGTTGATCTTGTCAGGATTGGCTTCAATTCCCCGCTGAGACACGAAGAACCCGAGAAGCTTGCCGGAGGGGACTCCAAACACACACTTCTCTGGGTTGAGCTTGAAGCTGATCTTGCGCAGATTTGCAAAGGTCTCGTCTAAATCTTGGATCAGAGTTGCCTTGTCCTTGCTCTTGACCACTATGTCATCCATATAGGCTTCTACATTTCTGTGTATTTGTGGCTCAAGAGCGACATGGACTACTCTTGCAAATGTTGAACCAGCATTTTTTAATCCGAAAGGCATCCATATGAAACAATACGTGCCACATGGAGTAATAAATGCGGTCTTCTCCTCATCCTCTTCTACCATGAAGGTCTGATGGTATCCTGAGTATGCGTCAAGAAATGAAAGCAAATCACATTCGGCTGTGGAGTCAACAATCTGGTCAATGCGCGGCAAAGGAAATGGGTCTTTAGGACAAGCTTTGTTAACATCGGTAAAATTGATACAAAGTCTCCATTTCCCATTCGCCTTGCGCACGACTACAGGATTGGCCAACCACGTAGGATGGATCACTCCTATGACAAGGCCTGCTGCTTCCAATTTCTTGATCTCTTCTGCAATGAATTCTTGGTGCTCCACTGCTGGCTTCCTGCTTGACGGGCCGCGCATGAGGACAAACGGCAAGGTGGTGCTCAATTACTTTCCTGCGAACACCGGGGATGTCAGACGGTTGCCACGCAAACACGTCGACATTCGCCTGCAGGAAAGCAATGAGCGCGCTTTCCTATTTAGGGTCGAGAGTGGCACTGATGGTGAAGGTACCACCAGTACCGTCCTCCTTGGCGGACACCTTCTTCATCTCTGGCGGAGCTGCCATTGTCTTCTTACACTTGCCGGTGGAGCTCGATGGTGCGTCCTCGATGGCAGCGCAGCACTCCGAAGAGGTGCGCTTGCCGGAGTGGGCATCAGAACTCTTGCCGAACTTGGTCTTCTTCTTCCCCCCGGGAGCTTCAACGGCAAGTGACTTGCGATCTGTTGCGGCTGTCGCTTCCCGGTAGATCTTGTCGGCGCAGATGAGAGCATCCTTCTTGTCGCCGGGGACAGAGATGACACTTATCGGGCCTGGCATCTTCAGCATGTTGTATGCGTAGTGAGAGGCTGCCATGAACTTGGCGAGTGCTGGACGGCCAAGTATCCCATTGTAAGGCAATGGAATATCGGCAACGTCAAAAGTGACCCTCTCAGTCCTGAGGTTCAGCTCGCTGCCAAATGTTACTGGCAACGTGACCTTGCCCTTCGGCTTGCTTCTTCCCGGGTTGATTCCTTGGAATGTGCCGGTCTCTTCAAGCTCGCTGTCAGGGATCTGGAGTTTCTGGAGTACAGCGGAGGAGATCAGGTTCAAGCCAGCCCCGCCGTCAACTAACATCTTAGTGACCTTGAGGTTGCGGATAGTTGGTGAAACCAACATTGGCAAGCACCCGACCGCAGTTGTGCGATCAGGGTGGTCCTCAATATCAAAGATGATAGGCGTGCTGGACCATTTCAGAAGCTTGCGTGACTCGACAGGTGGTTCTGCCGCATTGACTTCCCGCACCCACTACTTGAGTTGGCGGTGCGAAGTATGCAGAGAAGCACCGCCGTCAACGCACAAGACTTCTGTGGCTTTTTGGAACTCCTGCTCGCTGGTCTTGACATCATCCATGTCTTCGTCGTCGTCATTGTCTTCATCCTTGTCGCGGCCGCGGGGAGGTCTGTCTCCCTGCCGCTGCTTGGCCTTACCGCGGCGTCCTCCCCGACCGGCGCGCTTCTTGCTAGATTTTCCAGCGCCTCCTTGGGCCCTCTCCTTGTCTCGTCGCTCGTACTCAGCCTTTTGTTGCTGGACAAGCTGCTCGACCTTCTTGCAGCTCTGGAGGTCATGGCCCTTGGTGCGGTGGATCTTGCAGTACTGCTTGTCGGTGCCGTCCTGCTTGTCGGCGACCGCCACAGCCTGGCAGTTGGTGCATGCAGCAATCTCCTTGCCGGAGCTACCAACTTTGGCTTTCTTGGCGCCACCTTCGTTGCCGGACTGCTCAAAGACTAGCACATCTTTGCCTTTCTTCCTCCTGTTCCGCCGCCAGTTTTTCTTTGCCGGGGCAGCATCCTCACTGTCAGATCCTCCTGCTCCTGTATTCTCTCCAGGGAGTTTCCTCCCTTCCTCAGCACGTGCACACTTGTCGGCCAGGGCATACAGCTCACTGACGTCTCTGATCTTGCACATCGCCATCTCCTCCCGCATCCTGCGGTTACGCACGTTCTGATGGAACGCGCTGATGACAGCGGCAGGGTGGACATCTGGGATGTTGTGCTGTACGCGGCTGAATCTCTGAATGTACTTCCGCAGGGGCTCTCCTTCCTTCTGGGCGAGCAGATGAAGGTCACTCTCTTGGCCATGAGGGTTGTGGCCGCCTGTAAAGGCGCCGACAAACTGATGGCATAGGTCTGCCCAGGAGGATATGGAGTTGTCCGGCAAGTGCATGAGCCAGGACCTGACATTGGGCTTGAGCACCAGCGGGAAGTAGTTGGCAAGGATCTTGTCGTCCCGTCCCCCGGCAGCATGCACCGCGATGGTGTAGATGCTGAAGAACTCCGACGGATGCGACTTGCCGTCGTACTTCTCTGGTACGTCTGGCTTGAAATTCTTCATGCTGGGCCACTGGACTTGCCGCAGCTCACGAGTGAACGCAGGGCAACCTACCGCGTACGGCAAGTCGCCTGGTTCCCCTAGCGCATGCATGTCGACAGAGGGCCCAGCGCGCTGGTCTGATTGACGTCGCGCTTCTCTTCGGCGCTCGATGCGAGTACGAGCGTCTTCTTGCTGTCGTTCGTGAAGAACTTGGCGCTGGTCGCGACGAGCTCGTGGATCCGATGACGCGGTGGATTCGCTGTCGAGGTGGATCAGGTGAGTCAGTGATCTTGGCCTTCGGGGTGGAGAGTGCACAGAGGTTGCACCCCCACCGGTCTTGTCGCCACCGGCTCGTGCCTGGCTGACTGGCTGCGGCTGCGACGTGCTCGGCTGCCGTTGAGTGTCACCGTTGGCGAAGCCGATGAGACTCTGAATGGTGGCCCTCCAGTCGTCGATCTTGTCTGCCGTTGGAGGGTAGTCCAGGAGCAGTTGAGCTCGCGCCAAAGCTTCTGCTGCAGTGGCGGGTGGTGGTGGCGAACGGTGCGAGGAGCGGGATATGCTCGGACTTCTAACTATGTTAGAAGGAGCAGTATCCCGTCCAGGCGACCGTGTCTCGCTCGCGCCAGCAGGTTGGCGTGCATGGTGGTCTTGAGCACTTCGAGATCCACCAGCTCGATCTTGGTCCAGCAAGCGCATGGTACTGTGAGCACCATGACGCTGCCGGTCCCGTGCCTCCTGAGATGGGCGCGGTGCATGTACGGACGCCGAGGTCTTGGAGTGCGCCCGGTCGTTGTGGGAGCCGGCTACGCCGCCGATGGGCAGCGCAGCCTTGTCCTTGGACCTGGCAGCACCATGAGCTCGCTCGTCGACGCCCGTTCTTCCGCCGACGCCTGCCCCATCAGCCGTTTGCTCCGGCGGTGGTGGGTTCGGCGCGGACGGAGCAGCCGCTTCCGAAACCTTCTTCTTCGGCGGCATGTCGATGAAGATGATGAAGATCTAGCTCGCGTGAACGCCGGATCTGGTTCACACAACCTCGACGCCCCCTACCTGGCGCGCCAAAGATGTCGGGGGACTGATCCACGAACACCTATGGGACCGGCGGGCCGAGTCCCTTTCGGTTCGGCGGGGGCGGAGGTCGTGCAAAGAGCGGATCGAGGCAAAACACGCGAGCAGTTTACCCAGGTTCGGGCCGCACGGATGCGTAAAACCCTACTCCTGCTTTGTGGTTTGTATTGAGTTCTTGCTCGGGAGCGTGGTGTGCTACAGTACACACCAGCAGCTAACGAGACCGAGCGTGAGTGTTCTCCGAACTAGCTCCACCCCCCTCTACGTTGCGCATGGGCCTCCTTTTATATGCTCAAGGGGTCACCGACAGGTGGCAACGTAGACAAGGGTAAAAATGGAAAGGTGCTGAGGTATGTACAGCTACCTGCTACAGTGTATCATACCTAACCCTGACGGCAGGGGACAAGGGTATTAAATGCCCGTCTGTGTCCCCTAAGCAGTGCAAAAGGGACCGTCAGGGACGCCACCGCTCGCCACGATGGCAAACTTGTCAGCGCCGCTTGCCACCGCGCACCGCTGGCTGCACAGCCTCCCGCCACGCACGCCTGGAAGGGTCCCAGAGCGACACGTTGGTGGATGTGCTGGAGCGCGGGCACAGAGTGGTGGCTTGTAGCGGCAAGCGCCTTGCCGCGGTCGTTGTCTTGTCGCGTCCGGGAGCTTGTCGCTCACCGGGCCTTGCCGGGACGCGCGGCGCGTCGCAGCAAGTTCCTTGAGATGCCTTGGGCAGCCTTCCCGGCAAGCTCCTCTTGCCGGGGTCTTGAGATGCCTTGGTTGGCCTTCCCGGCAAGCTCCTCTTGCCGGGGTCTTGTCTCCTTGGCTTGGACACTTTGTTCTTGAATGGCTCCAAAGGAACCACGGAGGACCTTGGCGGTCACCCGGCAAGCCTTGCCGCGGGACGCTGCGACTGCCCGTGCACAAGTTCGGGATACTAGGGTACCCCTACTCTAGTACACCGACAACGGAGTATTTGTCTTTCTAGAGATTTCAACGACTGGCTACATACGAAGAAAAATGAATGAATCTACACACTAAAATATGTTTATTTGAAATTTCTAAAAATATAAATTTTTAGGAACGGAGGGACTATAATTTTTGCATGGCACATGGCCCCAGATGCTGAAGAGGCTTTTGGCAATGCTATCAAGCTTCCAACATTTGTTTACATAATTGACATACTATACAAATAATTTTCCAGCAACATGAAATTGTACAATGCTCTAAGCTTTCAGCTTTTGTTTCGTGTGTCTTGCCATCCTTGCTCTTTTGGAAAAAATAAAAAAACTAACTTCCTTGCTAATGCATCTCAATGATTTGTAGATTAGAGCTAATATTTACATCACAACTGAAGACAAAGTTGTGATAAGGTGTTAATTTAAAATTGATCTATGCTTTCACCAGCAACAACTCCCCCCCCCCCAGCTCGGTCTAAATCAACAAGGCATGTTGGGAAAAAAGTAGCTGTCTGGAGCATGCAACATTCCGATCATTTTGTGCAGTTCCACTAAATTAGAGCTGAGCGTCCCCGTGCCAATGATATTAGTGTGATTACAATAATAGAGGACTATTGATGAAACAATAAACACACAAATAGAAGCTGGTCACCTTTGGAGTCTCTCTTAAGACTAACTAGTTGGAGAATATTAAGCAAATAGTTGGAGAAGATTAGCTGGGAGTTGGATGAGGAGGATAGATAAAGACCAATCTCCCTTTGTGCAATCACACTGAAATGTAGAGATGTTGCTACAACTACACAAAACTTATTTGTGAAGTTCACCAAAAAGTCACAATAGCAATGAGGTGAAATGGATAGCATGTTTGCAAAAAAAGAGGTAGAAAGGAAACAATTACTGGCCAAAAACAGTTGATGATACATACGACGACAAAAAAGAAGCATATTCCTTGTCCTAAGGGAAGTTAACAACACGGTTGTGATTGTCTAAAATGGTGTGAGGACGAGATTGCAATATGGAAAGTACACCGGACGAGCTACGTTTTGGGCAAAGAACTATGGAAGATCCACATGCAAGATTTTCCACATGCGACGACGTGGGAAGACGGACAGTGGAGCAAGGCCGGAGGGGATACCTGGGGGTTGTCGGGATGTAACTAGGATAGCGGCGGCGGGCGGGATCTGCCCATACTACGGCAGCGAGCAAGTGGCGTAGGCCCTACCGTGCCGGAGCTTGGTCAGAGAGAACGACGGGTAACGCAGATAGGGATGTGCTGCCTTGGCACCGTCAAATGGAGAAACGATGCACATCCTCCCTTTCCGCCGGCGGACAGGATGCGGCCGGATCAGTGACCAATAGTGATAGAGACAGAAGCCACCGCTGCCTTGTGTGAGATACTCCAGAGAGAGACAAACCCCGGCAGGCAGGCTCCATTGTATATAGTGGAGCGGACTACCTTTTTCTCCATAAAATCATTTTATATTCTGTGTACGTTCCATTGAGCGATATAACTTTATTTAAAAATAATACGCCAACGCATCAAGACGAACTTTGTTTCATGGATGTGTGGTACACAACCTCCGTAGGTAAATAACCACTACACGCGCTCAAATTAGCATGTGGGCTGCCATTTCGTATAGAAATGAGCTCCATCGTGTACCCACGCGGGTGTGGCTGGGCTCGAAGCATGAGTATGCGCACCTATTTTCTTCGTGTCTGTACACCACCTACGTGGGGTTGTGTGAGAGAGATACAAACGTAGAGAGATATAGTGTGTGGGTTCGTGAGTGTTTTTGGGGGGGGGGGGGCGTGAGAGATAGACAGGGAATATGTGTCTATGATATTTCAATCAAAAAATGTAACATATGCAATGAGTGTGAAATTGAGGCCTAGATATATCATATATATAGAGGGGGCGATCCATGAGAAGAGAGTGGAGGTATCATTGGCATGTGGTATCCATAGAATCGAAGAGAGGGTGATGTGTGTGTGCGCGCGATCGATAAAGAGTGATATCGAATTTGTGTGTGCCCATGTCAAAGATATAGGGTGGATGGCCTACTGGGATGTGAGAGGCGACAGGTGCAGTTTGTTTCTGTGGCATGGATACCTACCTACAACGCTCAACTATCGGTGTGGGTGGTGGGGGAGAGACCTAATTAACTATAGAGGTACAATGGCTGGTATATGTGTGGAGGAGGAGAGAGACCTACCTTATGTATTGAGGGAGACCAATCGGCATCCATGCATATGTGTAGGAGAGGAATAAGGTTGGGAGAGAGACAGAGCTAGAGTGTTGGAGTGTTTGGTGGTGGACTTGCTTCTACCAAATGGTGGGAGAGGCTTGCTAGACAAATGGAGGGCACGCCTGCAATATCAATAATAGAGGGGATGCATGCCTGTCTGTGCACGTGCGTGTGAGAGATGGGTTAGGCGGCATGCACGAATGATGAGGGGGGACGATATGGCTGTGGTAAGCAGACGTAACTACATAGTAAGATCAATCGTCCTTTGTCAGCGAAGGGAGAGACATAACTTGTGAGGTACGTCGATCGATGGTGGGGAAAAATAGTTAAAGTTGACCTAGGTATATGTAGGGAGATCGATCGGTATACATGCATGTATGTGTTAGAAGCAAATAAGGCTCGGAGAGAAGGATAGAGAGAGAGGGATGCAGCTAGGAGGTGGTGCGAGAGGCATACTATATCGAGGGGGAAGGAGTGTGCGAGTACGAGATCGATTAAAAGAGGGGCGAGAGTGAGGCATGGACGGTGAGAAGAGAAGAGGGAAAGCTTGTGTTTGTGGTAGGCACACCTGGCTAGAGAGGCATATCGATCGATGTGTGCCATAAAGAAGGAGTTGGGGGGCCTACACACACCATGGGTGAATGACCTAAAGTGAAAAGACGAATTTGCACGATGGAGCTAGAGAATTTTGAGGGAGGGTGAGAGGGATGTGGGTGTGTGTGCATGCACGAGAGGAAGTTAGCGCTAGCTACAAAGATAAGAGGATTGTGTGGGTGTAAAAGACGTATAGAGATCATAATTCATTATAAAAAGTGAATTCGGATATTTGAATAATTTATCCTAGTTTTTTAAATGGACACGTGCGTGAATATATATAAAGGTGATACACATGGTGTGGTTATGAACATGTTATACTACATATAATATATTTTATCTCTACTCTCATAAAAAACAAAGTCGTTGATGATGGTTTGCCTGCCATCCTGGAATATAGGCCGTCTGATTTATATCTGACGGATAGGAAGGAAACTATGGCAATTTTGAAAAAAGATACCCACACCCCTCTCCACATTTGCAAATAAGGCTCCCCCTCGATCATCTTGATGTTCCGTCCAACGCATGGGCATCTTGCTAGTACTACATATAATATATAGAACATTGATTATAATTTGGGATAATGTGTGGCTTTTGCAGCTCAGGGCTAAATACTTGTCATAATGTAGGGGGCGGGGCACTATACTTTGTGTGATAAACAAGGTGTACGTATGGAACATGGTTTAGATTATGAATATCTAGTTAGTACATAAATGTACTATTATTTGGAATCAATATCAAGTGTATTAAAAAAATTGGAATCATGTGGTGTGCTGTTAAGGTAATACATGAATGATGGTTGAAGTTGGCAACAATCATGATTGTAGATTCTTATTCAAATAGAGGAACGAATTCAAATTTAGTTTGAATTGCAGCGGTAGTATAGACATTTGGAATGCACTAAAAAGTTGGTATGACTAGGTTACATGCATTATACAACTAGGAAAAAAATTAATTGGACATAACATGGATTCATATATTTGAATATTATTTGTATAGTAAAACGGGACAAGACTCTGTGTGTGTGTGTGTGTGTGGTGTGAACAGTTCTATTTGTTTCATTTTTTCATTGATGGAAGTGCGAGTTGATTTGGTACGTACAAGTACAATATTACATGTTAGGCTTGTCCCTAAAATTCAACCCGTGCCTTATTATATCTCGAAAATTCAGATATGGTGCTCCCAAAACTCGCGCCTTCACAACCCGCGCCTTGCTATCCAGAAATTACAACGCGCGCGAAAACTCCCTCCAGCTGCCAAATCCCGACACGTGAAATCCCCCTTCTAACCCTAAGCCGAAAGGGCCTCTAGTTCAAATCGGTGGGGGTACTTTTGTAACACACCCTACATTTTGGACAAGCGCGTCCCTAAGTCATGGTTCCCCCTCCTATCGCCTCCTTTTTGCCATTCAAAATCCCAGGCCGCCATAACCTCTTTGCTCCAGCCATGAAACCCCACCCTCCTCCTTCTGCCACCTCACCGCTGCCCAGCTGGAGCCTCTTCCCCAATGACATCGTCCACTGCAACAGCTCAACGTCCCTCATCTACCTCCTCGGATGAGGATCCATCGTCCATCTTGTCGTCCCACCAGTTTAGCCGCCCCGTCCTCCACCTCCAAGGAGCTGCTCTGATGATTGCCTCGTCTATCGCGGCGGCTCCATCCCCATAGTGCCGCCTTAACCTGCTCCACCAGAACCACAACATCCTCATCGACTCCTCGGACGAAGGCGAGGCCTACTCGGCGCCACCAAAGAGGTTGTACACTCATCGCATCGCACCTTCTCCTTAACTCGACCTCCCGGCGCCGATGGTGCTCCATCCCACAACCCCATGGCGCGGCTACCTCGAAGCCGACGCCGTGGGAGACATCTCCACGGCGGCTCTCCCCTAGTGCGAGGCCTCTTCGGCGGCGGCGGCGGCCATACCAGTCGGATCTGCTGCTGCTGCTCCGGCTCTCGCTCGCTCGCGCAGCTGCTGCTGCTCTCCCCCTCGCTCATGCTACTTCTCTGCTCCGATTTAGCTACACTTCAGTCGACTAAATTGACTTTTGGGTCAGTTAATTTTCAAGGGGTGGGGGGGGCTTGCCAGATTTAAGGAAGAACCACCCGTGGCGGGGCGAGGGGCTTGCTGGAGAGGTAACCCACTATCTATCTTACGGTTCAGGGTGGAGGCGGTGGTCGCCGACGGTGGGGGGCGCGGTGGTGGGGCGGTCGTGTGGGGATCGCCGGAGAAAAATCTCGGCGTGGGGGGAGGCCTAGAGGGCTGGCCGGGGTGGCGGCGGACCGGCGGTGGGTAGTGGTTTCGGGGCGGTGGGGGCCGGTGGTGGCTGGCGGCTTAGGGGGTGCAAGTTGAAGATGAATTGCAGGCCCTCCCTAAACTACATGTGAAGTGTCTCTCTGCTACCATTGCATTCAGTTTCGACAGTAACATTCAGATTCAATAGTAAATTTGAGTTTCGACAGTTAAGTTCAGATTCAACAGTTTTTACCTCATCTGTTGTAGTCATGTGTTTTTTGGTGATGTAAATTTTACATCTCCCACTTTTTGGTAATGTATTTTACATCATCTATTGGAGATGCTCTTAGAATACCACTTGAGATTAACGATGTATGTCTTGTACTGCTTCAGTCTCGACGTCCTACGGCTCGCCGGAGCTGCTCCAACGATGGAACCATCCATCACAACAGAGCAGCGCCCTGCACGTCGTCTACAGATTCCTCAGATCTTCCTCCACACCTCCAACAGCCACCTCTACCTCAACTTCTTCAGCGACCAACCAAACACTTGTCGCATAACTTATTACTCTACATTCATATCACTAAAAAAAAGACACATCTGTGACATTTTGGGCCGAACGAAATTTTTTTCTGTCATACATATGACACTTCTATGACGATAATTGTGACAAAACCCGGTATCATCATAGATGTGGTGGGCTCCTACTTCTATGACAAAAAATCATGACAGAAAATGGGCTTTTTGTCCTGGGCAGGCCGGAGACGCAGATGCATGACATTCTTTGGGCCATCCATGATGGAAAAACCGTGGTAGAAGCGAGGGCGAGGAAAATTTCGGGGAGTTCCCGGTTACGGTGCCAGGTCAGGGGCCGAGCGATGCGCATTTCTCTCGTACACGTACGCGTGTGTGTGCGAGGCATTGGCTCTTACTGAACCCGAGCGAGGCATTGGGCTCTAACTGAACCCGAGCGATTGCACTGCAGGCTACGCATTACTGAATCGGAGCGATCGATCAATGGCTGTTAACTGAACCCGATCGAGCGATTCCTTCGCTACTGCTGCTAACTGAAGCCGATTGATTGGATGAACAGTGAGCGTTGCAGGGGAGAGGGGGTTGGATGAACAGTGAGCGGTGGCGTTGCCTCTGGATGAACAAGACCCCGTGGTGTGGAGGGCTGGATGAATAGTAGACGGTGGAGGGGTGCTCGTGGAGGGGTGGTTGAACAGGACCCCGTGGTGTGGAGGGCTGGATGAACAGTAGACGGTGGAGGGGTGGTTGAACAGTAGCCAATGGAGTAGTGCGCGGTGGAGGCTGGATGAACAGGAGCCCGTGGAGGCTGGAGGAGGTCGACGGTAGCCCGTGGAGGATGGAGGAGGTCGATGGTGGAGATGAACAGTATCCCGTGGAGTCCCATTTTGCGGTACGCCACACCCCTCCCGATGAACAGGACCCCCGTTTCGACCGTAGGAGGTCCGTTTCATCCGTTTTGCGGTACGCCACACCCCTCCCGATGAACAGGACCCCCGTTTTGACCGTAGGAGGTCCGTTCCCTCCGTTTTGTGGTACGCCACACCCCTCCCGATCAACAGGACCCCCGTTTCGACCATAGGAGGTCTGTTCCCTCCGTTTTGCGGTACGCCACACCCCTCCCGATCAACAGGACCCCCGTTTCGACCGTAGGAGGTCTGTTTCCTCCGTTCTGCGGTACACTAGGCCTCGTTTCCATCGCCTGTTCCGTCCAAGCCCTCCCGATGAACATGACCACGCATTCCGTTCCGACCCAGCCGGTTGGCTCCCATGCGTTCCGTTGCCTCCCGATGAACACGACGCATTCCGTTGCCTCCCGATGAACACGACGCATTCCGTTGCCTCCCCATGAACACGACGCATTCCGTTGCCTCCCCATGAACTCAACGACGACGCTGTTTCTCCGTTCCGACCCAGCCATGTACACGAGCCCTGGCCGTACGTATGTGCGAGTAGGCATTCGAGACCGTGCCCGTATGTACACATACATGGTCGTATTATCATTCTTGCACCCTGGCCGCTGTACGTACGTGTACATGCTACGTGCGCGCCTCTACATCGATCAGTATGTACGTACACGTTCACGACCAGAATGACAACGCTACGTACGCTTCGACCAGGTGGGTCCCGACTGTCAGGCACTTCCTTGCCTGCAAAGATGTAGCTGGTGGGACTCAGTAGTCAGGGGGCAAATCATTATGTTTTTCTACCCGGACGCACTTCCTTGCGTGCGAAGGTGTAGGTGTTGGGTCCCAGCTGTCAGGGGCGAATCGTTTTTTTTTTGCCCGGACGCACTTCCTTGCGTGCGAAGGTGTAGCTGGTGGGTCCCAGCAGTCGGGGGGCGAATCGTTTTTTTTCGGACGCACTTCCTTGCGTGCAAAGATGTAGCTGGTGGGTCCCAGTTGTCAGGGGGCGAATCGATTTTTTCGGACGCACTTCCTTGCGTGCGAAGATGTAGCTCGTGGGTCCCAGCAGTCAGGGGGCGAATCATTTTTTTCATGAAATACGGTGGCCTGTCCAGTGGGTCCCCGCTGTCAAGTGGAGGAATAATTATTTTGCGCGTAATAAGGAGGCACTTCCTTGCGGCTGCCGTGGACCCAGCTGTCAGCCTCTCCAAGTATAGTCCATGTCCGATGGAAGTCATTCCTTGACCACGTTGACCACGCCACGCCAAGAGCACCAGGGCGGTGGACGACGGCGAGGCCTAGGAAGGGGAAGACGCGCAGTCGGGGAAGACGCGACAGTGGATGCACACGCAAAGAGGAGTACGAGGGTTCACTGGTTTGGCTGTGCTGCCGTCGCCGCAGAATAACAGGGGGTGTGGGTGAGTGGAGGGATGGCCTGGCCAGCGGTGGGAGTAGTAGGGGGCGGTGAGGCCTCCGCGGCAGCACAGCCGGCCATGGGAGGCAGGAGCAGGCGGCACGACCGGCGCTGCTTTGGGCGGCTGGAGCAAGAAGACCAGAGGTTGAAGAAGCATGATGGCCGTTGGATGGACATTGTACGGTCACTGCAGCTAGAATCGTTTATATTGACTAAGTTGACAAAGCCCTTGGTACATCAACTTAGTAGGCCCACAGGTCAGCTTCCAAAACGGTGCACCCCAAATGTCACGGGGAGGAATCATTTTTTGGGCGGGTGAAGCTAGAATATCCGAGATTGAAGAAGAACCACAGCATCCGTTGGATGGACATCCAACAATCACTGCTGCTAGAACCGTGTGTTGACTATAAGTTGACAAAGCCTTGCATACACGTCAACTCTGTTTTTTTAGGGGACGCGTCAACTTAGTAAGGCCAGAAGTGTGTGGCAGAGAACTTATAGCCCATTTGAGATTTGTAAGAATGTGGAGCCCATTTTTGAATTCTAATGGAATGTACTACAACCTATTTACAGTTTGTGAAAAGTACAGCCCATTTGAACCAACCGTTCAAAACAGAATTCAATAAAATTTCCCACATTTTGATGGGATCCGAAATATTTTTATCCTGAAATTTGTACTCAGATTAAATACAATTTCAATATAAATTTATATTACCTAAAAATCCAACGAAACATTGCGCTCGCAATAATTAATGAAATTAAAATTTTCAATATCCAAAAACAAAATTTTATAAAGTAATCACATGTTTGGTGCATTTTTTTATAGTTATTGCCCAGTTTTTATAATTACATCCCATTTATTATTTCTTAAAGCCCATTTTCTTGTTAAGCCTAATGCATCCCACCTAGGAAAGATTTGCAGCCCAGCGGGGCAGAGAATAACAACTTGACCTTGCCTGGGTATTCCTAAAAAAAGTATAGCTGGGCTAGCCAGTTTCAGCTTGGAAAAAATTAATATCTGGGTTGGATATCAGGCCTGGGCTAGACGGGCCACAGCCCGCCCAGTTAATACCTGCAGCGATATTTTCGTTGTTGTTCAGAGGAGAAAAATTAATATGTGGGCCAAACATCGAAAAACTCTGCAGCGCTCACACCTCAAAAACACAAATACTGCTCGAGCTACTTGGTCCCAGCTGTCGGGTGCTTCTTGTGCAATTCTCTCGTTTATTGACTACTACATAGGTTGACAATGGTGTGGGACCGTGATGTCACGAAACCAGGAGGAAGCAAAATAAATTATAGTTATATATATATCCTTATTATATATATATATAATAAGGAGGCACTTGCGTATGTGAGGCTATGGACCTGGTGGGTCCCCATTGTCATCCTCTCCAAGTAAAGTCATCTCCTCACCCGTGCGCGCTTTCTGCCCGAAATAGTCAGCGCCGCCCGCCCCGCTTCGCGGTGCAGGCGATTGCTCCGCCTTCAAACGACACAAGTGTCGTCCGTCCGTCCATCTGCCGCCCACAGTAATGATACGCGGTTGCCGAGGCGGCTACTCCAGCGCCACACGTCCATCCCTCCACCCACCCACCATTGCTATATAAACTACTGCGCCGGCCATAGCCGCAGTCATTCGCATCCGTTCCCTTTCTCCTGTCCCACACCACTACTGCCCACCATGGCTTCCTCGCGCTCCAGCGCTCTACGGGACGGGTGGACAACAGACCACAAGGAGATGGCAGCCATTGTTGCTGACCGGCGGCGGACAGGCAGCCAAAGGATGACGACGTCCCAATGGAGAACATGGTAGTCGATGATCCGGCGCCAACCCCCTCCTCCACGCCATCCTCGCCGGTGCATTGCACCATGACCATCGGCAAGGCCCGTGCCCAATATATGGACAGGGTGAGGCAGATGCGTGAGGAGCAGTTCCGGGAGGCGCAGGCCGACGCCGCCTACAACCACCATCTCCTCCAGGAGCACCTGCAGGCGGAGGAGCAGATCGCCGCGGAGCGGGCGGAGCAGGAGGCGCTGCTTGACTCATACCGCTCCGCACGCAAGGGCCTCCTCGAGCGCTAGCGGTACCGCATGCGGGTGGCGGAGGCTGCGGCCGCCTACAAAGAGGCTAGCAAAGAGGGCGATGAAGCGGGCGAGGCGCTGTTTGGCGAGACCGAGGACGAGGCAGAGGACAATGCCGGCTCCGACGAGTCCCCGCTCCGCTGGCGTCGACGAGGCCCTACTCCGCCGAGGCCCCGCGGCGCCAACAACGAGGCAGAGGACATCGCCGGCTCCGCCGAGGCCCTGCCCCGCCAACAACAAGGCAGATGACATCGCCGGCTCAGCCAAGGACCCGCCCTGCCGGCAACATGGGGGAGGATTTCCACCACTCCGCTGAGGCGCCACCCGCCCGCAACGAGACAGAGGACATCTCGCTGGCTCCGCCGAGGCCCCGCCCCGCTGCCAACGAGGCCGCGCCACATAGAAAACGAGGAAGAGTAGAACACGGTAGGTCGCTGCCGCTCGGGTCCAAGTAAGGCCACCGCTGCTACCCTCCGGTGGAAGCCAAGCTAGGAGGGTTGACCATTGACGGCCGGTTAGCTTCTTGGCGGCGACATGGAGTTGGAGAGCTGCACTGCAGATGAACGCTGCTTCTACTTAACTGCTGGTGCAGTTGGCTGACTGACACGTGGGCCCAACAGGCCACATGTTAGTTATGCAACTGCACCTGCAGTTAAGTTACTGAAGCTTCTATTCGGCTCAGCGGGACACAGGTGGGTAGCTTCAGTTAATTAATTATACCTCCAGTGCACCCCTTTTTAGTTGAAGAATGTATGAAATGTAATGAAATCCGGCATGTTTATATGAAATCTGACCGTGTATGAATGAATTTATTTCGATTAGTTTGAATTCCTGTATCACTGGCATTGGATGAACATGCAAAACAATACGTACTACCATTATTTCCAGGGTGATCACCTCGTTTGCAGCAGTTTCACATGTACTCCCTCCGGTCCTTTCTAGTCTGCATACAAGTTTTGTCTGCAGTCAAAGTATCTCTGCTTTGACCAATCTTATACAAAAAAGTATGCACTTTCACAATGTGCGAAGTAAAAAGGAACAGAAGGAGTACAAATAGTTTGAGCATCTTTTTAGCGTTTCCGGACATTGCAATCAAATACACAGGCCTGGCAATTCATAGAGAACATTCAAAACAATCAATGATTATGCATCTCAGCGACTCACATGTCAGAGGCAATATTTACTTCACAACTAAAGAATAAATAAAAAATTGATCGACGCTGCTGATAGCAAAGGGCGTCCCACTCGAAAATATCAAACGCATTTCTTGCTAAAATCAATGAGAAAAATTTGACAAGGTTGTCCCATTCCAAAATATTAAATGCCTACGATTGTGGAATGTGCAGGGTTTGCCATAAGTTCGGACATTGACATGGCACCTCGTGCTAAATAAACCAGCTGTTCTTTTTGTGCAGTTCCACCAAAATCAACCAAATTCGTGCGTAGCTTGTATGATTTCGCCCTTATATGTTGCAACGCCTTGAACTTATTGGCACCTCCTTTCTTATGGTGGAAATGAATCATTCGATGTATTCATGAACATTTTATGCAGTTCCCATTGAAATCAAGCTGAGCACCCCTGTTTGCACAAATACAAAAAGTGATTAGTATAAAGCAAACTGTACTATGAATTGACAGTTTCAACAGGCACATACGTGGTCCATGTAGAGCACACTTTTAGAAAACTGGAACTCACCAGAAAGAATCCTAGAACAACATTGTACTCGCGCATCACAGCAAAAAAATGGAGATTTGTTAGTCCTTTTGAGCTGAAGTTAGTTTGGTCTTGTGGGGAGTAATGTAACCATCCTTCAACTGCTCCTTCTGATGAGAAGATAGACAGGGCTTCTTCATCCTGGCATAATCGGAACTAGTCACTTCACGTACTCCATATTCTTCTTTAGAGGAAGACAAGAGGACTACTAAATGCTAGCATCCCTGTTTGCTCGAAAAAAGGAAAGGAAATATTTAAAACAGCACAGATGAAGCACTTCTTAAGGACAATACCACTTTTTCATGATAGTATATAAAAAGTAGCACAACACCAATAGAGATGACAAAGCTCAATCATATGGATGAAAGCAGTGGGCGAGTACCAACCTTTGTCAGGAGGCTTATTGTGTAGAGCATACAGATGAAGCACTTCTCTGGAACCATCTGTTGCTATCTACGGTGTTGGTCATGCTTACTATATACTCCTCGATTAGTTTAATGTTTCCAACATATTCTTGTCCAGTTCCACTAAATTATATGGTATCTTCAAAGAAGATCCCTGTTTGCACATGTAGAGATAATTACATATTACATTAAGAGTGGCATCAAATCAGTGGCAAAAAAATTGCTCGTTCCAGCCATAGCAATAAATTAAGATGCAAAACTATATCATTACTTGTGTCATCACAGTTCCAGTGCTTCATTACAGCACCGGTCGTTGATTTTTGTTTTTCTTCCTCTTGTTCTTCCCCTTCATCACTTGGTTCAATAACAGACAAGCTTCGCCTTCAATATAAGATTTGGAATGTCAATTAGGGAGCACAAGTATAGTACTAAACTTAATTTTCCGATGAAAGTGTCAAAATACATGCCAGCAGTTGTGAAATATCCTTATCTTACCTCAATAGGATATTACAGTGCACATACAGATTGGAAGTCTTGTCTCCATTTGTGCAGTTCACTAAAATCAAGCAACATTATCGTACAAGTAGCACAACATATGAAAGCACACTGCAGAATCATGTGAAAGAAGGCTAGTACTAACCTCTCATGATGCGTAATTCCAACAACTCACAAGAAGAAGATCTGAACCAAATTCGCCTTAAGGGATAGGAAGTAAGATCTCCTCTTGTGCAGTTCCACTAAGATCAAGAAATCAAGCAACATTGTCGGTGTGACATTTTGGTTGAACTGCACAAAACACTCTTAAACAAAAGTGTTTTGTGCAGTGCAGCAAAAGGTCGCAATGGCAACGAGGTGAAGTATATAACCCTGTTTACACAGAGGTGCAAAGGAAACAATTAGTGGTCAATAACGGTAGATGACACAGAAGCCAAAAAAAGAAGCATCTACCTTATCTAAAAGGGAAAGAAAGCAAGACAGTAGCATTTCTCAAACGGTGGCATTGATTAATATTAACATAGAGATTATATTAACAATAAAATTCGTTAAACATGTAATTTGCTTTTAACTATGGCATTGCATCAATTTTCTAGCAGCATTATTAGAGGGTGTTTGTTTACAAGGACATTTTGGTGTAGGGACTAAAAAAACTCCGTGTCAGTCCCATCTAAACCAAACAGGAGGGACTTTTAGGGACTAAAAGTGGGCATTTGGGACTAAAGAGAGAAGACCCCGAGGGAGTCTTTTTGGGACTTTTTCCAACAGTTGCCCCTGCCACGCATCGCACCTTGTCTCTATTAGTTCATTACTAGGGGTAACATGGTCTTTTAGCATGTCATTTAATAACCTCTAGTCCATGTTTAGTCCCTGGAAACAAGCAGGTAGGGACTATGGAGTTTTTAACCAAACAGGGCCTTAGATTAACAACAGCTAATGAGTTGCACGGGACAGTGGATGCAATGCACCAGCCCCATGTGCATCTAGCGATGTACTGTGGTCATGCACAGTCTATTGCAACAAAGAACAAACAACCAAGGAGCATATTTCTCTTGGTCCCAGTTTTGTTGTCTTTAGACACCTTTCCCTATGTGAGCGCTGCAAATCTAGTCCTGCTCAAACTCTACAGCCTTGTCCCTTCCTTTCCTTTATGAACTAGTACTTTCGCCCCTTCCTTTCCTCTTTGAACCATGTCCTAGATTTATGCGATACAACTTTCCCCACTACTTTCCCCCATTCCTTTCCTCTTTGAACCACATCCTAGATTCATGCTATACAACTTTCCCCCTTCATTTCCTCTTTGAACCATGTCCTAGATTCATGCTATATACAACTTTTCCCACTACTTTCCCCCACTCCTTTCCTCTTTGAACCACGTCCTAGATTCATGGTATACATGCAGCTAGAGCAATGCATGTGGAGTAAGTAAATTATACCTTAAGGTTCTTGGGGTGTGGTTCGGTTGGCGATGGGATGACGGCGAAGAAGAAGGGGTCGGAGGCCCTCCCGCGCCACCGCTGGGTGGAAAGTGAACAGCTGCGCCGGTAGTCCCTCGCCGACGACGACAGCGTTAAGCCTCCTTCCATTCCCGGCGGACGGATCCTGTCGGCTCTTTGAGCAGCAGTGAGGGGAGAGAGAGGCCAACGAAGTCTTGTTTAGATCTAGAGAGGTCGAGAGAGTGTGAAGAGAGCAACTACAAGCGCTGAGGCTCCAGCGGGAGAGGGCGAGAGAGTGTGAATAGAGCAACTACAAGCGTTGAGGCTCCAGCGTGTATATATATACTAGAGAGAGAGTGTGAAGCATGCAAACCCTAGAAAACATTTTGACCAGTCAAAGAATCCTCCTGGGACAAATTATGCTCAAGTGTAGTTATCGAACCCGAGACCTCAAGTTTGATGAGTGAACAGGCTAACCAGCTACACAACCCTCCCGTTATGTTCAACGAGAGGGAAATAACCTTTTATACATTCTTGCATTCGTGTGACAAGCATGCCGTGTTTTTTGTGGGTGTGGGAGTCATTGGGATTTCAATCATAATCGTGTCATGTGGATTTGGTGGTAAGACTATCCACAGTGGTGCAAAAATAATGCAGCCTTAGTCACCTTACCTCTCTCCACGGTACGTTGGGTCCCACGAGTCCAGCAGAAGTGAAACAAACAAATTAATAAGAAAAATTAAAAGCGCCAGTAGGTGTATCTAAACTACACACATCTCGCTACTTCTCGGGACACTGTCCAATTGATCCTTCTGTTCGCTCACGTACTATTTTAAGTGAATCCTTATTATAACATGCACACAAATTTTGGGCACTTGTATTCGACTTAAGTCAGTGTGCCACCGTATCTCGTATACTTACTACTCCCTCCGTCTAGGTGTAATAAGTCACGTTAGAAGGTGCAACGGGACCAAGGTGCGTGTGTGTGTGTGTGTGTGTTTAACACCATGTGTGTGTTAGAGAGAGCGACAGATCGACCTACTCCTACAGAGAGATGTTGTGTAGTGTACGATTTTAGCCGCGAGAGTCGGTGCATCCTCTCGTTTCCGGGCGTGTCCGGTAGGGACATGCGGACAGCTGCCACGCCCGCTCCTGACCAGCCTGGCCCACCCAAAGCCCCTCCATCGCCCGCGCGCGCTTCCCGCCCGAAACGGTCAGCGCCGCTCCAAAGAATCGGTGCCGCATTCATGCCCGGGCAGAGCGGACGCGACCTCTCACTGGCGCAAGAGTGATGGTTGCTTCGTCCGTCCAACTTACTGCTGGTCTATGTGATTTGACGGCTCATTGGTCTTTATTACTGAGGTGGTAGGACTGCTGGATGTCCCACGCTTTCGGCGAAAGGAGGTACTACTACTAGATTACAATTTTCTCCATTCTTACAGCGGAGGCGTGCAAGAGCAGTGAAAACACGCAGGCTCAGTGATTACATGGCCCACCTCACACTATCACCGTGCGACACCTAACTCTTTACATAGTACTCCCTCCGTTCCTAAATATTACTAGATGAGTCCCCGCGCGTTGCCGCGGAACAGCGGTATATCTCTCTGCGCAAAATTATCGATTTCATAGAACTAAAAAAACTCTATAACCGCATGACAAATGTGGTAGCCAAACTAAATAAACTCCCATCATCATTTAGATCATCCCACGTAAGGAAAAAAGATCAGCCAACTCCTACTGCATAATGGGATTATATTTTTCTTTTTGACATGTTAATGGGACTTAAAAGCTCACTTACATGCATGCTACCGGTGCATGCTTGCATGCAGACATGTTGATGTGATTTAAAACCCACTCACATGCATGTGCCACGGTATTTCTGCATGCTTGCATGTGGCTTAGTGCGGAGCCTCTCAACGTCTAGATCAGACAGACGGCTATTATGGACTGATTTACTTCATCTAACGGCTACATCAATTTTGATGATGTGCCTCAAGGAGAGGATAGAGTTTTCCTAGTAGTGGGTGCTAGCTATTACTAGTAGATAAGTCTTTGTAGAGATTCCACTACATACGGAACAAAATGAATGAATCTACACTTAAAATACATCTATATACATCCGCATGTGGTTCATGGTGAAATCTCTATAAAGACTTATATTTAGGAACAGAGGAAGTACTAGTATAGTACGTACTGTAATTTATCAGCGAGATAAATTTGTTCAATGCTATGAAGCTTCTAGCTTCTGTTACTTGTATCTTGCGTCCAAGGTTGCCCGTTGCAACATTTCATCAAATACAAAGGAGACTAACATGCATGCTCTTGCATCTCAATGATTGACAGATCATAGCAAATATGTACTCCCTCCGTTTAAAAATAAGTGTCTCAACTTTGTGCAAACTTTAGTACAAAGTTGTACTACTACTAAAGTTGGCACTTATTTTGGAACAGAGGCAGCTAAAGAAAAAAATTATCCATGCAGTCCCTAGCCCTTGAACCGTGAACCCTGACCAGGCTTCAATTTGCCGGCAACGTTCAAGCATCCTAATAAATGAAGTTTGCAACCTTTTGACCATCAGATCATTTTTTGCAGTTTCACCAAAATCGAGATGAGCATCCCTGTGGCAAAGAAATTGAAGAAGCGTGATTAGAATAAGATTATTGGGACTAGTTGATGAGACATAAACTCATCACAAATACAGTATGTAGAAGCCAGTATAGGTATGTTCGGGGCAAAGAAGTAGAGAAATATCCACAAGGAGTGATGTGGGCAGCTGGAGCAGTGGTGCAAGCCGGCTGTAAAGGGAGTTGTACCTAAGGGACGTAGCCCAACCTTGAGGAGGGTGGCGGGAGGCGGCAACTGCCCATGTCGCGATAGTGAGAAAGGGACGAAGGCAACCTCACCGGCTTTGTGAGAGAGAACGGCGGGGACCCCTGATCGGGACGTGCCGATAGTGGGTTTTCGACGTCGGCGACGGCCACCGCATCTACACTAAGCATCCACCCCTTCCCCAAGCGGACGTGATCCGCCGGGATGTTAGAGATGTGCCCACAGTCGTTTTGTGCAAGAGAGTGTGAAGAGAGCAACCCCAGCAAGCAATCGTGTAGGCTAGCCCGTCCTGACTATGTATATAGTGGAGAGGTTTCCTTTTCTCTCCATATGAACCTATCATATTGCGTACGTGCCACTGAAGAAAAAAAACTTTATTTATAAATGACGCGGCACCTACTACTTGTTCTCCTATAACCTTATGCTTGGCATCTCCAAAATATTAACCTTGCGATTGGCTCTTCGCCTCTTCGAGAAGTCGAGCAATAATGGTAGTGCAGTATATATCGTTCTGGCTATATGAGACCGAATGAATTGCTGCAGGTCCACCACATGGGCGAGGGTCGAGGGGCGAGGGAGAGTGCTACATACGGAGCAAAACGAGTGAATCTACACTCTAAAATATGTCTATATACATCAGTGTTTGGAGTATGTACTAGTAGTTCATATTGAAATCTACTAAAGGACATATATATTCCAAACAATATGATATAATCTCTATAACCAAGGTAGTAGGGACGAGGAGTAAACAGATGGAGTAGTAAATTTTTCTCCGTGTCCTGTGAGCCACCGCGCGCATGGGCGAGGGAGCGGGCGTAAGGTGGAGCAAGCTTCACCTCATCCTGCGAGCCACCGCGCCCGTGGGCGGGGGAGACGGCGTACTAAGCAAGCTTATCCACGTTCTGCGAGTTGATGGGACACATCAAAAGTACTCCAGTTTATAGAGCCTTGCCTCTAAGGTAGGCCCCACATGGTTTGCCTCTTTTTTTAACATAACATGTCAAGTCGCAATTTGTTTGTTCACCCGTGGTAGACGATCCTCCCTCCACCAAGTGGACAACCAGTACACATGCCAAATTACCACATGGGCTGCCTTTTCATACAGAAATGAGCTCCACCGTGTACCCGCATGTGTGTGGTTGGGAAAGAGACGGGAGTACGTGCGCCGTGCATGCACCTCTTCGCTTCGTGCACGTCCCACACCTACGTGGGTGTGTGTGAGAGATACAAACCGCGTTTGTGAGTGTTTTTTGTTTTGGGGTGGGGTTGGGGTGGGGGTTGATTTCATGAATTATTTGTGGGAATATGTGTCGATAACATCTCAAACAAAATTTTGCATGCAATGTGTGTGAAATGGAGGCCTATCCATATCATACATAGAGGGTCGGGCAATCCACGAGAAGAGAGGGAGGGGTCATAGCTATCGATAGAATCGAAGAGAGGATCAAGTGGGTGGGTGCGAGATCGATGACGAGAGCCATCGAAACTGTGTGTGTGTGTGTGCAAGTCAAAGATATAGGGCGACTGGCCTACCGGAACGTTAGAGGGCACATTTCAAGTTTGTGTGTGGTAGGGAGACATGACTAGAGTGCTTGATGTATCGGTGTGTGTGTGTGGGGGGGTAGGCAGAGGCCTAACTATATAGGTAGAACGACTCGTATATGTGTTGAGAAGGAGAGACCCAACTATGTCTTGAGGGAGATCGATCGACATCCATACATAACTGAAGGACAGGAAATATGATGCGACAGGGAGAGAGAGAGAGAGAGAGAGAGAGGAGAGAGCAAGGGAGGGAGAGGGAGGGAGAGGGGTAGAGTGCTGGATGGGTGATGGAGTTTCTTCTCAGAGATGGTGGGAGAGGCCTACTAGAAAAACTGAGGGTGGAACTACAATGTTATCAATAAGAGTGGGGATGTGTTTCTGTGTGTGCCTGTGCATGATAGATCTGTCGGGACGCATCCATGGATGATGAAGGGGAACCATGTGTTTGGTAAGCAAACCTAACTAGATCGGTAGATCAATTGTTGTTTGTCGGAGGACGGGAAAGACACAACTAATGAGGTAGATCGATTGACGTGTGGGTAAAAACGAGTTATAAGGACCTAGCTAGCTATATGTATAGCGAGAGATCGGTCGGTGTACGTCCATTTGTTAGAGGCAAATAAGGCCCAGCGAGACAGATAGAAAGAGAGAATGGAGCTAGGAGGTGGTGCGAGTGCTAGATAGGGGGAGGAATGTGCGGTTGTGAGATCGATGAAAAGAGGGGCGAGAGTTTACACGTGTGTCAGACCGTATGAGAGACACGAGGCAAGGACACATAAAGGAGGAGATTGAAGGTGTGTGTGTATGTTGTAGGCAGGCATCGCTGGAGAGGTTTATCGATCGGTGTGTGTCGGAAAGGAGTTGTGGAGACTCTGGGAGAACGACCTAAAAAAATGAATGTGCCCGGTGGATAGAATGCCGAGGGAGGGGGAGGGCGAGGAGGGTGTGTGCATGCACGAGAGAAAGTTAGTGGTAGTTACAAAGGTTAGAGGATTGGGTGGGTGTAAGAGACTAACAAAGATCATAATTTGATATGAAAGCAGATTCATATATTTGAATAAGAGATCATAGTGTTTTAAACATTGCATGGATGAATATAGCGGTGATACACGTGATGTGCACATGTTATACCATAATGTGATAATGCATGGCGTTTGCAACTCACGGGTAAATGCCGAACAATCTAAACCATACTATACATCAAACAATCTCACATTTTATTTGAATTTGTGATAATGTGTGGCGTTTGTAGCTTACAACTAAATATCATACAATCAAAACAATACTATATATCGAACATTCTCACATTTTATTTGAATTTGTGGTAATGTGTGGTGTTTGCAACTCACATCTAAATACTTGTAGGCCTAGGGGGCGAGGCACCATACATAATTTGATAAACACATTATACATATGAGACATGGTTTAGATTATGAAGATGTAGCTAGACCTAGAAATGTAATGTTATTTGAAATCAAAATAAAGTGGATTTAGAAAATCTAGTTCGAGTTCATATAGTACACATAGTTCATATGTAACTCGAGACTAATCATGTGGTGTGTTGTGAAGATAATACACAAACGATGGTTTAACTTGACAATAATGATGATTGTAGATCTTATTAAAACAGAGAAATGAATTCAAATGCTTTGACTTCACAACAATCATTACTGTAGATCTTATTCAAATAGAGAAACGAATTCAAATTTAGTTCATATTGAAGCGGCAGTATATACATTTGGAATGCACTAAAACGTTCATTTGAGTAGTAGATTGCATGCATTATACACGTGGCAAAATATTTTAATTGAACATAACATGAATTAAAAAATTTGAATGACATTTGTAGTGCGCATTGATTTGGTACAGTACACGTTAGGCTAGTCCAGAAATTTCAACCCGCGCCTTGTTAGCCCGAAATATTTAAAGATATATCTTTGTCTTGTTGTGCTCCGACAACTACCTCCATCTCAACCCACGCCTTGCTATTCCGAAATTACAACGCGCGCGAAAACTCCCACCTCCTGTGAAATCCCGACACGCGAAATGGCCGTGGTACCCCTGAACCGAAACAACCGCCTCAAATCGGTGGGGCTACGTTCGTAACTTGCCCCACATTTCAGACAAGCACGCCTCTAAGCCATGGTTCCCCACTGCCATCCCATCCGCCCACCCATTCGTACACCGATGCCGCGAAAACCAGCGACGAAACCCCACACCCTGCTCCGTCCGCCACCCAGCCGAAGCCTCTTCCCCGACGACGTCGTCCACAGCAACACATCGATGTCCCTCATCCACCATACTGGATGAGGATCCGTCGTCGATCTCATCGTCCCGCCGGTTCAGCCACCCCGTCCTCCACCTCCAAGGAGCTGCCCCGATGTTCCCCTCGTATTTTGCGCCACCTCCATTCCCACACCGCCGTCTTCACCCGCACCACCAGAAGAGCATCATCATCACCATTACCTCGGATGAAGCTGCGGCCTAATCGGTGCCACCAAAGAGGTTGTACACTAATCGCCTTATTTTCCTTCTTGATTCGATCTCACGGTGCTGCCGGCGCTCGGTCCCGAGCCGACACAGCGCGGCTCCATCTACGGCGGCGTCACCGGCCACTTCCTCCATGGTGTCGCTCCCTCGGCGGTGACATCCACATCAGTAGGAGCTGCTCTGCTTTAGCTCTCGCTCGCGCTGCTGCTCTGCTCTTGCTCTCGGTCCCCTACCTGGTCTGCTCTTGCTATTGCTCTTCCTCGCGCTGCTGCTCTCGCTCTTACTCTTGCTTGCGATGCTGCTCCGATTTAGCTACACTTCAGTCGACTGAATCGACTTTTGGGTCAGTCAATTTTCAGGGGGTCGGGGGGCTCGCCGGGATGAAGGAAGAAATAGACGCAACAGGGAGGGGGGCTCACCGGAGAGGTACCCCACTATCTATCTTAGGGTTCAGGATGGGGGTGGTGGTCGCCGGCGGTGGCGGGGCGTTGGCGGGGCGGTGGCGTGGGGATCACCGGAGAAAAAGCTCGGCACGGGGGGCCTAGAGGGATAGCCGGGGCGGCGGAGGACCGGCGGTGGGGAGTATTTTCGGGGCCGGCGGGTCGGCGCACCGCCGGCCGCGGGCGGCAGGGGGCTGCTGTTTGGCCGGTCGTGGCTGGCGGCTCAGGGGGGTGGAGGTTGAAGATGATCCGCAGGCCCTTGATTTTGTATCCAACGGCTGCAAAATCGACTGACCAGAGATGAAAAAGTCAGTCGACCAACGTGTAGCCTCACCTTGCTAGTGCATTCAGTTTCGACAGCAAAATTCAGTTTCGACAGTTAAGTTCAATTTCGACAGTTAAGTTCAGTTTCGACAGTTAAGTTCAGTTTCAACAGTTAAGTTCAGAGATGAGCGACTGATATATTTTACATCTAGCACTTTGTGGTTATGTATTTTACGTTATGTATTGGAGATGCTATTAGAATTCCACTCAGGTTAACGTTGTTCGTTGTCTCTCTTGTCCTGCTTCAGCCTCGGCGTCGTACAACTCACCAGAGCTGCTCCAACGACGAAACCCTCCATCATAGCAGAGCAGTACCTCGGGCTCCATCTCCATACGCCTAAGATCTTCTTCCCCTCCTCCGACAACAAAGTCAGCCAGAGCATTCTCACCGGCCAACCCAATCACGCTGAGACTGACATGGCTTCGCCAAAGAGGTTGTACACTTGTTGCATCTCTTTTTTTACTGTACATGTTATATATATTGTCCACTGAGCACACGGATTTGTTCCTTTAGTGTCTCCTTGAAAGAAAAAACGTAGGAATTGTAATTTTCACTTGTCCTCCTTTTCAAATTCCTATTCATGAAGCACAAGACTAAGAGATAGTAGAATAATAGCATTATAACCGTACATTTTCTTGTGGTTTGAATTAATCTCACCATGCTTCTTTGCATCCTGTGATCTCCCAATTGTTGTGAATCAAACACCCAGATTGGCAGAAATCCTGTGTTTTTAAATTCTCTGTTTTGCACGTGCATTCCTATCCTATTCCTGTCTATTTCCTATCCCTGCATTGTTGGAATCCTCCAATTCAAACGAGCCCTTACAGAATTACTTCTCTTACAGATAGTTCTCAAAGAAAACCTTGCGTGGTTTGTCCCGCTCCTGCTGCGCCGTCGTCCACCCCAGCTCAGCTGCTCCAACGACAGAAGGGTCCAGCACAGTAGGGATCCGGCCTCCAGACTGTCTTTCGCCGCCTCAGATCTTCTTCCCCGCCGCTGGCAGCCATGAAAACTGCATTACCATCATCAACCGAGCAGATGACCTCGAAGACTACACGGGTCCGCAAGAGAGGTCGCACTCTTTCGTGTCTGCTTATGTTATGCATCGCTTAATATTACATGCTACTTTATCGTCATGTTCACCGATTAGACTCTGAGTCAGCTCCAAACTAATGGTCAAACTTGAGCTTTTAAATGGTTGTGGGGTACATATCTTGGCCGCTATCAATAGTATCTATCTACTATCTGGTTAATCTCGGGTGTCTACTATGAGTTTCATGTTGGGTGGGAAACAAACAGTAAAGAAGCCATTATCTGCCTGCTATTATTGGTTTTGGGTCTATCCACAGGTTGCTACCATCAATCTAGATTTCTGCATGCACTCCTTACATAATCTCACTATGTTTTATTCCTATGCATGACAATTATTGTAAACAATGGAACTGAACATGTAGAGCAAAAGAGACGAGCCTTGTGTGGCAATAAAATTTCATGCAGACATCGCTCCATGGTAGGCGCAAAGGCAGCCCCCCTCCACGCATTTTAGATTGTAATCAAGAGGAAGATATCTGTTCTGAGGGGGATTCAGAAGGAGAAGACAACTCCTATTTACCCCCTGAGGTCTTCGCTCTAACTTGGCATGCTGATGTTGGTTATATCATGCATATGCTGTCTTGCATTGCTTACTTTATACATCAAATATGTCATCTGCTTAGTTTAGACATCCTTTGTGCGAATGCCATCTGTTTAGTTTATTCATCGTTTATGTGAATTATGCAATGCCATCTTGTTTAGCCAGGCATCATATATGTGAATTTTGCAATGCCATCCTGCTTAGCCAGTCATCTTATATGTAAATTATGTCAGGCCATCCTTTTTTTCATTACATATTACATTTGTCAACAATGTTAGTACACTCAACTGCTCTTCGTGTGCATCAGCCATTTGACACGGTGATGGCAAATTCTGGAGTGAAAACAAGGTCTTCAGAGCAGACTATGCTATCTAACGAAGCGCATATCTCGCTGGTTACAGATAGCTCCTCAGAGGAGGATTCAGAGACAGATGACTAGTCCTATTCCCCCCAGGTGTATGCTCTAACTTGGCAGGGCTATGTTGCTCATATCGTGCGTATGGTGTCTCACATTGCTATGCCATTTGATTACACATGCTTTGTGTGAATGCCACCTGTTCAGTGTCTAATTACCATATATGTAAATTATGCATTGCCATCTTGTTGCAAGACATTATATATGTGAATTATACAATGCTATCTTGTTGCAAAGGCATTATATATGTGAATTATGCAATGCCATGTTGTTTAGTTAATCATCATGTATGTGAATTATATCATGCTATCATTTTTTTGTATTACGTGTTCCATTTGTCGACAATGTTTGTATATTCAACTACTCTTCCTGTGCATCAGCCATTTGAAGCGGTGATGGAAGTATCTAGAGAGAAAACAAGGTATTCAGAGCAGACAATGCTACCTGCTGAAGCAGACATCTTGCTGGTTACAGAGAGCTCCTCAGAGGTGGATTCAGAGATTGATGACCAGTCCTATTTCCCCCCCGAGGTCTATGCTCAAACTTGGCAGGGTTATATTACCCATGTCATGCATGTTGTCTTGCATTGCTTAGTTTTACATCATATATGGATTCCATCTGCTTACTTGCTTACTATAAAATTATACACTAGTAGAAAAAGGGCCTTCAGTCCCGGTTCTGGAACCGGGACTAAAGGGTCGGTACTAATGCCTATCCCTTTAGTCCCGGTTCAATCCGGAACCGGGAATAAAGGCCGCGGCCACGTGGAGCTCCACCTTTAGTCCCGGTTGGTAACACCAACCGGGACTAAAGGAAATTTTGTGATTTTTTTTTGAAAAAAAATTTTGAAATTTTTTTTGATTTTCAAATTTCTGAATTATTTTAACCTCTAGTCTGTAATCACCACCCCTCATCACTTCTCAATTTATCCTCTAATCACCCCTCATCATTCCAAATCATCTAACTTCCCGAACGGTCACCCATCCTCCCACTCCCCCAACCTGAGCACGGTTAACTTCCGGGTTCTATTCTCCCTCGCTCCAAGTCTGCACTTGTTGTTTTCCTGACAATACTAAGATGTCAATCCTATTAACCTTCAGGAATTTTGCTTGAGCATGAAGTGACACATTTCACAGTTTTATTTTGAAACTATTGTTTTAAAAAACAATAATTATTTAGTAAAACTAATATTTCTTGAATAATTAGTTTGACCATTGTTTGACCACAGTTTGACCAAAATTGAAATAACAGAAATAATTATTTAGTAACACTAATATTCTAGAATAATTAGTTTCACCATTGTTTGACCACAGTTTGCCCACTGTTTGAATTTTTTTTGATTTTTTTCACTCTAGATCTTAAAAGCCCCGTAACTTTTTTCTATTAGGTTTTTGAGGATTTTGAAAATGTTTAACGGGGAGATTTCAGAGAGATTTTGCAAATAAAGTCAAAATTCACATTTGCAAATTTTCCCAACAACTAGACCACATATCACATGGGAAACTTATTTTCTTTTATTTTTTTGACATTTCCATCATTTTCTTTTATTTTTTTTAAACTGAAAAGGCGATCCACAGGGGGGGGTAGAGTTTGAAAATGGGACCTTTAGTACCGGTTCGTGGCACGAACCGGGACTAAAGGTCTCAACCCCATTAGTCCCGGTTCGTGCCTCAAACCGGGACTAAAGGTCTAACCTTTAGTCCCGGTTGGTGCCACCAACCGAGACTAATGGGCCTCGCACCCTTTAGTCCCGGTTCGTGGCACGAACCGGGACTAAAGGGCCCAGGTGAACCGGGACTAATGCCTTAGCCGTACGAACCGGGATAAATGCTCACACTAGTCCCGGTTCGTGACTGAATTGGGACTAATGTGAAAAGTGCCCCGTGACCATAGCCCTGTTTTCTACTAGTGATATCATGCCATCATGTTTACATAGTACATACACATCATATATCTGAATTATGCCATGGCAACCCATTTAATAAAGACATCATATAGTTATATCATCTCATCCTGTTTAGTGTTTACAGTCATCATATTTTGAATTATGGCATTCTATCCGTGAATGTATGTGAATTATGGCATGCCAACCTATTTAATAAACACATTATATAGTTATGTCATGTCATCCTGTTTACATAGTCTCATATTTTGAACTATGTCTTCCCATCTTTTTTAGTTAGCCATCATAATGTGAAATTGTGTCATGCTATCCTGTTTAGTTAGCCATCATATATGTGAATTTGTGTCATGCTATCCTATTTGGTTAGACAACATAAATATGAATTATTTCATGCCCTCTTTTATTCCCCACTATCCATTGCACCTGTGTATCATACAATGTCTATACTTTCAATTACTTTTCTTGTTTATCAACCATTTGAATTGGAGAGCGTGATGGCAGTATCTAAGGGAGTAACAACACGGTCTTCAGAAAAGATAGTGCTACCAGCTGATGCAGATAGAACCATGGTTGTACTTGCCCAAGGACCAGATCCACCACACATAACCCAGACTCTCGGAGTTTGTACCCCTACCCAGTTGGACAGAGAACCAGCTACACCCCTTCTGACCACCCCGGTAGATAGTAACCCATTTCCAGTTGACACAGCACCGTCTCCACCATAGAGCACCCAAACATGAGTAGTTAGTAAGGGAACTGCAGTGCCCAAAGCACGAGGACCACCACTCCGAATCCCAACTCAACGCTTAAAGGAGAAGAAGATTTGTTCTCAGGTCAGGTTCTGTAGCTATGGTTCATACTCCTTTGCTCTTGCATTACTGTATTTACTCATACCAACTATTTCAAATTTGAAGGATGGAATTGAAACTCCAATGACTCAACAGGTATGTTTTAAACTTGTTTCTTTAACTGGTTTGCTATTGTAACCTCCTCTATGTTGATTTCAGTTTCAATTGAATAAATAGTTATGTTCTCATGTCATGCACATTACAAGTGTTGTTATTGCTCTATAGATACCCACACTTATATTCTATCTATTCTACTTTGTCTTGAACAAATATTATTTGAACTGTGTCTCTATCTTGATTTGGCAACAAAAACTAGAATGATATAGACCATAAAGTGACCATGGTACATAGATATATGTTTGTTTCATGTTGTCATCCTGTCCACTTTACTACTGAACTCATTTACCAAAATGAGTTCCATATACAACATGGCAAACATGTGATGTGTCTGCTTGTTTCTATTTTAGAATGCGGACAAAATATTGGAGAACAGTACCACGTTATCCAATGGTAAAGGAAGTAATGCAGATAAGGTTGAAGATAGTGAGACATCCCTGTTGGTCTCCAAGAAAGCTGATAAAAACTATCTTGACGATAGTGAGGGAACCCAAAAGTCATGTCTTGATGTAGTGTTCGAGTTACTGGCCACTACTGCTGGCACAAGCTCTTCGAACTCGCTGCCTGAATCAGTTCGTCTTCTTGAGTCTCAACTTCAAGTTGAAAGACATCGATCAGATGTGCTGCGACAGGAAGCTGAAGGACTAAGGAAGTCCCTGCAGAATTTAGATGCATATTTTCTGGTGCAACAGCAAGCGTTGGAGGATTTAAGCGCCAAAACAAGAGAAAGTTAATAAGCTTGCTAAGTGTAACACCCAAGATGCGGCTATATCTCCCACGTGTCAGAGCACGACTTAGAGGCATAACCGCATTGTAGGCATGTCGCAAGAGGGGTAATCTTTACACATCCCATGTACTGAATAAGAAAGATGTACAGAGTTGGCTTACAATCGCCACTTCACACAATCCATAAATATAGCATCACATCACCCAGATACAAACAAGGTCCGACTACGGAACCAAAATAAAAGAAGACTACCCCTAATGCAAAAGATCCCCGATCGCCCCGACTGGGCTCCACTACTGATCAACTAGAAACGAAACAACACAATGAACACGATCTTCATCAAGCTCCTCCTTGAGCTCGGATTGCGTCACCTGTACGGTGATCATCGACACTTGCAACTGTTTGCAGTAATCTGTGAGTCACGGGAACTCAGCAGTCTCACACCCTCGCGGTCAAGACTATTTGAGTTTATGGGAAGGAAAAGGTAGTGAGGTGGAGCTACAGCAAGCACTAGCATATATGGTGGCTAAGTTACGCAAATGAGAGCGAGAAGAGAAGCAAAGCATGGTCGTGAACTAGAAGTGATCAAGAAGTGATCCTGAAACTACTTACGTTTCAAGCATAACTCCAACACCGTGTTCACTTCCCGGACCCCGCCGAGAAGAGACCATCACGGCTACACACGTTGTTGATGCATTTTAATTAAGTTAAGTTTCAGGTTTTATGCAACCGGACATTAACAAATTCCCATCTGCCCATAACCGCGGGCACGGCTTTCAAAAGTTCAAAACCCTGCAGGGGTGTCCCAACTTAGCCCATCACAAGCTCTCACGGTCAACGAAGGATATTCCTCTCCCAGGAAGACCCGATCAGGCTCGGAATCCCAGTTACAAGACATTTCGACAATGGTAAAACAAGACCAGCAAAGCCGCCCGATGCGCCGACATCCTGATAGGAGCTGCACATATCTCGTTCTCAGGGCAACACCGGATGAGCAATCCGTACAACTAAAATCAGCCCTCAAGTTTCCCCGAGGTGGCGCTGCAAGGGGCTCTAGTTTGGACAAACACTTAGACAAGCACTGGCCCGGGCGGGTTAAAATAAAGATGACCCTTGGGTTGGCCGAACCCAAGGGAAGGTGATAGGTTGTTAGTGCAAATGGTAAAACCAAGGTTGGGCCTTGCTGGAGGAGTTTTATTCAAGGTGAACTGTCAAGGGGTTCCCATTATAACCCAACCGCGTAAGGAACGCAAAATCAAGGAACATAACACCGGTATGGCGGAAACTAGGGCGGTAAGAGTGGAACAGAACACCAGGCATAAGGCCGAGCCTTCCACCCTTTACCAAGTATATAGATGCATTAATTAAATAAGAGATATTGTGATATCCCAACATATCCATGTTCCAACATGGAACAAACTCCATCTTCACCTGCAACTAGCAACGCTATAAGAGGGGCTGGGCAAAGCGGTAACATAGCCAAACAACGGTTTGCTAGGACAAGGTGGGTTAGAGGTTTGACATGGCAATATGGCATGCATGATATAGCAAGTGGTAGGTATTGCAGCATAGGCAAAGAAAAGGAGCGAGCAACTAGCAAGCAAAGATAGAAGTGATTTCGAGGGTATGGTCATCTTGCCTGAGATCCCGCGAGGAAGAAGAACGAGTCTATGAAGAAGACAAACAGACGGAACACCACATCACTTGGCATGATGCACAATCAAGTATGATGCACAATCAAGTATGATGCACAATCACAAAAACATGGCATGATGCACAATCAAGTATGATGCATGTCCGATTTAATGAAGCATGGCATGGCAAAGTGCACAAGCAATCCTACAAATTAAGTGGAGCTCAATATGCAACTCCGTTGCATATTGACGGAACACCACATCAATTATTTAGTTCACTCTCGGTTAGGTACTCAACAATATTAAATGTTGGTTAACATGGCAAGAGGTGAAGCATAACAAAACTATACCATTTAAATAGTTTAAATGGGGCCGGATATAACAAACAACCAATCCAGTAAATCCCCATATGCATTAGCAATTTAAAGCAAACAACAATTTTAAACATTTTAATTGTTGTTATCATGATGCGGATGACATGTGCAAGTTTTATGCAATTTTATTAAAAGTTGACAAGAGCATTATGAAGCATTTGTCACCGTGGTGGAAAGAAAAGGGGTGCCACGGCAACGAATCCGAAAATGATGCCACGTCAACATATCGGTTCCGGTAGCTCATGGAGATACCGGTGCAAAAGGAAAAGCGAAGGGAGCGTGTCATGCAAGGATGGTGGGGTGCTCCCGGATTTCGGGTTCCCACATGACGGTGGCAAGGCAAAAGAGGGGCTTCGTGCAACGAACAACTCGGACACTGAGCAACACACGGGCATCACATACAACATGCATTTGTCCACGGTCGTTGGTCTGGCAGTTATACCTTCCAAGGGTGCATTTCGAGGCGGAATGAGTCGGTACAAAGTAGAGGAAGTAGACGTTCTCGCGACGGTAGAGGAACTAGTGGTACACGTCTCGGAGAAGGACTTGACGCATTCGATGTTTCCGAGGGCGACGGTGGGGGAACTTGGCCATAGTGCTACGCGGGTCTTCGGTGATGGTCGATGTACATGGCAAACGTAGAGATACTATGCTTCGGTCGTCGTGGTACTTGGCGATAGTAGTGGTACAAGGGTTGTAGCCGGCCTTGGCGGTTCATTATGTAGTCGTAACCGTTCCGTAGATCTTCATGTCATCGTGGCCGTTCGGATCTTGGAGTGATGGTAGTCGTTCACTTGACGGTCTTGAAGGATTCGAAGGGGTACTTGGCGGTCTGTCGTGGTACTTGGCGTTGTTCCCTGTTCAGTGGTCGTTGGACTTGGCGTCAATAGCAACTGCAATTGGAGGTACACAACACAGCAACAGGAGGCTGCAGAGGTGGCCGAACTCAGGCGGTTCACGACGTGGTCACGTGAGCAGCGCTCGCGTCCTGAAACTGACGAAGCGGGCGGTGACATCTTCGTGCGTTTGATCGAAGTAGAGATGAGACTCTGCGACAGGAAGCGAGCGCGGACAGTCAAGGCGAGAGGAGCCAGGCGGAGCAGGCCCGATCCAGCGGCAGGGACGGCAGGGACGGGAGGGACACACACGGAGGCTCCGGTCGCCGGCGGCCAAGGCAGCAGAGAAGGTCAGCGGGCAGAGCTCGAGGTAGTGGCAACAGGGTCCATGGCGCGCTCGACGACGGCGGAAAGGCGGCTGCGCTAAGCAGAGGCAGGGCCGAGGATGGATGGTGCATGGGCAGAGGAACGAGGACGCATACGGGAGGTGTCGCGCGGAGGAGAGTCGACGGGGCGGCGCGAGGCGGCGGCCTCCTGGTGGTTGCCGACAGTGATGGGGCGCGGCGACTAGCGTGGAGGTGGAGAGGCGGGGACGAGGTGGCACGGCCATTGGGGACGGGCAGGCGAGCTCACGGCCACTCCTCTCCTTTCCTGCGGTTGGCGACACGAGCGAGAGAACGAGAGGAGGGAGGAGAGGATCGAGCGAGGCGCTACGAGGGAGGCGGCGCTGGAGGAGGGATCGAGGGAGAGAAGTGGGATCGGGGAGGCTGGCCAGGGTTAGGAGGTGTTTAGGTGGGCCGGCATGCTAGGAGGCCCAAGTGCAGTTTTCCTAGGGATTAGGCAGGGGCGCGGCTGGGCCTAGGGATGGGCCCTAGAGGCCGGTCTGCTGGGCTCTCTCCTCTCTCTCCCTTATTTCTAAGCAGAAAACAAAAGTGGAGAAGAAAAGGAAGAGGGAGGGGTTAGGGAAAGAATTAGCGTACGCAGATACTATTCCCGGACTCGCAAAAATGCGCTGGTTCCAAGAAAAATAGATGAGGCATGATTGCAAGGATTTAATTCAAAGTCATTTGAATTTAATTCAAATGGTTTGAACAAGGGCTAGGAATTAGAGCTGTCCAAAAATGTTCGGATTTTTGGTGGAGCTCCGGAATATGAAGAAAGAATATATGGCAATGTTGGAGACCAAGAGTTAAGATAACAAAGGCATTGGGATATTTTGCAAGTGTGTTTGCGGTAAATCCAAATAATTGGAATATTAACTATAGCTCTCTAAATATCAAGAGGATATGTTGTAAAGAGAATCACCATGTGAATTCCCTCGGTTTAAATGTATCCAAGATCCATGCCATTTATTTAGTTGAGTTGCAAAAAAATTATGAGATGATGGCATGATGACATGATGCAATGCAAAAATAAAAGGGCAGGCACAAATGAAACACACGCCGAAACCCGGAACATATGGAAGTCTTCTCGAGCATCGGTCTCGGGGCGTCACAACACTCCACCACTACGAGAGGATCTCGTCCCGAGATCTAGGATGGCACCGGAGGGAAATGGAAGAGGAGAGAAGAGGTAAAACTAAGTTGCTTCTTTGACAAACGAGTGAAACCAAATAACCTTGATAGGTTGAAAACTCGAAAGAAAGAATACATGGAGATGAACGAAGTTGAAAACACTCCGTTAGAAAAGAGGAACAAGGAACATTACTAGAGCCTTGTAGGTTGAAAGACATAAGAAAAGGTTACAATGGACAAGAAGTACATGCAAGAACTCCGGTCGAAACGAGAAGTACAAGGAACGATAAAGGTCAATTATGACAACACTCTGGTTAAAACAAGATAGAGAAGGAATAAGAATGATATAATTTTGACAACACTCCGACTGTAAATGGAAGGAATTGAACATGATCTAGACAAAACAAGATGATGGGTCGAAGAGAGCAACATCACAATGCCTCCAGAAGAAAAGAATAGAAGTTAGATCATTGTAATAAAAGAATGGAGTTGAAAATGCCAACTTCTACCACAAATGAGCTTGGAAAGCACCCTTCGAAGAAGGTTAAAACAGAGTTGTTGGAAAAAAACAACAACGAAACGAATATGTTTGTAGTGGGCTTATGGAAAACATCTCCAAATTATGAGGTGAAATTCTGCGGCTATGGAAACAATGGATTTGGATTGATATGAACAATGAGAAGAGAAACTTATCTCACCGGTAGGATAAATGAAGAACTTGGATCATTTTATAAGCACCATAATTAGCAACAATCCTTAGGGAAGGCTTTAGGTGAAATATAACCCAAGATAACCCCAAAGAAGATATTGATTGGTTGAGAAGAAGTCTTGAGCAAAGAGAAAAATGATGGATTTAAATATGTCACTCTTGAAAACATGTGAAACATGAAACACGAAGGGAAAATTATCAACAATGACATAACACCACCTCAAAAGAGAAGATAGAACGAATTGGACTTTGGGATGCAAGATGAATAATGCTTGAACTCCTCTGAAAAGAATCTTGATGAACGCTTCTAGAAGGAATTAAATCCTTGCTGAACCATCATGTAGAGCCTCCATGAAGAACTCCGGCAACAAAAGGATGATCAAAAGGATGAAAAGAATAAGATTGAAACCTTGCAATGATGAGATGGATCTCCGTGGTGATATAATTGAGAGAGCTTGGAACTCTGGGAAGAAACATATGAAACAATTGAAACCGAGAATTTGATGAGCCTCCGGAATATGGAATTAATCACTTGGATGAAACAAGAATAAGAATTACATTATGCTTATCCTTCACCAATTTAAATTGATGAAAAACAATGGATATGACATACTACTTATACTCGTAGAAGGATTAAGATAGATATAGCGCAAAATTGAGAAGGTCTTCAATGAACCATCGGTAGGATTGGAACAACGAATAAATTGATATGATAACGAAGGAAGAGAAATCTTGAATGAATCACCGTAAGAATTAAAACTGAACATAGCACATGCACAAATCACCGGGGATAATTGGAAAACGAGTGAAGATACTTGCTAGGATTTAGATACAAGTGAACGAAGAGGTCATGAACTGATTAGGGGATACTTGAATGAAGCACCGGTAAGATTTGGAGAACGAGAGCTAAAAGCTGGAATGAATAATTTTGAGGTGATGGGCTCCGGAGAATCAAACTGAAAAGACTCATGAATTGCTCCAGATGGGTAAAAAGAATTCTCACAATCAAAAACAATTATGAGAAGATGGCATAAGGCTAGAACCACGAATCTTTGGGAGAACAGATAAGATTGAGGAGAAACTCTTCTTCAGTCTTCACAAATGCGAGAATGGCGACGAGAAACACCATCATGAATTGTTGAGATACTCCGGGATGATGAATTTAAAGGTGGAACCAACAGTGATAAGAATTTGACAGATCTTGGAGAAAGGCATTTGACTGATGATAACTCATTCTTACGTCAAACTTTGAAATGAATTTTAGAATAGCTCCGGGAAAATAAGAAGAGTCAGGTAAAATCCTGGAAAAAGACATGTGGGTTAAGGCCCACTCAAAAGATACACCATTGAAGAGATTGCTTGAAAAGAGAGATTGCACCGGTTGAATTAAATGGCTTGCATGAGATACCAATCTCGAAAGAGCTTGAATGAATGCAGAGTGGAAACACGAATCTTCGAGATATCTTCAGCATTCCAGAACAATTGAATAGCGAGAAGTGGATGATTAAGAGGTGCACTGGCAAGAGAAAACATTTGGAACGAGGAAAATATATGATCGACAAGGCTTGAATTAAATCCACCGGAGAAGAAAGAGAATGAATAATAATAAACTCGAAGTTTCGTTAGTATCTTCCTGAGAATCACCGGATAAGAACATTAACGTGACTGAATGGAGAGACTTCCCATCAATAAGATGGATACTTGATTAAGAAATCTGAGTCCTCGAAGAAAAGAAAGGGTGGGAGGGCGGGAAAACAAAGGCAACTTGGGAACGGATGAAACAAACACCGTTGAGAAGACTTAGAATTGATCTTGCAGATGGGGAGAATGATATAATCATCTCGAAGAGAAGCGCACCGGTTGGAAATAGAATTGGGATGACAATCTCGATAAATAAGAAGGATTAGTATTCACATGGGGATATGAGAATACTGCTTAGGAAAGGTATGGAATCAACACTTGACTTCGAAGCAACTCGAATACCACAACTGAAAAGAAAACAAAGGATTGGCTTGCAGAAAAAGCCGGAACAAACATATGATAGAGATTTCGTCCAAAGTTTTCGTGTTGGGGCCCACACGGGCTCGATCGTATAGCACCATCATGTACAAGGCAGTGCACATGACATACGAAGCGTCCCCGAGTTAGCATAGCCAAGGACTCTTTAAGACACAACGAGACCACTGTAAAACCAACCGTGGATAGGCGGGCCACTAGACTTCGAACCCCAATTTCATATCATACATCTGTTGGAAAGATATCCTAGGGGCTACTTGAATTCCCACTTGTAAACTCCTGAAACTTTCTGGTTATGCAATCAGGTGTTGGGGATACAGGGGAAGCATAATATCTCACCCAAACTAACAATACCTACATCCAGCTATATCCATCCTTCAACACATAACCAAGAAACCTTTGGAAATCGTTTACCTCAACCTTCGAAAAGAATTCGTTATAAAAGTTATTGCAATACTCCCAAACTCCCGCCGCAGTACTGGGTGGCGTCGAGGTTATCTCACCAACGACTGCGTAAAAGAGATTTTCGATGTCCGCAAAACTCAGGTATTCCAGAACTGCAACGATAAAATTGTGATGACAACACCTCGGAGCTCAACTCCCCGGGATAATGCCACAACCCCTAAATGTCAGGAGGCACCAAGAACAGTGTTCTCATCACAGAACCATCAGAACGATTCCAAGATACCCGCGTGATCCTAAATTTTTTTTAGTGAAATTTGAGAAGAGAAGAGTCAAAACTCTACGTCAGGATGCCTCACCAGAGCAACGAAGGGACTGAGGAGTAAAAAGAATCCTACTCCCTGATATATATAATCCTAAAATACTCAAAACATTTTTATAGACTCAACAACGTCAGCGATCCGATCAAGCAGGGGGCTCCTAAGTCGGGGAAGGCTCTGATTACCAACTTGTAACACCCACGGTGCGGCTATATCTCCCACGTGTCGGAGCACGACTTAGAAGCATAACCACATTGTAGGCATGTCGCAAGAGGGGTAATCTTTACACATCCCATGTACTGAATAAGAAAGAGGTACAGAGTTGTCTTACAATCGCCACTTCACACAATCCACAAATATAGCATTACAACATCCAGATACGAACAAGGTCCGACTACGGAACCAAAATAAAAGAAGACTACCCCTAATGCAAAAGATCCCCGATCGCCCTGACTGTGCTCCACTACTGATCAACTGGAAACGAAACAATGCAACGAACACGATCTTCATCGAGCACCTCCTTGAGCTCGGATTGCGTCACCTGTACGGTGATCATCGACACCTGCAACTGTTTGAAGTAATTTGTGAGTCATGGGGACTCAGCAATCTCAAACCCTCATGATCAAGACTATTTAAGCTTATGGGAAGGAAAAGGTAGTGAGGTGGAGCTGCAGCAAGCACTAGCATATATGGTGGCTAAATTACGCAAATGAGAGTGAGAAGAGAAGCAAAGCACGGTCGTGAACTAGAAGTGATCAAGAAGTGATCCTGAAACTACTTACATTTCAAGCATAACTCCAACACCGTGTTCACTTCCCGGACCCCGCCGAGAAGAGACCATCACGACTACACACGCTGTTGATGCATTTTAATTAAGTTAAGTTTCAGGTTTTCTACAACCAGACATTAACAAATTCCCATCTGCCCATAACCGCGGGCACGGCTTTCGAAAGTTCAAAACCCTGCAGGGGTGTCCCAACTTAGCCCATCACAAGATCTCACGGTCAATGAAGGATATTCCTTCTCCCAGGAAGACCCGATCAGGCTCGGAATCCCGGTTACAAGACATTTTGACAATGGTAAAACAAGACCAGCAAAGCCGCCCGATGCGCCGACATCCCGATAGGAGCTGCACATATCTCGTTCTCAAGGCAACACCGGATGAGCAATCCATACAACTAAAACAAGCCCTCAAGTTTCCCTGAGGTGGCGCTGCAAGGGGCTCTAGTTCGGACCAAAACTTAGACAAGCACTGGCCCGGGGGGGAGGGGGGTTAAAATAAAGATGACCCTTGGGTTGGCCGAACCCAAGGGAAGGTGATAGGTTGTTAGTGAAAATGGTAAAACCAAGTTTGGGCCTTGCTGGAGGAGTTTTATTCAAGGCGAACTGTCAAGGGGTTCCCATTATAACCCAACCACGTAACGAACGCAAAATCAAGGAACATAACACCGGTATGACGGAAACTAGGGCGGCAAGAGTGGAACAAAACACCAGGCATAAGGTCGAGCCTTCCACCCTTTACCAAGTATATAGATGCATTAATTAAATAAGAGATATTGTGATATCCCAACATATCCATGTTCCAACATGGAACAAACTCCATCTTCACCTGCAACTAGCAACGCTATAAGAGGGGTTGAGCAAAGCGGTAACATAGCCAAACAATGGTTTGCTAGGACAATGTGGGTTAGAGGTTTGACATGGCAATATGGGAGGCATGATATAGCAAGTGGTAGGTATCACAGCATAGGCATAACAAAAGAGCGAGAAACTAGCAAGCAAAGATAGAAGTGATTTCGAGGGTATGGTCAACTTGCCTGAGATCCCGCAAGGAAGAAGAACGAGTCCATGAAGAAGACAAACAGACGAAGTCGAACGGATCCTCACAAACGCGACGTTATCGGAACTAACCCGAAGAAGCAACACCGGAAAGAAGCAAAACAACATAATAAACAACTATCACAAAAACATGGCATGTGGCACAATCAATTATGATGCATGTCCGGTTTAATGAAGCATGGCATGGCAAAGTGCACAAGAAATCCTAGAAATTAAGCAGAGCTCAATATGCAACTCCATTGCATATTGACGGAACACCACATCAATTATATAGTTCACTCTCGGTTAGGTACTCAACAATATTAAATGTTGGTTAACATGGCAAGAGGTGAAGCATAACAAAACTATACCATTTAAAAGGTTTAAATGGGGCCGGATATAACAAACAACAAATCCGGTAAATCCCCATATGCATTAGCAATTTAAAGCAAACAACAATTTTAAACATTTTAATTGTTGTTATCATGATGCGGATGACATGTGCAAGTTTTATGCATTTTTTATTAAAAGTTGACAAGAGCATTATGAAGCATTTTTCACCGCGGTGGAAAGAAAAGGGGTGCCACGGCAACGAATCCGAAAATGATGCCACGGCAACATATCGGTTCCGGTAGCTCATGGAGATACCGGTGCAAAAGGAAAAGCGACGGGAGCGTGTCATGCAAGGATGATGGGGTGCTCCCGGATTCCGGGTTCCCACATGACGGTGGCAAGGCAAAAGAGGGGCTTTGTGCAACGAACAACTCGGACACGGAGCAACACATGGGCATCACATACAACATGCATTTGTCCACGGTCGTTGGTCCGGTAGTTATACCTTCCAAGGGTGCATTTCGAGGCAGAACGAGTCGGTGCAAAGTAGAGGAAGTAGACATTCTTGCGACGATAGAGGAAGTAGTGGTACACGTCTCGGAGAAGGACTTGACGCATTCGATGTTTCCGAAGGCGACGGTAGGGGAACTTGGCGTTAGTGCTACATGGGTATTCGGTGATGGTCGATGTACATGGCAAACGTAGAGGTACTATGCTTCGGTCGTCGTGGTACTTGGCGATAGTAGTGGTACAAGGGTTGTCGCCGGCCTTGGCGGTTCATCGTGTTGCCGTAACCGTTCCGTAGATGTTCATGTCATCGTAGTCGTTCGGATCTTGGAGCGATGGTAGTCGTTCACTTGACGGTCTTGAACGATTCGAAGGGGTACTTGGCGGTTTGTCGTGGTACTTGGCGTTGTTCCCTATTTAGTGGTCGTTAGACTTGGCGTCAATAGCAACTGCAATTGGAGGTACACAACACAGCAACAGGAGGCTGCAGAGGTGGCCAAACTCAGGTGGTTCACGATGCGGTCACGTGAGCAGCGCTCGCGTCCTGAAACTGACGAAGCGGGCGGCGACATCTTCGTGCATTTGATCAAAGTAGAGATGAGACCCTGCGACAGGAAGTGACCGCGGACAGTCGAGGCGAGAGGAGCCAGGCAGAGCAGGCCCGATCCAGCGGCAGGGACGGGAAGGACGCACACGGAGGCTCCGGTCGCCGGCGGCCAAGGCAGCAGAGAAGGTTAGCGGGCGGAGCTCGAGGTAGTGGCAACAGGGTCCATGCCGCGCTCGACGATGACGGAAAGGCGGCTGCGCTAAGCAGATGTAGGGCCGAGGATGGATGGTGCACGGGCAGAGGAACAAGGACGCATAGGGGAGGTGTCGCGCGGAGGATAGTCGACGGGGCGGTGCGAGGCGGCGGCCACCTAGTGGTTGCCGACAGCGACGGGGCGCGGCGACCAGCATGGAGGTGGAGAAGCGGGGACGAGGTGGCATGGCCATGCACTACCACTAGTAGAAAAGGGTCAAATGTGAAGCACATTAGTGCCAGTTTGAATTTGAGTTGGCACTAATGTGACCATTAGTGCCGGTTCCAATGGCTAGGCAGGCGGGCATCATTAGTACCGGTTCGTGGGCAACCTTTAGTACCGGTTCATGCCATGAACCGGTACTAATGAGGCTGTGTCAGGCTGGGGCCCCCACGAAGACCTTTAGTAGCGGTTCATGCCATGAACCGGTACTAGAGTTTCTTAGTAAGCTGATTTTTAGTCCCACCTCGCCAAGAGAGAGGCACTATGAGCGGTTTATAAGCCGTGAGTGCACAGACAATGATGAAGAGGCGCAATGCTCACCTGCATGTTAATTAGCTTCAAGCCTTTCGGAATAGCATAGATTCCACAGAGCTATGTGCAGTGCAGTCTACACTATTCCGAAAGGCTTGAAGAAAATTAACTAGCATTGCACCTCTTTTTTATTTTTAATTAATTATTTGAACTCCGGACTTCTTTTGTGTTCGGTATGCAACATTCAAAGCAACGTCATCAATTTCCAACATGTTTTGACATCATTTGTTGTTTTTCGGTCATTTACCTAATTGTTTAGAGAGCTAAATGACCGTGAAATTGAAAATCACTACAAAATGAATCCTGAAAATGTTGAAACTTGGCATGGTATCATCATTTCACCCGCATAGCATGCGCGAAAGAGTAGAGAGGGTCACGACCAAAAACTGGACGCACTTCGTGTACAAACTGGACAAACTCTTTCGGAGTATCAGGGTTTCGGACGAGAACTCATCTTTTACACGGCCACTTCAATGTTTTTTAAACTTATTTGAACTCCGGACTTCTTTTGTGTTCAGTATGCAGCATGCAAAGCGACATCATCAATTTCCAACATGTTCTAACATCATTTGTTGTTTTTCGGTCATTTACCTAATTGTTTAGAGAGCTAAATGACCGTGAAATTGAAAATCACTACAAAATGAATCCTAAAAATGTTGAAACTTGGCATGGTATCATCATTTCACCCACATAGCATGTGGGAAAGAGTAGAGAGGGTCACGGCAAAAACTGGACGCACTTCGTGTACAAACTAGACAAACTCTTTCGGAGTATCAGGGTTTCGGACGAGAACTCATCCGTTACACGGCCACTTCAATGTTTTTTAAACTTATCCGGACTTCTTTTGTGTTCAGTATGCAGCATTTAAAGCGACGTCATCAATTTCCAACATGTTCTGACATCATTTGTTGTTTTTCGGTCATTTACCTAATTGTTTGGAGAGCTAAATGACTGTGAAATTGAAAATCACTACAAAATGAATCCTGAAAATGTTGAAACTTGGCATGGTATCATCATTTCACCCGCATAGCATGTGCGAAAGAGGAGAGAGGGTCACGGCAAAAACTGGACGCACTTCGTGTACGAACTGGAAATAGAAGAAAATAAATAGAAGAAAATAAATAATGCAGAAAAGAAAAAAAACTATATAAAAAACTACTCAAAAATAAATAGAAGAAAATAAATAATGCAGAAAATAAAAAACTATATAAAAAATTTGTTGGCGCGCTGCCCAGTGGGCCTGCCAGACCTAGGGTGTGCAAATGCAGGCCCAGAAGGGCCAGCAGACTCACAGGGCAGCGCGCCCTAGTTAATTAGGCCCAGAAGTCTGCTATATAGAGAAGCTTGAAGGAGCAGCAACGGCTGGGTTTATAAACCAGTGCGGCTGCCCTTCGCTCGGCGAGGTGGGACTAAACATTGTGCACCGCCGGTGGCAGCGCACAACCTTTAGTACCGGTTGGTGGCTCCAACCGGTACTAAAGGGGGGTCTTTAGTACCGGTTCGTGGCATGAACCGGTACTAAAGGGGCCGTTTCCCGCCCCTTGGCCTGGCGAAAATTGGCCTTTAATACCGGTTGGTGGCTCCAACCGGTACTAAAGACCCCTCCTATATATATGGCACCTACGAAAAAATCAGTTTCATCGACCACCAGTACTTCTTCTCGATCCAACTTCTTCGCCGCGCCCGCTGCCCTAACCGCCCCCGCCGCCCGTCATCGCCGTCACCGCCGTCGCCCACGCCACCTGTCGTCGCCGTCACCGCCGTTGCCCCCGCCACCCGTCGTCGCCGCCCCCGCCGCGCCCCCGTCGCCGCTGCCTCTCGCCCGCCGCGCCCGTCCCTGTCGTCGCCCGCCGCCGCCCGTACGCCGCCGCCCCCCGCTCGTACACACACACACAGACACACACACACAGACATACACACACACACACCACACACACACATACACACACATACACATTGTTTTTACTTATTTTCTATTTTCTGTTGTTTAGATTAATGTTAGATAAATTACGTAGATAATAATGTTAGAATGTTAATGTTAGATGAATTATATGGAAAAGATGTTAAATATTAATGTCAAATATATTTTACATGAATTAGAACAAGTTGAACTAGTTGAACTAGTTGAATTAGTATAGCTAGATATTAATTAGGTATATATATGAGATTTGAACTAGTTGAATTAATATAACTAGTTTATTTTTAGTATGAAAATTAATAGAACAAGTTTATTTTTAGTAAGAAAATTTAGGTATATGAGATTTGATGATCTAATCAAAATATTACTATATAGAACTACCTACTTTATTTTAGTAAGAAATTAATAGAACTAGTTTATTTAGTTGAATTAATAGAACTAGTAAGTGTTTAATGTTTTCACCTATATATGAACATATGTTAGATATTAATGTCAAATGTTAGATGAAATAGATATAAATTATATGTTAGATATATATTTAATTTAGTTATATGAGATTTCATTATCTAATTAACATTTTATTATATAGAACTAGCTACCTTATTTTTAGTAAGAAAATTAATAGAACTAGTTTAGTTGAATTAGTTCAATTAATTAGTTGAAATAGTTGAATTAACAGAATTAGTTGAATTAAAAGAACTAATAAGTGTTTAATGTTTCACCTATGAACATAGGAATGTCGTCTGACGACGAACACGATTTCATTATGTGCGAATACTGCGAAGACCAGCGCGGCCTGTGCGGCAGAAATTTTCTAGTTGATGATAGACGCTTCAGCATCAAGCTGGATGAGAACTTCGAAGTGGATACAGTAAGTCACAATGACAAGTCTTTTTTCGTAATTAAGCATGACTTATGCTTCATTTGCTTCAACTTTTAATTTTAATTTTTCACTATTCTACTAGTGTATCCCCTGCCATGCAAGAATTTTTGTCTTGGATAAGATTGGTTTCAGTCCTAACGAAACTATGGAGGTAAAAAGAGTTATTTGAAGACCGAGCATGGTTATACCTTCAATGTCAAATTATACCATGCAGACACATACACCTATTTTGAATGCAAAACTTGGCAAGCACTATGCGAGGCTTATGCATTTGAGCCTGATATGGTTATCACCTTTGATATTCGTCCGGAAGATGATATTGAAGGTAATAGAGACATCTGGGTCGATGTGCAGATGCCTCCAGTTCTAACATTATGTGAGTTTACCAACCATATTTATGTCTTCGATATGAGATTATTTGAACCAGTTGAATAATTAATAGATCTCAACTTATATTGACAGCTTACTTCCAATCAAGCAAACATGTCCGGCGCTTGGTAGACAGGACCGTCCACTGTCCCGGGGCTGAACTAAACTGCGAGGAGACAAGTCATTATGTTTCATGGCTTGAGGATCTTGATGCTGTCAAGACAAATTTCTTGGCTGCACTTAGACATGTTAGTACTCAAAACGTGCGACCAATAGTGTTCGTACTGAACTACGGTCACATATATTTAGGAAAGATCGTAAGGTTTCTACTATTTCTCCTCAGTGCATCTTTTGCATACATTATTTTTTAAGCTAAACTTCATTGCTAAGTATGTTACTATACGATGTTCTTCAACAGGGACTCCCGATGAATGTTGTGCCTGATTGGATCAAGACTAAAGGTACCATGAATATTGTTAGCTTACAGCCAAGATATCCTACAATGCACTTTAGTGCATTCAGGATTTCTAATAGCGAGGAATGCTTAATAGTAAAAGACTGGAGCAAAATTGTGAACGATCACAGAGAAGTACTAGGGGGCAACAATCAGAAGCGCAACCCACGATTAGGAGATAGGTTCATCTGCATGCTCCAATATGATGAATCAGCAAAGCTATACATGTTCTATGCTATTTTACCTGAGAGAGAGCAGCAGGAGTGATTAATTAGCTAGTTCATGCTCTTAGTACTTGTCCTCTCATGTCCGTGTTCTTCGTCCTGAACTTAATCTCAAAGAGTGATTTGCTTTTGTGGTGTTATGAACGCTTATAATATCATTACCATGTTGAACTCGACGATATCTTTGCTATGAAAACCGTTGGTGATGATATATATGATGCAAGAGTTTTTATATTAATTAATATGATGATGATGATGATGATGAGTTATTATATCATTTATGAAAGAAATTGCATATTAGTTTCAACTGGATGGATTCTAGCTAGCTAAGTGATCAAGTATATGCCATATCCATATTACCTCGATCACTTAAGTAGGTGATCAAGTATATATAATATGGATATGACATATACTTGATGACTTAGCTAGGATCCACGCATCCAGTCAAACTAATCACCTAATCATTTAACAACTCATTATAATGTAAAACAATCACTAAATTAAATTGAAAACACAAAATTATAATGATTTAACAACTCATTGCCCGGTTTTGCACTAGTGTACTAGGGAAAACCTTATACACAGAGGTATAGCAGTAGCGTTGGTCAAAACTCAGCACTAGCGCTACTTAGTAGTAGCGCTTGTTAGAAAACCACGCTAGAACCATTGTTTTAGTAGTAGCGCGTCTCCACAGAAAAGCGCTACTACTAAAATTCCCTCACTAATGCCGGTAGGCTAGGAATAGTAGTAGCGGTTCACCCAGAAGAACGCTACTACTAAAAACTTTGTAGCAGCGCGTTTATGCTATAGAGCGCTACTACTATGAAAAAGGAAATAAATAGAAAAATAAGTAGAAAAGTAAATGGAAATGAAAGAAATAGAAAAAGGAGAAATGAAAAAAAGAAAATATAAATAAAACAAAAGAAAAATAAAAATAAAACAGAAAGGAATAGTTGTAGCGCGTTTCTCTGGAACACGCTATAGCTATCTTAGTTATAGCGCGTTTCGGCAAAACGTGCTACTGCTAGTTTAACACTCAAATCCAGGCAGCCCGGGCTCAAAATTTCGCTAAGTCCTTTCCCCCCTCTCTACTCCCGCCCCCCTATCCCCCAACTGCTCCATCGCCGCCGTCGCCCTGCCGCCTTTGACCACACCACCACCGCCCGAGGCCACCTTCGACCACACCGCCGCCGCCTGAGGCCGCACTCGACCTCATAGCCGCCGCCCCAGGCCATCGTCGACCTCACCGTCACCTCCCTCGAGCTCACCGCCACCGCCCTCGACCTCACCGCCACCGCTCGAGCCAGAACCTACCCTCGCCGACGATCGTAAGGCTCTGCCTCTCCTGTCCCCTACCCTCCTCTCTCTCTCTGCTAGGGCAATTCATTCATATATATGTTGATACTGTGATCATAAGAACCCTAGGTGTTCACATGAACCCTAGAATTTTTTAGGGCAGTAGGCATTTTATAGCATTTAGGAAAAATGATTAGCAATTTTTTTAGGAAATTAGCTAGGGCAATTTTTATGAAAATGCCTAAATAGTAATTCCATTTAGCTTTAAACTAATAGAGGGTATAAAAATAATAGTAGCATTTAGATTTAAATTAACATAGGCTATAAAAAACAAACACTTAGCTATAAAAAAAGTTTGTACTACGGACCTGAATTTGGTCCAAATTTCATTCAAATGAAATTTGAATTATTTGGACTATGGACCTGAATATTTTTGAAGAAATTGGGTGTAGGTACTAAGGTCTTGCTGCGGAAATTTTGGTGAGGTCGGAAGGGTTAGAGAAAATGGAGTTCCTAGACTTTTAGCTTTAGACAAAAAACAAAAGTATTTAGCTATAAATAAAAAACAGTAGCTATGGCACTTAGCTATAAACAAAAAACAGAATTGTTTTTCTTTTAAAAAACTTGGTCAACTAATTTTTGCTATGTAAACAAAAAAACAAGACTGTTTTTATATGATATATGTCACTGATGTTGATTTGCATATTCCATTATTGTTTATTATATCTTTTCATTGAAGTGGCCATGTTATATGCAAATTCCTCAATAGTGTTTGTTCATGTTATATCTTTTCATTGAAGTTGTTCGATTGTGCCCAAGTGGCTTTGTTTTTTCCAGGGAATGATGCTGAGTGGCCTATGTTTTGCCGGAATGTTGATTCATTTCTGTTCCGGCAAATTTCAGGTTCTCGATTTGTCCACTTTTTAGCAAAGGTCATGCCGAAATTTTCCGTGAATTTCGGCATGACTTGTGCTACAAACTAGGACATATCGAGTGCCCGAGATTTGCCGCACCAGGAAGGAGTCAACATTCCTGCAAAACAATAGGCCTTTTTTATGTCATTACTCATTTTATTAGGTCTAGAATTAATTGACTAGATTTAATCATAGGAAACATGGCTAGCAATGATGAAGGACAGGGTTCTGGTGATTGCGACGACGTCTACCAGGCGGCAGACGAATTTTTTAGCCTTGCGGACGATCAACCGATGTTGTTGCTAGGCCCACCGGTGGCATCGGGGACTGAGACCGACACGCAGACCGGTGCTGAGACTGACACCGGCGCAGAGACTCAGACCGGGATCAAGACCGGCGCTGAGACTGAGAGCGACGCTGCCTCGGGGAGCGGAGCCGGTGTAGAACCGAAAGCAAAGAGGCAACGGCTTCCTAACAAACTCAGGACTACTAGACTGGTGGTCACGAAGGTGGACGACAGAAATTTTGAGCCAAAGGCACCCGAGGAAGCGCGTCGATGCTACGGCATTCAAATAGGCTGCATCGTACGGACAACCGCCACTAATCGAGACTTGTATCGCTATTTTCGAGATGATGACGAGAGACCACTTTGTGTTGGATGATGATTATGATGATGACATGATTTGATGAGACTAATTGTATGTATATGCTATGGTTACATTTGTATGTGTATGATATGCTAAAGATTATTGTATAAAGCCTATTCAAATACAAAACAAATATGCAGGGAAAAAAACTAATAAAACTAGTAGTAGCGAGGGGAAAATTTTTAGCAGTTGCGCCGCCTTACCAATAGCGCTTCCCAGTAAACAACGCTGCAGATAAAATCAGCAGCGCCTTTTTCTAAAGAGCGCTACAGCTAGTCATGTATAGCAGTAGCATGGGACAACAGGCGCTACTGCTATACGTTAGCTGTAGCGCTGGTGCCCGCGCTACTGAGAGGCCCAAAACCCGCGCTGCTGCTAGGCTTTTCGCTAGTAGCGAAGGGGGACGGGCAGGCGAGCTCACGGCCACTCCTCTCCTTTCCTGCGGGTGGCGACACGAGCAAGAGAACGAGAGGAGGGAGGAAAGGATCGAGCGAGGCGCTGCGAGGGAGGCGGCGCTGGAGGAGGGATCGAGGGAGAGAAGTGGGATCAGGGAGGCTGGCTAGGGTTAGGACGTGTTTAGGTGGGCCGACATGCTAGGAGGCCCAAGTGTAGTTTTCCTAGGGATTAGGCAGGGGCGCGGCTGGGCCTAGGGCGGGCCCTAGAGGTCGGTCTACTGGGCTCTCTCCTCTCTCTCCCTTATTTCTAAGCAGAAAACAAAAGTGGAGAAGAAAAGAAAGAGTGAGGGGTTAGGGAAAGAATTAGCGCATGCAGATAATATTCCCGGACTCGCAAAAATGCGCTGGTTCCAAGAAAAATAGGAGAGGCATGATTGCAAGGATTTAATTCAAAGTCATTTGAATTTAATTCAAATGGTTTGAACAAGGGCTAGGCATTTGAGGTGTCCAAAAATGTTCGGATTTTTGGTGGAGCTCCGGAAAATGAAGAAAGAATATATGGCAATGTTGGAGACCAAGAATTAAGATAACAAAGGCATTGGGATATTTTGCAAGTGTGTTTGCGGTAAATCCAAATAATTGGAATATTTACTATAGCTCTCTAAATATCGAGAGGATATGTTGTAAAGAGAATAACCATGTGAATTCCCTCGGTTTAAATGGATCCAAGATCCATGCCATTTATTTAGTTGAGTTGCAAAAGATTTATGAGATGATGGCATGATGACATGATGCAATGCAAAAATAAAAGGGCAGTCACAAATGAAACACACGGTGAAACCCAGAACATATGGAAGTCTTCTCGAGCATCGGTCTTGGGGCGTCACACTAAGCATCTTGCCAACATTATGGGTACCCAGGATATTGTTTATTGAGATCTTCTGAACTGGTTTCAGTTCTGGATTTATTTTGCTGCGGCATTTATTTGCGCTGGTCGCCAACTTTGACAACCAGTGTATATGATATGCTGCTTTGGTCCCTATATTTGTACTGGTGGCGAACTTTGATGCCAAGTGGATGTAATATGTGTAATAGCCGTGATAGCCTAGCGTTAGTTGCTTGCTCCTTTATTTCCTTGTTGTCTTGTTTATTTTTTTCTTGTAGTCATTGAAGTTCTTTTTCCGTGGTTAGCTAGTGGCTGCAATAACCTATTTTTGAAAACTAGGCCACAATAACCATGGGCTAATATTTACTGTAGTGACACTGGGCCTCCTACTGGCCGTAGAAACAGTGGGCCTTCTACGGGTCGTAGAAACTATGGGCCTTCTACGGGCCGTATCATCAATGGGCCTTATATGGGCCGTATGATCGATTGGCCAAACATGGGCCAAACAGACCGCATTATGGCCCTAAATGGGCTAGAGTTCGAATCATCCGTTCATGGGCCGACCATAACGGGCCATCATTAATAGGCCGTATTTTATGACGCTATGAAAACGACCCAACGTAGTAACAGACCACAAACGAACCGACTGTAACCACGGGCTGAATTTGGCCCACAAGCATAAAATGGCAGTAACGGGCCGTAAGTAAACGAATGGTGGAAATGAGCCCAAGAATAAATGGGCTTTGAAAAGGCCGAAAGATAACATGGGCTGGAAACGGCCCAACGGAATAACGGACCGTTAATGGGTATAAAGTGATACATTGTTCATTACGGGCCAGTTTCACCACGGGCCGTTAGTTGGTGTAAAGTGATACACTGTTCATTACAAGCCAGTTTTACCACGGGCCGTTAATACGCCAAGAGTTACATAGGGCCTCATATGGGCCGAAAGACGTCATGGGCCATACATGCTCCAGAAGTGAAAACGGGCTGGAATCATATTGGATGGCCCAGATGACGCTACTGGGCCTAATTCGGATAGGGCGTAATGGGCCTTGGGTTAGCGGGCTGCAAATGGGCTATATGCAAACAGGCCGTTAACAGGCTTTCCATGGGCCAGCCCGCCACCTTTTGACCAAGTCAAACGGGCTGGCCTTTTCACAGGAATGGGCCTCTGTTGGGCCGTGCCACGTGTCAACGTATCATAGGTGCCTTCCGTCCAATGAGTGGATGACATCTGTCCCAACAATGAGCTGACATGTGTTTCCTCCAGCCAATGATGATTTTACACGTGGAAAATCCCCATTGGTTGGGGCTGTTAACGGGTGGATGCCATGTGTCGGTCACCCTTGACGAAAGCACTTCTGTGACGCGCGATTTATCGTCATGGAAGTGGACACTTCAGTGATGATAATTTTGGTAATGTCATGGAACACTTCTACAACAGCACAGGTATGACTATCTTGATTCTATCATAAAATCGTCATGGATGTACATGCATGATAAAAAACGCGACCTACTGTGAGAAACACGTATCATCACGGAAGTGTATTTTTTTGTAGTGTATCGATCCTTTAGGGCTATTTTGGTTCAAAGGAAAAACACAGAAATAGGAAATTTTCCTATGGCACTCTACTATTCAATTATTCATGCATTTTGTTGAAAGGAATGGAGCAAAATATCCACCTGGAGCTACTTTTCAAAATCCTATGCATGAAATCAAGACCAAGTGCATTAGTGGCGGAATAACATTCTAACTTTACACGCTTTCATATGGTTTCACTTTAATTTGGCCGTGTTTCTTTGCATTCCTCAGCTCTTCCAATTCCGATGAACGAAACACCCAAGTTGATAGAAATCCTGTGTTTACAAATACTCTGTTTCCAATGTGCATTCCTATCCTATTCCGATGTTGTTCCTATACCTACGTTTTTAGAATCATGCAAGCCAAAGGAGCCCTTACAGAATTACTTTAGTTACAGGTAGGTGTCGAAGAAAACTTTGTGTGGTTTGTCCTGCTCCTGCCGTGACGTTGTCCACCTCACTTGAGCTGCTCCATCGACAGAAGCATCCACCAAACCAGACATCACGACTCCTGACCATCTTTCACCATCTCAGATCTCCTTCCCTGCCGCCGGCACCCACCGCATTGGCATCACCATCATCGACTCAGCAGATGAACCTGAGGAGTACACGGGTCCACAGAGAGGTCGCACTCTTTTTTTTCTGCTTATGTTATGCATTGCTTGATATTAGCTGCTACTTTATCGTCTTGTTCACCTCTTAGACTCCAAGTTAGGTCCAAATTAATGTTCAACTTGAGTTCTAAATTAATTGTGGGGTACATATCGAGGCAGCAATGAATAGTATTTCTGTCTAATATCTGGTTCACCTAGGGTATGCCTATGTTGTTCATCTTGGGTGGGAAACAAATAGTAAAGCAATCATCATCTGTACTTTTATTAAATTAAAGCAATCATCAGCCTGCTATCATTATTTTTGGATCCATCCATTGGTTGTTACCATCACTCTAGATTTCTGCATGCTCTCCTTACATAATCTGACTATATTTTTTTCGTATGCATGTTAGATATTGTACACAACCAGGTATTGTACAATGTCATGCAGACATACCTCCATGGTGGGTTCAATGGCAAATCCTGCCCCTCTCCAGATTGTAATCCAGAGGAAGATATATGTTCTGAGGCGGATTCAGACGCAGCTGACCACTCCTATTTACCCCCCCAAGGTGTTTGCTCTAACTTGGCATGATGATGTTAGTCATATCATGCATATGTTGCCTTGTTGTGCCTACTTTTGACATCATATATGTCATCTGCTTAGTTTAGACATGTTTTGTAATGCCACTTGTTTAGTTTCTATATCATATATGGGAATTATGCAGTCTCATGTCTTTTAGCCAGCCATAATATATGTGAAATGTGCAATGCCATCTTGTTTAACCAGGCATCATATATTTGAAATATACCTTGCCCATCCTTTTCTTCATTACATTTCCATTAGTCGACAATGTTTGTACATTAAATTACTCTTCTTGTGAATCGGCCATTTGAATGGGTGATGAAAAATCTGGAGTGAAAACAAGGCCTTCAAAGCAGACAGTGCTACCTGCCGAAGCAGATCCCTTGCTGGGTCCCGATAACTCCTCAGAGAAGGATCCAAGGACAGATGACCAGTCCTATTCTCCCATCAAGGTGTATGCTCTAACTTGGCATGGTTATACTGCTCATATAAATCATATGGTGTCTTGCCTTGCATAGTTTAGACATCATATACACAATATTCAACACCATGTTCTTAGTTTAGACATCATATATGCGAATGCCCTCTGCTTAGCATATAAATCGCATATGTGAATTAAATCATGTGATAATGATTACTTAGATAATATCTATGTGAATTATGTCATGCGATCCTGTTTAGTTAGTCATCATATCTTTGAATTATGTTATGCTATGCTATCTAGTTTAGATAGACATCATATATGTGATATTATGTCATGCTATTCGTTTTAGTTAAACAATATAGATGTCAACTATTTCATGCCCTCTTTTTATCTATTGCATATGTCTCTCATACATTGTCTGTACATTCAACTATGTTTCCTGTTTATTAGCCATTTGAATTGGAGCGGGTGATGGCAGTATCTAGCACTATTCAAGATATCTTCCTATATTCTGATAAATCGGTCGATTTATCGCTTATCGTTGTCTGACCGATAAGTTAAATCGGCCGATAAATCAACCGATATGGCGATAAATCAGCCGATATGTTGATAAAATAGCTGATTTACCCCTTATCATGGGTCGACCGATAAGTTCCCGATAAGCGATATCCTCGACATTGGTATCTAGCAGAGTAAAAACATGGTTTTCAAATAAAATAGTGCTACCTCTTGGTGGAGATAGCACCCCGGTTGTACATGCACGAGAACCAGCCCTACCACACATAACCCAGACTCTCGCAGATTGTACCCCTACTGCGATGGACAGAGAACCAGCTTCACCCTATCTAAACCCAATCCCAGCTGATAGTAACCTAGTTCCTGTTGACACAACACCATCTTCACCACAGAGCTCCCAAACAAGAGCAGTTAGTGAGGCAGCTTTAGTGCCCAAAGCACCAGTACTACCTCAGCGAACCCCAACTGCACCAGTTAGTACATCTATTCCTATGGAGGAAGCACAACCAGCCATTCATGGTTTAGCATCTATTGCATTTGATGTTTTTAAATCCTATGTGCGTATCTTCCCATCATGGAAATATTATACTGAAGATGAAGGAAAATGCCAGTTGCAAGTGTTTGTCCAGGAGTTATGTGTAAGTAATGTTATTCATGGCAATTACTGTCGGCATTCTGGGAATGGGGGTCCCCAGACTTGCCTGCCTATGGGCCGCAGCGTGGCTCCACCAGCGGCCCTGTACGGCCCATCTTCACCAGCAAACATTCAAGATCCTCGCGAGGCAGATGACGTAAGACCTCCTCAAGGGCGGCTCACTAGGCTGGCTCGCGAGGGGCGGAGAGATCAAGGCGAGGGGCACCTCGCGAGGTTTCTGTGATGCAAGCCATGACGACTGGAGCCAGGCGGGCGCTAGGCGGGTGTCGGGGGTTGGGTGCGACATATGCCAATGGATGGCTTATCATGGTGGGAGCGAGTAGAACGTCGCCGGTGCCTGGAAACGGGATGAGGCGTAGACACAAACGCCGGCGTACTTTACCCAGGTTACGGGCTCTCCTAGGAGATAACACCCCTAGTCCTGCTCTGCGGGGTCTCCACATGATCACTAAGGCAAAGTGAATACAAGGGCGCTCCTCGAGCTGTATGCTGAAGGTAGGAGAAGGCAGGGCTAGCTCTCTCCCCCCCACTCTATGATCTGGTCTAGTTCTAATGGGTCGGGACCCTTTGCATGGGTGCCCTGGGGGTTTATATAGGCCTACCCCCCAGGGGTACAATGGTAAACTGACTGGGCGCAGGGCCCAGCCGTCAGTCTCTTTGCCTGCCGGCCCTTCCGCCGACTGCTGGGGCCCGCCGACTGGTGGGCCCCGCCGACTGGTCTAGTACGGAGCCGACAGGCCGTACCCACTGCTTGCGGGTCTTGCCGGTTGCTGATTACTGTAGTCGTGCTTCTAATGACGCAGGATTGGTCATGGGGTCGTGGCTACAGCCCCGCCGTCTGGCGGGAGATCACTGTAGCCACTCCCTGTCTCGTCTGGTTAATGGCGCGGGGAACCCGTGGGAAGGGCAGGACGACTCCCGGGAGCCAGCTCCCTACGGGTCCGACTGGTGGCGCTCTTGCCGTCTTCTGGACTCCTGCTAATCGGTAAGGCCCGTCATCCGTGGACCGTACTGACAGGCCGTCGTGGGCACAGGACCCCGCCCACTGTTGCTGATGTTAGGGATGGCATGGCAACAATGTCGCTCCAGACGGAGATCTCCGTTGGTACAGCGCACTGTGGCCTAGCCATCTCCTGAAAAGGGGGAGGGAGTGGGCTTTACTGTTGCCACTCCCCGTGCCATTCCCCTGATAAGGGCATGGGCTTCGTTGGTGCCGTGGGCCGACTCCCCGTGGCCAGCTTCTTTGGAAGCCGCCAGGCGGGAGTCGGCCGGTCTTGACCTCGCTTCTAGGACTCGGCTGCATGCGGGCAGCCGACTGTTCCTTCAGCCGTCCTCCAGAAGGCCTCCCTTCATCTGGCGTCTCGAGGGGCGCAGTCAGCCCCGATGTCTTGAAAGGTTTTGGGCCTCAGGTTAGCCTACCCGTGGCCCATTACTCCGACAGTAGTCCCCGAAGCTGATGAGGCGCCGCGAACGATCAGCCGAGGAGCCTCAACAGTTTCTTTCTCCGAGTGCTGCAGGTGAAAACCTTGTTCGATTTCTGCCGGGCCGACTGGCAGGTGTCGGCCTCGCCCAATTTAACTCGTCCAAAATTTTCGAACGCCTCGGCGGGATCCCAGTGGCGTAGTGGCTAAGCTTCCAGGCCGCCGCCCGTTTTGGGCTCGTCACGTGGCAACGAGCGGCCGGGCCAGTCCGCTCTCCCACATGCGCGATGGGACATGCCTACAGGTGGGGCCCGCCACTACCGCGCCTCGGCGCGCGAGTGGATCCGCTGCGGCCAGGGTGGACGGTTGAGGTTTCCGCGGAGTTACTGCGCAGTAACTTTGCGCGATAAGCGTGGGGGGCGTGGGGTAGTGGGTGCAGTAGATCCCACAACCGCACCCTCGGCTTCGCAGCCCATGAGTCTATAAGTAGGGGGGAGGGGGAGCGGCGGAGCACGCGCACCCATCCTCCTCATAGTTCTTCTTCTTTTCCCTCTCGCCGCTGCGCCTTAAGCTACGTCGAGCGCTGCGGTGGTCCGCTCACAATGAGCTCTTCCTCCGCCGTGACGCCCCCTACGGCGCACTCCGGCACCTGGGACGGTTCGGAGGTCCACAACGATCACGTCGATTTCCTCCACAAGACGCGTCGGCTGCCCGGCGAGGACCTCGTGCGGGTCCGTCTCGCGCGGAGGGGGGAAATCTCGCCGGCGCCGCAGGAGGACGAGCGGGTCGTCTTCCGCTCGCACTGCCTCCGCGGCCTTCACTTACCGGCGAGCAGTTTCTTTCGCTCTTTTCTTGAATTCTACGGTCTCCAGCCGCACCACCTCACCCCCAACACGGTGGTGCTACTGTCCACCTTCGTCACCTTGTGTGAAGGCTTCCTCGGCGTTGTCCCCACCATCGAGCTCCGGGGGGAGTTCTTATACTCCAAGCTTGGCACCCAAGCCGCAGGCGTGCCAGCTTAGTGCGGCACGTTCATCGCCATGCGGAGGTCGGGGGCCGACAACCTATTTCTCTCCATCAAGCTGATAAAGTCGGTGAAGATGTGGCAGCGGTCGTACTTCTACATGAAGAATGTCTCTGCAGAGGGCGACTGGGTCAATCTTCCGGCCTACGTAGCCGGCCTGCCGGCGCAGAGGCAGTCCAACTTGTCGTATCGGGCCAAGACGCTGAGGCAGTCGGAGGGCCTGACCGGGGCGGATTTGCTTGCCGCCTTCGTGGCGCGCCGAGTGCTCCCAGTCCAAGATAGCCCCACCTGATTTGCCAGATGAGCGGGCATCGGGACCCGAGTCGGATGTGCACCAAGGAAATGCCTCAGGAGGAGGTAGCCTATATGGTGAATTATCTTGCGATCTGCGACCTCAAAGAAGAGTGGCAGTTCGGCAAGGAGCCGTATTCACGTGCCGCCCCTCAGCCTCTGGTGAGTCATTTTTTTCTTTTTCTTTGACTCTCCTGACTTCTTCGTTGCCGAGTCCGTCTTGTCCGATCTGACCAGTCGGCTTTGGTCAGAACCCCCTCCTCCAGCCAGCAGCCGGCACCGTGGGGCCAGACCGCAAACTCCTCCCCGACCGGGCAGAGAGCGACGTTGATGACCCCAACTTGGGGGCGGCGGCCACAGAGGATGATGCCAAGGGAGGGATCGGCGCAGTGGGTGGCCCGAGACTTGGGGCCAATCTCGAGGACTGGCCTGATGATGAGGAGGAGGTCGCCCCGCGCCACCAGCCAGGAGCCGGCCAGCCGGGCACGAGCTCATTCGCCGCGCTGGACGCCCAAGGCCACGCTAAGAAGCGCAGGGCCGGGACGAGCCTGTTCGGCAGCCGGCCGAAGAAGCCCAAGGCTCAGCCGCAGTGACCAAGCGGGACGAAGCGGCCGCAAAGGCCAACCGCTTCCGCAAGGTGGTGATGATGCCACAGCTGGTTTTTGCGTAAGTGCTACCTTCCTTTGCACCTTCGCTTTTTCTTTGTTGACTCCGTTTGAGATTCCCTTGCTTTACATTTTTGACTTTAGGGCCCCGATCTCTCTTGAGAAGTCGGCCGCCGGCTCCGTCATGAAGTCGGTGGAGACCTCCTGCACCACCCGACGGATTGATCCGGCAGCCGACCTCCGGGAGGCGACGGAGCAGAACGCGCGGGAGGCGCACGAGGAGCGGGAAGCCGTCCGCCCTGAAGAAGCTGGCGGAAGCCGAGGCCGCCGACGCGGAGAAGAAGCGTGCAGAAGAAGCCGCACACCTCCAGTCGGTGATGTTCATCCTCCCTCTGAACTCTGCGTCGCCACCACCGGAGTTCACGACGCAGACTGGGGAAGTCGGCGACGAGAACCCGATCATGGAGAGGGACGACGACGACATCGCCATGCCGGACGTAATCGTGCCGCCACCGCCGCCGTCCGGGAGCGCGCCAGGCGGGCAGCCGGCGGACCCGCGTGTACCGCCAACTGAAAACGTGGTGGCAACGGGCCTGGCTCTCGAGGTCGGCACGCCGACACGCCGCCGTCTCACGAAGGCGGCCTCGGCACCGTGCCCTCTGGAGACCGGTGCCACAAGTTCCACGATCTCGGACAACGAGGCGACGAGCGCTGCGCCCACTGGGTGGGTGCGGGGAGGCGGGACGCGCCCGTTGAACCGGGCGCTTCTGGACATCCAAGCCAAGCTCCGAGCCGAGGGCGATGCCATCAAGGAATGCACCAAGGCATATCTGGCGTCACGAGCAGCCATCCGGGTACGCGTCCTTCCTTCTTTGTTTATGTTTCTTGTTCTTCTTTGTGGGGGCGCGCTAGCGCACCCACTGGGTGTAGTCCCCGAGTTTCGGGCCGGCTGCTGAGCAGGCAGCTCGGAACTCTAATCAGCGAGTTCCAAGTACCAACACTTTGTCTGAAATTTCGTTGCAGGATTACCACAATCTTCGCGTGACCACCTTCAACGCCAATGTTGAGGAGCTGGCCAAGCGGACCACCGAATTCTCGGACAGCCGGGGTGAGTCCTCTTCCTTCTCTGCGGGGGCGCGCTGGTGCACCCGCGGACTATAGTCGCCGAGATTTAGGCCGACTGATGAGCAGTCGGGCCGGATCTCCCCGGCGACTATTCTTCTTTGTTGATGATTCCTTTCTTCGCGGGGGCATGCTGGCGCACCCGCGGGCTGTAGTCCCCGAGATTCAGGCCGACTGCTAAGCATTCGGGTTGGATCTCCCCGGCGACCTTTCTTCCTAGTTGGCGATTGGCACCTTTTCTTCTTCTTCTTCTTCTTCTTCTTCAGAGGCCAACGCTGCCCTGCAGCAGCAGCTGGGCGAGGCCAACACTGCGCTGCGTGTCAAGGAGGAGGAGTGCGGCCAGCTGGCGGAGGAGCGCGACTGGCTGGCTACGCAGCTGGTGGAGCAAAAGGAGCTGCTCAAGAAGGCCCAGAAGGAGGCGGAGGACAAGGAGACCGCCCTCCTTGCCGAATTCGCGTTCGAGCGCTCCTCCTGGACCGACACGGAGGCGACGCTGGTCTCCGGCTTCCATGCAATCGAAGATCTCGTCGACGGTGAGCTTCCCCTCATTTTCCTTTTCTAAGCTGCCGACTGCTAGTTGAGTCGACCTGTAGTCTTTAATCTTGTTCTTTGTTCTTCTGCCTTGGCAGACTTCTTCCCTAGCCACTCGGTCGCTGCCAACCAAGCCATCGAAGCGGATCGCGAAGGGCGGAGGGCGGACGGCGCACAGATCGCCGCCGACGCCCCCCGAACTCTTGGCGAGCAGATCCTAAGCATCGAGGCCCGCCTTTGGCTGGCTCACCGGATGCTGCGCCGGCTTCAACGTGTCGGCACCCAGGCGATTGCCGCCCTGTGGCCGGATATGCAGGCGCCGCGCACCCCCAGTCGGACTGCCGACTGGCTGGAGGTAGTAGCTGGCCGCCTTGAGGCCTGGAAGGGCTCTTCGGCCCGGGCTGGAGCGCGCTGGGCCTTAGAGTTCGCCAAGGCGTGGTATCCTGGGCTGAGTCTAGCCTAGCTAGCCACGTTCCGGCTAGAAGCTCAGGTGGAGTTGGCGGTCGTGGAAGACAATCTCGTCAAGCGCACATCATCGATCGCCGAATACACCGACACCAGCGTCTTCGTCCCAGAGCTGGCTGAGAACGGTGAGGAGGCACCGCCGGATTGGTTCGGGCTGAACCTGGATGACGACGAGGACTCGGCGGAGGTGATTGACTCCAGTGGCGAGGAAGAAGGCGAGGAGGAGGAAGGAGACGAGGAGGAGGCGCCAGAGGTCGGAGCAGACGGCCAGCCCCACCTCGACCGCGCCTTTAGCAACGAGCCGTGCCCAACCGAGCCAGCTGTTGCCAGAGGTGACCAAGCGGAGACCAACCAGCCGGCCGCTCCGGCAACTGGCACCGCCGACCCCTCCGGTCCTCCGAATCCGTGTGTAGTTTCCTAGGCTGCCACTTCATCTTTGTTTTTATCTACTTAATAGTCTCGATGAACTTGCTAATTTGCGCAATTCCACCCGTGGGGTGTATCTTGAACTTCTGTTTTGAAGATTCAGCCAAGGGCCTTTTTATGTAAATATTTCTCCGTGTTCTATCTCTTCTTGCTTATTGCTCTATGGCTTTTTCCTTTGCCGCCTTCCCTTGGTTGCCGTCTTGCCACTCGGACAGCCGCTCTGCGGACTGTTGCTGGATCAAGTACTTAGCTTCTTTGGGAAGGCAAGTACTTAGCCGTTTAGAGTTTTTAGCAAGTTAATTAGAAAACGGCGAGCCGGCTGCTCAAGAGTCGGTTGTAAAAGGCTGGAAGCCGGCTTAAACTATGTACATGCATGGAGTCCTTAGCCATTTTTCATGTGGACACCCATTCTACCTTACTCCTCCCCACCAGACAGTCGCTCTGCGAGCTGCGGCTTCTGACAGGAGACGGCTTAAGTGCCACACACTACTTGTTCGGCTGCAGGAAGTCATTCCATAGTATAAGGCGGCAAGTTCCCAGGCCGACTAGTCGAACCCGGTGCCCAACGGCATAACAAAGAATAACATACTCATAGGCATAATTCTTATCATATAGATAAAAGAGGGAAGCCCCCGAGCTCTTCTCGGGGGGCCCGAGGTCTTCGTACTTTAATACAAAAGGTAGCGTGGTACATACTGCATTAACTGTAAAATCTTTGGAGGAGGTTTGCATTCCATGGTCGCTCCGTCTCTTTGCCGGAGTCGTGCCTCTTGTGTGCTCGGGGCTTCTAAGCATCGATCAGGTAGTAGGAGTCATTGCCCAACACTTTTCTGATGATGAAAGGGCCTTCCCAAGGTGCTGAGAGCTTGTGCTGGCTGGCTGTTTGCTGGATCAGCCGGAGCACACGGTCTCCTTCTTGGAAAGATCTCGGCTTGACCTTCCGGTTGTAGTATCGGCGCAGGCTCTACTGGTAGATGCTGGACCGGCTGAGTGCCAACAGCCGGCCCTCTTCCAGCAGATCGACGCCATCTTGGCGTGCTTCTTCTGCTTCGTCTTTGGTGTACATGGTGATTCGAGGGGAGTCGAATTCTATGTCAGTTGGGATGACAGCTTCGACACCATAGACGAGGAAGAAGGTTGTGAAGCCGGTTGACTTGTTTGGAGTTGTGCGCAGGCTCCAGAGGACGGCCGGCAGCTCGTCGAGCCAATAGCCGACCGAACGCTTGAAACGCCCTCGATGCGGCTATATCTCCCACGTGTCGAAGCACGACTTAGAGGCATAACCGCATTGAAAGCAATGTCGCAAGTGAGGTAATCTTCACACAACCCATGTAATACATAAGGGAAAGAGATACATAGTTGGCTTACAATTGCCACTTCACACAATACATGAATAATGCATTACATCATCCAGATACAAAGAAGGTCCGACTACGGAACCAACATAAAAGAAGACTACCCCAATGCTACACAGATCCCCGATCGACCCCAACTGGGCTCCACTACTGATCAACTAGAACGAAACAACACAAAGGACAAGATCTTCATGGAGCTCCTCCTTGAGCTTGGTTGCATCAACTGCTCGGTATCCTCGGCACCTGCAAGCTGGTTTTGGAAGTATTTGTGAGTCACAGGGACTCAACAATCTCGCAACCTCACGATCAAGACTATTTAAGCTTATAGGAAGGGTAAAAGGTATGAGGTGGAACTGCAGCAAGCGACTAGCATATATGGTGGCTAACATATGCAAATGAGAGCGAGAAGAGAAGGCAAAAGCACGGTCGAACAACTATGATCAAGAAGTGATCCTAGAACAACCTATGTCAAGCATAACTCCAACACCGTGTTCACTTCCCGGACCCCTCCGAGAAGAGACCATCACGGTAACACACACGGCTGATGTATTTTAATTAAGGTCAACTTCAGGTTTTCTACAACCAGACATTAACAAATTCCCATCTGCCCATAACCGCGGGCACGGCTTTCGAAAGTTCCAATCCCTGTAGGGGTGTCCCAACTTAGCCCATCACAAGCTCTCATGGTCAATGACGGATATTCCTTCTCCCAAGACATTCCAATCAGACTCGACATCCAGGTTACAAGACATTTCGACAATGGTAAAACAAGACCAGCAAAGCCACCCGAATGTGCCGACAAATCCCGATATTGTAATATCGCAACAAAATATCCATGTTCCAAACATGGAACAAGCTCCAATCTTCACCTGCAACTAACAACGCTATAAGAGGGGCTGAGCAAAGCGGTAACATAGCCAAAACAACGGTTTTCTAGGACAAGGTGGGTTAGAGGCTTGGCTTAACAATATGGGAGGCATGATAAGCAAGTGGTAGGTATCGTAGCATAGGCATAGCAAAAGAGCGAGCAATTAGCAATCAAAGATAGAAGTGATTTCGAGGGTATGGTCATCTTGCCTGAAATCCCGCAAGGAAGAAGAACGAGTCGATGAAGAAGACAAACGGACGTAGATGAACGGATCCTCACAACTCTGGAACGAAACCGAAGCTAACGCGAGAAGTAATCCGGAAATAACCAAACAACAAAGTAAACAACCATCACATAATCATGGCATGATGCACAATCAAGTATGATGCATGTCCGGTTTAACGAGGCATGGCATGGCAAAGTGCACAAACAACCCTACAAATTAAGTGGAGCTCAATATGCAACTCCGTTGCATATTGATGAAACACCACATTCAAGTTATTTAGTTCGATCACGTTAATGTACCCAACAATATTAAATGTTGTTAAACATGGCAAGAGGGTGAAGCAAAGTAAAACTACCTATCTAGTCAAATTTAAATGAGGCCGGAAGCAACGAACAACAATTTTGATAAATCCCCATATGCATATATTAGGTTTGGTACTGTTCTGCCCTAAACCATATTTTATATTTATTAAACATGCGAGATGAGTGCATCATGTTAAACTAGGCATTTTTCTACCCCATTTACATATAAAGTTTATTAAAAATGGAACTACGGTTATTTAGTTATGAAATAAATCATTTTAGCAAGTTAATTAAGCAAGTTTAAACAAATATCATCTTAAGCATTTTAAACATAGATGAAAGTTGGATATTATTAAACTAGATGAAATTATAAGCAAGTTTCATATATAATTTATTTAGATCCGATGCACGGTTGTGAAGTTATTAAATGCATGAAGTTTAGGGGGCTTTCTATAAAACAGTAATTTGCTGGATAATAGACAAAATCATCTAGAGGAAAAAAACAAGACAAGGGCCAAAACTGCTGGGACTGGGCTGCTCACATTGGGCCTTATATGGCCAGGCCAAATCAATGGCTGGGCCTCGGGCGTTGGACGCAGGAGCGAGCCTGGGGGAGCTGGGACGGTGGAAGGAGGCAGGCCGACGCAGCGGGTCCACGAGGGTCAATGCGGGCGCTCAGGCAAGGCGTTCGTCCTCTTCCTGGTTCGAAAGAAGCAGAGCAGCGGCGGTGCAAACTGCAGCGCGGCGGCGAAGGACGGAGGGCGGAGGATCTGGGCGACGCAGGCAATGGCACAGGCGCTGCTCGTCCTCCTCTGGAGCAGGGACGAGGCGGCCATGGCAGGCGGGCGCCAGGAGGCTCGAGCGATGGCATTCGACGGGACCGGCGAAGCGGTGAGGCTCGACGGGAAGCAGGGGCGGCAGGATCCGACCAACAACGACGATGAAAAGATCCCGGCGGCAGCGGCATGCTCCTGCGGGCAGAGAGAGAGAGAGGCTCGGGTGAGTGGGGAGGAGAGAAGGGAGAAGAAGGACGTGAGGAGAGCGCGGGGAAGGAAAGGGCGGCCCTGCTGGAGCTTGTTTTTGGCAGGTTCGGGCGGCGGACGGGGCATCTCCGGCGGTGGCGCTGGTCCATGGCGGCAGGTGGTCGAGGTCGAGGGGCTCCGGCAAGAAGGGCTCGCGGAGGAGGCTGATCCGGCGGGGATCCGAAGGTAGCGACGAGAACAAACGGCAGCCACGGCGATGACTTGGCGTCGGCTGGAGGAGCCCGTCCATGGCGCTGCTCATGGCGTACCTAAGAGAGAGGGAGGTGTGTGAGAGAGGAAGAAATCAGGAGAGGGGGAAGAAGAAAGCAGACGAGGAGCAGAGGTCCTGGAGGCCGGCGAGGTTGGATGCTGCGGGGTGGCTGCGGCTCGGGAAGAGGAGCTCGGGCTCCTGGCTCGCGGTCGACGGTGGGAGAAGGCATGGAGGCAGATCGGGAGGAGGGAGCTTGTAACGCAACGAGACCGATGTCCCAGGTTTCCTCCAGTTATTCACTGTTGTTGCCTTGTCATTGCTTGTGTGTCATGCATTGCATATCATGTCATCATGTGCATTTCATTTGCATACATGTTCATCTCATGCATCCGAGCATTTTCCCCGTTGTCCGTTTTGCAATCCGGCGCTCCTATGTTCTCCGGTGTCCCTTTCTACCTCTTTTCGTGTGCGGGTGTTAAACATTTTCGGATTGGACCGAGGCTTGTCATGCGGCCTTGGTTTACTACCGGTAGACCGCCTGTCAAGTTTCGTGCCATTTGGACTTCGTTTGATACTCCAACGGTTAACCGAGGGACCGAAAAGGCTTCGTGTGTGTTGCAGCCCAACACCCCTCCAAAGTGGCCCAAAACCCACCTAAACCCCCTCCATCATCTCAGTTATTCGATCACGATCGCGTGGCCGAAAACCGCACCTCATTTGGACTCTCCTAGCTCCCTCTACCTATATATTTGTGCTCTCCTCTGAAATTTCCGCGCAGTCTAACCCTAGCATCTTCCTCCTCGCGCCACCGGACATGTCCGCGCCGCACCAGACATGTCCACCGCCGCCGGCCACCTCGCTCCGGCCAATCGGAGGCTGCCACGTCACCCTCTCCCGCCTCCGCAGCCAACCAAAACGCGCCACGTCGCCTCCCGCTGGACCTCCTCTCTCCTCCGCCGCCGCGGGCCCGCGCGGCCTAGATCCGGCCCGCGGGGCCTGGACCGCCGCCGCCCCGCGCCTGGGCGTCCCCGCCACCTCGGGCGCCGCCGCCCGCCTCTTTCGTCGCCTCGCCGCCTCATCGCCGGCGCCATGCCGCCCGTGCTCCCCACGCCCGCCGCCGGCCGCCGCCATGCCCTTCGCGCCGCCGCCCGCATCCGGCGCCTCCTCTACGCTCGTCGCCTCGCGCCGCCTCCCGGAGCGCGCCGCCGTCAACCTTCGCCGAAGGCCCGCCGCCCGCGCCCTCGTCGCCGGCCATCGCCGGAAACGGCTACCTTGCCTGAGTCCTCCTCCCTCACCGGATCCGGGGAAGGTGGATGAGATCCACCAACCCCAGGAACCAAACGCCACCCCGAGCACCGGATCCCTCTGTCTCGGGTCCTCCCCTTCCCGTTTCTCGCGAGGTGAAACTGCTAAGTCCCCAGATCGGTTGTTTTTTTAGGCTTTTTCATCGCATCATAACTCATCATCCATGGCTCCGTTTTGAGCGTGTAGCATATCAAAATGTTCGTCTCGACGAGTACATCATTTGATCCCATTGCATCATTTTTCATTTGAGCTCATCTTGATGCCCGAAATGCTGTTGGAAGAGGGCTATGTGATGAATTTGTCAGATCTGTTTTAGCAAATGGCATTTTGTCATTTTTGCCATGATCAATGTGTGCATGCTATGATGTTGAGCTCTACATGTGTTTTGTTATATGCCATGCCATCTTTGCAGAGGTGCTTGCCATGTATTTTTGTGATATTTGTGGTGACTAGCACAAGCTTGCAAAGTAGCGTATTCAGTTATGCTGATTTCAGGGACTTAGAATTTCACTAAGTCCTTGTCCTGATTTTGTTATTATGCCATATGTTCATGTTGTTTGCTCGTGATCCATGCCTCTTTTGAGGATGATCAGTAAGGATGTTTTGTTAACATTGTGTTGTTCTATCCATCCATGTCTTTGTTTGAATTTATGGAGCACCCTAGCTTGAGTCAATCGAGCTCTACTTTTGCTACAAGATGTTCCTGGCAGATTGTTAACTTGTTTAGCGATTTTGCCGAGGTTTTTGCTATTGATCCGTGCATGCTATGTTGTTGTTCTTGCCATGTCTAGCTTCTATGCCGTGTATTCTTGATGGGTGTATGCTTAGTTTGTCATGCCATGCTTTGTAGGGAGTGCATCGAGCACGTAAACATGCCTACTCGTTAACTGATTTGCATGCTCCAGTTTTTCACTAAGTCTGAGATCTGTTTATGTTTTTGCCATGTTCACATGCTTGCAATTTTATTTTCTGATCCCTTTTGGCTCAAGGTCACTAAGAGATTTTTGTTAAATGCTTTGAGTAGCTTCATGCCATGCCATGATTTGCCATGTTAAGTTCCTGTAGCATATAGTTTTTATGCTCCAAAGTATGCTTCCTGATAATAAATCCCAGACTTGTGTTAATTTCACTAAGTCTGAAACCTGTTATCATTTGCACTATTGCCATGCTTGTTTGAACCTGTTAATCAGCGAATTAGCCATAGCTCAGTGTTCATCCTTTGTCAAGCATCTTGAGTGGATCCATGCCATGTATCTTGTTTCCATGTTTGAGTGCTGTAGCATATTTATCTTGATGCATTTAGATGGCTACTTGCTGTTAATCGCAGACCAGTGCCATATTTGTTTTTCTTGCCATTTCCAAACTGTGCATCCGATTCCGGCGATCTTTATATCGATTTCAACCAAAATCACCTCTCCTTTCCAGTGGAACTCTTGGATTTCCAAGTTGAGGCCAGGTTCAATCATTCCTTTGCAATCATGCATATGCATCGCATACCGCATCCCGCATATCATACCATGTTCATGTGTTGTTTGTTTACTATGTTGTGTGCTTCTTTCCGGTGTTGGTTCTTCGGGTTGGTTCCTATTATGACGCGTTTGTGAGGATCCGTTCGACTTCGTCCGCTTGTCTCCTTCATGGACTCGTTTCTTCTTCCTTGCGGGATCTCAGGCAAGATGACCATACCCTCGAAATCACTTCTATCTTTGCTTGCTAGATGCTCGCTCTTTTTCTATGCCTATGCTGCGATACCTACCACTTTCTTATCATGCCTCCCATGTTGTTAAACCAAGCCTCTAACCCACCTTGTCCTAGCAAACCGTTGTTTGGCTATGTTACCGCTTTGCTCAGCCCCTCTTATAGCGTTGTTAGTTGCAGGTGAAGATTGGAGCTTGTTCCATGTTTGGAACATGGATATTTTGTGGGGATATCACAATATCTCTTATTTAAGTAATGCATCTATATACTTGGTAAAGGGTGTAAGGCTCGGCCTTATGCCTGGTGTTTTGTTCCACTCTTGCAGCCCTAGTTTCCGTCATATCGGTGTTATGTTCCCGGATTTTGCGTTCCTTACGCGGTTGGGTTATAATGGGAACCCCTTGACAGTTCGCTTTGAATAAAACTCCTCCAGCAAGGCCCAACCTTGGTTTTACCATTCGCCACCTAGCCTTTTTCCCTTGGGTTAGGCCAGCCCAAGGGTCATATTTATTTTAAACCCCCGGGCCAGTGCTTGTCTAAGTGTTGGCCCAACCTAGAGCATCGTGCGGGGCCGTCCCTTGGCAACTTGGGTTACGTTGTCTATCGTATGCTTAGCTTATCCGGTGTGCCCTAAGAACGAGATATGTGTAGCTCCTATTGGGATTGTCGGCACAGCGGGTGCTCTTGCTGGACTTGTTTTACCATTGTCGAGGATGTCTTGTAACCGGGATTCTGAACCTGATCGGGTCTTCCCGCTAGAAGGAATATCCTTCGTTGACCGTGAGAGCTTGTGATGGGCTAAGTTGGGACACCCCTGCAGGGTTATGAACTTTTGAAAGCTGTGCCCGCGGTTATGGGCAAATGGGAATTTGTTAATGTCCGGTTGTAGAAAACCTGAATTTGATCTTAATTAAAATACATCAACCGCGTGTGTAACCGTGATGGTCTCTTCTCGGCGGAGTCCGGGAAGTGAACACGGTGTTGGAGTTATGCTTGACGTAAGTAGACTTGGATCACTTCTTGATCATAGTTGTTCGACCGTGCCTTTGTCTTCTCTTATCGCTCTCTTTTGCGAATATGTTAGAAACCATATATGCTAGTCGCTTGCTGTAGCTCCACCTCATACCTTTTACCTTACCCATAAGCTTAAATAGTCTTGATCGCGAGGGTGTGAGATTGCTGAGTCCCTGTGACTCACAGATACTTCTAAAACCAGTTCGCAGGTGCCGACGTTACTGAGCAGGTGACGCAACCAAGCTCAAGGAGGAGCTCGATGAAGATCTTCCCCTTTGTGTTGTTTCGTTCTAGTCGATCAGTAGTGGAGCCCAGTTGGGGTCGATCGGGGATCTGTGTAGCATTTGTGGTAGTCTTCTTTTATTTTGGTTCCGTAGTCGGACCTTGATTGTATCTGGATGATGTAATGCTTTATTTATGTAATTGTGTGATGTGGCGAGTGTAAGACAACTATGTATCTCTTTCCCTTATGTATTACACGGGTTGTGTGAAGATTACCTCACTTGTGACATTGCTTTCAATGCAGTTATGCCTCTAAGCCGTACTTCGACACGTGGGAGATATAGCCGCATCAAGGGCATTACAGAACTCCTGCGGTGGTTTGTTGGAAGAGATTCAGGGTGGATCCCCATGGAGGATGAGGCTAGCAGCGGCTTCATTGGACAGGGAAGGATGAGGGATGGATCCCGATGTGGATTCGATGGGGATTGCGACAGTGGGTGAAGGGACAAGTCCCTAGATTTTAGGGTTTTGTCCAGATTAGGTTAGCGGTCTATATATAGTAAGTGGATTTTGGATAGGGGCATTTGGTCCCTTCGATCGGTATCGGACGGTCGTGAAAAAATATGTTAGGAAGTCCAATTAACAAAACAGAGACGCTTTGTAGACGTTTGGGGATGATCCGGACACAATGGTGACGACTGCTCGGGTCGGATCCGAGACAACTTTTCGGGCGCGCGCGCGAGGAGGACAGCGGGCTGACGAGAGAGGTTAGGTTGGACCCGGCGGTAGTTAGTGGGCTGTGTAGACGGTATCGAGATGAGAGAAGAGAAGAGAGGGAGGCCCGGCGACTGTTTCCGGAGACCGAAAACGTCCGACGTTAGACCGGCTATATTGCCGCTATAGTTATCCGTTGGGGCGTCAAACGGACTCTGAACGCGATGAAACTTGGCAGGCGGCCTACCTACTCTAAAATAAGACCGCACGCCAACTCTCATCCCATTCCGAGAACATTCTCCGGCCACTTAGAAAATAATATTTCGGACATGCCACAGGCGCGTGCAAGTGTGACTGGGCTCAGAACGGACAACAGACGAAACGAGGAAACCAGGACGGATGCAAGTTTCAAAAACATGATGATGCAATGCACATGATGACATGACAATAAGCGACACGCAAGCAAATGACAAAGCAACAACAGCGAATAAGTGGAGGACACCTGGCACATCGGTCTCGGGGCATTACAACACTCCACCACTACGAGAGGATCTCGTCCCGAGATCTAGAATGGCACCGGAGGGAAACGGAAGAGGAGAGAAGAGGTAAAGCTAAGTTGCTTCTTTGACAAACGAATGAAACCACAAGCCTTGAAAAGGTTAAGCCATTGAAAGAAGAATGCAACAAAGAATAACAAAGTTGAAAGCACTCCGGTAGGGAAGAGGAACAAGGAAGAACAAATTCGGGCAGCACTCCGAATGAAAAGAAGGAGGATTGAATAAGAACTTGATAAGATGAGATGATACTTGATGAAATCACAACACACTACCTCTAGAACTATTGAAAGAATGGAACAAGGGTTAAGCAAGATCTCAGGCAGCACTCCGGTTGAGAAGGGAGTCAAAATTTGATAAGATGAGAGAGTTCGAATGAAAACACGACATTCCGGTTGGATGGATAAGCAAAAGAAAGAACATGAACTTCACAATACGAGATGATGAGTGAAGAGAGCATCATCACAACGCCTCCAGAATAAATATAAGAATGGAACCAAAATAATAGAGAAGAAGACCACAAGTTCTGCTTGAAATGAATTTGGGAGAGCATCCTTTAAAAGAAGGATTGAACGGAGTTGTTGGGAAACCAACAACGAAAAGAACAGGCTTATTGAGGGCTTATGGAAAACATCTCAAGAACTTGAGGTGAAAACCTGCCATAAATGGAAACAAGATTTTATTGATATGAACAAGGAGACAAAAAACTTATTTCACCAGGAGGATAAAAGAACTTGGGTCATTTATAAGCACGATAATAGCAACAATCCTTAGGGAAAGCTTTAGGTGAAATATAACCCATGATAATTTCAAAGAAGAGATTGATGGATTTAAAATACCTCATTCCTAACAACATGTGAATCATGAAACATGAAACTCAATTATCAAGAATGACATAATACCACCTCCAATGATACGGAAGAAATAATTACACTCCGGATTACAATATGAGGAAAACTTGAGCTTCATAGAAAAGAATCTCGATGAACACTTCGAGAAGGAATTAAATCCTTGATGAACCATCATGTAGAACCTTCATGAAGAACTCCGGTAACAAAAATATGATCAAAAGGAAGGGTAAAATTGAAAAGAACTCCGGGAGAAGCCTTGCAATGATTAAATGAAGCTTTGAAATGATATAATTGAAAGAGCTTGGAACTCCAGTAAAAGAAAAGCTGACACAATCGCAATCGAGAATTTGATGAACCTCCGGAATAAGGAATTGAGTTCACTCGATGAAACTAGAATAAGAATTACATTATACTTATCCTTCACCAATTAAATTGATGACAATCAACGGATTTGGCATATTACTTATTCTCGTAGAAAGGATTAAGATAGATATAGCACAAACTTGAGAAGGTCTTCAACGAACCACCGGTAGGATTGGAAAGAAAGAGTCAATTGATATTATAACGAAGGAAGAAGAATCTTAGAAGAGCCGCTGGTAGAATTCAAAAAAAATGAAGAAAATATAAAGAAACACCGGGAAGAATTAGAAAACGAATGAAGATGCTTGAGGGAATTTAGATACATTAGAACGAAGAGATCATGAACTGATTAGAGAATACTTGAAAAATGCATCGGTAAGATTTGGAGAATGATAGCTGAAGGCTGAGAATGAATAAGTCTTCTGAAATGATGGGCTCCGGAGGAAGGAAAATAATTTTTCGCGATCAAAACAATTATGAGAGGATGACCTTGAACTAAAACCACGAATCTCTGAGAGAACGGATAAGATATGGAGGTAAAGCTCTTCTTCGGTCTTCAAATGATGAGAAAGACGACGAGAAACACCACCGTGAATTGTTGAGACACTCCGGAATAAAGAAGAATAGAAAAGTTGAACCAATGATGAAAAGAATTTGGAATATCTTGGAGAAAGACATTTGACTGATGATAAATCATTCTTATGTCAAACTTCGAAAAGAAATTTGAGGATAGCTCTGGGAAAATAAGAAGAGTCAGGTAAGATCCTGGGAAAAGACCTGTGGGTTAGGGCCCACTCAAAAGATACACCATAGAACGATTACTCGAAAGAGAGATAGCACCGGTTGGATAAAAAGGCTTGAATGAGATAACAACCTCGAAATAGGTTGAACTGATCTTGAAAGACAAGACGAGCCTTCTGAGATATCTTAAGCACTCCCGAACAAATGAATAGCGAGAAGTGAATTATTTTGAGGTGCACCGGTATAAGAAGGTATATGAAACGAGGAAAAAGGGATATGAGATCAACACCGAAAGCTTGATTTGAATCCACCAGAGAAGAAAATGAGTGAATAGTGACGATCTTGAAGCTCCGTTAGAATCTTCATGAGAATCACCGGGTAAGAACATGAAGGAAAAGAATGGAGGGACTTCACATGAATCAAAGGATACTTGATTAAGAAATCTGAGTCCTTGAAAAAGAAAGGGGGGGGGGGGGGGGAAAAACAAAGACAACTTGGAGACGGATGAAACAAACAACATTGAGAAGAACTGATGCTTGATCTTGCGGGTGTTGAAATGGTCGGATCCACTTGAAGAGAAACACGCCGGTTGAAAAGGATTGACATGACATTCTCGATGATCAAGAATGATTAGTATCCACATAGAAATATGAGAACACCACTTAGGAAAGGTATGGAATGAACATTTGACATTGAAGCAACTCGAATACCACAACTGAAAACAAAACAAAGGATTGGCTTGCAGAATAAGCCGGAACAAACATATGATAGAGATTTCGTCCGAAGTTTTCGTGGTGGGGCCTACACGGGCTCTATCGTACAGCACCATCATGTACAAGGCAGTGCACATTACATACGAAGCGTCCCCGGGTCGGCATAGCCAAGGAGTCTTTAAGACACAAGGAGACCACTGTAAAACCAACTGTGGATAGGCGGACCACTAGACGTCGAACCCCAATTTCATATCATACATCTGTCGGAAAGATATCATAAGAGCTACTTGAATTCACACTTATAAACTCCCGAAACTTTCCGGTTATGCAATCAGGTGTTGGGGATACAGGGGAAGCATAATATCTCACCCAAAACTAGCAAATCCTACATCCAGTTGTATCCATCCTTCAACACATAACCAAGAAACCTTCGTAAATCGTTTACCTCAACCTTCGAAAAGCATCCGTTATATGAGTTATGGCAATACTCTCGAACTCCCGCCCCAGTACTGGGTGGCGTCGAGGTTATCTCACCAACAATTGCATAAAAGAGATTTTCGATGTCGGTGAAACTAAACTCAGGTATTCCAGAACTGCAACGATAAAATTGTGATGACAACACCTCGGAGCTCAACTCCCCGGGACACTGCCACAACCCCTAAATGTCAGGAGGCACCAAGAACAATGTTCTCGTCACAAAACCATCGGAACGATTCCAAGATACCCGCGTGATCCTAAATTTTTTTAGTGAAATTTGAGAAGAGAAGAGTCAAAACTCTACGTCAGGATACCTCACCAGAGCGATGAAGGGATTGAGGAGTAAAAAGAATTCCTAAACTCTCCGATATATATAATCCTAAATGACTCAAAACATTTTCTAGACTCAACAACACCAGCTATTCGATCAAGCAGGGGGCTCCTAAAGTCGGGGAAGGCTCTGATTACCAACTTGAAACACCCTCGATGCGGCTATATCTCCCACATGTCGAAGCACGACTTAGAGGCATAACCGCATTGAAAACAATGTCGCAAGTGAGGTAATCTTCACACAAACATGTAATACATAAGGGAAAGAGATACATAGTTGGCTTACAATCACCACTTCACACAATACATGAATAAAGCATTACATCATCCAGATACAAACAAGGTCCGACTACGGAACCAAAATAAAAAAGACTTCCCCAATGCTACACAGATCCCCGATCGACCCCAACTGGGCTCCACTACTGATCAACTAGAACGAAACAACACAAAGGACAAGATTTTCATCGAGCTCCTCCTTGAGCTTGGTTGCATGAACTACTCGGTATCCTCGGCACCTGCAAGCTGGTTTCGGAAGTATCTGTGAGTCACGGGAACTCAGCAATCTCGCACCCTCGCGATCAAGACTATTTAAGCTTATAGGAAGGGTAAAAGGTATGAGGTGGAACTGCAGCAAGCGACTAGCATATATGGTGGCTAACATACGCAAATGAGAGCGAGAAGAGAAGGCAAAATCACGGTCGAAGAACTATGATCAAGAAGTGATCCTAGAACAACCTACGTCAAGCATAACTCCAACACCGTGTTCACTTCCCGGACCCCGCCGAGAAGAGACCATCACAGTAACACACACGGTTGATGTATTTTAATTAAGGTCAATGTCGGTGTCAAAACCGGCGGATCTCGGGTAGGGTGTCCCGAACTGTGCGTCTAGGCCGGATGGTAACAGGAGGCAGGGGACACGAAGTTTTACCCAGGTTCAGGTCCTCTCGATGGAGGTAAAACCCTACGTCCTGCTTGATTAATATTGATGATATGGGTATTACAAGAGTTGATCTACCACGAGATCGGAGAGGCTAAACCCTAGAAGCTAGCCTATGGTATGATTGTTGATGTGTATGTTGTCCTACGGACTAAAACCCTCCGGTTTATATAGACACCGGAGAGGGTTAGGGTTACATAGAGTCGGTTACAATGGTAGGAGATCTGAACATCCGTATCGCCAAGCTTGCCTTCCACGCTAAGGAAAGTCCCTTCCGGACATGGGACAGAGTCTTCAATCTTGTATCTTCATAGTCCAGGAGTCCGGCTGAAGGTATAGTTTGGCTATCCGAACACCCCCTAATCCAGGACTCCCTCAGTAGCCCCTGAACCAGGCTTCAATGATGACGGGTCCAGCGCGCAAATTGTCTTTGGCATTGCAAGGCGGGTTCCTCCTCCAAGTACTTCATAGAAGATCTTAAACACAAAGATAGTGTCCGGCTCTGCAAAATAAGTTTCCACATACTGCCATAGAGAGAATAATATTTACACAAATCTAATCTGCTGACGTATTCCGTGGTGTGACACACCACGGCCAAGCCTTTATCCGAGTCATTTAATTACCCACCTCAGCGTGTTATGCGAGGTGTTTTCCTTGGCACGTCTTGTTAAAGCAGAGATCGTGTCCCCTTATTACGGGATTCTCATCAATACGGGCGTGGGTAACCAACCACTTCTAGGACTCCTAGATCATAGGAAAGTCCAAACGGACACAGGGAGGACGCTTGATATCCACCCTCTTTATAAAGGGACAAAGCTTTTACCTTCTCCCTCCCGTGCTCAATCGAATCCTTCCCCCCGCCTCAAGCTCAAACACCCAAAGCTCAGGTCAGGTGCTCCGAACCTTCAGTCATGTCCGGATCCAGCCTTCAAGGCCGATGGATGCCCTCCTCCGTCACGGAAGAAGACATAAAAAAGTTGAGGGAGGCCAGGTATCTGACCGCTGAAATGTCGCATCGGCTGCCTCCCCGGGGGCAGGCCGTCCCCTCTCCCAAACCCAACGAGAGTGTCGTGTTTGTCTCCCACTTCCTCCGTGGTCTAGGTTTTGCTTTGGATCCTTTCGTCAGGGGCTTGATGTTTTATTACGGGCTAGATTTCCATGATCTAGCTCCGGACTCCTTCCTGCATATCAAGACTTTTGTTGTCGTATGCGAGGCCTTCCTCCGGGTTACCCCCCTCTTTGGCTTATGGCTCAAGACCTTTGAAGTAAAGCCGAAGATGATCGAAGGGCAACATGCAGAATGTGGAGGCGCCTCAATACGCAAGATGACGGGAGCTCCGTGGCCCAAAGGTTCCATCCCAGAGGTGTCTGCATTGTGGCAACAGGAGTGGTTCTACATCATGACTCCTAGAAGTGCCAAGTGGGCGGCCGCCCCCGTTTTTCACTCGGGCCCTCCACCACGACTGATGTCATGGATCAGCAGAGGACTGAGCTGGGGTCCAGGAAAGGACGTGCCTTTACTGCAAAGCTGCATTCGAGATCTCTTCAACGAAGATCTCAGTTTGGTTGCGGTAATACAAGTTATGCTGGTTCGTTAATTCCAGCCTTGCAAACGTCGGCCCCTTCGCTTGTGGGAGTTCAATCCCGAGGGTCCGCGTGCCATTCAAAATTTTCTCGGCCTGACGCACGAGGATATGTATAAGTTATTCTTCAAACCTCAAGTAGAGTGTCCGAAAATCACCGAGGACGTGGGCCTGAGTAGTAACCGCGCCGCCAAACAGGTAAGGAATCGTCTGGCCGAACATCTTATCTTTCCTTTGTTATGAAGTTATTTCTGAGAGTTTGCTTTTTCGACCAGGACTAGCTAACAAAGGCGAAGTTGATTCGGTGTTTGGCCCCCCTCCCTGAGGGTTTGGAGAATCCGGTATTGGAAAAGATGCTCCAGACCGCTCCTTGCCCGGATCTCTTGAAGGAAGATACTGTGGAGGATAATGCGGGCGGACGCGGGCCCCCAATGCTGCCTATTCTAACCGAGGGAGCGAGCGTCTCTGTGAAGGAAGATGACCGAAAAAGGAAAAGGACGGCACCCGTGGATTCGGAAGCCGAAGCTTCCAAACGAGAGAAGAAATCTTCCACCGGGGGCCCTACCTTGGGGAGGCACTGCTGCCGCACAAAGGCCGCGGGGGGATCAATTCTCCCGGGAGTCGTAAGTGACCCGAAAACTTTAATATTACAGATATGCCATCCTTTTCTTCTGAGAAAATAACCACCGCATATATTTGTGCAGTTCGGGTCTTAGCCCCTCTCAAATGAGCTCGTCTTTAGGGGATCTTCTTCCAGAGATGATGGAGAGCGAGACGCTTCCTCCGGACTCCTCCGCTCCGGAAGCGGGCGACCCTGAAGTGTCGTCGCGGAGGGCCTCTCCGAGTCCGGTGAGGCCAGAAGGTAATCCTATTGATCGCCGAGGCTCCCAGTGTCCGGCTCCCGAAGAGAGCAGACAAAAGAGCCCGGCGCCATCTAGTGTGCGATCGGACGTTCTGAGGGAGTTGGTGGGGCGAGCGGCCATCTCAGATGATCACCGTGTGCTGATGAATATGGTGATGGAGACGATATCGTCCGCCAAAAGCGGATTGCATGAAGCTTTTATGAGTCTACTGACAGGCTTTGAGGTACGTAAAAGGAATGTGTAATAGTCCTGCACATGCTAGGTGTGCCCTATGTAGATAGTAGCCCCTGAGACTCTGGTTGTCGTCGGAAACGATGACGAATGGAGGATCATATTCCCAGGTAATAACCATACTGCCTTTATGTGTAGGAGATGGAAGCTCCGGTGGACAACCGGACTAGCCAGTTTGCCCGTTTAGAACGGCAGTTGGATGCAGCAGATGCCGACATCGAGCTTGTTAACAAAAGGCTTGACGAGGCGCAGGATAAGTATCCTTGTCTGGAAAATGCCACATAGGAAGAGTATGATGCCAGTGTTTTTAACATGTTATGACTGCAGATGGAGCTACCACTGTTGAAGCCTTGCGGGCGGAACTTGCCCGAGCCAAGGAACAAGCAAGATCGTGTAATCCGTCTGCTTTGAAGGCGGCCGAAGAGTTGCAAGCCGAGAAGGCCGCTCATGGCGAGAGCCAGGAGAAGATTGACAATATAGCCGTAGAATTAAAAGCCACCATAGACCGTTGCCAGGCTCTTGAAAAGGAAAATCGAGCAAAGGTATCGGACCTTGAGAAGGCTGCTGCAACGGGAAAAGACCCCCGCTCTGCTATGAGGGCAAAGAAGGAGGAGCTGCGGGAAGCCGGGGATATTGTAGCCGGGAAGTCCTTTATGCTGTAGAGGAAGTACGGAGATCCACGGTATGCCCCTCTGGATCGGTTGTGGAGTTCGGAGGATGCGTATATGGATTTGGCGGTGAGCGCCGCCGATGCGGCCAAGTACTTCCAGAGTCAGACGGGCCGTGAAGTAGACTAGCTGTTTTGGAAACAATTTCTTTCTCTTGAGCGTCCGCTTTCGTTGACAGACCAATTAGCTGAATGGGCCGAACTAAATAGGTTGTTCGGACTCTCCATGAGGTCTGTTGTGGATCGACTATGGCCGGGAAGGTCAAAACCGAGCAGCTATTTCAGCTTGGTGCAGCAGGTTCTCGACGTCGTGCCGCGCATAAATGCGATGAAGAGGTCGGCGTGCATAAAAGGCGCACGGATGGTCATTGCCCGTGCTAAAGCATACTGGGCAGAGTTGGATGCTACCACTGTTGCAGCACAGGATTCGGCCATAGGTCGAAGGGCTGCTGAGCACTACTTTGAGGAAGTTCTTGAGGGTGCTCATTTGATAGAGACCCAGTGCTCAAAAAATATTATGTTTGAGTGACATGTAATCTCATTGTAAGCGAAATGCTTTTATAAATTTTTATAAGGCTACTTTTATACTTTTGCCTGAAAGTAATGTGATGCCTCCTAGGCGGCCGTTTATGTATACATGTGTATAACCTGAAAGATTGCAGTCGTCGGCTTCAACCCCCACGCATATAATGCGGAGGTGTTCGCAGAAACACGCGTTCACACTTAACCCAACGTCTTGGTCCTATTAAGGAGGTGATAGCGGAGCGAGCGAGGCAACCGGACTATAATGCTTTAACACTTTCACTTAGCCATAGGAGTTTGACAGTGGGGCTACTAGATAGCCCCTGGTGGCTCCGCACTCTCCCGATCCCGGGGTGCATATATGCCTAGCCGGAAAGCGTCCCTTCATTAAGGCGGAGGAATTCTAACATTCCCATGGGTCATCGAGTGGTTGACCAGTCTCATGCTAGATCATGACAGTCAGTTTTCGGCTTTGTCTACTGAGGTGCTCGTCCAGATGAACCAGGGCACAATCGCAGTAGTTCTCCTGGTGCTACCTTAGCCGGTAAAGCGGAATGTAAGGCACCAAAACACAGGAGCCGGGCAAACCCAACATTTGACCAAAGACAATGATTCAGAGTTGATGCATATAGGGCCAAACTCGCGACGCCGAACACTCCCTAAGGTATTCGGTCTTTGTGGTATAAACCGGGCCTGAAGAATGGCCTTTGTAAGAAGCCCCTTGTGTCCAGGTGCGTGCATTGTTCTGGCGTGGCCACATGCCAAGACGTCAGCATCCTTCTCAACGGTGGATATGTATCAATAAGAGACAGTAAAAAGGTTTACACAGGGTCTTAATCTAAAAAGAATCCTTGGGGCGGGTCCCTGCTGCACGTCTGCGCCTGTGTCTCCGTTGTGCCGTATCATGGACGGGTGTAGCACGATGATCATCTGTAAAAGAGAGGAATTTAGGTAAAAAAGTTGTCGTGCAAAAGGATAGTTTTCTAAAGAAACCATGTATAATTCAAGATAAGAAGAAATCACCACTCGTCTGCGTGCGTTGAGCCCCTTGTACTTTTGAAAGATAGGGGTGTGACCATTTATTCGATATGAGTAGCGGCGCCGGACTTGACTAGTTGTGTCTGAGGTCTTGACGACCTATTGGATGCTCTTGCTGGTCCGGGCGCCTTTAGTGTGCGGCTGCCAAGGCAGCCTCACTCTCTTCAGCGCGCGGGGATCGCTTGATACTTCCGTGCACTAAAATGATGCCACGTGGACCGGGCATCTTGAGTGTTAGGGAGGCGTAGTGTGGTATTGCATTAAAGCGAGCGAAAGCTTCGCGTCCGAGTAGTGCTTGATAGCCACTTTGAAACGGAGCGATGTGGAAAGTTAAAAGCTCTCGACGGAAGTTATCGGGGGAGCCGAATATAACTTGTAGTAGGAGGGAGCCCGTACAACGAGCCCCTGGGCCTGGCGTTACTCCTTTAAAGGTATTATTGCTATGGCGAATTTGTGTTGGGTCTAACCCCATCCTGCGGATTGTATCCTGATATATTAGGTTTAGGCTACTGCCGCCATCCATCAAGACTTGTGTGAAGTGATATCCGCCAATTACTGAGTCTAATACCAGGGCAGCCCATCCCGCGTGCCGGATACTTGATGCGTAATCGCGATGGTCGAAGGTGATCGGTTGAGACGACCAGTGGCGGGACTTCACGGTGACAGGCACTTGGGTATATTTTTCTGGGAGTGCCGTATTGTTTTTTCTCTTGATCACGTGTAACACGTTTACTGTTTTGACTTCAGGTGGAAATTTCTTTTGTTCCCCCTTGCCTTGCTTGGGAGGTTCATCCTCGTCTTCACTTGGTGTATCCTCCCCCTTGTGTACGGCGTTGAGCCTGCCGGACTTCTTGAAGACCCAACATTCTTTGTGGGTATGATTAGCAGGTTTGCCAGGGGTACTATGGATCTGATATACTTGGTCCAGAATTTTGTTGAGGCTGGACAGTTCATCCCTGGTGCCTTTGGAGGGCGTCTTTTGGTTTGGCCGAGGGACTTTGAATCCGGCATTTACTATTGTGCCCTTCGTGCTGTCTTCTTTATTCTAGCATTTGTTATTGCTGTTGCGCCGTGATTTCCCATTTCCATCTCTAACATCAGATGTACTGGGGTCGCTGGTGCTGCATCTTGCTAGCAAGCTGTCCTCACCCGCGCAAAAGCGGGTCATGAGGTTTGTTAATGCGGCCATCGTTCTCGGCTTGTTCTGGCCGAGGTGTCTGGCGAGCCATTCGTCGCGGACGCTGTGCTCGAAAGCCGCTAAGGCTTCGGCGTCCGGACAGTCGACAATCTGGTTCTTTTTAGTAAGAAACCTATTCCAAAGCTTCCAGGCTGACTCTCCGGGCTGTTGAGTTATGTGACTCAGGTCGTCCGCATCCGGAGGTCGGACATAAGTCCCTTGAAAGTTGGCCCGGAAGGCATCTTCGAGCTCTTCCAAACTTCCAATGGAGCTTTCGGGGAGGCCTTTGAGCCAGTGGCGAGCTGGCCCTTTGAGTTTGAGAGGTAAGTACTTGATGGCATGGAGATCATCCCCTCGAGCCCTATGTATATGAAGGATATAGTCCTCAATCCAGACCCCAGGGTCTGTTGTTCCGTCGTATGCCTCTATGTTTACGGGCTTGAATCCCTCTGGAAATTCATGGTCCAGCACCTCATCGGTGAAACATAAGGGGTGTGCGGCACCCCTGTAGCTGGGTGTGCGGCATTGTTCGGATGTTTGTTGTGTTGCATTATATGCTGGGGCGCGCTTGCATGGTCCATAGATGGATCTTGTTGCACCGTCCTTTGGGTGCGAGCCCTCGCATGGGTCACGTGTTGTATTGTGAGCGGCGTTGAATGCCGTTCTGTGGTGGTAGAGGGGTCGTCTATCCGACCAGGTGGCTGCTTTGATATTTGGTTGTCGGGGATCTGAGGCCTCCTCATCGAATTCGGGTAGCAGCTTCCGCTTTGGGTGGCTCTTGGAGGGGCGATTGTCGCCGTACCTTGCTACAGTGTTGAGTATTTTGCTCCATCTGAATTGGAGCGTGTTTTGCGCGGCCTTGAGCCTCCGCTTCTGCTTTTTGAGGCTCCTTGAAGTGGCAACGAGCCTTTTACTGGTATTCTGCTGCTCCGAGTGCCTGTCCGGCGTTATGTCGTCCAGACCATTATCATTGATAGGATTTGTTTGTTCGGTTTGATTATCCAGATTGCCGTTGTTTGGCAGCGGTTCGCCCTGCTCCAGCGCTGGATCAGTGTGATCGCTATTTCTATCGAGGCAGGATTTGGGGCGGCGCTTGTGTCACCGCTGTGACTGCTTTTCGAGGGAACAATCCTTCGGTGCGTCCTTCCACTCCTTGTTGTCGTCTTTGGGTGCGTCCACCATGTATACGTCATATGACGAGGTGGCGTTCCAGGGCTCGATAGGCGCTGGTTCTTCATTGTCTCCTTCATCGGCGTCCATACCGTCAATGTCGTCGGAGTTGAAGTCGAGCATGTCGGTTAAATCGTCGACAGTGGCTACCAAGTGGGTGGTGGGTGGGCCTTGAATTTCTTCATCGTCTGAATCCCAACCTTGATGACCGTAGTCCGGACAGGGCTCTCCTGATAAAGAGAGAGACTTCAGTGACTTCAGGATATCACCGAAAGGCGAGAGCTGAAAGACGTCCGCGGCCGTGAACTCCATGATCGGCGCCCAATCGGATCCGCTCGGCAGAGGCGCGGAGCGTTCGGAGTTCGGAGAAGAATCCGGCTCCATGGAGTCACGAATCTTGCAGAGTACGGGGCTGGTGTTCGATCCAACCGCTGTTGGGATCACAGCCCCCGAGGTGGCGTCCAACCGCTCACCCTCGGTCGGCGTGGTCGGCTTCGAACTAAGGATCGGAGCCGATGCGGGTGCGGCCTCTAGGGCACTGTTCGGCGGTAGAGCTAGATCATGCTTGTCATGACAGTGCAGCGTGCTCGGCAGTGGTTCGAATCCGTTGAAGATCAAGTCCCCGCGGATGTCGGCCATGTAGCTTAAACTTCCAAATCTGACCTGATGGCCAGGGGCGTATCTTTCGATCTGCTCTAGATGGCCAAGTGAATCGGCCCGCAGTGCGAAGCCACCAAAGACGAAGATCTGTCCGGGGAGGAAGGTCCCACCCTGGACTGCATCGCCATTAATGATCGTAGGAGCCATCGGGCCTGACGGCGACGACACAGAGGAACTCTCAATGAAAGCACCAATGTCGGTGTCAAAACCGGTGGATCTCAGGTAGGGGGTCCCGAACTGTGCGTCTAGGCCGGATGGTAACAGGAGGCAGGGGACACGAAGTTTTACCCAGGTTCGGGCCCTCTCGATGGAGGTAAAACCCTACGTCCTGCTTGATTAATATTGATGGTATGGGTATTACAAGAGTTGATCTACCACGATATCAGAGAGGCTAAACCCTAGAAGCTAGCCTATGGTATGATTGTTGATGTGTATGTTGTCCTACGGACTAAAACCCTCCGGTTTATATAGACACCGGAGAGGGTTAGGGTTACATAGAGTCAGTTACAATGGTAGGAGATCTGAACATCCGTATCGCCAAGCTTGCCTTCCACGCCGAGGAAAGTCCCTTCCGAACACGGGACGGAGTCTTCAATCTTGTATCTTCATAGTCCAGGAGTCCTGCTGAAGGTATAGTTCGGCTATCCGAACACCCCCTAATCCAGGACTCGCTCAGTCAACTTCAGGTTTTCTACAACCGGACATTAACAAATTCCCATCTTCCCATAACTGCGGGCACCGCTTTCGGAAGTTCAAATCCCTGCAGGGGTGTCCCAACTTAGATCATCACAAGCTCTCACGGTCAATGAAGGATATTCCTTCTCCCAAGACATTCTGATCAGACTCGGCATCCAGGTTACAAGACATTTCGACAATGGTAAAACAAGACCAGCAAAGCCACCCAAATGTGCAAACAAATACCGATAGGAGCTGCACATATCTCGTTCTCAGGGCACACCGGATTGTCCAAGGTTCCGGTAGGCCAGCCCAGAGTTGCCCCTGGTGGCCACCGGCAGCTGACAGGTTGGACCAACACTCAGAGGAGCACTGGCCCGGGGGTTTAAATAAAGATGACCCTTGAGTCTGCAGAACCCAAGGGAAAGAAAAGGCTAGGTGGCGAATGGTAAAACCAATGTTGGGCCTTGCTGGAGGAGTTTTATTCAAGGCGAACTGTCAAGGGGTTCCCATTATAACCCAACCATGTAAGGAACGCAAAATCCGGGAACATAACACCAATATGATGGAAACTAGGGCGGCAAGAGTGGAACAAAACACCAGGCATAAGGCCGAGCCTTCCACCCTTTACCAAGTATATAGATGCATTAATTAAATAAGAGATATTGTAATATCCCAACAAAATATCCATGTTCCAAACATGGAACAAGCTCCAATCTTCACCTTCAACTAACAACGCTATAAGAGGGGCTGAGCAAAGCGTTAACATAGCCAAAACAACAGTTTGCTAGGACAAGGTGGGTTAGAGGCTTGGCTTAACAATATGGGAGGCATGATAAGCAAGTGGTAGGTATCGTAGCATAGGCATAGCAAAAGAGCGAGCAACTAGCAAGCAAACATAGAAGTGATTTCGAGGGTATGGTCATCTTGCCTGAAATCCCGCAAGGAAGAAGAACGAGTCCATGAAGAATACAAACGGACATAGATGAACGGATCCTCACAACTCCGGAACGAAATCGAAGCTAACGCGAGAATTAACCCGGAAAGAAACAAACAACAAAGTAAACAACCATCACATAATCATGGCATGATGCACAATCAAGTATGATGCATGTCCGGTTTAATGAGGCATGGCATGGCAAAGTGCGCAATCAACCCTACAAATTAGGTGGAGCTCAATATGCAACTCCGTTGCATATTGACGAAACACCACATTCAAGTTATTTAGTTCGATCCCATTTATGTACCAACCAATATTAAATGTTGTTAAACATGGCAAGAGGGTGAAGCAAAGTAAAACTACCTATCTAGTCAAGTTTAAATGAGGCCGGAAGCAACGAACAACAATTTCGGTAAATCCCCATATGCATATATTAGGTTTGGTATTGTTCTTCCCTAAACCATATTTTATAGTTATTAAACATGCAAGATGAGTGCATCATGTTAAACTAGGCATTTTTCTACCCCATTTACATATAAAGTTTATTAAAAACCGAGCTACGGTTATTTAGTTATGAAATAAATCATTTTAGCAAGTTAATTAAGCAAGTTTAAACAAACAACATCTTAAGCATTTTAAACATAGATGAAAGTTGGATATTATTAAACTAGATGAAATTATAAGCAAGTTTCATATATAATTTATTTAGATCCGATGCATGGTTGTGAAGTTATTAAATGCATGAAGTTTAGGGGGCTTTCTGTAAAATAGTAATTCGGTGGATAATAGACAAAATCGTCTAGAGGAAAAAAACAAGACAAGGGCCAAAACTGCTAGGACTGGGCTGCTCACATTGGGCCTTATGTGGCCGGGCCAAAACAGTGGCTGGGCCTCTGGCCCTGGACGCAGGAGCGGGCCTGGGGGAGCTGGGACGGTGGAAGGAGGCAGGCCGATGCAGCGGGTCCGCGAGAGTCAACGCGGGCGCTCAGGCAAGGCGTCCGTCCTCTTCCTGGTTCGAAAGAAGCAGAGCAGCGGTGGCGCAAACTCCGGCGCGGCGGCGAAGGACGGTGGGCGGAGGATCTGGGCGATGCAGGCAACAGCACAGGCGCTGCTCGTCCTCCTGTGGAGCAGAGATGAGGTAGCCATGGCAGGCGGGCGCCAGGAGGCTCGGGCGATGGCGTTCGACGGGACCGGCGAAGCGGTGAGGCTCGACGGGAAGCAGGAGCGGCTGCATCCGACCAACAGCGACGACGAAAAGATCCCGGCGGCAGCGGCATGCTCCTGCGGGTAGAGAGAGAGAGAGGCTCGGGTGAGTGGGGAGGAGAGAAAGGAGAAGAAGTACGCGAGGAGAGCGCGGGGAAGGAAAGGGCGGCGCTGCTGGAGCTCATTTTTGGCAGGTTCGGGCGACGGACGGGGCATCTCCGGCGGTGGCGCTGGTCCATGGCGGCAGGTGGTTGAGGTCGAGGGGCTCCGGCAAGACGGGCTCGCGGAGGAGTCTGATCCGGCAGGGATACGAAAGGCAGCGACGAGAACAAACAGCGGCCACGGCGGGGACTTGGCGTCGGCTGGAGGAGCCCATCCATGGCGCTGCTCATGGCGTACCTAAGAGAGAGGGAGGTGCGTGAGAGAGGAAGAAATTGGGAGAGGGGGAAGAAGAAAGCAGAGGAGGAGCAGAGGTCCTGGAGGCCGGCGAGGTTGGACGCTGCGGGGTGGCTGCGGCTCGGGAAGAGGGGCTCGGGCTCCTGGCTCGCGGTCGACGGCGGGAGAAGGCATGGAGGCTGATCGGGAGGAGGGAGCTCCTGCGGTGGTTTGTTGGAAGAGATTCATGGTGGATCCCCATGGAGGACGAGGCTAGCAGCGGCTTCATTGGACAGGGAAGGATGAGGGATGGATCCCGATGTGGATTCGATGGGGATTGCGGCAGCGGGTGAAGGGACAAGTCCCTAGATTTTAGGGTTTTGTCCAGATTAGGTTAGGGGTCTATATATAGTAAGTGGATTTTGTATAGGGGCATTTGGTCCCTTCGATCAGAATCGGACGGTCGCGAAAAAATATGTTAGGAAGTCCAATTAACAAAACGGAGACGTTTTGTAGACGTTTGGGGACGATCCGGACACAATGGTGACGACTGCTCGGGTCGGATCCGGGACAACTTTTCAGGCGCGCGCGCGAGGAGGACCGCGGGCTGACGAGAGAGGTTAGGATGGACCTGGTGGTAGTTAGTGGGCTGTGTAGACAGTCTCGAGCTGAGAGAAGAGAAGAGAGGGAGGCCCGGTGACTGTTTCCGGAGACCGAAAACGTCCGATGTTAGACCGGCTATATTGCCGCTATAGTTATCCGTTGGGGCATCAAACGGACTCCGAACGCGATGAAACTTGGCAAGCGGCCTACCTACTCTAAAATAAGACCGCACGCCAACTCTCATCCCATTCCGAGAACATTCTCCGGCCACTCATAAAATAATATTTCGGACATGCCGCGGGCGCGTGCAAGTGTGACTGGGCTCAGAACGGACAACGGACAAAACGAGGAAATCGGGACGGATGCAAGTTTCAAAAACATGATGATGCAGTGCACATGATGACATGACAAGATGCGACACGCAAGAAAATGACAAAGCAACAACAGCGAATAAGCGGAGAACACCTGGCACATCGGTCTCGGGGCGTTACAACGCTCCAGAGGCTCGACGAATCGAGGCTTGATGCCGGACAGGATGAGGCCGTTTGCTCGCTCTACCTCGCCGTTGGACTGTGGATGGGCAACGGACGCTAAGTCCAGTCGGATGCCATGCGTCGCACAGAAACGGGCCAAGGCACCTTTGGCAAAGTTTGTGCCATTGTCGGTTATGATGCTATGCGGTATGCCGTACCGAATTGTGATGTCGGAGATGAAGGTCACAGGAGTCGGACCATTCAACTTCTTGATTGGTTTTGCTTCTATCCACTTGGTGAACTTGTCCATCACGACAAGTAAGTGAGTCGAGCCGCCTCGTGCCGTCTTGAATGGTCCCACCATGTCCAGGCCCCAAACAGCAAAAGGCCAGTCAATGGGAATAGTCTTGAGTGCAGAAGCCGGTTGATGTGGCTTGGAGCAGAACTTCTGGCACCCTTTGCATTTTTGGACCAAGGCCTTGGCATCTTCAAGAGCAGTCGGCCAGAAGAAACCATGTCGGAAGGCTTTGGCGACGAGTGCTCTTGAAGCCACGTGGTGGCCACACTCACCTTGATGGATGTCCTTGAGAATTGCTTGGCCTTGCTCCGGCTCCATGCAGCGCTGGTAGACACCAGTGATACTGCGCCTTACAAGATCTCTGTTGACTATGGTGTAGGCTGCTTCCCGGTGTTGCACTTGTCGAGCTAAGATCTCATCAGTTGGCAGCTCTTTGTTCACCAGGAATTTGAGGATGGGCTGGGCCCACAAAGGGGCTGCAATTTCTGCAACTGTCAGGAATGCGACTTGGACGAGGGTTGGAGTCGGCAGCCGCTTGCTGTGTCGATGAAGTCCCCGGGCCGATTGGCACAGTCCCCGGGCCGGGTTCCGGAGTCTCCGGGCCGACCGCCGTAGTCCCCGAGCCGGGTGCGACTGCCAGGATCCCCACGCCACCTGCCGGAACACTCATGCCATCTGCGAGGGCTCTCGAGTCGGATCTGACTGCTTCAGGAGGAGCTGGCACGAAGATAGAGTCTGACTCTGGCGATGGTTTGACAGACGGCTTGAGGAGGCGCTGAAGGGCGACGCTAGACGGTATTGCTTGACGGGTGGAGCCGATTCGTGCCAGTGCATCTGCTTGGTCGTTGTCGTTTCTTGGCACATGGAGAAACTCGCACCCCTCAAAATATCCACTGAGCTGCTGTACGAGGAAGCAGTAGCTCGCCATGTTTGCGTCTTTGGCGTCCCAATCGCCTGACGACTGCTGGACCACCAAGTCGGTGTCACCATAGCATAAGTTCTGGCGAATGCTGAGCTCTTTGGCCAGCTAGAGCCCGTGAATGAGTGCCTCGTATTCGGTGACGTTGTTGGAGGCGGCAAAACGGATTTGCAGCACATATTTGAGCTTGTCGCCTTTGGGAGAGGTGAGGACGATGCCGGCTCCCAAGCCGGTACGCATCTTGGAGCCGTCGAAATGCATTCGCCAATGGGTGCAGTCGGGCGCTGGCGGCAGATACCGGGTATCGGCCCAGTCGACGAGGAAATCGGCCAGTGCTTGCGACTTGATGGCGGTGTGAGGTCGGTAGTAGATGGTGTAGGGGGCCAAATCTATGGCCCATTTGGCCACTCAGCTTGAAGCATCCTGGCTCCTGATGATCTCGGCTAGTGGAGCCATGCAAACCACAATGATTGGATGCTCTTGAAAGTAAGGCTTCAATTTCTTGGCGGCAAAGTGCACGCCTTAGCACATCTTCTGGTAGTGGGGTAGTTTTGCTTGGAGGTCGACAGTACTTCACTTAAATAATATACCGGTCTCTGGACTGGTAGTGCCTTGCCTTCCTCCTTGCGCTCTACCACGATGACTGTGCTAACTACTCGGCTGGTGGCGGCGATGTAGAGGAGCATGGGTTCCTTAGGAGTCGGAGCCGCCAGGACAGGTGGAGTAGTCAACATTTCTTCAGTTGGAGAAAAGCTTCGTCCGCCTTGTGGTTCCACTCGAAAAAAGTGGTCTTCTTCATGAGTTGGTATAGGGGGAGAGCCTTCTCGCCCAGCCGACTGATGAATCGACTGATGGATGCCAAACAGCCGGTGAACTTTTGTACGTCCAGCAGTCGGCTAGGTACCTCCATCCTTTCAATGGCCTTGATCTTCACAGGGTTGCACTCTATGCCGCGTTCAGAGACCAGGAAGCCAGGAAGCTGGCCGGCTGGTACTCCGAAGACACATTTCTCCGGGTTGAGCTTGATTTGAAATAGGCGCAAGTTCTCAAAGGTCTCCTAGAGGTCTTCCAGTAGTGTTCCACGCATCTCCGTCTTGACCACCACATTGTCCACGTAAACGTGGGCATTTCTGCCGAATTGCTTGAGGAGGCACTTCTGCATGCAACGTTGGAAGGTGGCGCCGGTGTTCCTCAAGTAGAACGTCATGGTCAAGTAGCAGAAGGCTCCAACCGGCGTGATGAAGGCGGTCTTCAGCCTATCGGCCGGGTTCAACTTGATCTGGTGATATCCCTAATATGCATCCAAGAAACTCAACAACTCGCATCCGGCTATGGAGTCTATCACTTGGTCGATCCTTGGCAAAGCGAACGGGTCCTTGGGGCATGCTTTGTTGAGGCTAGTGTAGTCAATACACATTCTCCATTGCTTGTTCTTCTTCAGTACTAGGACCGGGTTGGCTAGCCATTCTGGAAAGAACACCTCCATGATAAAGCCGACTGCTAGCAGCTAGGCTATCTCTTCTCCAACAACTCTTCTCTTCTCTTCTGACAAGCGGCGCAAGGGCTGCCCGACTGGCTTGGCGTCGGATCAGACATGTAATTTTTGCTCAGCGAAATCCGTCGAGACACCTGGCATGTCTTTGGGGGACCATGCAAAGATGTCCCGATTCTCATGGAGGAAATCGACGAGCTCGCCTTCCTATTTGCTATCAAGATTTGCACCTACGACAACGTACCTCTTCGGGTGTTCCGGGTCCAAGGGTATCTTCTTCGTTTCTTTGGCCGGCTTGAACGAGCCCTCAGCTTCCGACTCCTTGGGATAGGGCGACATCTCTGGCTGCTTGCTTGCCATCGCCACAACCCGATCAAGGAGCCGCTTCTCAGCTGCGATCACGAGGGACTCGGCCAGCCAACTGCTTTTGCCACGCAGGCAGACGACTTCTTGTAGTCGCCAGTTATTGTCAGGATCCCCTTGGAACTCGGCATCTTCATCTTGAGGTAGGCATAGTGGGGGACAACCATGAACTTGGCCAAGGCAGGCCGGCCAAGTAACGCATGTTATGGGCTCTCGAGGTCCACCACCTCAAACCAAACTAACTCTCGGCGGAAATGATCTTTGTCTCCAAAGAGGACGTCAATCAGAATTTTGCCGATTGGTGAGCAGGAAAGGCCAGGAACTATGCCATGGAACACTGTCCGGCTGGACTGAAGCTGCCTCTGTCTGATTCCTAATTTCTCCATGGTATCCTTGTACAGGATGTTGATGCAACTGCCGCCGTCTATCAGGACTCTGGAGAAGCGAGCAGCTCGCTTGTCCGTGGCAAAGGTGGCGTCCAAAACTGTAACACCCCAAAATTTTGGTTTTTATTTTTATCAACTTCATCATTTGATTTAGAGAAGGTCACTTGAATTTTTCAAAAAAGGGGCTCATCTTCTCAAATCTTTATATGACAAATATTTCATGAGTTCTTCACAATATTGATTTTTGGTCTTGAAGATTTTTCATCTTGTGTTGGCTCAACACAAATAATTTCGGAAGGTTTTTTAAAATTTCTTTTTATTAAAAATAATTCCTATAAATTATGAATTTTATTCTTCCCCATTCAAAAATTACTCTCTTGCCATGACCTATGTTGAAAACTTTCTTCCAAAACCCACCTCCCCACTTTGGGTCAAGTCAAGCATCAAGTCCAGCAAAGTTCAACTTCCCCTAGATTTTAATTCTATTTATTTTAAACTCAAAATCTTTTTCTGCCATTTATTTGGACCTTAGTGATTTACAAAGGAACTACTAGATTTCCTTTGAGTTTTCGTTCCAAAGAAATTCCTCTGGCTAGTCCTTAGTGTCCTCAACCTAGATCCATCAAGATCTGCTAGTCCACAGCACAAATTTTTCAAAATTTGCTTGCTGCAAGTTTGGACCAGATTTGCCATTTTTGGTGAATTTCATTCTTTTTCCTTTCCAAAAATTCCGAGATAATTCAGGCAGTCTCCAGATGCATCAAGAGATCACTTCGCCAAGTTTCAGCTCTAGGAAAATTTTCCACGTGCATAAATCTTTTCGTCGAATTGGTGGCCGGCACTATTCCTGTAAAGTTTCAGAAGTTCAGTGTTGGGTTCAGTCATAAGTGTCGTTTTCGTCAGGGCTCTTCGTCAATCTCGCCAGTAGCTGCCTTGGATCGTTGCTCACTGCTCCTTTTTCTTATCCAATGTGCCGCACGGTCGTTTTGCCGGGCGCGAGCATCGGTGGCGACGTGTCACGTCAACTCCGGCGTCTTCCGCGGTGGCAGAACCGCCGTGGCGACCAGCAGGGGCCAGCCCTGCAGTACGGCGCCATCCAGCACCGCCCACACCACCAGGAGCCTCCGCGTGGCCGTCCTCTTCCCTGTGTGTGCTGCAGAACCGTCGCCATGGCCTTAGAGGCGCAGAGCGTGCTCTCTGCGGCCGACGAGCCCGTGAGCTCCGTTCCGTCGAGGCCACGGGAGTAGGCCAAATCCGATCAAGCTTAGCTGTTGAATGGAACCAGTGAACCAATCCGAAGGTGCCCAGTCACCTAAAATTCCAGCCTGACCACTGCCTGGCCGTAATCGCTCGCCGGAGTGATCCCGTTGTCAGCAACCGCCTTGGGCCGGCTATAAATAGAGGCCCCGAGCTCGCCTTCGACCCAACACCACTCCTCCACCTCACCAGAGCCGTGCCCAGCCACTAGAAGGACCTCGAGGAGGCCTTCTTCCCCAACTCCGGCCAGCACGACCTGCTCTGGTAGCCAGCTTGATTCACTCGATTCGTTGCATAGCTCTAGCTCAAACTTGGGGAGGAAACTCCTAGTGCACCCACTCCCCTAACCGGTGGTTCAATTTGGCGTTTGCAGCTCTCTTCGGAGGGATCCATCCTCGACTGAACCGCCGTCCGCCGGAGTGGAAGCCGTCGTCGGCGTGGTGCTCGCCGACGACCAAATCCACCACCCACCAACGCAGAATTGTCCCGTCAGTGCAACCATACCCTTGCCCTCCTCTGGATCGCTGTCGATCGTCGCGGGTGAGCATTGTTTGCTTCAGCCGGCGGTGGGATTTTCAACCTGACATGCGGGACTCCTCGTCAGCCTCTCCTCTTTTATTCGAAACGTTTTCTGAAAGCGCCTTCGGGCAAAGGACGTTTTCCCTTTGGGTTGGTGTTTTTCCAACCGAAACGTTTTTTGTTTTTTTTAAACTAGCCCCTGGAAAGTTTCTGTTTCATCACAGATTAGTCCCTGGACTAAAACCTTAATAACTTTTAAACAGAAGATGATTTTGAGTTGGTTCTTTTTCTATTATCTTTATTTTTCTATCTAGTTTTTATCATATTTATTTGAAAAATATGTGGAAAAATTTTTATGCACGCACGGTGTTTACGTTAGTATCTGATTTATTTTATAACGTAGATACCGAAGGAGGTGACGGAGCCGCAAACTTCGCCGAGCTAGACTCCGACTACTCGGAACCAGGCAAGCATGTTTGAACCTTTGATATGATGAGTGTTTTTCATGATTGCTTAAGTGGTTTTCTCATAACATGTTTATATAAGCATTTGTGAATGTTATATTTCATGCAAGCAAGCTGCAAGTGAGCTTCGAAATTCGATGTGTTCATATGATGGTGAGATAACCTGATCATGTGGTGGCATGATAGGTTGCAAGCTGGTATTGTCGAAGCATGCCAGTTTTATATCAACTGTTTAACTCCAGTATTAATGTGGATCAAGTCTTGTTCCCGTTCATCCCCTTCCGTGCTACCACATGTTTTCTGCAAAGAACACGGTTTAGTAAGTTGCAAACCTCTTTCCTTGTACACACCAAATAGAGGGGCCATGATGAGGGTTCCATGGCCCTGGGTTAAAGCCCGTCATCCGGTCAAGGGGCATGGGTGTTTCCGGTTGGGACCGAGAGGGGGGCACCCCTTAGAGCACGCGATATAAATTTGATCCCATGTTGTTCGAGGTTGTAGCCTCCCCGTCTTAGAGTTTTTCTTGAATGTTGCCTACGGTGATGCCTGGCAGCGGAATGTGGAATGGGTGTGTACTGGTTAGATGTGTTTCTCCTAAAATACCGTAAACGGAACTAGTCCTTTGTGACTACTGAAATCCGATGGCTGTGGTTAAAGAGTACAAACTCTGCAGAGTCAAAACCATTTGAGTAACCATGTCCATGGTCAAGGACTTTGGTCAACATATTAGTGTCAATCTCAGTATCAGTCTCAGTAACATTCTCCGGAGAATAAGCATGAAACTGAGAGTGGTAAACCCGGCCGAATGTTATTCCTGTGGATGGACTAACCAGTTTAGTATCATGTACCGAGTATTCCGTAGAATGATGTTACCTGCATGAGCTACTTGAATTCGAATGATGAGATATAAGCACTTTATGTGATGTCGCTCAGACATCCGACTTTGGCATTCTTGTTATTTACTTTGATATAAGCCCTTTATGTGATGTCGCTTAGACATCCGACTATGGCATTCTTGTTATTTATTTTGATATAAGACCTTTATGTGATGTCGCTTAGACATCCGACTGTGGCATTCTTGTTATTTACTTTGATATAAGCCCTTTATGTGATGTCGCTTAGACATCCGACTGTGGCATTCTTGTTATTTATTTTGATATAAGCCCTTTATGTGATGTCCCTTAGACATCCGACTGTGGCATTCTTGTTATTTACTTTTGATATAAGCCCTTTATGTGATGTCGCTCAGACTTCCGACTGCGGCATCCTTGTTATTTACTTTCATTATAAGCCCTTTTCAAGATGTCGCTTAGACGTCCAACTGTGGCACGTACTGTCATTTACGTTTGAATATAAGCCCTTTATGTGGTGTCGCCCTGACGCCCGACTGCGGCATGTTAAGTTATTTTACCTTTGAAGGCGTCGCTTCAGACACCCGATCGGTCTTCAACTATTTTGTTGGGATTTCGGGAGGACTACCGCCTGACTTCCTTTTTATTTAACATGCAGTGCAAATTTATTATCTGAGTGCACATTACTAGTCTGCTCATGTGCATCATGTTTGCATTTGTTATATCTTATGTCCAAACTGTCTTGCGAGTACATTCAAAGTACTCACCTGGCTTGTTGATTTAGCCAGATGTTGACGAAGGCGATCTTATGGATGAAGAGTACGATAGCGAGTCTGACGCCTAGAGGAGTCCCAGACAGTCCCGTGCGATCCTAGAGTTGGTCACTTGTATTATATACGCTTCCGCTACCCTAATAAAATCATCGAGCCTCACTCCGGCGCTTGATGAGTTGTAAGATTTTGGAGTCATGTCACCCACTTCACCGTGACATATCCACCACCACTTTTATTACGAGTTAGTAGTTATGCCACCATACCCTTTGTGTCATAAATTGTTGAACAGCCTCAACTCAACCTTGTATAATATTTAGTACCTCTGGATTTCCGTATCAAGGATTTGTCTACCAGTTAGGAGGATTCTTCTATACTGGTCTGATATAAAGGTCTGTTTTTCAATAAATGTTTTATTGGAAAACCGGTCCTAACAACGTTGGCATCAGAGCCAGGCTGACTGTAGGAAGCCACTAGGTGCGATCGCTAATCGGTTATTAGCGTAAGAAGTGTTATTTTAACATTTTGCAAATGTAGCAATTTTCCGTTAGTCATCATAAATTTATGATTTGACTATTCGGAATTTTTGTCTACCTTTGTAGATGGCTGGCAGCGACTGTGAGTCATAGGTGTTCGCCAATGTACCTGAGGGGTTTATCAATCTTCTCGTCTCCATCACCAAGGTCGCGATCGGGCCATCGGCTCGTCCGGAGTTCACACTCTACCAGCACAAGATCAGTGACAGTGTGTCTATGCACCAGGCCGCGGTGCAATTCAAGGGAGGACATTCTGAGTCACGCCGCTTCCGATTTGTGGGAAGGGCCATGCCTACAGAGAGGCATGCCATGCAGATGACTGCCCGGGAGGCGATAGCTTGTCTCCGGGATGCCCTCCCTTCGATGAAGGCTCGTCGTTACCGCTACCTCCCTTGCCATGTGCCATACACTTGTCACTATGCGTTCACTGGCGCTAGGGGGAGAGAGATGAGGCTATTGAAATGTTGGTTGAGTATCTCAAAACTCTTGAGGCAGCTTTTGATAACCTCGTGGACGACTTTGTGGCTGCTCGTATGGACTTAGTTCAGGGCTGTTCCGCCAACAGGAGGGAGCTCCTCCATACAGCACCACCACTTACTTACGTCTCGTCGTCAGCATCCTATACACCTGCCATCTTAGCCACCGCTCGCCGTCTGCCTACCACTGAAGAGTTTGACCAAGTCATTGGTCCTACTCCAGTCAGTGCTGCACCACCTGCCGCGCCTGCACCAGCTCCTCAACCTAGTACTTCGCGCCTGGAGCCTATTAGTGAGGAGGAGGTTGAGTCTCCAGCATCACTGGGTCTTACCCTCGGTAGGCCAAGGGAAGTTTTTACCATCTCCGACTGATTGCGCCTAGCAGCCATGCGATGTACCAGCTTGTATGATATGTTTATATGTATATAGGTTTGGTGAGAAGTAGTTTGTGTGTGCATCATGTAGGAACTCGGAGAAGTGCACTAGCCTAAATAACATGTCAGGAATGTGTACGCACATCTTGAGTGATGTATTGTATAATTACGGCTTGCGTGTAAGATATGTACTGAGCGGTCCTTCTCCATGTGCAATCAAGTATTTTCTTGAAAAATCTTGGATTTTTTTTAAAAAAATCCGCCTTTGTAAAATTATTTATTTATGCCACTTAGTTTTTCTCATGAATTCCGCAAAAATACCCCAGAGTGGAAAATGCCTCGTCCCTGGACTCATTCCATGCCAAGTCCACCGGAAGAAAATTATGGTACCCAGACAAGTAACAATTTCACACAGGGGCAGTCAAGTCAGCAAGGTAGTGAAGCAACATTTTCTCAAGTATGCCGCCTTTATGAGAAAAGCCAGCATGCAGCAGCATCAAGAAATGATGAACCATGTTATCAATATGGGAAATCACCATGAACCATCTCAGCAGCATTCCAAATTGACTGAACTACAAAAGACACGTCCGCCAACATTCTCTCACACCGATAGACCTCTTGAGGCTGATGATTGGCTTCGAGACATTGAAAGGAAGTCAATTATTGCACAATGTTTGGACCGTGAGCAGGTACTTTATGCACCTCACTACCTCACTGGAGTAGCTGCATCATGGTGGGAAAATTTCCTACACATGCACCCCAATGAAAATAACATCACCTGGGAAGAATTTAAAGAAGGTTTTCGTGGGGCGCACATTCCCAGAAGCATTATGAGGATCAAGAAAAGGGAGTTTGATGACCTCAAGCAGAGAAGCATGACAGTGACTGAGTACAATAGTCAGTTTACTCAATTATCTCGTTATGCCAACGAAGAGCATATGACTGAAAATAAAAAGATGGAAAAATTTCTTGACGGTCTGGCACCAGAAATTAAATGCCAGCTGGTCGTACACACCTTTACGGATATCAAAACACATGTGGACAAAGCTATTACATTGGAAAATGAGCCGCAGCTTGGAGGATTTTCGCAAACGCTAAAGGGACAAGACTACTCATGCTCGCAATAACCGGAACACGACTGGTTTTCAGAAAATTGGAGCAAACAAATCCTCAACCATCGTTCCACGCCGAAGCAAAAAATTTCATGCAAGAGACAAGGATTTTACATATCACCCAGGTGTTACTGGCTACGCTTGTGGAGAGGAAGGAGACTATGCCAAACAGTGCCCAAAGCCAAGAAACTCGGCCCCCAAGCCGAACAACAGTGGAAATAATTCAACACCCAAGCGAATCAACTTCAACCCCAATAACAATCACAAGAAGGGTCACTTGAACCATGTGAACAAGGAGGAAGCACAGAATACCCTGGAAATCGTACTCGGTACGTTCCCTATCAACACAATACCTGCCATGGTTTTGTTTGATTCTGGAGCTTCTCACTCGTTCATTTAAAAGAAATTTGCTTTGCAACATGATTTTTCGATGCTTCCCTTGGAAAAATCCATGACCATCAAGTCCCCCGGGATTAAGCAAATCACTCAGAGTTACTGCCAATGTGTGGTTATTGAGATTGAGGGAGTAAAGTTTCAGGCAAACCTCATTGTATTGGAAAATAAGGGACTGGATGTTATCCTAGGAATGGACTGGTTAACCACCAACAATGGATTTATCGACTGCTTCAATCGGACTCTCATCATCACGGGAAGACGATAAAAATTGCAGCTCAAGAAAGACCAATATCATGGCAACCAAGGTTGAACAAGGTGGGCATTTTAGAGTTAAGAAAAGTTCCAGTGGTGTGTGAGTTCCCTGACGTATTTCCCAAAGAACTACGAGGCATGCCACTAGACCGGGAAATAGAGTTCATCATTGAACTAGCACCTGGAACCACCCCCATTTACAAGAAACCCTATAAAATGGCACCCTCCGAGTTGGTAGAATTAAAGAAGCAAATAAAAGAATTACTAGAGAAAGGATTTATACGGGCCAGCTCCTCACCTTGGGGTTCACCAGTATTATTTGCCAAGAAAAAGTATGAGACACTGAGATTATGTATAGACTATTGAGCACTCAACATGGTCACCATCAAAAACAAATATCCGATGCCACGGATAAATGATTTATTTGACCAGCTCGCACAAGCCAAGGTTTTCTCAAAAATTGATTTAAGGTCAGGGTATCATCAATTAAAAGTATGGACAGAAGATATCCCTAAGACAGCATTCACCTCCAGACACGGATTATATGAATTTACAGTAATGCCGTTCGGACTAACAAACGCCCCCGCATATTTTGTCCGCCTCATGAACAAAGTGTTTACGAAATTCATGGACAAATTTGTTGTGGTGTTCATTGATGATATTCTGGTATACTCTAAGACACCAGAAGAACATGTTGAACATCTCAGAATTGTACTAGGAGAATTAAAGAAACATCAATTATACGCCAAATTCAGCAAATGTGAATTTTGGTTAAGACAGGTTGGTTTTCTAGGCCACGTATTGACCCAAGAAGATGTTGCCGTGGACCCAGAAAAAGTCAAGGCCGTACTTGGCTGGAAACCACCAGCCAACATAACAGATGTATGAAGTTTCCTAGGGATGGCTGGATATTACCGAAGGTTTATTGAGTGGTTCTCCACCATAGTAAAACCAATGACACTGTTACTCAAGAAGGATAAGAAATTTGTATGGACTAAAGCTTGCGAGAAAAGTTTCCAAGAACTCCAAAAGGAAATTAACAACAGCACCAGTATTAGTTGTACCAGACATACACAAAAGTTTTGAAGTATATGTGATGTATCCCGGAAGGGCCTCGGATGTGTACTAATGCAAGAAGGCAAAGTAGTCGCATACGCTTCCAGGAAACTATGAAAGCATGAAGAAAATTATCCTACTCATGACTTGGAATTGACAGCAGTCATTCATGCACTCAAAGAGTGGAGGCACTTTTTGCTTGGAAATCTTTGTGAAATATATATGGACCATAAAAGCCTCAAATATATTTTCACACAACCAGAACTCAATTTACGACAACGGCGCTGGTTGGAATTAGTGAAAGATTATGATGTTGGCATTCACTACCATCTAGGAAAGGCGAATGTAGTGGAAGATGCTCTTAGTCGAAACCCCAGCTCGGGTAACAACAGTTTACAGAACTTGAGACCTGAATTTCAATAGGAGTTCGCCAAACTCAACTTGGTGATGGTCACCGAAGGCAATGTTTCAAATTTGGAAATACAACCCACCCTAATGGAACAGATTAAGAAGGCTCAGCATGGACACCCCAGCATTGAAGGCATAAAATGAAAAATGAGTCTGGGCAAGGCTTCAAAATTCGTCATAGAAGATAAGGGAATATTATGGTACGGAGACAGACTTTGCGTACCAAATATAGAGGACCTCAAACAGAAAATTTTAGCCGAAGGCCACACCGCTCCATATTCAATCCACCCTGGAGGAACCAAAATGTACAAGGACATTCGGGAAAAAATTTGGTGGCACGGTATGAAGAGGGATATAGCCACATTCATTGCATGTTGTGATTCACGTCAACGCATTAAAGCCGAGCACCAAAAACTAGCAGGACTATTACAGCCAAACAGGATACCTGAGTGGAAATGGGACGAAATTGGAATGGATTTTATTGTCGGACTACCTCGGTCACGACACGGAAATGATGCCATATGGGTCATCACAGATAGATTAACTAAGGTGGCACATTTCATCCCAGTAAAGACAACCCACACCACTCAGAAGCTTGCCAAACTTTATCTCTCCCGTATAGTTTGTCTGCATGGAATTCAAAAGACTATAATATCTAACAGAGGCACTCAATTCGTCTCTAGATTTTGGGATCATTTACAACAAGCTCTGGGAATAGAGGCACTCAACTAGTATTCAGTACAGAATACCACCCCCAGACTGGAGGACAAACTGAACGTGTGAACCAAATTCTAGAGGACATGCTAAGAGCATGTGTTCTCACCTATAGAACCAGTTGGGAAGAAAGCTTCTCGTATGCCGAGTTCACATACAACAAAAGTTACCAAGCCAGTCTACAAATTGCACCTTTTGAAGCCTTGTACGGGTGAAGATGTCGTACCCCATTAAATTGGTCAAAAACAGGAGACAGTCGTATTTTCGGCCCAGACATGCTCAAGGAAGCTGAGGAGAAAGTTAGACTAATCAGAGATCGACTCAAGACAGCCCAGAGCCGACAAAAGAGTTATTACGATCAAAAACATCGTGAAGTCAGCTTTGAACCTGGTGAATATGTGTACCTATGATTATCTCCTATGAGGGCCCTACAACGATTCAAAGTTAAAGGAAAGCTAGCACCATGGTTTATTGGACCCTTCTATGTAATTACACGAAGAGGCACAGTGGCCTACCAGCTATACCTACCCGAAGAACTGTCAGACGTCCATGACGTGTTCCACGTTTCATAGTTGAGGAAATGTGTAAGCAACCTAGAAAAGCATGTATCTCACAAGAACATTGACATGCAACCAGACCTCACCTACACAGAACATCCGATAAAAATATTGGAGGAGTCTGAAAGAAGGAACCGTCAGAAAAAAATTAAGTTTTTCAAGGTCCAGTGGAGTAATCACACCGAGGATGAAGCAACATGGGAAAGAGAGGATTTACTTCGCGCAGAGTACCCACACCTATTTGAGGATCAGCTGAAATCTCGGGGACGAGATTTTTCCTATGGGGGTAGGTGTTGTAACACCCCAAAATTTTGGTTTTGATTTTTATCAACTTATTTATTTGATTTTAAGAAGGTCACTTGAATTTTTCAAAAAAAGGGGCTCATCTTCTCAAATCTTTATATGACAAATATTTCATGAGTTCTTCACAATATTGATTTTTGGTCTTGAAGATTTTTCATCTTGTGTTGGCTCAACACAAATAATTTTGGAAGGTTTTTTACAATTTCTTTTTATTCAAAATAATTCCTATAAATTATGAATTTTATTCTTCCCCATTCAAAAATTACTATCTTGCCACAACCTATGTTGAAAACTTTCTTCCAAAACCCACCTCCCCACTTTGGGTCAAGTCAAGCATCAAGTCCAGCAAAGTTCAACTTCCCCTAGATTTTAATTCTATTTATTTTAAACTCAAAATATTTTTCTGCCATTTATTTGGAACTTAGTGATTTACAAAGGAACTACTAGATTTCCTTTGAGTTTTGGTTCCAAATAAATTCCTCTGGCTAGTCCTTAGTGTCCTCAACCTAGATCCATCAAGATCTGCTAGTCCACAGCACAAATTTTTCAAAATTTGCTTGCTGCAAGTTTGGACCAGATTTGCCATTTTTGGTGAATTTCATTCTTTTTCCATTCCAAAAATTCTGAGGTATTTCGGGCAGTCTCCAGATGCATCAAGAGATCACTTCACCAAGTTTCAGCTCTAGGAAAATTTTCCATGTGCATAAATCTTCTCGTTGAACAGGTGGCTGGCACTGTTCCTGTCAAGTTTCAGAAGTTCAGTGTTGGGTTCAGTCGTTAGTGTCGTTTTCGTCAGGGCTCTTCGTCAATCTCGCCAGTAGCTGCCTTGGATCGTTGCTCGCTGCTCCTTCTTCTTATCCAATGCGCCGCACGGTTGTTTGGCCGGTCGCGAGCGTTGGTGGCGACGTGTCAAGTCAACTCTGGCGTCTTCCGCAGTGGCAGAACCGCCGTGGCGACCAGCATGGGCCAACCCTGCAGTACTGCGCCGTCCAGCACCGCCCACACCACCAGGAGCCTCCGCGTGGCCGTCCTCTTCCTTGTGCGTGCTGCCGAACCGTCGCCGTGGCCTGAGAGGCGTAGAGCATGCTCTCTACCGCCGACGAGCCCGTGAGCTCCGTTCCATCGAGGCCACAGGAGCAGGCCAAATCTGATCAAGCTTAGCTGTTGAATGGAACCAGTGACCCAATCAGAAGGTGCCTAGTCACCTAAACCTCTAGCCCGACCACTGCCTCGCTGTAATCGCTCGCCGGAGTTATCCCGTTCTCGGCAACCGCCTCGGGTCGTCTATAAATAGAGGCCCTGAGCTCGCCTTCGACCCAGCACCACTCCTCCAACTCACCAGAGCCGCGCCCAGCCGCTAGAAGGACCTCGAGGAGGCCTTCTTCCCCAACTCCGGCCGCCACGACCCACTCTGATAGCCAGCTTGATTCACTCGATTCCTTGCATAGCTCTAGCTCAATCTTGGGGAGGAACCTCCTAGTGCACCCACTCCCCTAACCCGCGCTTCAATTTGGCATTTGCATCTCTCTTTGAAGGGATCCATCCTCGACCGAACCGCCGTCCACCGGAGTGGAAGCCACCGACGGTGTGGTGCTCGCGGACGACAAAATCCACCACCCACCGACGCAGAATTGTCCCGTGAGTGCAACCATACCCTTGCCCTCCTCTGGATTGCCATTGGTCGTCACCGGCGATCATCGTTTGCTTCGGTCGGCGGTGGGATTTTAAACCTGACATGCGGGACCCCTCGTCTGCCTCTCCTCTTTTATTCGAAACGTTTTCTGAAAGTGCCTTCGGGCAAAGTACGTTTTCCCTTTGGGTTGGCGTTTTTCCAACTGAAACGTTTTCTATTTTTTTTAAACTAGCCCCTGGAAAGTTTCTGTTTCATCACAGATTAGTCCCTGGACTAAAACCTTAATCACTTTTAAACAGAAGATGATTTTGAGTTGATTCTTTTTCTGTCATCTTTATTTTTCTATCTAGTTTTTTACCATATTTATTTGAAAAATATTTGGATAATTTTTTATGGACGCACGGTGTTTACGTTAGTATCCGATTTCTTTTCTAACGTAGATACCGAAGGAGGTGACGGAGCTGCAAACATCGTCGAGCTAGACTCCGACTACTCCGAACCAGGCAAGCATGTTTGAACCTTTGATATGATGAGTGTTTTTCATGATTGCTTGAGTGGTTTTCTCATGACATGTTTATATAAGCATTTGTGAATGTTATATTTCATGCAAGCAAGCTGCAAGTGAGCTTTGAAATTCGATGTGTTCATATGATGGTGAGATAACCTGATCATGTGGTGGCATGATAGGTTGCAAGATGGTATTGTTGAAGCATGCCAGTTTTATATCAACTGTTTAACTCCAGTATTAACGTGGATCAAGTCTTGTTCCCGTTCGTCCCCTTCCGTGCTACCACATGTTTTCTGCAAAGAATACGGTTTAGTAAGTTGCAAACCTCTTTCCTTGTACACACCAAATAGAGGGGCCGTGATGCGGGTTCCATGGCCCTGGATTAAAGCCTGTCATCCAGTCAGGGGGCATGGGTGTTTTCGGTTGGGACTGAGAGGGGGGCACCCCTTAGAGCGCGCGATATAATTTTGATCCCACGCTATTCGAGGTTGTAGCCTCCCCGTCATAGAATTTTTCTTGAACGGTGCCTAGGGTGATTCTTGGCAGCGGAATGTGGAATGGGTGTGTACTGGTTAGATGTGTTTCTCCTAAAATACCATAAACGGAACTAGTTCTTTGTGACTACTAAAATCTGTTGGCTGTGGTTAAAGACTACAAACTCTGCAGAGTCAAAACCATTCGAGTAACCATGTCCATGGTCAAGGACTTTGGTCAACATACTAGTGTCAATCTTAGTATCAGTCTCGGTGTCAGTCTCAGTGACAGTCTCCGGAGAATAAGCATGAAACTAAGAGTGGTAAACCCGGCCGAATGTTATTCCTGTGGATGGAATAACCAGTTTATTATCATGTACCGAGTATTCCGTGGAATGATGTTACTTTCATGAGCTACTTGAATTTGAATGATGAGATATAAGCCCTTTATGTGATGTCGCTCAGACATCCGACTGTGGCATTCTTGTTATTTACTATGATATAACCCCTTTACGTGATGTCTCTTAGACGTCCGACTGTGGCATTCTTGTTATTTATTTTTATATAAGCCCTTTATGTGATGTCGCTTAGACGTCCGACTGTGGCATTCTTGTTATTTACTTTGAAATAAGCCCTTCATGTGATGTCGCTTAGACATCCGACTGTGGCATTCTTGTTATTTATTTTGATATAAGCCCTTTATGTGATGTCCCTTAGACATCCGACTGTGGCATTCTTGTTATTTACTTTTGATATAAGCCCTTTATGTGATGTCGCTCAGACGTCCGACTGCGGCATCCTTGTTATTTACTTTCATTATAAGCCCTTTTCGAGATGTCGCTTAGACGTCCGACTGTGGCACGTACTGTCATTTACGTTTGAATATAAGCCCTTTATGTGGTGTCGCCCTGACGCCCGACTGTGGCATGTTAAGTTATTTTACCTTTCGAGGCGTCGCTTCAGACACCCGATCAGTCTTCAACTACTTGGTTGGGATTTCGCGAGGACTACCACCTGACTTCCTTTTTATTTAACATGTAGTGCAAATTTATTATCTGAGTGCGCATTACTAGTCTGCTCATGTGCATCATGTTTGCATTTGTTATATCTTGTGTCCAAACTTTCTTGCGAGTACATTCAAAGTACTCACCTGGCTTGTTGATTTGGCCAGATGTTGACGAAGGCGATCTTATGGATGAAGAGTACAATAGAGTCCGACGCCTAGAGGAGTCCCAGTCAATCCCATGCGATCCTGGAGTTGGTCACTTGTATTATATACGCTTCCGCTACCCTAATAAAATCATCGAGCCTCACTCCGGCGCTTGATGAGCTGTAAGATTTTGGAGTCATGTCACCCACTTCACCGTGACATATCCACCACCACTTTTATTACGAGTCAGTATTTATGCCACCATACCCTTTGTGTCATATCCGCCTTTACGTATAATATCGGCGTGCTTGTAATAAATTGTTGAGTAGCCTCAGCTCAACCTTGTATAATATTTAGTACTTCTGGATTTCTGTATCTAGGATTTGTCTACTAGTAAGGAGGATTCTTCTATACTGGTCTGTATAATGGTCGGTTTTTCAATAAATGTTTTATTGGAAAACAGGTCCTGACAAAAACCAAGGCATAGGAGTCGGGTTTGGGCATTACTTCCGGGTGGTCAGCTCTGCTCCAGCCGATGAGCTTCTCAGACCAATGCATGAACTCTGGTGTCTCAGATGCTACTACATTCACCTCTTGTCGCTGCAGCCGCCTGCTGCGTCGATCATCGGGCACGTTGGTGAACACGACATAGGTTCCATGCTCTTCTGGATACTCATCTTGTATCGCGCCGGCTGGTCTGGCCGCCGGCTGCTGGGCGGAGGAGGAGGCAGCTGCCCAGCAGATGGGGGACACAAGAGGCCGTCTCCCTTGGCAATCCTAGTGAGCCAGTGGCACTTCCGAGTGGTATGGTTGGACGGCTTCGTGCCACTATGGAATTTGCAGGGTCCATCCAAAGTCTGCTCATATGAGAAAGCCGGCAGCCAGTTGGGCTTGCCGCCCTTCTGATGTTTGGGCGGAAGCTTCCCTTCCGGCTGCTGGTCTTCGACTATTGCCACCTACCGGCTGGTGGAAGCCGGCTGTGGGGCTTTGCGCTTGTGGTCATTCTGCTGTTGACGCCGACTAGCGTCTCCAGCCGGGGTTTGAGGAGCCTGAGGAGCCACCATGCCTATCGCACTAACTAGGATATCCGCCTTCATGGAGGAGTCGGCCGTGGCATATTTGTCTGCTATGATCAGCAGCTCGTCGAGGGTCTCTAGCTCGTCGCAGAGAAGCCTGTGCTTGAGGAGGGTGCCCTCTCGGCATCCTGTAGTGAAGTACTCGATGGCTTGCACCTCGTGCACGCCCTCGCAGGAGTTGCGGAGCTCGGCCCAGCGCGTGAGGTAGTCGCGAGTTGATTCGTTGGGGCCCTGCACGCACAAGGAGAGCTGGCGAGGTTTGGGAGTCCGCTTGTACGTGCTGGTGAAGTTGCGGACGAAGGCGTCGGTGAAGTCGACCTAACTGTTGATGCTGCGGGGCTTTAAGCTATTCAGCCATGTCCGGGCCATGCCTTGGAGCATGAGCGGAACATACTTGACGGCGACACGCTTATTGCCGTTTGCTATACTGACGGCCGTGGAGTAGTCAACTAGCCATTCTTCCGGCTTCACGGAGCCGGTGTATTTGGGTGTGTCTCTGGGGAGCATGAACCCTTTGGGGAAGGGCTCGTCTCGAATGCAGGGGCCGAAACACAGCGGACCCAGCTCATCTTCTCCTTCAAGCGCCAGGGATCGGTGGAGACGGTCGATCCGGTGGCGGGCGTCATTCTCTCCAACTCCCTCTCGGCGGCCAAGGCGGTCGCCGAGCGTCGGGTGATCAACAGGCGCCAGGGAGACTCGCCTTTCCCTGCGAGGGGAGGAGGCGGACAGTTGTCCCGTCGTTCCATTGCTCTTGGGCGGCCGTCTTGGTCGTGCTCTATGGTGATGCGAGTCCGACTGCGGCTGGCAGCCGGCTCCTTGTCCTTTATTCCGCGGACGCCACCAGTCGGCGTCCGAGATGTCACGCCTTGGTCTTGGCGGGGAGGCAGGTCGTCATTTTGCTGGTGCGACGCATTAGTGTAGCAGCCGGCCTCGTTCTGCTCCGCAGCCGCGTCAAGGAGTCGCTGGACGCGCTCTGTCATCAAGCGACCTTCTTCACCCTCGAATTTTTCCATCTCGTCCGCCGCCGCCTAGGCAGCTCGGATGTTCTCCGCAGGCGTTGCGTCAATGGGGCGATTTGCCTCGAACAAGTCGGCGATGGCCACGCCGCGCAGCTGGACCGTGCCAAGGCGGCTAGGTCCAGCTGGAGCCGGCGTGCCACCCACAGCGCGGTCCATCTCGCGCTGGTAGGCCTCTGATAGGCGTCTCATGCTGGCCAGCTTCTTGGCGCGTTCGAATAGCTGAAGGTGGTGTGCCTCCAGCATCTCGGTGTCGGCGTCTTCGGGAATGGGCGCTGCCAGGTCTTGCAGCACCGTGTTGACCGGGTCATAATCACCCCCGCCGGAGTGCTCACCTTGACTAATGACAAGCACTTTCGTGACGGTGCTTCCGCTGCTCTCCGTGCAAGGGAGCGGCTCGTCGTAGACCACCACGTTCGTGGGGAATGTGTCAAGCGACGCGGTGTCGGAGTCGACCAACATCGGGTCGGTGGAGCCTACGGACTCCAAGTCCCCAGCTGGCTCGCTGGCGATGTGGAGTTGATCGAGGAGGCCCGCGAGGAGGCTCTCAGGGCCGCCTATGCCCGCGTTGTATGAGGGCTCGTCGGAGAGGCGGACCTCACCGACAAGGTTGGCGAGGCAACTGGCCGCGCGGGCGATTTCAGCGCCATACAGCGCGTCGGCGCAGACTCCGTCTGGCGTGCCGGGCTGGCTGCGCTTGCTAGGGAGGAAAGGGTTCCCGTCCAGAACAAGTCTCCGGACGACGGTGCACCTCGCCCCACGATGGACGCCAAATGTCGAGGGTTGGGTGCGACATATGCCAATGGATGGCTTATCATGGTCGGAGCGAGTAGAACGTCGCCCGTGCCTGAAAACAGGATGAGGCGTAGACACGAACGCCGGCGTACTTTACCTAGGTCCGGGGCTCTCCTAGGAGATAACACCCCTAGTCCTGCTCTGCGGGGTCTCCGCATGATCACTAAGGCAAAGTGAATACAAGGGCGCTCCTCGAGCTGTATGCTAAAGGTAGGAGAAGGCAGGGCTAGCTCTCTCCCCCTCTAGGATCTGGTCTAGTTCTAATGGGTCGGGACCCTTTGCATGGGTGCCCTGGGGGCTTATATAGGCCTACCCCCCAGGGGTACAATGGTAAACTGACTGGGCGCAGGGCCCAGCCGTCAGTCTCTTTGCCTGCCGGCCCTTCCGCCGACTGCTAGGGCCCGCCGATTGGTGGGCCCCGCCGACTGGTCTGGTACGGAGCCGACAGGCCGTACCCGCCGGTTGCTGGTCTTGCCGGCTTCTGATTACTATAGCCGTGCTTCTAATGACGCAGGCTTGGTCATGGGCTCGTGGCTATAGCCCCGCCGTCTAGCGGGTGATCACTGTAGCCACTCCCTGTCTCGTCTGGTTAGTGGCGCGGGGAACCCTTGGGAGGGGCAGGCCGACTCCCGGTGGCCGGCTCCCTACGGGTCCGACTAGTGGCGCTCTTGCCGTCTTCTGTACTCTCGCTGAGCAGTAGGGCCCGTCGTCCGTGGACCGTGCTGACAGGCCGTCGTGGTCACATGACTCCGCCCACTGTTGCTGATGTCAGGGATGGCATGGCAACAGTGCCGCGCCAGACGGAGATCTCCGTTAGTACAGCGCATTGTGGCCTAGCCATCTCCTGAGAAGGGAAGGGAGTGGGCTTTACTGTTTCCACTCCCCGTCCCATCCCCCCTGATGAGGGCATGGGCTTTGTTGGTGCCGTGGGCCGACTCCCCGTGGCCGGCTTCTCTGGAAGCCGCCAGGCGGGAGTCGGCCGGTCTTGACCTAGCTTCTAGGACTCGGCTGCATGCGGACAGCCGACTGTTCCTTCAGCCGTCCTCCAAAAGGCGGCTCTTCATCTAGCGTCTCGAGGGGCGCAGTCAGCCCCGATGTCTTGAAAGATTTTGGGCCTCGGGTTAGCCTACCCGTGGCCCATTACTCCGACAGCGGGCGCCAGCGCACGCAGTGTCCTCGTTTCCTCTTTGGTGCTAAAGGGGCAAGCGCAGACGAGGAGTCCCGAGGCATTAGGCAAAGGTTTCCATATCGGTGCAATGAGATCAAGACCAACAGGACGGCAGGATGGAGGTCACCGTGGATCCCAAGACGGCGTCATCACCAGGCCTTTGGCAGGCGAAGACTACTTTTGTCAGGATAGCTTGTACTAGTTGTCTCCCTTCAAATTTGGTCTTTGTGGGATCCCTTCCCGCTCAATATTTGGGAAGAGGACTAGGGCCTCTATAAATAGGATTAGCCACCACCGTAGGAAGAGATCTCATCTTGTACTAGATCCATTCCACCAAGGCCACTAGACAAGTTCACCAAGCACAAGAACACCTCTCCTCGCGAGGTTGTTCTTCCCTTGTAACTGTTCATCCTCAGCCCAAGAGGCAATACACCACACCACACTGGAGTAGGGTCTTACACCACAACGGTGGCCCGAACCATTATAAACCTTGGGTCTCATGTTCTTTGGGTTCGACGAGCTAGGCCGTGAGATCGTAGTGTGTGCGAGCTAGAGAGGGGGAGAGATCTTTGTGCGCACCCCAGTGTTCGAACCTCAAGGGTTTTGCCGGAACCTGAAATCCGACATTTCGCGCGCTAGGTAGGGGTGTGTCGAAGCTTTCCTCTTCGTTGATCCACACTTCACCACTCCGCCAAGTTCATGGCCGACGCTCGCCGGGCCTGCGCTAAGCGCCGAGCCGCTCTCGCCACCCGTGTCGCTCAGACAGCCCCTATCAATAGACCTCCCCGTCGTTCTCCATCACCCGCCGCCAACACCGCCACCGGCCAGGAGGCAAACGAGCAGCAAGCCTCTTCACTGCACCCCTCTATGCGGCGAGACGGTCGCACCGCCACCCCGTCGCTGACTCCGGCCGTCTCATCGTCTCACGCTCGCCGTGCCCCCACGGACGCGCAGGCCGCACTGCTCATGGTGCGCGAGCTCCTACGCTACCGCTCGGTCAACGACCTCTACGAGGATTGGTTGGACCGAATAGCCGAGCTCGTCAGCGCCGCGGGGGGCTCTCTTGCACCATCCCTCTCGCTGCATCACCCGCCCCCGGGTGCGGGCGATGTGGCTTACGGAGCGCCTCCGCCCCCTCAGCACCAATATGGTGCCCTCGCACCAAGGCACGCGGCTCATGGAGCGCCTCAGCCTCCCCCACGTCAAGACGCCATTCCCACTCCAAGATGTGCGGCCCAGCGGCATGATCTACCGCGCCGTGTGCCCGCGCGCGAATAAAGAAGTTCCCAGGAGGTTCCCCGCTCGGAAGAAGATGCCCCACCGCTTCCAGCACAACCACGTCAGGATCGCTTGCTACGGAAGGGCCATGTGCCACTTTCCGTGGTAGCGCAGGGACACCAAGGTCAAGCTCCGCCTCCATGACGGGCCCCGGTGGCCACGGCGGGCTGCCGTGCTTTCACTCCTGAGCTGCGTAGAGTCGTCTGGCCGGGCAAGTTCAAGCCGGATCTGCCTCCTCGATACATCTCCATCGTGTCTATAATTTTTGATTGTTCCATGCCAATATTCTACTACTTTCCTATACTTTGGCAACTTTTTTATACTATTTTTGGGACTAACATATTGATCCAGTGCCCAGTGCTAGTTCCTGTTTGTTGCATGTTTTTTGTTTCGCAGAATATCCATATCAAATGGAGTCCAAATGGGATAAAACTGACGGTGATTTTTTTGGAATATATATGATTTTTGGGAAGAAAAATCCACGCGAGACGATGCCCGAGGGGGCCACGAGGCAGGGCGGCGCGCCCCAGGGGGGCAGGCGCGCCCCTGACCCTCGTCGCCATCCCGTAAGGCGGTTGGTGCCCTTCTTTTGCTGCAAAAAGCTAATATCCAGATAGAGATCATGTTAAAATTTCAGCCCAGTCGGAGTTAGGGATCTCCGGGAATATAAGAAACGGTGAAAGGGAAGTGTCATAGCCCTAGAATTTTTTGCAGATAGTTGCATCAGTGAGCATTATGCATTCTATTTTTTTCAAGAAACTTGAAATGAGGAAAGTGAAAGCCTCAGAAATCATTTTAAAAGAAGGGCAAGAACCCTTTAAATTGCATTCATTGTTTCCAAAATGACTTCATAAATGTTTGATAATTTTGGCAAGGCATTGAGACCAACCAAAAATAGTGAACATTTTTTAAGGAATTATTTTGGGACTTTGAAATTAAATCAATAAGTATTTGAGTTTTGGATTATATTCATTTTTATATAATATAATACAAAAGGCCCTGGAATTATTTATGTGTCTCTGGAAAAGTCCATAATGGAAACATAAAAAATATTCAGAAGGTTTTGCCCTGTTTTGAATTTATTTTGAATTTTGAATCAGTGGCAAAATGAAAAAATAAAAACAAAACAAAACAGAAACAAAACAGAACAGAAACGTAGCTGGCGGCCTGCTACTGTAGTCAGCCCAGCTTCTGAGCAGCCCACCTGAGCCCACCTCGCCAGTCATCTTCCTCGGCGCGCCAGAAGGATAGAGCGCGTGTGGCTGCGGCACGCCGGCACGCACGCGCCACCTCCTGCTTGTTGCCGCTTCCCTGATGTCGCCCTGAGATGCCACGCACCTCTCTGCTCTCTCTCTCTCTCACACACGGTCTCTCCCCTCCCCTCTGCTCTCTCTCTCTCTCACGGGCGCCCAAACGAGACGGAAAGCGCCACCGAAAAACACCGTGCCCACTGTCGTCCCCTTGCCCCGTGGACGTGTTCCCTTGACCCGCCTCGATGATGTGTAGCTCCACACCGCAACACATGTCCTCGGATGCCTGGAATCGCCGCCTTCGAGCTTGTCACCGTCGCATCTGCTCGCTGGATGTCTTCATCGATTCGCCGTCAACCGTCCGTCCCGGAGCTCGTTGACGACCCCAACCGATGCGCTGTGAGCCCCCGATTCTTTCCCCCCTTTCCCGCTGCCTTTCCCGCACCCTAGCGCCTAGGCCGTGCTAGCCGAGCTCCGGCCGCCGCCTGCCGTGCCGCCGTCGTGGCCTGAGCTCAAGACAGCTACGCCTTTGCACCGAATCAAGCTCCTGGTGATCCCAAGAGGTTGCCTAGACCTTCACCTTGCTCGCTCGTGCCCCGTAGCACTGTTGCCCACATGTGCCCGAGCGCCGCTGCCGCCCACCTCGACGTCGGCGACGCTACAGCCCTCCCCAGCAGTTGCCACTTGCACCACCCGACACGCCGCACTATGGGCATTCCAGCAAACTCACCCGCATGACAAGCCGTGGCCGGAAACGGCCGGCCGGTGATCGCCGCCGTGCACTTCTTAGCGCTGGCGATTAGTCGCCGGCTAAACACCATTGTTAGCATTAATTACCCCCCCCCTCTCACTGACATCTGGCCCCAGTTCCTAAATTAATTAGTTTAACTTCTCTGTTAGATTAGTACTAATCTCAAGGGGCCCGCCTGTCAACGTTGACTTGGCCACGTCAGCATTGGCCGGACCCACACGTCAGCCTCTCTAGTTGACACTATATCACTGACCAGTGGACCCCACTGGTCAGGTTTGACCTAAGTCAACCCAGTTGACTGTTGACGCAGGCATGACGCAGTGCTGATGCAATTAATGATTTTCTGGTTTTAAAAATAATCAGGAAATTCCAAAAAATATCCAAAACTTCTAAAAATCATAGAAAATCAACCATAGCTCCAAATCAAATAATTTATATATGAAAAATGATCAGAAAAATATGAAGAATTTTTTTATGCCATGATCATGCATGTTTGAACAAGTTAACCTCACTGAATAGGACAAATTATGATTAGGGCAATTTATGAAATAACATTTGGAGTTGGAATTTGATCTTGTTTGAGTTCCACTTGAATTAAATTGGCTAGATATTGCATTAGGTCAATTCAGTACCTTAATATGTCATATCATTCATTCGCTTGTGCATTGCATTAATTGAATGTTCCCTTGCCGGTAATTGTCCCCTCTCAGTAGACGTGGTTCCGATGATGAGTTCGATGACACCGATGAAGAGTTATACTATCTTCAGAAGTGCCAGGCAAGCAAAACCCCCCTTGTTCATTCCGATACAATCCCACTCTCTCGCTACTGCTCTCTTTTACTGCATTAGGAAAAGAACGATTCAAATGTTACATGCTGCGGTAGTTGAACCCCTTTCCTCTGCATGACCTGTCATTGCCATAGTAAATAGATGAAACCCACTAGCATGAGTAGGAGTTGTTTTGAGCCCTGATGTGCCTACTCATTCATGCTTGTTTGTCATGCTTGCTATTGCTTAGAGTTGAGTCAGGTCTGATTCATCGGGGATGAATTGGAATAGTGATGAACATGTCCTACTGTGTGTGAGCTAAGTGTGTGAACACAATTTGGTAAAGGTAGCGGTGAGAGGCCATGTAGGAGTACATGGTCGGTTGTCTCATTGAAACCGTTCTTAGGAACTGAGTTCTGTGTTTGTGATCCATGAACAGCTACTACCACACATTGGGCCCGAAACCAATGGACCCTCTTGACTTATTAACTGCCCTTGCCCTCTGTCTAGGAGTTGCAACTAGTATCTGGTGTTTGTAGGATATGTGTTGGTGGCAGTGCGTAGCGCTGACCCTAGGGGTGGGCTATGACGCGGTAGATACACCATGGCACGGTGTACCGGGCGCCCGTTTGGTGTCTCGGGAACCCTGCACACATCGTTTGGGGTTGTGAGCGAAACTCCGGACGGATCTCCTCACGGATGGAACCCGAATAGGCAATAAACCTGGACTAGAGACTTGTGTGGTTAGTCAGGTCATGGCTGACTCCCTTGCCAGGATTCCTCTTGAAGGTTGCCGAGATACACAACGTGTACATGGTGGTAAGTGGCGAGAGCGTGTGTGAAGAAGTACACCCATGTAGGGTTATAAATGATCTATTCGAATAGCCGTGTCCGCGGTAAAGGACTGCTGGGTTGCCTGTGCAGTTCATAGATAACTTGAAGTGGATACCCTAAAATTCGCAGGATAAGTGTGAGTGCTATGGATGGCCTTCTCGTAGGGAGACGGGAGCGGATCCATAGTGGTGTATTTAATGGTGAATATGTGGACTCGTGTGCGCCACCTCAAAAGAGTTGCTTGCAGTCGTAGTTCAGGTTAGCCACTGAGTCAAAGCTGGCTTGCTGCAGTTAAACTCCACTACCCCTTTGTTGATACCGATGCATATGTAGTTAGTTCTGATGTAAGTCTTGCTGGGTACATTTGTACTCATGTTTGCCTATTTTATGTTTTTGCAGAGAGACTACAGTCTCACTAGTAGTTCGGATTGTCAATTATCTTGCCGTTACTAGTCTTATCTTGATTCGGCGGCACTGTGGGATGAAGCGGCCCGGACCGACCTTACACGTACGCTTACGTGAGACTGGTTCCACCGACTGACATGCACTAGTTGCATAACGTGGCTGGCGGGTCTCTGTCTCTCCCACTATAGTCGGATCGGATTCGATGAACTGGGTCCTTATGAAGGGTAAATAGAAATTGGCAATTCACGTTGTGGTTTTGGCGTAGGTAAGAAACGTTCTTGCTAGAATCCTATAGCAGCCACATAAAAACTTGCAACAACAATTAGAGGACGTCTAACTTGTTTTTGTAGCAACTGTTGTGTGATGTGATATGGCCAAAGGATGTGATGAATGATATATGATGTATGAGATGATCATGTTCTTGTAATAGGAATCACGACTTGCATGTCGATGAGTATGACAACCGGTAGGAGCCATAGGAGTTGTCTTAATTTATTTGTGACTTGCGTGTCAACATATAACGTCATGTAATTACTTTACTTTATTGCTAAACCGTTTGCTATAGTAGTAGAACTAATAGATGACGAGACAACTTCAAGAAGACACGATGATGGAGATCATGGTGTCATGCCGGTGACAACGATGATCATGGAGCCCCGAAGATGGAGATCAAAAGGAGCAAATGATATTGGCCATATCATGTCACTATTTGATTGCATGTGATGTTTATCATGTTTTACATCTTATTTGCTTAGAACGAAGGTAGCTTAAATAAGATGATCCCTCATAATAATTTCAAGAAAGTGTTCCCATAACTCTGCACCGTTGAGAAGGTTTGTTGTTTCGAAGCACCACGTGATGATCGGGTGTGATAGATTCTAACATTCGAATACGACGGGTGTAAGCCAGATTTACACACACAATACACTTAGGATGACTTGACGAGCCTAGCATGTACAGACATGGCCTTGTAACACGGAAGACCGAAAGGTCGAGCATGAGTCGTATAGAAGATACGATCAACATGAAGATGTTCACCGATGTTGGCTAGTCCGTCTCACGTGATGATCGGACACGGCCTAGTTAACTCGGATCATGTTTCACTTAGATGACTGGAGGGATGTCTATCTGAGTGGGAGTTCATTGAGTAATTTGATTAGATGAACTTAATTATCATGAACTTAGTCTAAAATCTTTACAATATGTCTTGTAGATCAAATGGCCCACGTTGTCCTCAACTTCAACGCGTTCCTAGATAAAACGAAGCTGAAAGATGATGGCAGCAACTATACGGACGGGGTACGGAACCTAAGGATCATCCTCATAGCTGCCACGAAAGATTATGTCCTAGAAGCACCGCTAGGTGACGCACCTATCCCAGAGAACCAAGACGTGATGAACGCTTGGCAGTCACGTGCTGATGATTACTCCCTCGTTCAGTGCGGCATGCTTTACAGCTTAGAACCGGGGCTCCAAAAGCGTTTTGAGAGACATGGAGCATATGAGATGTTCGAAGAGCTGAAAATGGTTTTCCAAGCTCATGCCCGGGTCGAGAGATATGAAGTCTTCGACAAGTTCTTCAGTTGGAAGATGGAGGAAAATAGTTCTGTCAGTGAGCACATACTCAAAATGTCTGGGTTGCATAACCGCTTGACTCAGCTGGGAGTTAATCTCCCGGATGACGCGGTCATTGACAGAATCCTTCAGTCGCTTCCACCGAGCTACAAGAGCTTTGTGATGAACTTCAATATGCAGGGGATGGAAAAGACCATTCCTGAGGTATATTCAATGCTGAAATCAGCAGAGGTGGATATCAAAAAGGAACATCAAGTGTTGATGGTGAATAAAACCACTAAGTTCAAGAAAGGCAAGGGCAAGAAGAACTTCAAGAAGGACGGCAAGGGAGTTGCCGCGCCCGGTAAGCAAGCTGCCGGGAAGAAGCCAAAGAATGGACCCAAGCCCGAGACTGAGTGTTTTTATTGCAAGAGAAGTGGTCACTGGAAGCGGAACTGCCCCACATCCTTAGCGGACAAGAAGGCCAGCAACACCAAAGGTATATGTGATATACATGTAATTGATGTGTACCTTACTAGTACTCGTAGTAGCTCCTGGGTATTTGATACCGGTGCGGTTGCTCACATTTGTAACTCAAAGCAGGAGCTGCGGAATAAGCGGAGACTGGCGAAGGACGAGGTGACGATGCGCATCGGGAATGGTTCCAAGGTCGATGTGATCGCCGTCGGCAAGCTACCTCTACATTTACCTACGGGATTAGTTTTAAACCTCAATAATTGTTATTTAGTGCCAGCTTTGAGCATGAACATTGTATCAGGATCTCGTTTAATTCGAGATGGCTACTCATTTAAATCCGAGAATAATGGTTGTTCTATTTATATGAGAGATATGTTTTATGGTCATGCTCCGATGGTGAATGGTTTATTCTTAATGAATCTCGAGCGTAATGTTACACATATTCATAGAGTGAATACCAAAAGATGTAAGGTTGATAATGATAGTCCCACATACTTGTGGCACTGCCGCCTTGGTCACATAGGTGTCAAACGCATGAAGAAGCTCCATGCAGATGGACTTTTGGAGTCTCTTGATTACGAATCATTGGACACGTGCGAACCATGCCTCATGGGTAAAATGACCAAGACTCCGTTCTCAGGAACAATGGAGCGAGCAACCAACTTATTAGAAATCATACATACTGATGTGTGCGGTCCAATGAGTGTTGAGGCTCGCGGTGGCTATCGATATGTTCTCACCCTCACTTATGACTTGAGTAGATATGGGTATGTCTACTTAATGAAACACAAGTCTGAGACCTTTGAAAAGTTCAAGGAATTTCAGAGTGAGGTTGAGAATCAACGTGACAAGAAAATCAAGTTCTTGCGATTAGATCGTGGGGGAGAATACTTGAGTCACGAATTTGGCACACACTTAAGAAAATGTGGAATAGTTTCACAACTCACGCCGCCTGGAACACCTCAGCATAATGGTGTGTCCGAACATCGTAATCGCAATCTATTGGATATGGTGCGATCTATGATGTCTCTTACCGATCTACCGCTGTCATTTTGGGGCTATGCTTTAGAGACTGCCGCATTCAATTTAAATAGGGCTCCGTCGAAATCCGTTGAGACGACACTGTATGAATTATGGTTTGGGAAGAAACCTAAGCTGTCGTTTCTAAAAGTTTGGGGATGCGATGCTTATGTCAAGAAACTTCAACTTGAAAAGCTCGAACCCAAATCGGAAAAATGCGTCTTCATAGGATACCCTAAAGAAACTATTGGGTATACCTTCTACCTTAGATCCGAAGGCAAGATCTTAGTTGCCAAGAATGGGTCCTTTCTAGAGAAAGAGTTTCTCTCGAAAGAAATAAGTGGGAGGAAAGTAGAACTTGATGAAGTATTACCTCTTGAACCAGTAAGTGGCATAGCTCAATAAAATGTTCCTAAGGTGCCTACACCGACTAGAGAGGAAGTTAATGATGGTGATCATGAAACTTCGGATGAAGTTGCTACTGAACTCCGTAGGTCCACAAGGACACGTTCCGCACCAGAGTGGTACGGCAACCCTGTCTTGGAAATCATGTTGTTAGACAACGGTGAACCTTCGAACTATGAAGAAGTAATGGCGGGCCCGGATTCCGACAAATGGCTGGAAGCCATGAAATCCGTGATAGGATCCATGTATGAAAACGAAGTATGGACTTTGACTGACTTGCCCGATGATCGGCGAGCCATGGAAAATAAATGGATCTTTAAGAAGAAGACAGACGCGGATGGTAACGTAACCATCTATAAAGCTCGGCTTGTCGCTGAGGGTTATCGACAAGTTCAAGGGGTTGACTACAATGAGACTTTATCACCCGTAGCGAAGCTGAAGTCCGTCCGAATCATGTTAGCAATTGCCGCATCCTATGACTATGAGATATGGCAAATGGACGTCAAAACGGCATTCCCTAATGGTTTCTTCAAGGAAGAATTGTATATGATGCAGCCGGAAGGTTTTATCGATCCTAAGAATGCTGAAAAGGTGTGCAAGCTCCAACGCTCGATTTATGGGCTGGTGCAAGCATCTCGGAGTTGCAACATTCGTTTTGAGGAGATGATCGAAGCATTTGGGTTTACGCAGACTTATGGAGAAGCCTGCATTTACAAGAAAGTGAGTGGGAGCTCTGTAGCATTTCTCATATTGTATGTGGATGACATAGTGTTGATGGGAAATGATATAGAATTCTTGGAAAGCATAAAGGCCTACTTGAACAATTGTTTTTCAATGAAGGACCTTGGAGAAGCTGCTTATATATTAGGCATCAAGATCTATAGAGATAGATCGAGACGCCTCATTGGTCTTTCATAGAGTATGTACCTTGACAAGATATTGAAGAAGTTCAAAATGGATCAGTCAAAGAAGGGGTTCTTGCCTGTATTGCAAGGTACGAGATTTAGCACGGCTCAATGCCCGACCACGACAGAAGATAGAGAAAAGATGAGTGTCGTCCCCTATGCCTCGGTCATAGGGTCTATCATGTATGCTATGCTTTGTACCAGAGCTGATGTAAACCTTGCCGTAAGTTTGGTAGGAAGGTATCAAAGTAATCCCGGCATGGAACACTGGACATCGGTCAAGAATATCCTGAAGTACCTAAAAAAGACTAAGGATATGTTTCTCGTTTATGGAGGTGACGAAGAGCTCGTCGTAAAGGGTTACGTCGATGCTAGCTTCGACACAGATCTGGATGACTCCAAGTCACAAACCGGATATGTGTATATTTTGAATGGTGGGGCAGTAAGCTAGTGCAGTTGCAAGCAAATCGTTGTGGCGGGATCTACATGTGAAGCGGAGTACATGGAAGCCTCGGAGGCAGCACAAGAAGCAGTCTGGGTGAAGGAGTTCATAACCGACCTAGGAGTCATACCCAATGCGTCGGGCCCGATGACTCTCTTCTGTGACAACACTAGAGCTATTGTCCTTGCCAAGGAGCCCAGGTTTCACAGGAAGACCAGGCATATCAAGCGTCGCTTCAACTCCATTCGTGAAAGTGTTCAATATGGAGACATAGAGATTTGTAAAGTACATACGGACCTGAATGTGGCAGATCCGTTGACTAAACCTCTCTCTAGAGCAAAACATGATCAACACCAGAACTGCATGGGTGTTCGATTCATCACAATGTAACTAGACTATTGACTCTAGTGCAAGTGGGAGACTGTTGGAAATATGCCCTAGAGGCAATAATAAAATGGTTATTATTATATTTCTTTGTTCATGATAATTGTCTATTGATTCATGCTATAATTGTGTTATCCGGAAATCGTAATACATGTGTGAATACTTAGACCACAACACGTCCCTAGTGAGCCTCTAGTTGACTAGCTCGTTGATCAAAAGATAGTCATGGTTTCCTGACTATGGACATTGGATGTCATTGACAACGGGATCACATCATTAGGAGAATCATGTGATGGACAAGACCCAATCCTAAGCATAGCCCAAAGATCGTGTAGTTCATCTACTGTAGCTTTTCCGAATGTCAAGTATCATTTCCTTAGACCATGAGATTGTGCAACTCCCGAATACCGTAGGAGTGCCTTGGGTGTGCCAAACGTCACAACATAACTGGGTGACTATAAAGGTACACTACAGGTATCTCCAAAAGTGTCTGTTGGGTTGGCACGAATCGAGACTGGGATTTGTCACTCCATATGACGGAGAGGTATCTCTGGGCCCACTCCGTAATGCATCATCATAATGAGCTCAATGTGACCAAGTGGTTGATCACGGGATCATGCATTATGGTTCAAGTAAAGTGACTTGCCGGTAACGAGATTGAACGAGGTATTGGGATACCGACGATCGAGTCTTGGGAAAGTAACGTACCGATTGACAAAGGGAATTGTATATGGATTGATTGAATCCTCGACATCGTGGTTCATCCGATGAGATCATCGTGGAGCATGTGGGAGCCAACATGGGTATCTAGATCCCGCTGTTGGTTATTGACCGGAGAGGCATCTTGGTCATGTATGCATGTCTCCCGAACCCGTAGGGTCTACACACTTAAGGTTCGGTGACGCTAGGGTTGTAGAGATATTAGTATGCAGTAACCCGAAAGTTGTTCGGAGTCCCGGATGAGATCCCGGACATCACGAGGAGTTCCGGAATGGTCCGGAGGTAAAGATTTATATATAGGAAGTCCGGAAGGTTTCGGGGGTCGCCGGTATTGTACCGGGACCACCGGAAGGGTCCCGGGGGTCCACCGGGTGGTGCCACCTGTCCCGGAGGGCCCCATGGGCTGAATTGGGAGGGGAACCAGCCCCTAGTGGGCTGGTGCGCCCCCCCCCTTGGTCCTCCCCTGCGCCTAGGGTTGGGAAACCCTAGGGGTGGGGGCGCCCCCCACTTGGCTTGGGGGGGGGGGGAAGCCACCCCTTGGCCGCCGCCCCCTTGGAGATCCATCTCCTAGGGCCGGCGCCCCCCAAGGCCCGTATATAAAGAGGGGGGAGGGAGGGCAGCCGCACCCCTTTGCCCTTGGCGCCTTCCTCTCCCTCCGTAACACCTTTCCTCCCCGCTTGCGCTTGGCGAAGCCCTGCCGGGATCCTGCTGCATCCACCACCACGCCGTCGTGCTGCTGGATCTTCATCAACCTCTCCTTCCCCCTTGCTGGATCAAGAAGGAGGAGACGTCTTCCCAACCGTACGTGTGTTGAACGCGGAGGTGCTGTCCATTTGGCACTAGGTCATCGGTGATTTGGATCATGTCGAGTATGACTCCATCAACCCCGTTCTCTTGAACGCTTCCGCGCGCAATCTACAAGGGTATGTAGATGCACTCCTCTCTCCCTCGTTGCTAGATGACTCCATAGATTGATCTTGGTGATGCGTAGAAAATTTTAAAATTCTGCTATGTTCCCCAACATATCATGCGGTAGATACACCGTGGCACGGTGTACCGGGCGCCCGTTTGGTGTCTCGGGAACCCTGCACACATCGTTTGGGGCTGTGAGCGAAACTCCGGCCGGATCTCCTCGCGGATGGAACCCGAATAGGCGATAAACCTGGACTAGAGACTTGTGTGGTTAGTCAGGTCGTGGCCGACTCCCTCGCCAGGCTTCCGCTTGAAGGTTGCCGAGATACACGACATGTACATGGTGGTAAGTGGCGAGAGCGTGTGTGAAGAAGTACACCCCTGCAGGGTTATAAATGATCTATTCGAATAGTCGTGTCCGCGGTAAAGGACTTCTGGGTTGCCTATACAGTTCATAGATAACTTGAAGTGGATACCCTAAAACTCACAGGATAGGTGTGAGTTCTATGGATGGCCTTCTCGTAGGGAGACGGGAGCGGATCCATAGTGGTGTATTGAATGGTGAATTTGTGGACTCGTGTGCGCCACCTCAAAAGAGTTGCTTGTAGTCGTAGTTCAGGTTAGCCACTGAGTCAAAGCTGGCTTGCTGCAATTAAACTCCACTACCCCTTTGTTGATATCGATGCTTATGTAGTTAGTTCTGATGTATGTCTTGCTGGGTACATTTGTACTCACGTTTTCCTATTTTATGTTTTTGCAGAGAGACTACAGTCTCGCTAGTAGTTCCGTGTGGACTTCGACGTTTAGCTTGATACCTCAGCTACGATCTTGTGCCCTCGGTAGGATCTGGTAGATAGTCAGGCTTCTCAGCCTTTTTCATTTGTAGATGTCTGTACCCAGACATGTTAAGCTTCCACATGTGCTTTGATTTGTATGCTCTGAATGATGGGTCATGAGACCCATGTTTGTAATATCTCGCTCCTCAGTGCCTAATGAATAAATACTTTGAGTGCTAGAGTCTCGTTGTGATGCCATGTTGTATATGCACATATCGAGCATATTGTGTGTATGTTATTGAAATGCTTGGTATGTGTGGGATCCGACAATCTAGTTGTTTATCCTTGGTAGCCTCTCTTATGGGGAAATGTAGTCTAGTGTTTCCATTGAGCCTTGGTAGTCTGCTACAGCCCGGTTTACCAGAGTCCTGCTAGCCCAGTACTATTGCTCCGGAACACTTAGACTGGCCGGCATGTGATTCACTTCGTTCCTGTGTCTATCCGTTCGGGGAAATGTCACGCGGTGACTTCTGGAGTCCTGCTAGCCTGCTACAGCCCGGGTTCCCGGAGTCCTGCTAGCCCAGTTGCTACAGCCTGGATTCACATGCTGATGCCGACATGTTCGATGTTGTTTCATGTATGCCTGTCCCCGTAAGTTAGTGCCACTTTGGGTTCACGACTAGTCATGTCAGCCCGGGTTCTCTGTCATATGGATGCTAGCGACACTATCATATACGTGAGCCAAAAGGCGCAAACGGTCCCGGGCTAGGTAAGGTGGCACCTGTGGGAATACCGTGCGTGAGGCCGCAAAGTGATATGAAGTGTTACATGCTAGATCGGTGTGACTTAGGATCGGGGTCCTGACAAGAAGAATCTGAGAACGCAGAAACAGAGAGAGACAAAGAGACAGATCCAATTTTGGAGGGGCTCTCGCCCCTCCCACGCCATGGAGACCAAGGACCAGAGGGGAAACCCTTCTCCCATCTAGGGAGGAGGTCAAGGAAGAAGAAGGTGGGGGGGCTCTCTCCCCCTCGCTTCCGGTTGCGCCGGAGTGCCACCGGGGGCCATCATCGTCACCGCAATCTTCACCAACAACTTCACCGCCATCATCACCACCCCTTCCCCCCTCTATGCAATGGTGTAACCTCTCTCTTACCCGCCGTAATCTCTACTTAAACATGGTGCTCAACACTATATATTTGTCGGTGGGAACGACACCTATGGGATCACAAGAATCCCTACTACGGTTGCGGGGCACGGGGTCGTGAGAAGAGCGGATCAAACAGATAGCACACAGTTCGTTTATCTAGGTTCGGGCTGCGGGGATGCGTAAAACCCTACTCCTGCTTTGGTGGATTGTATATCTATGTTCTTGAGCTAGCTATGGGGCGTGAGGAGCTCCAAAAAGCCGAATCCTCCTCCTGGTCGCCTGGGCCTCCTTTTATAGGAAAGGGGGTGCCACAGTAGCACCAGGAGGTGGAAAGGGAACAGTGATGGGAGATTATCCCTCACATTACATGATAAGGCGCATTTAATGCGTCTTGCCCAGGTGTCCTTGCTTTATCGGGGACGGGGGAGAGCCCTGTCTCGTCCGTCGCCGCTCCCTCTCGCGTCGACACGAGCCCTGGCCAGCGGCGCCCGCGGTGCCATGTAGGCAGGCAGGCAGCTGAGGTGGCGCAGTGGTGGGTCTCCACGAAGATCTGCATGCCGCCACGCAAGTGCCTGCCCAACTGGTTGGGTCGGCAGCTACATGTAAACAGCGGTGGAGGTTTGATTGGCATGGGCCTGATGGTGGCCTAATGGGTGTCTTTGGCAAGGGCCTTGCCGGGGCCCCGGCAAGGGTCTTGCCGTGGCGCCTGATGTCATCCCCGGCAAGGCTCTTGCCGGGGGCCTTGTGGTCCTCCTTGGCTGGGATCCCGCCAAGGATCATCATCTTCTGAAGGGTGTATCTGATCTCGAATGTCTTCACAAAGATCTGCATGCCACCACGGGGATGTCTCCCGAATCCTTGCCCCATGGGGGCAGTGGACTCAAGGGTGACTCACTCCGTAGGTGTGGGGCGAGCTGCGACGGCAAGGGTCTTGCCGGGTTTTCTAAAACCGCCTCCCGGCAAGGATCTTGCCGGGGGGGTCCGCTTCGTCCCCTTTGCTCTTTGTGGTCTTGGTCTTGGCGTCGTTCTGCTTCTCCTCAGCTTCGGCCTTACCTTGGCTCGCCTCCCTTGCCTTGTTCAGTGTGGTGGTGCCTGTGGCTCAGAATGCCCGTGCATAGTTATAGGGGTACAAAAAGTGTACCCCTCCTTTTGTACATCGATAGGAGCCCCCGGGCCTGGGCCACACGTAAGTGCAATCGCGTTGTTGGGCTAGGCCCAAAAACAGTGCGTGGGCAGGCGGGGCGGTTTTTACCGTGGTAAGTCTCTTCGCGCGCTGCGCTTCCCATGCTTCCCGCGCGTGGCGGCGCGTGGGGAGGCGTGTGTGACGTGGGCGGCATGCGTGGGGCTGAGCTCTGCATGCATGCGTCACGTCGTAGTAAAGGGGGCGGTTTGCGCCTTCCCCATAAACGGAGGGAGGCGTGGAGGCGTGGCCCATTTACTGAACGGGGCCGAGGCGTGGTCTTCAAGGTGTCCACTCCCCACGATCACGGGGTGGGGAGAGGTCGCCTCACCCGTCGCCTCGGTCCTGCACGCCTGCTACGTGGCTCTCATGTGCTTGGGGTGGTGAACGGTGGAGGCGGGAAACCGGGCTGGGGCGGCGGGTCGGTCCCAGTTCCCTGCGCCTTCCGCGTCTTGATTGGCTGAGCGGGGCGGCCGAGCCCCCACCCCGTTCCTTTATAAAGAGCGGGAGGGGGGGATGGCGTCCCGCATTCCTCCATCTCCTCCTTCCTTCAGCTTCTGCTCCCCCCTTCCATCCGTCATGGAGAGAGGGAATCCTAGTCCTTCAACGGTGGCGGCGAGGGTCGCCGCTCAACAACGCGTCCCTCCTTCTCCCGCACCCGCGGTGGCAGAGCCAGCCGCGAGGGGAAGGGGGAGGGGGCGAGGCCGTGGGCGAGGCCGTGGGCTAGGCCGAGGCGCTCGGGGAAGAGGAGGACGGGGCGGCGCACCGGCCTCGCCTCAGCCAGCAGTTCTTCCCCCTGTGGAGGGCAACGTTGGGGATGACCCTTGCGAGTTCTTCGTCACGCTACATCGGCCACCTTGCCGTCGCCTTCGTCTCCCGACTCCTTTCGCGCGGGAGATGGAGCTGGATCCGCCAGAGTCGTTGTGGCTACACATGAGGGGTTGCGCCATCAGTGGCACACGGGCCCGCGTCGATTTCCCCGCCCCTCACGTGATGTATCTCCGTCGGGGATGGAAGACGTTTGCCCATATCCACCGCTTAACGGAGGGGCTCACTCTCCATTTTAAGCAGATGGAGGGTGGCCTTATCTCCGTCAAGGTCTTCGGGTGCTTTGGGACCCGTGCAAGGTGCTGCGTGGAGAGCTCTTCTGATAGTGAAGACTCCTCCTCGGGCGGGAGTGATGAGGAGGACAGCGGCAGCGACGACGAGGGTAGTAGGCGGCAGGATGACGGGTCCGATTAGGTGTTGGGTGCCACTCCGTGCGGCACCGGCGACCCCATCATTCGCGTCGTCGGCTCCCTGAACTTCCCGGGGTCGTCTCCTTGGGCGGCTGGCGTTGGGAGGCTGCATAAGAGGAAGAGGGCGGGCGGCAAGGCCGTCAAGTCAGAGTACGCGGGCACCGACGCCTTCGACGCGTGCTGACATCCTGCCGCCTCGTCTTGGAGCTCTGCTTCCAGTGCCGCCATCACCATCCAGCCTTCGGACGGCCACCTAGATGTTCTCTTGGTGTCTTCTGCCACCCGTAGCTCGCCTAGGCGCCCCTTTTGCCCTTTTCGCCTCCTTGACCTGCCTCCTGAGGAGAGGGACAAGAAAGGGATTACGGGCACCTTATCTCTTTTTAGTTTGTAAGCCTCCGGGCCTTAGCTGAATTTAAAACTTGTAATCCCATCATTCATGTTTTTCATTCCCTGTGGACTGTACCTTAGTGGAATGTTTTTAATGAAAAAGGGATGCTTGCCGGGTCATTCGTTTGTGGGTAGAACCCACGACAAGTAGTAAATCCTTGATATCTTCACGATAAACATTTCCTTGCCCGGCAACAGGCCTTGCCGTCTTCCCACTTCGCTCGACCTTCCTCACGCCTTTGGCGGAGGCAGGGATGAGGCGGGTTATGGCTCCTTGTTTCATCCTTTGGCTGCCGCGACTACGACCAAACTTGGCCCCAGGAACGAGCCCTAGGGCCTAGAGTTATGGGAGCACGGTAGCTTAGGGGAAAACGAGGTTTCACATACCTCAGTCCATAATGGAATGCATGATCAGGGATGAAGAACTTATCTGAAGATGCAGCCCCCGGCAACTCTGGTTCACCGTGGGTGAATCTTTGCCCTTCCAGCCCCCGGCAATGCTGGCTTGCGGGGGCTAGATGCTGGTCTGTTCATCTTCTTTTCCTCCCCAAGTGGTTCGGCATGGATATCCGTGTGTCCTGTGAACCAAAGAAGACAAAAGAAAGACAACGAGACACACACTTGACCTCTAAGCTAGGGGTTAGTCGCCGCTAAGTACTATCAACCCTAACCAAGGACGAGACTCGACCTAGCATGCATGCTATAACTTAGGGCATCAGCGCTTCATTTATTTGTGCTCAGGGTCTGCGCCTGGCTTTGTACAAAGCGTTACATGCATCATCGGCAATGCTTGTACAAAAGGTGGCTTGCCGGGGGGGCCGGCAAGCCACGCCTCACGGGCAAAACTTGCGAAGATGCTCAATGTTCCAGGAGTTACTCACTGGAACGGCATCTTCGGTCTCCAGGCGGACTGCGCCGGGCTGGTGACTCGTATTACCCAATAAGGGCCTTCCCACTTTGGCGTCAACTTGTTGGAATTCTTGGCCGATTGAACACGCCGAAGGACAAGGTCGCCTTCCTCAAGGCTTCGGGCATGAACCTTGCGGCTATGGTAGCGGCGCAAGGCTTGCTGGTAGCGTGCTGCTTTCACGATCGCCCGAAGACGATCTTCCTCAAGGAGCATTGCGTCATCTTGCCGCAGTTGCTCTTGCTCAAGCTCATCATAAGCGAGCACTCGAGGTGACCCGTATATGAGTTCAGTGGGGAGAACTGCTTCTGCCCTGTATACCAGGGCAAAAAGTGTCTGGCTGGTGGCTCGATTTGGCATCGTCCTGATTGACCAAAGAACCGTCGGCAACTCATCAATCCAGCGCCTTCCATTCTTGTGCAGCCTGTCAAAGGTCTTGGTCCTTAAGCCTCGCAGTACTTCAGCATTTGCCCTCTCAGCTTGACCATTGCTTCGTGGGTGAGCAACGGAAGTGAAATAGACTTTGCTGCCGAGGTCTTGGATATATTGCATGAAGGTGCGGCTTGTGAACTGTGTGCCGTTGTCGGTGATGACCGTGTTGGGTACACCATAACGGCACACTAGTCCCTTGAAGAACTTGACGACTGACTGAGCTGTGACCTTCCTCACTGCCTCCACCTCCGGCCACTTTGTGAACTTGTCGATTGCAACGTACAAGTACTCAAAGCACCCGACAGCACGGGGGAAAGGGCCCAGTATGTTGAGCCCCCAGACCGAGAAGGGCCAGGAGAGAGGAATGGTTTGAAGGGCTTGAGCTGGCTGATGAAGCTTCTTTGAATGGAACTGACACGCCTCACACCTAGTGACTAGGGTCGTCGCATCCTGGAGGGCGGTGGGACAGAAGAAGCCTTGCCGAAATGCCTTGCCGGCAAGGGCCCTTGACCCGATGTGGGACCCACATATTCCTCCGTGTATCTCTGCCAACAGCTCCAGTCCTTCCTCCCGAGGGATACACTTCAATTTCACACCGTTCGGCCTCTTTCTGTACAGGACGTCATCGACGAACTGGTACATGGTAGAGCGACGGGCAACTTTTTCCGCTTCTTCCCGCTCTTCAGGAAGTTCCCCTGTTTGGAGGAATCGGACGGTATGCTGTGCCCACGCTGGATCCTGGGGCTCGACGGCGAGGACTAAAGGCATTTCCTCCGCTATAGGAGCGGCTGTCTCAATGGCAAGAGCTTGACGCTCCGCCAGAGCTAGCCGTCCCGTGGTGGGCTCAGTGTCCCTGGCAACATCCTTGCCGGCGGCTCCGGGAGCTCGGCGGGAAAGTACTTGCCGGGTCCTGATTTCCTCCTCTTGTTCTCCTCTGTTGATGGATCAACGGATGGCTGAGTTAGTTGGAGCACAAAGGTACCTGGTTCCACAGGTAGCTTGAGGGCAGCGTGTTTTGACAGGTAATCGGCGATATCGTTCTCCGCTCGGGGAACATATTCAGCCTATATACCGTCGAAACGCTCTTCCAGCTTTCTCACTTCATCGACGTAGGCCTTCATCAACGGCCTCTGGTAGTCCTTGTTGACTTGCTTGACGACGAGCTGCGAGTCGCCCCTGACGATGAGCTTCTTGATTCCGAGGTCTGCCGCGATCCTAAGACCGGCAAGCAGCCCTTCGTACTCTTCCGTATTGTTTGTTGACACCTCCCTGGGGAAGTGCATCTGGATCACGTACTTGAGGTGCTCTCCGGTGGGCGTGACAAGCAGCACGCTAGCCCCGGCGCCGTGTAAGGAGAAAGCTCCATCAAAGTACATGATCCAACTGCAACTTGCCTCCTTGCCGGGGAGAGCAGTCTCTTGGGCTTCTTCGTCAGGCGTTGCGGTCCATTCTGCAATGAACTCCGCCAGGACTCGGCTCTGAATCGTTGAAGTACTTTCAAACTTGAGGCCAAAGCTGGACAGCTCCAGTGCCCATTCCACAATTCTTCACGTTGCATCTGGATTGTGCAATATCCGTTGCAGAGGGAGGCGAGTGACGACAGTGATCTCGTGTTCCTGGAAGTAGTGACGCAGCTTCCTCGAGGACATAAGAAGGCCGAAGAGCAGTTTCTGCATGCCGGAGTACCTTGATCTAGCCCCCTGCAGGAGGGAACTAACAAAGTAGACCAGGTGCTGCATCATTTTCTTCTTCGGCGGCACTTCAACTGGCTGTGTCGTCTTTGCATTGGTGGTGTCGGGCTCTGTCGCTTCCATTACCTCGTCGTCAACCTCTCTCTGCACCACTAGTGCGGTGCTGACCACCTGGTTCGTTGCCGCCAGGTATAGCAGCAACGGCTCCTGTGGCCTAGGCGCAACTAGTATTGGCGCGGAGGAGAGGTACTTCTTCAAATCTTGCAATGCTGCTTCGGCTTCTGGCGTCCACTCCATCGGGCCCGCCTTTTTCAGGATCTTGAAAAGGGGAAGGGCGCGCTCGGCAGACTTGGAAATGAATCTGCCCATGGCGGCGACGCAACCAGCAAGCCGACGCACATCCTTGATTCGCTTGGGTGCTTCAATCTGCTCTATAGCTTTGATCTTTTCCGGATTGGCCTCTATCCCACGCTGTGACACAAAGAACCCGAGAAGCTTGCCGGACGGGACGCCAAAGACGCACTTCTCAGGGTTCAGCTTGAGATTGATCTTGCGCAGGTTTGCAAATGTTTCTTGCAAATCCGGTATGAGGGTTGCCCTGCACTTGGTTTTGACCACTATGTCATCCATATAAGCTTCCATATTTCTATGGAGCTGGGGTTCAAAACCAATCTGGACCGCCCTTGCAAACGTCGAACCAGCACTCTTCAACCCGAAAGGCATCCACATGAAACAATACGTACCACATGGGGTGATGAATGATGTTTTCTCTTCGTCTTCTCTTGTCATGAAGATCTGGTGGTAGCCGATGTAGGCATCGAGGAATGACAACAAATCACACCCAACTGTGGAGTCAACAATCTGGTCGATGCGCGGCAATGGGAAGGGGTCCTTAGGACAAGCCTTATTAATATCTATGTAATCAATACACAGCCTCCACCTCCCATTAGCTTTGCGCACTACGACCGGATTGGCCAACCACGTTGGATGGAGCAATCCTCTTACCAAACCCGCTGCTTCCAGTTTCCGGATCTCCTCTGTGATGAACTCTTGTCATTCCAAAGCTTGCTTTCTGACCTTCTACTTGACGGGCCGCGCATGACGACATCCAGCAAGGTGGTGGTCAATCACCTCCCTGGGAACGCCGGGGATGCCGGAAGCTTGCCATGCAAACACATCGACATTCGCCCGCAAGAAGGTGACGAGAGCGTCTTCCTATTTGTCATCAAGGGTGGAGCTTATGGTGAAAGCCCCTCCCGTGCCGTCCTCATTGACAGAAACCTTCTTGGTTCCCAGCGATATGGCCCTGGGCTTCTTGTTTCCGCTGGTGGAGCTCTCTGGCACATCCTCGATAGGAGTGCTACACTGTGAAGAGGTGCGCTTGCCGGAGTGGGTGTCCGAGGTCTCACGGTCTTCTTCTTCTTCTTCCCTCCCGAGGTCCCAGCGGCAGGAGCAAGTGCCCTAGTGTCGGCAGCTGCTGCAACTACTTGCTGGTATAGTTGGTCAGCACAAATCAGTGCATCTTTCTTATTAGAGGGGATGGTGATGATCGTCACAGGTCCTGGCATCTTCAGGGTGTTGTAGGCGTAGTGTGACGCCGCCATGAACTTGGCCAGCGCTGGGCGGCCAAGGATCCCGTTGTAGGGCAAGGGGATCTTGGCAACATCAAACACGATCCTCTCCGTCCTGTAGTTCAGATCGCTTCCAAAAGTCACGGGCAGCGTGACCTTTCCCTTGGGTTGGCTTCTTCTTGGGTTGACCCCCTGAAACGTGCCCGTCTCCTCGAGGTCTCCATCGGGAATCTGCAGTTTCTCGATCACGGCAGGCGAGATCAAGTTCAGACCGGCCCCGCCTTCTACTAGCATCTTTGTCACCTTGAGGTTGCGTATTGTTGGTGAAACCAACAATGGCAAGCACCCGACCGCAGTAGTGCGATCAGGGTGTTCCTCAGTGTCAAAAATGATAGGTGTGCTGGACCACTTCAGCGGCCTTTGGGCATCAAACGACGACTCTACTGCTGTAATCTCTCGCACACACTGTTTAAGCGGGCGGTGAGAAGTATGCAGCGAGGCACCGCCATCGATGCACATGGCCTCTGTAGCTTTCTGAAACTCTTGGTCGCCGGATTCGTCGTCCTCTTTGTGATCATCGTCTTCTGGCTTTTTGTCACGGCCCCGGGCGGGCCTCTCCTGTTGTTTATCCTTGCCGCGACGGCCCGCTTGGCCGTGACTCTTCTTGCCGGACCCCTCAGCACCGTCTTGGCCCTTCTCCTTGTCCCGCCTCTCATATTCAGCCCTCTGCTTCTCAGCGAGGAGCTCAAGCTATCGGCAGTCTTGGAGAGCATGGCCTTTGGTGCGATGGATTTTACAGTATCGCTTGTCGGAGTTCCCCGGCTTCTCGGCAACCGCCAAGGCCCGGCAGGCGACACATACAGCAATTTCCTTGCCGGGGTCATCTGCCTTGGTTTTCTTGGTGGAGCCGGTGTCACCATATCCCTCAACGGCACGCACGGCTTTACCTTTGCGCTTCCTGTTGCGGCGCCGGCCCTTCTTCACCGGGGCGGCAGTATCTTCATCTGAGGAGTCGGTTTCCATGCCGGCGCCTTCGCCGGGGTACTTCCTTCCCTCTTCAGCCCGGGCACATCTGTCAGCAAGAACATAGAGTTCTGCTACATCTTTCACCTTGTTCATTGCCAGCTCTTCGCGCATCTTGCGGTTACGCACGTTCTGATGGAACGCGCTGATGATGGCGCCAGGTGAACATCAGAGATATTGTATTTTATCCGGCTGAACCTCTATATATACTTGCAGAGACTCTCGCCTCCCTTCTGGGGAATGACGTGCAGGTCGCTCGCTTGGCCATGGGCTTGGTGGCCTCCAGTAAAGGCGCCCACAAACTCATGGCACAAATCTGACCAGGAGGAAATAGAGTCTACCGGCAAGTGCATCAACCATGACATGGTGTTGGGTTTAAGAGCCAACGGAAAGTAATTCGCAAGCACCTTATCGTCGCGGGCTCCGGCAGCTTGCATCGCAATGGTGTAGATGCTGAGGAACTCTGACGGGTGGGTCTTGCCGCTGTACTTTTTTCCCACGTCAGGTTTGAAGGTGCGGTGAGTGGGCCACTGGAACTACCGCAGCTCACGGGTAAAAGCCGGATAGCCTACCTCGTAAGGTTGGCCTCCAGGGCTCTCCGGTGCCGGGTGGTTCACAGCAGGCCCTGCTCGCCTGTCTGACTGGTGGCGCGCTCCGCGCCTGCACTCGATAGTGGTTCGAGCGTCTTCATGTTCTCGTTCCCGCAGGACTTGGCGCTGGTCGCAGTGGGTCCGCGGGTCGGACGATGCTATGGAGATTTCGTCGCCCGCAACATCGCGACGGGCTGGCGTCCGCGGTACCGGGCGAGGAGGAGGCGAGTGCACCATGGTCGCGGCGCCGCTGGGTTTCCTGCCACTGGTGCGTGGGACTCCGTCGGAGCATCGACCCGGAGGCTCCACCGGACTCGGTTCGTCTTTGTTGGCCACCGCAACAAGGCTTCGGATAGTGGCTCTCCATTCGTCGAGTTTCCCCGTAGTGGGAGGAAAATCGAGGAGCAACTCCGCGCACGCCAGGGCTTCTGCTGGCGTTGGTGGCAGCGAAACCTGCATGGATCGCGACGCGCTTCGACTTCTGACCATGTCAGAAGGAGCTCTATCACGACCCCGCGGTCGCATGCCATCTTCACCAGCGCCTCGGCAAGCGAGCAGGTCTTCTACCTCCCGGGAGTGGCACTCGGGGCTCTTCCCACGGCGACGCCCGGGGTCTTCGGTGTGGTTGCGCCATTCGTCGCGCGCCGCTTGAGAAGAGCGCGCTGTCGGCGCCGGCGTGGGAGTCTTGGAGGCCCTCGCATCGCCTTCGGGCGGGGCTGTAGCGATCTTGGAAGGCCCCGTGCCACCCACGGAGGGCCTGGCTCCGTCTTTGGATTTGGCGGCGTGCGGCCCGTTACCAGGCGCACGAACATCGCCGCCTCCCAAACTCCGGCTGCTGGGACGGTGTTGGTGTTCGTGAATGGAGCCCCGGGTCCTTTCTACGACCGGTCCGCTGCTCGCCCGCGTCGGGATGGGATGTCCGGCCTCCGACGGGCCAACCGCCACCGTCTTCTTATTCTTGGGCGCCATGACGATGAAGAAGCGTCGAACTAACTGCTAAAGCCGATTCTCACAACTGCGTCCCTACCTGGCGCGCCAGAGATGTTGGTGGGAACGACGCCTATGGGATCACAAGAATCCCTACTACGGTTGCGGGGTGCGGGGTCGTGAGAAGAGCGGATCAAACAGATAGCACATGGTGTGTTTATCTAGGTTCGGGCCACGGGGATGTGTAAAACCCTACTCCTGCTTTGGTGGATTGTATATCTGTGTTCTTGAGCTAGCTATGGGGCGTGAGGAGCTCCAAAAAGCCGAATCCTCCTCCTGGTCGCCTCGGGCCTCCTTTTATAGGAAAGGGGGTGCCACAGTAGCACCAGGAGGTGGAAAGGGAACAGTGATGCGAGGTTATCCCTCGCATTACATGACAAGGCGCATTTAATGCGTCTTGCCCAGGTGTCCTTGCTTTATCGGGGACGGGGGAGAGCCCTGTCTCGTCCGTCGCCGCTCCCTCTCGCGTCGACACGAGCCCTGGCCAGCGGCGCCCGCGGTGCCATGTAGGCAGGCAGGCAGCTGAGGTGGCGCAGTGGTGGGTCTCCACGAAGATCTGCATGCCGCCACGCAAGTGCCTGCCCAACTGGTTGGGTCGGCAGCTACATGTAAACAGCGGTGGAGGTTTGATTGGCATGGGCCTGATGGTGGCCTAACGGGTGTCTTTGGCAAGGGCCTTGCCGGGGCCCCGGCAAGGGTCTTGCCGTGGCGCCTGCTGTCATCCCCGGCAAGGCTCTTGCCGGGGGCCTTGTGGTCCTCCTAGGGTGGGATCCCGCCAAGGATCATCATCTTCTGAAGGGTGTATCTAATCTCGAATGTCTTCACAAAGATCTGCATGCCACCACGGGGATGTCTCCCGAATCCTTGCCCCATGGGGGCAGTGGACTCAAGGGTGACTCACTCCGTAGGTGTAGGGTGAGCTGCCACGCCAAGGGTCTTGCCGGGTTTGCTAGAACTGCCTCTCGGCAAGGATCTTGCCAGGGGTGGGGGGTCCGCTTCGTCCTCTTTGCTATTTGTGGTCTTGGTCTTGGCATCATTCTGCTTCTCCTCAGCTTCAGCCTTACCTTGGCTCGCCTCCCTTGCCTTGCTCAATGTGGTGGTGCCCGTGGCTCAGACTGCCCGTGCATAGTTATAGGGGTACAAAAAGTGTACCCCTCTTTTTGTACACCGACAATATTATTTCCCAATGATGTATGGCTATCCTATGATGTTTGAGTAGATCCGTTTTGTCCTATGGGCTATTTGATGATCGTGATTGGTTTGAGTTGCATGTTTTATTATTGGTGCTGTCCTATGGTGCTCTCCGTGTCGCGCAAGCGTGAGGGATCCCCACTGTAGGGTGTTGCAATACGTTCATGATTCGCTTATAGTGGGTTGTGTGAGTGACTGAAACACAAACCCGAGTAAGGGGGTTATTGCGTATGGGATAAAGAGGACTTGATGCTTTAATGCTATGGTTGGGTTTTACCTTAATGATCTTTAGTAGTTGTGGATGCTTTCTAGAGTTCCAATCATAACAGCATATGATCCAAGTAGAGAAAGTATGTTAGCTTATGCCTCTCCCTCATATGAAAATTGCAATAATGATTACCGGTCTAGTTATCAATTGCCTAGGGACAAATAACTTTCTCGTAACAAAAAGTTGTCTACTGAAACAAACTTAGTTGTGTCTTTATCTAAACAGCCCCTAGCTTTTATTTACTTGCTCTTTATTGCCTTGCAAACCTATCCAACAACACCTACAAAGTACTTCTAGTTTCATACTTGTTCTAGGTAAAGCGAACGTCAAGCGTGCGTAGAGTTGTATGGGTGATCGATAGAACTTGAGGGAATATTTGTTCTGCCTTTAGCTCCTCGTTGGGTTCGACACTCTTACTTATCGAAAACTGTTGCGATCCCCTATGCTTGTGGGTTATCAAGACCTTTTTCTGGCGCCGTTGCCAGAGAGCAATAGCGTGGGGTGAATATTCTCGTGTGTGCTTGTTTGCTTTATCACTAAGTAATTTTTATTTGTTGTTCTTGGTTGTTCTCTATCTTTAGTTATGGATATGGAACACGAAATACCAAAAAATAGGTGTACTTGATAATCATGGAGATGAGGAACCTCCTAAAACCCTCGATGCTGGTTATGTGAAAGATATTATGTACTACTTTAATAATCCTGAGAAAACCCCATTCAATTATGCAATGGGAGTAACATTGGATCAACATGAATACTTTAGGGATTATCGCTTGACACAGAAAGGGAAACTATTATGGGATCAAATTTATATATTGTATTGGTATGCTATGCAACTATGCTTGAGATATGATTATACTTGTTGCTCTAGGATGAAGGCTGCACAGCTTCCCTTTTCATGTGAATTTAATGATAATGAAACCTCAGCCTCTTATTCTAATGGTATATATGATTACTATGATGTGGAACAAATAGAAGAATTTGTTGCTTTTAAGGGTGCTTATGAAATTGAATCTTTGTTTGAAAAGTATGAAGCTTTTGATGATGATGTTTATAGGCCTGAAAATTTAGCTATCCTAAAATATTGCTATGATAATTATGAATATAATTCCTATATTCATGCGCTTATTAAGAAAGTCTTAGCTGTCCAAGAAGAGACTAATATTTTGCAGGAATCTATGGAAGAAGAAGTCGATGAAACTGTGAGCTCATTGGATGAAAAAGATGAGGAGAGCGAAGAACAAAAGGAGGAAGAGTGGATTGATCACCCGTGCCCACCTTCTAATGAGAGTAACTCTTGAACTCATACATTGTTTAATTCCCTTCATGCTTACCGAAGGATGAATGCTATGATAATTGCTATGATCTCGTTGATTCTTTTGAAATATCCCTTTTTGATGATGCTTGCTATGCTTATGGCCAAGATGGCATTATGAAATATGCTTATGGAGATGAACTTGCCATAGTTCCTTATGTTAAACATGAAATTGTTGCTATTGCACCCACGCATGATAGTCCTATTATCTTTTTGAATTCTCCCAACTACACTATATCGGAGAAGTTTACCCTTATTAAGGATTATATTGATGGGTTGACTTATACCGTTCCACATGATGATTTTGATGAATATAATATGCATGTGCTTGCTGCTCCTACTTGCAATTATTATGAGAGGGGAACTATATCTCCACCTCTCCATGTTTTCCACATGATAAAATTGCAAGAAACTATTTATACTATGCATTGGCCTTTACTATGTGTGCATGAATTGTTCTTTTATGACATGCCGATGCATAGGAAGAGAGTTAGACTTCGTTGTTACATGATATATGTTACTTTGTGCTCACTACTAAATTACAAATCATTGTTAATTAAAATTGGCTTTGATACACTTTGGGATCCGGGTGGATCCATTACTTGAGCACCTTATGCCTAGCTTAATGGCTTTAAAGAAAGCGCTGCCAGGAAGACAACCCGGAAGTTTTAGAGAGTCATTTATTTCTGTTGAGTGCTTTCATATAGTTTAAAAACAACAAAAATAAATAGGGGAACCCAAAACTTTTTCAAAAAGGAAAGTGAAAGTGAGAAATACAAGCATTGTTGAAGTGGGAGAGCTCCTTGAACTTTGTTCATGCTCACGAAAACTTTGTGACTCTTGATTACAGAAACTTTTAAAACAAAAATAATTATCCCATTGTACAATTCCATTGTATTATAAAAATAATGTGCCAAGGTTTGCCTTTAGGATGTTTACATTTGCTTGATTGTCTGTACAGTGCAGGACATAAACTTTGGCTGTAGTGCGTGATTTTAAATTTTTAGCTGGAACGTCAAATGGTTATTATACTTTTTGCACTGTATTTATATACAAATTGTTTATTTTTCCTAATTTTGGCAGAATTTTTTAAGTATCATAAGTATGGTGAATGTTCAGATTTTTACAGACTGTTCTGTTTTAGACAGATTCTGTTTTTGATGTATAGTTTACTTGTTTTGATGAAACTATCGATTTGTATCAGTGGATTAAGCCATGGAAAAGCTATATTACAGTAGACACAATGCAAAAAAAATATGAATTGGTTTGCAACAGTACTTAGAGTTGTGATTTGCTTTATTATACTAACGGATCTTACCAAGTGTTCGATGATCGAGAAGGTCTAGATGTGAGAAGAAGGAAGAGAGGCAAGAGATCAAGCTTGGGGATGCCTGAGGCACCCCAAGTAAATATTCAAGGAAACTCAAGCATCTAAGCTTGGGCATGCCCCGGAAGGCATCCCCTCTTTCTTCAACAAGTATCGGTATGTTTTCAGATTCGTTTCGTTCATGCGATATGTGCAATCTTGGAGTGTATTTTGCATTTAGTTTTCATTTTTCTTATATGCACCATGCTGGTATGAGATAGTCCTTGGTTGATTTATAGATTGCTCATTGCACTTCACTTATATCTTTTGAGTATGGCTTTATAGAATGCTTCATGTGCTTCGCTTATAACATTTGAAGTTTGGATTGCCTGTTTCTCTTTACATAAAAAACCACCATTTGTAGAATGCTCTTTTGCGTCACTTATATTTGGTAGAGCACGGGCATATCTTTTGTAGAAAGAATTAAACTCTCTTGCTTCACTTATATCTATTTAGAGAGATGACAGGAATTGGTCATTCACATGGTTAGTCATAAAATCCTACATAAAACTTGTAGATCACTGAATATGATATGTTTGATTCCTTGCAATAGTTTTGCGATATAAAGATGGTGATATTAGAGTCATGCTAGTGGGTAGTTGTGGATTAGTAGAAATACTTGTGTTGAGGTTTGTGATTCCCGTAGCATGCACGTATGGTGAACCGTTATGTAACAAAGTCAGAGCATGATTTATTTATTGATTGTATTCCTTATGAGTGGCGGTCGGGGACGAGCGATGGTCATTTCCTACCAATCTATCCCCCTAGGAGCATGCGCGTAGTACTTTGTTTCGATGACTAATAGATTTTTGCAATAAGTATGTGAGTTATTTATGACTAATGTTGAGTCCATGGATTATACGCACTCTCACCCTTCCACCATTGCTAGCCTCTCTAGTACCGCGCAACTTTCGCCAGTACCTTAAACCCACCATATACCTTCCTCAAAATAGCCACCATATATACCTACCTATCATGGCATTTCCATAGCCATTCCGAGATATATTACCATGCAACTTCCATCATCATCATATACATGACTTGAGCATTCATTTTCATATTGCTTTGCATGATCGTAAGATAGCTAGCATGATGTTTTCATGGCTTGTCCGTTTTTTGATGTCATTGCTACACTAGATCATTGGACATCCCGGTACACCGCCGGAGGCATTCATATAGAGTCATATCTTTGTTCTAGTATCGAGTTGTAATATCGAGTTGTAAGTAAATAAAAGTGTGATGATCGTCATTATTAGAGCATTGCCCCAGTGAGGAAAGGATGATGGAGAGTATGATTCCCCCACAAGTCGGAATGAGACTCCGGACGAAAAAAAAGAGAAAGGCCAAAAAAAGAGAAGTCCCAAAAGAATTTAAAAAAATGAGAGAAAAAGAGAGAAGGGGCAATGTTACTATCCTTTTACCACACTTGTGCTTCAAAGTAGCACCATGTTCTTCATATAGAGAGTCTCTTGAGTTATCACTTTCATATACTAGTGAGAATTCTCATTATAGAACTTGGCTTGTATATTCCGATGATGGGCTTCCTTAAACTCCCGAGGTCTTCATGAGTATGCAAGTTGGATGCACACCCACTTAGTTTTAGTTTGAGCTTTCATACACTGATAGCTCTTAGTGCATCCGTTGCATGGCAATCCCTACTCACTCACATTGATATCTATTGATGGGAATCTCCATAGCCCGTTGATACGCCTAGTCGATGTGAGACTATCTTCTCCTTTTTATCTTCTCCCCAACCACCATTCTATTCCAGCTATAGTGCTATGTCCATGGCTCACGCTCATGTATTGCGTGAAAGTTGAAAAGGTTTTAGAACGTCAAAAATATGAAACAGTTGCTTGGCTTGTCATCGGGGTTGTGCATGATGTGAATATTTTGTGTGGTGAAGATGGAGCATAGCCAGACTATATTATTTTGTAGGAATAGCTTTCTTTGGCCATGTTATTTTGAAAAGACATGATTGCTTTATTAGTAGGCTTGAAGTATTATTGTTTTATGTCAAATGATAGACTATTGCTTTGAATCACTCATATCCAATATTCATGCCATGATTAGATATGTGATCAAGATTATGCTAGGTAGCATTCCACATCAAAAATTATCTTTTTTATCATTTACCTACTCAAGGACGAGCAGGAATTAAGCTTGGGGATGCTGATACATCTCCATCGTATCTATAATTTTTGATTGTTCCATGCCAATATTCTACAACTTTCCTATACTTTTGGGAACTTTTTGTATTATTTTTGGGACTAACATATTGATCCAGTGCCCAGTGCCAGTTCCTGTTTGTTGAATGTTTTTTTTCCGCAGAATATCCATATCAAACGGAGTCCAAACAGGATAAAACCTGACGGAGATTTTTTTGGAATATATATGATTTTTGGGAAGAAAAATCCACGCGAGCGATGCCCGAGGGGGCCACGAGGCAGGGGGCACGCCCCCGGCCCTCATGGCCACCCCGTAAGGCGGTTGGTGACCTTCTTTCGCCGCAAGAAAGCTAATATCCGGATAGAGATCGTGTTAAAATTTAAGCCCAATCGGAGTTATGGATCTCTGGGAATATAAAAAATGGTGAAAGGGAAGAATCTGAGAACGCAGAAACATAGAGAGACAGGGAGACAGATCCAATCTCGGAGGGACTCTCGCCCCTCCCACGCCATGGAGACCAAGGACCAGAGGGGAAACCCTTCTCCTATCTAGGGAGGAGCTCAAGGAAGAAGAAGAAGGAGGGGGGCTCTCCCCCCTCACTTCCGGTGGCGCCGGAGTGCCACCGTGGGCCATCATCATCACCGCAATCTTCACCAACAACTTCACCGCCATCATCACCAACTCTTCCCGCCTCTATGCAGTGGTGTAACCTCTCTCTTACCCACTGTAATATCTAGTTAAACATGGTGCTCAACACTATATATTACTTCCCAATGATGTATGGCTATCCTATGATGTTTTAGTAGATCCGTTTTGTCCTATGGGCTATTTGATGATCGTGATTGGTTTGAGTTGCATGTTTTATTATTGGTGCTGTCCTATGGTGCTCTCTGTGTCGCGCAAGCGTGAGGGATCCCCGCTGTAGGGTGTTGCAATATGTTCATGATTCGCTTATAGTGGGTTGCGTGAGTAACTGAAACACAAACCCGAGTAAGGGGGGTTGTTGCGTATGGGATAAAGAGGACTTGATGCTTTAATGCTATGGTTGTGTTTTACCTTAATGATCTTTAGTAGTTGCGGATGCTTTCTAGAGTTCCAATCATAAGTGCATATGATCCAAGTAGAGAAAGTATGTCAGCTTATGCCTCTCCCTCATATGAAAATTTCAATAATGATTACCGGTCTAGTTATCGATTGCCTAGGGACAAATAACTTTCTCGTAACAAAAAGCTCTCTACTAAAACTAACTTAGTTGTGTCTTTATCTAAACAGCCCCTAGCTTTTATTTACTTGCTGTTTATTACCTTGCAAACCTATCCAACAACACCTACAAAGTACTTCTAGTTTCATACTTGTTCTAGGTAAAGCGAACGTCAAGCGTGCGTAGAGTTGTATCGGTGGTCGATAGAACTTGAGGGAATATTTGTTCTGCCTTTAGCTCCTCATTGGGTTCGACACTCTTACTTATCTAAAACTGTTGCGATCCCCTATACTTGTGGGTTATCACTCCTCGCTAAGACGGCAGCCCCGACCCTGCGGAGTTTCTGCAGCTCTATGGGTTGAGCATCGAAGCGGCCAACGGCAACGAAAAGGTCATGGCAAACCGTTTTCCCATGGCTCTCAAGGACGGCGCCCACTCATGGCTCCTGAACCTGCCCCCAGGCTCGATTTCCTCCTGGGACGAGATGCGCATCCACATCATCGCCAACTTTCAGGGCACTTGCGACCGCCCCCCGGTCGCGGGTGACATGCGCCGCATCAAGCAACAACCAGGAGAAACCCTGTAGAAGTACTTCCAGCGCTTATGAGAACGCAGTTGATATAGTCGTACATCTTCACAATCCGACCGATCCAAGTACCAAACGTATGGCACCTCTGAGTTCAGCACACGTTCAGCTCAATGATGTCCCACGAACTCCGATCCAGCAGAGCTTCGAGGGAGAGTTCCGTCAGCACGACGGCGTGATGACGGTGATGATGATGCTACCGACGCAGGACTTCGCCTAAGCACTACGACGATATGACTGACGTGGATTATGGTGGAGGGGGGCACCGCACACGGTTAAGAACAATGTCAACTTGTGTGTTCTAGGGTGCCCCCTCCCCACGTATATAAAGAAGGGAGGGGAGGCCGGCCGGCCTCTCTAAGTGCGCCAAGGGGGGAGGAATCCTCCTCCTAGTAGGAGTAGGATTCCTCCTTTCCTAGTACTACTACGAGGAGGAGGAAGAAGAAGGGGGAGGAGAAGGAAAGAGGGGGCGCAGCCTCTCCCCTAGTCCAATTCGGACTAGGGCCATGGGAGGCGCGCGGCCAGCCCTCGTGGCTTCTCCTCTTTTTCCCTTAAAGCCCACTAAGGCCCATATGTACTCCCCCGGTACTCTGAAAAATACCCGGATCACACGGAACCTTTCCGATGTCCGAATATAGCCTTCCAATATATTGATCTTTATGGCTTGATCATTCCGAGACTCCTCGTCATGTCCGTGATCTCATCCGGGACTCCGAACAACGTTCGGTACATCAAATCCACTAGTAGAAAACGGAGCCTTAGCGTCGGTTCGTAAGGGCCTTTAGTGCCAGTTCCATAACCGGCACTAAAGGGTGGGCACTAAAGGCCCCCCCTTTAGTACCGGTTCGGCACGAACCGGCGCTAAAGTGCAACCACGTGGCGTGAGCTCGCGCCCTGGTATGGGGGACCTTTAGTACTGGTTGGTGTTACCAACCGGTACTAAAGGGTTTTTTTTTTGAAAAAAAAAATTTGAAAATTTTGGAATTTTTTTTTATTTTTAATTTTTTTGAATTATTTGATGATTTAGTACCAACCGGTACTAAAGGGTTTTTTTTGAAAAAAAAATTTGAAAATTTTGGAATTTTTTTTGATTTTTAATTTTTTTGAATTATTTGATGATTTAGTCTCTAATCACCTCTCTTAACTGCTCAAGTGTGGATCACAACTCATTCCAAATCATCTAACTTCCCGACCGGTCACCCATCCCTCTCACTACTCCAGCCCGAGCACGCTTAACTTTCGGGTTCTATTCTCCTTCGTTTCCGAGTCTACACTTGTTGTTTTCCTGACAATAGTAAGATGTCAATCCTATTAACCCTCAGGAGTTGAGCTTGAGCATGAAGTCACACATTTCACCGTTTGAGTTTGAAACTATTATTCTAAAAAACAGTAATTATTTAGTAACGCTAATATTTCTTGAATAAGTTTGACCACAGTTTGACCATAGTTTGACCAGCTTTGACCAAAATTCAAAAAATTGAAATAATTATTTAGTAACACTAATATTCTTGAATAATTATGTAGTAACATTAATACTTCTTGAATAAGTAGTTTGACCAGATTTAACCAAAAAATTTTAAACAAACTGAAATTTGACCATATCTTTTTTTCCTTTTGGAATTTGAGGATTCTAAAAAATTCCAAACAGGCCGTAGGCGGTCTCCATCGGATGCGGATTTTCGTGCTGAATTTTTTGATATATTATACGTTTTTTCCGACATCGTATGCAAAAGTTATAGACGTTTTACATTTTCCCTACACTTTTTGCAAAACATGTCCAAATTGTAGTTTTTAAATTTTCCTAACTAGTAGATGTAGTAATATAACTACCTCTCGAAGGATTTTTTTTTTGAAGTTTTTATCATTTTCTTTTGATTTTTTCAGAACTGAAATGGCGACACACGGGGTGGGGGGGGGTGGAGTTTGAAAATTGCCCTATAGTGCCGGTTTGTGTCACAAACCGGTACTATAGGTCAGACCCCATTAGTACCGGTTCATGGCACAAACCGGTACTAAAGGTTATACCTTCAGTACGGGTCCGTGCCACGAACCGGTACTAAAGGTGATAGTGGGGCCCCGGCCTGACGCCAGCCTGCCACCACCCCTTTAGTATCGGTTCGTGCCACGAACCGGTACTAAAGGTTCAATACGAACCGGCATTAATGCAAATCCGTTCGAACCGGCACTAATGGTACCATTAGTACCGGGCCAAAATCAAACCGACAACAATGTGCTTCACGTTTGACCCTTTTTCTACTAGTGATCACATAAACTCATAATATCAATTGTCACCGAACGTTAAGCGTGCGGACCCTACGGGTTCGAGATCTATGTAGACATGACCGAGACGTGTCTCCGGTCAATAACCAATAGCGGAACCTGGATGGACATATTGGCTCCTACATATTCGACGAAGATCTTTATCGGTCAAACCGCATAATAACATACGTTTTTCCCTTTGTCATCGGTATGTTACTTCCCAAGATTCGATCAGCGGTATCTCAATACCTAGTTCAATCTTGTTACCGGCAAGTCTCTTTACTCGTTTCGTAATGCATCATCCTGCAACTAACTCATTAGTCACATTGCTTGCAAGGCTTATAGTGATGTGCATTACCGAGAGGGCCCAGAGATACCTCTCCGATAATCGGAGTGACAAATCCTAATCTCGATCTATGCCAACTCAACAAGTACCATCAGAGACACCTGTAGTGCACCTTTATAATCACCTAGTTACGTTGTGATGTTTGGTAGCACACAAAGTGTTCCTCCGGTATTCGGGAGTTGCATAATATCATCAAATGACAACACATGTCCATGGCTAGGAAACTTAACCATCTTTCATCAATGAGCTAGTCAAGTAGAGGCATACTAGGGACACTCTGTTTGTCTATGTATTCACACATGTACTAAGTTTCCGGTTAATACCATTCTAGCATGAATCATAAAAATTTATTGTGATATAAGGAAATATAAATAACAACTTTATTATTGCCTCTAGGGCATATTTCCTTCGGTCTCCCACTTGCACTAGAGTCAATAATCTAGTTCACATCATCATGTGATTTAACACTAATAGTTCACATCTTTATGTGATTAGTTCACATCTCCATGTGACTAACACCCAAAGGGTTTACTAGAGTCAATAATCTAGTTCACATCGCTATGTGATTAACACCCAAAGAGTGATCATGTTTTGCTTGTGAGAGAAATTTAGTCAACGGGTCAGCCACATTCAGAGTAGTATATATTTTGCAAATTTTCTATGTCTACAATGCTTTGCACGGAGCTACTCTAGCTAATTGCTCCCACTTTCGATATGTATCTAGATCGAGACTTAGACTCATCCAGATCGGTGTCAAAGCTTGCATCGACGTAACTCTTTATGACAAACTCTTTGTCACCTCCATAATCGAGAAACATTTCCTTATTCCACTAAGGATATTTTTAACCTCGTCCAGAGATCCACTCTTGGATCATTATTGTACCCTTTTGCCAAACTTACGGTGAGGTACACAATATGTCTGGTACACAGCATAGCATACTTTATAGAACCTATGTCTGAGGCATAGGGAATGACTTTTCATTCTCTTTGTATTTTCTGTCGTGGTCGGGTTTTGTGTCTTTACTCAACTTCACACCTTGCAACACAGGCAAGAACTTCTTCTTTCACTTTTCCATTTTGAACTACTTCAAAATCTTGTCAAGGTATGTACTCATTGAAAATATATCAAGCATCTTGATCTATCTCTATAGATCATGATGCTCAATATGTAAGTAGCTTTCTCAAGGTCTTTACTTGAAAAACTCCTTTCAAACATCCATTTATGCTTTCCAGAAAATTCTACATTATTTCCGATCAACAATATGTCATTCTCATATACTTATCAGAAATGTTGTAGTGCTCCCACTCACTTTCTTTGTAAATACATGATTCACCGCAAGTCTGTATAAAAACATTTGCTTTGATCACACTATCAAAGCATTTATTCCAACTCCGAGAGGCTTGCACCAGTCCATAAATGGATCACTGGAGTTTGCACACTTTGTTAGCACCTTTTGGATCGACAAAACCTTCTGGTTGCATCATATACTCTTCTTTAAGATATCCATTAAGGAATGCAGTTTTGACATCCATTTGCCAAATTTCATAATCATAAAACATGGCAATTGCTAACATGATTCGGACGGACTTAAGCATCGCTACAGGTGAGAAGGTCTCATCGTAGTCAACTCCTTGAACTTGTCACTACTAGGAAAAGACCTGTTAGTGGCACACTTGTTTTGGCCATTAATGGCGCACTACAGGTGCGCCACTATCATCACGCCATTACTAACTAATACTAATGGCGCACCCCTGGTGCGCCATTAGTATACCAGATAGTAGTGGCGCACCAGGCAGTGCGCCATTAGTATGTCCCGTGGTGCGCCATTAGTACGCCTCCCAGGGGGCCATATTTACCTTGTGCTCTGGGTTACTAATGGCGCACTACTAGGCAGTGCGCCACTAGTGTGTTTATTGCAGTGCGCCACTAAAGTGCTATGTGGTGCGCCACTAGTATGAATATTAGGATTTTTTTTGATATTTGCAGAGGTTACAAAATATATTACTGGATAGAATATAGACAGCACCACACAGCAACAGCAGATTTATCGAATACAATAGAAGATTAGTCTCCTAATACAATTCATCATATTCGTCTCCGAATTTAAAAGACCGAACAAAGTTAGAACATTACAAGTCTCGAGAGCGCGAGTAGCGAGTTTGTCTTCACATTACAAGTCGATATCGATCATCTAAACTACCATCACATAGAAGAGAGCTACGGTCATCATGATGAGCATCATCGCGATGAAACTGGTCTTCATCCGGTTCCTCCTTCGCTCCCTCCTCTCTCCCGCTAGATAGCACGCGTATCTAGCTTCTGCCTCCGCCCTAGTGGTGTACCCTTTATAACTGTTACCACTGAAACGGTGAACCTGTCTCTGACACTCCTCCCAGTCATCGTAGACTCCGGGAACCTTACCCTTGTACACGACATACAACGACATCTCTATGCACTAGCCAAACAAAACGTTAGTAGCAATTCACAGACAATACATAAGCAATATATAAGTATGCAACAAAGGATCGGAAGAGAAAAGCAAGACATTAATAGCACGATTCATGGTCCTACTAATAAATAGCATCGATTACATATAAGTTGAACGACTGTCCAAACCAAAGAGACATACAAGTTCATTAAAGTTTAATTACAACATGAGCTAATCGATATTTCAGAACTACACATAGCGTCACTACTTTCGACTCGACTCAGGGACCGGAGCGTGGATGAAGCCGCCTTCTATCATGATGGTCAAGAAATCGCGGGCGTTGTTAGCCTGCATTTGTAGTGTTGTTTCTATCTCACTGTTGGACGGTTGATATCTGAGGTAGAACTGCCCTGAGGTACGAAGGACATCTTGATGGATGATTTCCGCAAACTCCGACTGGATGCGAAAGAATTCTTGTCTGATGTCTGCTTCCTGGATTGCCGACAAGCTTGCGCCTAATATTTGAGATTTTTTGGTAGCAGAAGGTGATTATGGTCCCGTACGATCGCCCGCATGTGATGGGGGGCGTAGTAGGCATCCTTCTGACCGCCAGGCGGCTACTTGACGCAGGGGAACGTTGTATTGTGGGAGAACACGTGCTTCCCGTACCTATGAATTGGCCTGCTGAAGGTGCCTCTAGATCTGGCGTAGCCGGGGAGAACATCATTAAGAACTTTCTTGATAATTGTGTAGTCTTTCTTCGACTAACGGTCCGAGTCGAAATACATGGCCATGGAATACTTCGGGCTTAAGAGGATGAGTGTGCAATGTGTGTCACTGCACAAAACACGGAATGTTAAAAAAACAATGATCGAAATCTAAGAAATCATATGTTACGGGGTGGTGAGGGGATGACTTACTTGGGAAAGTAAGGCACGAGGAAGTTATCCTTATCTGGGTTTGCCAGAATGATGCCTTCGAGGTATGAACTTACGACTTACCGGTCCTCGGCGCTGCCCAAGATATTGGCACGCATGTAGAAGGGGTCGACTATCACAATGTCCGGGGTCTTGTCTCTAATGATCCGCATCTCTATACTTAGCGAAAATAGCCGAACAAAGGTGTAGTGCAGCGGATGAAGGTTAAACATAGAGAAGATGTCATCAAACCGCAGGACGATCATAGCCCCGATGGCGCTATCCACAAAGCCCTTGCCCTCTGGCACCTTGGCCACGAAAACTGGGTATGCCACATCATTCTCTCGGAGATGCCGCTTCTCCAAAGAAAGAACACTGTCATGCAGACTCCGCATAGCACCAGTTGCAGCATTGAGCAGATTAGTCGGTAGCATCGGCGTACACGCCACATGCACCCTCCTCGAGATATCCTTAGGTGAAGGTGGCTTGTCCTGATCACGGATCGTACACGGTGCCGGCTGGCTTGCACCCTTCTTACTCTTTCTTTTCCGTCCCTTCTTCTGCTATAATGGGATCGAGTTCTGCTCACAGACAGCCTTCTTGAGTGTGTTGGGGCTGATAATATTTTGCACCTCGGCATCTGAGGCTCGGTGAAGGCGGCAGCTGGAGGCGTCTCCTGAGAACTGAACGCCAGACGACGCCTGTTGCAACTGGGTTTCTCCGCGGTACCATCTAGATCATCTTTTGCGGGGTTGGGTTCTTGAGAAGGAGGCCACAAGAATTCGTCACCGTACCCATGTTCGTTGAAGTACTTATCAACGTTGGTAAATGTACCGTCGTTGTCATCGTCGGCGTCGTCCGGATCCTGTGCCATATTGAAAGGATCGAGATGAGGTGTCTAGAGGGGGTGATTAGACACTAAGTGCCAAAAGTTGCAGTTTTTAATATTCTTAAGTTTAAGTGGAGTTTAAGCACAAGTTTAACAAACACAATACATATCAAGCAAGCATGCAATGAGTATATGAGCAGCGGAAAGTAAAGCATGCAACTTGCAAGAATGTAAAAAGAAGGGTTTGGAGTATTCAAAAGTAATTGGAGACACGGATGTTTTTGTCATGGTTCCGATAGGTGGTGCTATCGTACATCCACGTTGATGGAGACTTCAACCCACGGAGGGTAACGGTTGCGCGAGTCCATGGAGGGCTCCACCCACGAAGGGTCCATGAAGAAGCAACCTTGTCTATTCCATCACGGCCGTCGCCCACGAAGGACTTGCCTCACTAGCGGTAGATCTTCACAAAGTATGCAATCTCCTTGCCCTTACAAACTCCTTGGTTCAACTCCACAATCTTGTCGGAGGCTCCCAAGTGACACCTAGCCAATCTAGGAGACACCACTCTCCAAGAGGTAACAAATGGTGTGTTGATGATGAACCCCTTGCTCTTGTGCTTCAAATGATAGTCTCCCCAACACTCAACTCTCTCTCACAGGATTTGGATTTGGTGGAAAGAAGATTTGAGTGGAAAGCAACTTGGGGAAGGCTAGAGATCAAGATTCATATGGTTGGAATGGAATATCTTGACCTCAACACAAGTGTAGGTGGTTCTCTCTCAGAAAATGTGTATTGGAAGTGTAGGTATGTTCTGATGGCTCTCTCCACGAATGAAGAGTGGGTGGAGGGGTATATATAGCCTCCACACAAAATCTAACCGTTACACACAATTTGCCAAACTCGGTGGGACTGAATGGTTAAACTCGGTCGGACCGATTCAGCAAACCTAGTGACCGTTCGGATTTTCGATGGGACTGAGATGCAACTCGAAAGGACCGATATGGTTAGGGTTAGGGCATAACGTAATCTCGGTGTGACCGATTACACAAACTCGGTGGGACCGATTTTGGTAATAAGATAACCAGAGAGTTGGTCAGGCAAACTCGGTGAGACCGATTACACAAACTCGGTGGGACCGATTTTGGTAATAAGCTAACCAGAGGGTTTGCATTGTAATCTCGGTAGTACCGATTGCTCAAACTCGGTGAGACCAATTTTGGTAATGGACATACACAGAGAGATTACAATCCCATCTCGGTGAGACCGAGATCCCTATCGATGAAACTGATTTGCTAGGGTTTATGGCAGTGGCTATGACATCTGAAACTCGGTGGCGCCGGATAGATAGAATCGGTGGGGCTGAGTTTGACTTTTGGTTTAGGTCATATGTGGATGTGGGAAGGTAGTTGAGTGTTTTGGAGCATATCACTAAGCACTTTGAGAAAGCAAGCCATTAAGCAACACCTCATCCCCTCTTGATAGTATTGGCTTTTCCTATAGACTCAATGTGATCTTGGATCACTAAAATAGAAAATGTAGAGTCTTGATCTTGAAGCTTGAGCCAATCCTTTGTCCTTAGCATCTTGAAGGGGTTCCACATCCTCTAGTCCATGCCACTCCTTTGTTGAACTTATCTAAAACATACTAGGTAAAAGTGTTAGTCCAACAAGAGATATGTTGACATTAATTACCAAAACCACCCAGGGAGCACTTGTGCTTTCAATCTCCCCCTTTTTGGTAATTGATGACAACATACATCAAAGCTTTAGATAAAGATATAGAGAATAGCAAGTAAAGCTTTGGAAAGACATGTAACATGCATTGGCTCCCCCTACATGTATGCAATCATGTGAATATTGAATATAGGAGCATGTGAATGCGTAAACATGACAGAGTAAGCAATGTGTTACATGTATCTTGGCTATATGCATCAGAGAAAATGATGTGAATGTGAGAAATGTACCTTCATGCTCATGAGTCCTTCTTGCAAACAGTATGTATATCACCAAGAACTTCTCATTCAGATGACTGTGATGCACATACTTACCTTGTGGTCTTGAGTTGACTTAGGATGGGATGAACCTGCGCAAACAAGGTTAAATAACACAGATACACCTACTGACCAGAGCAAGCAAGAGAAACCACAAGAGAACCAAGACTGGGATGACATGTAGAGTGAGTACTAAGTACCACATTTGATATAGACATGTCCCCAAAGGTAAAGATATGCAATAAAATCAGAGATTTCCTTCCCTTAGATGTCTTGCTCCCCCTGAATCTGCATGGGATATTGGGAGAAGATAGGGAACAGAAAATCAGAGCAACAAAAAAGGAAACAACAAAGCTTGAGCTAAAGCAAGCAACCAAACATGTCTTTCCCCTCTTAAAGACATGTGACATCTCTCCTCTTGAACACCAAGCATCTGGGGTCTTTGATGATATTACTTTCTCCTAGTTGAGAAACTCTCTCCCCCTGAGTATTCTCTCTTTCTCCCCCTATAGGAAGGATTAAGCTTTGATGTGATCTCTCTCTCTCCCCCTTTGACATCAATTTCCAAGAAGGGCTCTTCTGGACATGTGATACAAATGGGTTGGTCCTCGAGTCACAGAGCAAAGCACCATGTCTAATATGATGCTGGTAGAGGAAAAGAATCATTGAGTGGAGCTGGAGCAAACAGAAATCAGGAATAAGTGGCAAGTTGGTTTTCCTGTGGTGGAATCGGTGACTCCGGTTGTGTGCTTTGGTTGCACCGAAAGATTTCGGTTGGGCCGAAGAGAACAAACCGGTGTAACCGAGTTCATTAGAGTGAAACCACTTGTCACCTCATCTCACTAGACAAGTAAGATCTCACAAGGATATGCAAGGAATTTACTGAAAGATTTGCAATGAATTGGATGCAGAACAAAAAGGAAAGAAAAGAAACTAAAAGTTCTAGATGAAGTTTTTTTTGGATGTACTAAAGGAAAGAAAAGAGCACTTGATCATAGGTCATACTCATCGTTTAAGCTCAAAATGGGGTTACCATTTTTCGTTTAATCCTTTTGATGTATTCACATCTTGTCGAGTTGCTTTGACTCATGACTTGGAGTAAAGCTTCTCTAAGATGGAATAACATACCTTGGGTGGTGGTGTTGTAGTTGAACTTGTGTGCGTTGCTCAAGGTTGATGTAGTTCATCAAGGGTTGGGAGCACCACTTGGAGTTTGATTTCATCTACCTAAATGGGTTAGCTTTGCAAGGAAGAGCACTTGTGTATCCAAAATGACAATCTTGAGACTCAACATAGAATTTGCCAAAGGATATGTTTGAATGGTTTCGTGGTTCCTTGTCTTCAACCACCATTGTGTAGAGACTTGGTGATGTAGAGATTGCTCAAGATGTGAGTGAGTTGCAATCTCATAGATTTAGATTCAACCAAGTACCTACACGGGTTAGATAACATGCAAGGTACAAATATATCCAAGACATATAAATAGCATCATAAGAGAAATATCGAGGATTGGTCATAGGCTCATGCCCCGCATGTATCAAATGGAGTTCCTACTCCAAGTTTGAAGCATCAATGATGTTCAATTCACCTCTCAACCTGCAAAACACTTTCTCATCAAGTGGTTTAGTGAATATATCTTCCAATTGCTTATCGGTGCGAACATGCTTAAGGTTAATGTCCCCTTTTGCAACATGATCTCGAATGAAATGATGATGAACTTCATTATGCTTAGTTCGAGAATGTTGCATGGGATTGTGAGCAATCTTAATAGCACTTTCATTTCCACATAGCAATGAAACATGTTTCACATATATCCCATAATCTTTAAGAGTTTGGGTCATCCAAAGTAATTGAGCACAACATGAACCAGCGGCAATGCATTCCGCTTCGGCGGTGGATAAGGATACCGAGTTTTGTTTCTTGGAAGACCAAGACACAAGAGATCTACCAAGGAATTGACAAGTACCCGAAGTGGATTTTCTATCAACCTTGTCTCCGGCATAGTCCGAATCGGAGTAGCCAACAAGATCAAAAGAGGACCTCTTAGGATACCAAATGCCAAAATTTGGTGTATGGACTAGGTATCTCACTATCCTTTTCACAGCCTTAAGATGACACTCTTTAGGAGCAGCTTGATATCGTGCCCACATGCACACACTTAGCATAATATCAGGACGAGAGGCACATAGATATAACAATGAACCAATCATAGAGCGATAAACCTTTTGATCAACCGGTTCACCATCTTTGGTCAAATCAAGATGTCCACTAGTAGGCATGGGTGTAGTCATACCTTTGCATTCTTCCATATTGAACTTCTTGAATAAGTCTTTGGTTTACTTCGTTTAAGAGACAAAGGTACCTTCCTTAGTTTGCTTGATTTGCGAACCAAGAAAGAATTTGAGTTCACTCATCATAGACATCTTAAACTTCTCCGACGTTGGCTTTCCAAACTTCTCACTAAAATGAGGGTTAGTTGAACCAAATATGATATCATCAACATAAATTTGGCACACAAATAGTTCTCCATTAACCCTTTTAGTAAAAAGAGTAGAATCAATTTTACCAATTTCAAAGCCTTTTTCAATAAGGAACTTGGTCAAGCATTTATACCATGCTCTAGGAGATTGTTTAAGACCATAAAGGGCTTTGTGAAGTGCGTAAACATGATTAGGGTTCTTAGGATTGACGAAGCCGGGAGGTTGCTTAACATAAACTTCCTCCTCAATTTTTCCATTTAGAAAAGCACTTTTAATGTCCATTTGGTACAAGGTGATATCATGGTGATTAGCATAAGCAAGTAAGATGCGAATGGACTCAAGTCTAGCAACGGGAGCATATGTCTCACCATAGTCCATACATTCAACTTGTGTGTAGCCTTGGGCGACGAGACGTGCTTTGTTGCGAACCACTTGTCCATCTTCATCTTGCTTGTTGCGAAATACCCATTTGGTACCAATGATGTTGTGATTGTTGTCGGGCTTCTCGACCAATGTCCACACTTGATTTCTCTCAAAGTTGTGTAGCTCTTCATGCATAGCGTTTATCCAGTCCGGATCCTCCAATGCTTCTTCAACTTTCATAGGTTCAATGCTAGAGATGAATGAGTAATGTTCACAAAAGTTAGATAAACGAGTTTTAGAGCGAGTGATTCTCCCGGTTTGGATATCATTGTAGATTTGCTCGACGGGATGATCCTTAGCAATTCTTGCTCGAACTCGTGAAAGCTTTTGCTTGGGTCGGGGTGGAACATCCTCTTCATCTTGTGCTTCTTCTTGGCCTTCTTCATTGTTGACATTGTCGTTCTCTTGTCGTGGTTGAGAAGGAGATTTTTGATGTTCATTTGGGTGCGCTTCCTTGTTTTCTTCATCTTGGCGTGTCCCACTTGTGGATGCTTCCGTATCAACTCTTGGTTCACCTTGTCGTGAGGTAGAAGCTTCCACTTGGACGGACGAGGTACTCTCCTTCACTTCTGTTGGATGAATCTTGCCAATGGAAAAGTCTTGAATTTCTTTCGAAGGGTCTTTGTCTCCTACATCAATTGGCAATTGCTCTACTTGCGAGCCGTTAGATTCATCAAACTTCAGATCTACCGTCTCTTCAACCTTTCGGGTGAAATTGTTGAAGGCACGGTAAGTGTGAGAGTTTGAGCCATAATCAAGTAGGAAACCTTCATGAGATTTAGGAGCAAATTTAGAACAATGATGCTTATCAAGAATGTAGCACTTTGAGCCGAATACTCGAAAGTATCCAACTTGGGGTTTGTTACCGGTGAGGAGCTCGTATGCCGTCTTGCCGAGTAGCTTGTGAAGATACAAGCGATTTGTTGCATGACAAGCATCTCAACCGCTTCCGCCAAAAGTGTTTTGGCGTCTTGTACTCATCAAGCATCGTTCTTGCCATCTCGATAAGAGTCCGGTTCTTCCTCTCAACAACTCCATTTTGTTGAGGTGTGTACGTAGCCGAGAACTCATGTGTAATCCCTTCTTCGTCAAGAAAGGTGTCCACATTTGCGTTCTTGAACTCCGTTCCGTTGTCGCTCCGAACCTTCTTGATCTTCACGTCAAATTGATTTTGGGCCTTCCTAGCAAAGTTTTTGAAGATCTTTTGGACCTGCGATTTGTCATCAAGAAAGAACACCCACGTAAATCTTGAAAAATCATCAACTATGACTAGACCAAATGAGTTACCACCGAGACTCTTGTAGGCATTTGGACCAAAGAGATCCATGTGAAGTAGCTCGAGTGGTCTTCTTGTGGTCATGATGTTCTTCGCGCGGTGACTTCCTCCAACTTGTTTCCCTGCTTGACAAGCACTACAAAGTCTATCCTTGTCAAATATGACATCTTTTATTCCAAGGATATGATCACCTTTAATAAGCTTATCAAGATTTCGCATACCAACATGACCTAGTCTTCTATGCCACAACCAGCCTTTAGAAGATTTGGTAATTAAGCAAGTTCTAGTTGAGCCTTTTTAGTGAAATCAACAATGTAAAGATCTCCTCTACGTATACCGAGTAAAGACCATTTTATGATTGTCTCTACGAAACACTTGGCAATCTACTTCAGTGAATAAGACATTGAAACCGAAATCCGCAAGTCTAGAAACTGAAAGTAAATTGTATCCAAGGATTCAACGAGCATGACATTTTGTATGGAGCTATCATGTGAGATGGCCACCTTACCAAGGCCAACCACCTTACCCTTTGAATTATCACCAAAAGGTGACATATTTTTGAGGGCCGTCGTTTTCAGCAAGCTCACGGAACATATCTTTATCTCCGATCATATGATCAGTACATCCACTATCCAGGACCCATTCCTTTCCTCCATCCATGTAGCCACGAAGATTTGCCATAAGACCAAAATGCCTCATTGCATCATCAAGATCATAGTCACTATCATCATCTTCATCATAGTATCCATGTTCAACATTGTCTTTTGATTGATCAATTCCTAGAGATGGTAATTCATTAGATAAATGATCATCACAATGGTTACCTTTATGAATTCTAATAGCTTCGGATATGATATCGCTAATGATTCCAACATTTCCTTTAACATGCATGAGATTGGTAAGCTCAAATAGACAATCACCAAACCTAGGATCACTAGAGTTCATCTTACTCAAGGCAATAGACTTATGAAGAATTTTGTCTAAATTTTTCAAGGAATAATCTGGAAATCACTCCTCAAGAAATCTCCATATGGTGTAGGCACACTTGAGAGTAGGCAAACATCTAATCAAGTTTCTAGGCAAGCCTCTAATGATGAGCTCAACAGTTCTAAGATTGCGAATCATGTCAATATCTTCATCTAGGGTAGGGTGCAAAGGATCAACATGAGGTGCATAAGGGCTAGTAATGTACTTGTTCAAATGATATTCATTGAAAATCTCAAGCATTTCATTTTTCCACTCATGAAAATACTCTCCATCTAGAATAGGCACTCTATGTCTAAGACTCCCCATAGTAGACACATCCATCTTCCTCCAATGGTGTTTAAACCAAGGCAATGGAGACCAAAGCTCTGATACCAATTGAAAGGATCGAGAAGAGGTGTCTAGAGGGGGTGATTAGACACTAAGTGCCAAAAGTTGCATTTTTTAATATTCTTATGTTTAAGTGGAGTTTAAGCACAAGTTTAACAAACACAATACATATCAAGCAAGCATGCAATGAGTATATGAGTAACGGAAAGGAAAGCATGCAACTTGTAAGAATGTAAAAAGAAGGGTTTGGAGTATTCAAACGTAATTGGAGACACAGATGTTTTTGTCATGGTTCCGATAGGTGGTGCTATCGTACATCCACATTGATGGAGACTTCAACCCACGGAGGGTAACGGTTGCGCGAGTCCACGGAGGGCTCCACCCACGAAGGGTCCACGAAGAAGCAACCTTGTCTATTCCATCACGGCCGTCGCCCACGAAGGACTTGCCTCACTAGCGGTAGATCTTCACGAAGTAGGCGATCTCCTTGCCCTTACAAACTCCTTGGTTCAACTCCACAATCTTGTCGGAGGCTCCCAAGTGACACCTAGCCAATCTAGGAGACACCACTCTCCAAGAGGTAACAAATGGTGTGTTGATGATGAACCCCTTGCTCTTGTGCTTCAAATGATAGTCTCCCCAACACTCAACTCTCTCTCACAGGATTTGGATTTGGTGGACAGAAGATTTGAGTGGAAAGCAACTTGGCGAAGGCTAGAGATCAAGATTCATATGGTTGGAATGGAATATCTTGACCTCAACACAAGTGTAGGTGGTTCTCTCTCAGAAAATGTGTATTGGAAGTGTAGGTATGTTCTGATGGCTCTCTCCACGAATGAAGAGTGGGTGGAGGGGTATATATAGCCTCCACACAAAATCTAACCGTTACACACAATTGGCCAAATTCGATGGGACCGAATGGTTAAACTCGGTCGGACCGATTCAGCAAACCTAGTGACCGTTAGGATTTTCGGTGGGACTGAGATGCCACTCGGTAGGACCGATATGGTTAGGGTTAGGGCATAACGTAATCTCGGTGTGACCTATTACACAAACTCGGTGGGACCGATTTTTGTAATAAGCTAACCAGAGAGTTGGTCAGGCAAACTCGGTGAGACCGATTACACAAACTCGGTGGGCCTGATTTTGGTAATAAGCTAACCAGAGGGTTTGCATTGTAATCTCGGTAGTACCGATTGCTCAAACTCCATGAGAACAATTTTGGTAATGGACATACACAGAGAGATTACAATCCCATCTCGGTGAGACCGAGATCCCTATCGGTGAAACCGATTTGCTAGGGTTTGTGGCAGTGGCTATGACATCTGAAACTCGGTGGCGCCGGATAGATAGAATCGGTGGGGCCGAGTTTGACTTTCGGTTTAGGTCATATGTGGATGTGGGAAGGTAGTTGAGGGTTTTGGAGCATATTACTAAGCACTTTGAGCAAGCAAGCCATTAAGCAACACATCATCCCCTCTTGATAGTATTGGCTTTTCCTATAGACTCAATGTGATCTTGGATCACTAAAATAGAAAATGTGGAGTCTTGATCTTGAGGCTTGAGCCAATCCTTTGTCCTTAGCATCTTGAAGGGGTTCCACATCCTCTAGTCCATGCCACTCCATTGTTGAACTTATCTGAAACATACTAGGTAAAAGTGTTAGTCCAACAAGAGATATGTTGACTTTAATTACCAAAACCACCCAGGGAGCACTTGTGCTTTCACATATGCATGTCCAGATCCTGTGCCATATCCATGTCCGGCATGTCCAGTAGCATTGCGGTGGTCTTGCCATGGCTTGGCGCCGGCACGACTGGTGGTGTTGTCTATGGGGTGGTGTCCCCCACCCTCAAACGAATCTGGCTCTTCGGCCAAAGCATGGGCCAGCTTATGCAGGCGCTGAGGGTCATCACATCATCTTTGTCGGCCCCATGGGGTCGATACGGAGGTAACATGTCTGTCGGCATTCTGGGAACGGGCGTCCCCAAACTTGCCTGCCTGCGGCCTGCGGCGTGGCTTACAAAGGGGGCCCGGCATGGCCCATCTTCATCAACACAGACCCAAGACCCTCGTGAGGGGCCAAGCCTCGCGGGGCGGATGATGCGGAGCTTCCTCAGGCACGGCCTCACCAGGCTGGCTCGTGAAGAGGCGGAGAGATCAAGGCGGGGTACCTCACGAGGTGCCCGTGATGCAAGCCATGACGACCAAGGGTGCCAGGCGGGTACCAGCCCGCGCGGTGTCCTCCTTTCCTCTTTGGTGCAAAGGGGGCAAGCACAGCCGCGGAGTACCGAGGCATCAGGCAAAGGTTGCCATTTCGGTGCAACAAGACCAGGACCAGGAGGACTGCAAGACGGAGGTCATCGTGGGGCCCAAGACGGCGTCACCACCAGAGCTTTGTGCAGGCGAAGACTACTTTTGTCAGGGTAGCTAGTACTAGTTGCCCCCCTTCAAATTAGCCCGCCATTGTTGGCTCCCTTCCCGCTTGATATTTGGGAAGAGGACCAGGGCCTCTATAAATAGGACCAGCCACCCACAGAGGAGGGGGGTTCGATCAGAGAGAGAGAGAGAGAGAAGGGTGGCTGAACTCCTCCCAGCAGTTCATCGCCCCAGCCAAGAACAGACCCTCGCGAGGCTGTTCTTCCTTGTATCCTTCATTATCATCAGCCCAAGAGGCAATCCACCACGCCACACACTCGAGTAGGGTATTACACCACAACGGTGGCCCGAACCAGTATAAACCCTGTGTCTCTTGTGTTGTTCTTTCCATAGCTTAGATCTTAGCGAGGCGGAGGGGTGCAGGAAGGTAGGAAGCGAAATCTCCGCGCGCACCCCAGTGTTCGAACCTCAAGGGTCTGCCGGAACCCGAAATCCGACATTTGGCGCGCCAGGTAGGGGTGCACCAGAGTTTTCTCTTCCGCCACCGCCACGGCCTGCCTCGCGATGAGTAGCGTGTCGCCCACTTCGGCCGCTGGCGCCAGCACGGGGACCAGGGGGCTCCGAGCCCTGGCCCCAGCCCTGCAACGGGTACGGTGGCCGGACGAGTTTAAGAAAACGACGCCGCCGTGCTACGGCGGCGCGACAGATCCGCTGGCCTCCCACCGGCGCTCCGCGCACATGGCTGCTCCACCCGCCGGCAGCCTCCGTGGCCTCTTGGGAAGAGCCCCGCAGCCTCTTCCCCGCCCATCGCGCTACACCAACACCCCCGGTCGTCGCGGCCCTCCTGGGCGGCTCGCAGGCGCCGCCTACAAGTCACCACGTCAAGCCGTTCATCCGCCGGGTCAGTGCCGCTTCCACGCGGCAGGGGGCTCTCTCGGACCGGGCGGCGCCCAAGGCCTGCCTGACCTTCAGCTCGGAGGACCACCCTCCCAACTCGGCCTGCTCGGGTGCGCTCCCCATGCTGTGGACCCCCACCATCTGCCAGGTGGTCGTCACCAGAACTCTCATCGATGGCGGTGCGGGCCTCAGCATGCTCTCAGTCGAGGCCTTCGACCTCCTCCGCATACCCCTGGAACGGCTGCAACCCAGCCAACCCTTCTCAGGCGTTGGGGGCGGATCATCCAGCTCCTTGGGACAGATCCAGCTCCCAGTAACCTTCGGTACCTACAACAACTTCCGTATGGAGCTGGTCGACTTCGACATCGCCCCCATCGGCCTCCCCTACAACGCCATCCTCGGCTACCCAGCGCTAGCCCAATTCATGGCCGCGACGCACCCGGCATACAACCTCATGAAGATGCCCATGAGCAGCAGTGCCCTCACCGTGCACGGGGACACCGGAGACGCGCTACGGGTGCTCAAGTTCGCCTTCAAGATGGCGGCGTCGGCGCGGCCCGCCGACTTGGAGACCCCTGAGCCAAAGGCGGCTGCACCCGCCAAGAAGAAACAGTTGTTCACCCAGGACAAGGAAGAAACCAAGCAGAGACCCGTCGATGAGGACGGGTCCACCAACGCCACATTCACCATAGGCGCCAACCTCGAACCCGAGCAGGAGGAGGCCCTGGTCGGGTTCCTGCGCGCAAACAAGAAGGTATTTGCTTGGGAGCCTGACCAGTTGGCAGGAATCCCTAGGAGAGTAATCGAGCATCACCTCAATGTGTGCCGCAACATGCGCCCTGTGAAGCAGAAGGCCAGGCGGCAGTCCACAGAAAAGCAGGCCTTCATCGTCCAAGAGACCGCAAATTAGAAGCCGCTGGGGTCATTCGCGAGGTCCGATACCCGGATTGGTTGGCCAACCCTGTCGTTGTGCCGAAGAAGGGAGGGAAGGAGCGCATGTGTGTCGACTTCACCAACATCAACAAAGCATGCCCGCAAGATCCGTTCCCGCTTCCCCGCATCGATCAGATCGACGATTCCACCGCGGAATGCGACCTGCTATGCTTCTTGGATGCCTTTTCTGGGTATCACCAGATCAAGATGGCGGTGGAAGACGTCGAAAAGATAGCCTTCCTAACCCCGTGTGGGGTGTACTGCTACACGTGCATGCCATTTGGGCTGCGTAACGCAGGGGCGACCTTCAGCGGCTGATGCACATCACCTTGGGCCCGCAGCTCGAGAAGAATGTTGAAGCTTATGTCGATGACATCGTGGTAAAGTCTCGGGATGCCAGGACCCTGATACAAGACCTGGAGGAAACCTTCGCGAGCCTCAACGCAGTGAGCCTATGGCTCAACCCAGAGAAGTGTGTGTTCGGAGTCCCCTCGGGCAAGCTCTTGGGTTTCCTTGTGTCCCACCGAGGCATCAAGGCTAACACGGAAAAGGTTAAGGCGGTGGAATACATGAGCCTGCCAAAGACCCTCAGAGAAATGCAGAAGCTCACCGGGCGCTTGACCGTGCTAGGGCGCTTCATCTCCAAGTTGGGGGAACGAGCGCTGCCCTTCTTCCAGCTAATGAAGAAAAAGGGGCCCTTTGAGTGGACTGAAGAGGCCGACAAGGCGTTCCAGGATCTCAAGAGATACCTGACCAGCCCACTGGTCATGGTGGCTCCGCGCCCTCAAGAGCCCCTGGTGCTTTACCTTGCCGCCACTCCGTACTCCGCCAGCGCAGCCCTGGTGGCGGTTAGAGAGGAGCATCGAATCAAAACCACAGCAGCAGCCCGGGACAAGGCAAAGCATGAACAAGGAAGACCCACAGAAACCGCCACCGCGGCTGAGGAGGATCAGCCGCCGCAGAGGAGTGCACCGGAGGTGGAAGAGGCTCCTCCCCCAGATGGCCAGCCTCAGGAGGCCTCGTCGCCTCAAGAGGCGCCATGGTCTCCAAAGGGAGCCGCCAGCACTGATGCGCCCAACCTCGTAGAGCACTCGGTGTACTTCGTCAGCACAGTGTTGTGGGATGCGAGGGCACGGTACCCCATGCCTCAGAAACTCCTCCTCGCGCTACTGGTGGCCTCGCGCAAGCTACGGCACTATTTTCAGGGTCACCCCATCAAGGTCGTCTCGTCATACCCCCTGGAGAGAGTGCTCAGGAGCCCTAACTCAGCTGGAAGGGTCGCTGAGTGGAACATAGAACTGCAAGCGTTTCAGCTCGAATTCAGCACGACCAGAGTCATCAAGGGAGCAGCGTTGGCAGATTTTGTGGCAGAATGTACGGAGGAGCCAGGCCTCAAGGCCGACGAGGATCGGTCCCTATCCCCAGGAAGCGAGGCGCCAGAAGGCTGGGTCATGTACTTCGATGGGGCGTTCTCCAGGCATGGCACTGGGGTTGGGGCGGTGCTTATATCGCCCACTCAGGACAAGCTCTATTACGCTCTGCAGCTATGTTTCCAGCAAGGTGAAAAGGTCTCCAACAACATAGCGGAGTATGAAGGTTTAATAGCGGGCTTGAAGGCCGTAGCTGCCCTGGGGGTGAAACGCCTCACCATCAAGGGCGATTCGCAGCTCCTTGTCAATTTCTCCAACAAGGTGCACGAGCCGAAGGATGAGCACATGGAAGCCTACCTTGCGGAGGTCCGCAGGATGGAGAAGCAGTTCTGGGGGTTGGAGTTGCAGCATGTGCCCCGTGGCACCAATCAGGAGGCCGACGACATCGCCAAACGGGCGTCCAGATGGTTACCTCGGGAGCCTGGCGTTTTCGAGGAGCGGCTCTTCAAGCCCTCAGCCCTGCCATCGTTATCGAACACAGCTCACCGCCGGGAGGAACTCCCCCAGCCACCTGCCTCAGGAGCTCCAGCCTGTGGCCCGGCCTCAGGAGCATGCCTGCTCCTGATGATGGAACCTCAGGAGGGATGTTGGATCACGGAGCTCCGGAGTTACTTAACGCAAGGGACTCTACCGGAGAAGGAGGAGGAAGCGGAGCAAGTGGCACGCCAAGCCACGGCATACTGCATCAAGGATGGAGAGCTCTACCGGAAGCGACCAAACGATGTATCCCTGCGCTGCATCTCCAGGGAGCAAGGGAAGGAACTGTTGGAAGATATACATGGCGGAGACTGTGGACATCATTCATCATCACGGACCCTCGTCGGCAAGGCGTTCCGCCGTGGGTTTTATTGGCCCACCGTGCTCAATGACGCCGTCGAACTAGTGAAAGCTTGTGAGGCCTGCCAGTTCCATGCCAAGCAGATCCATTAGCCAGCAGGAGGCCTGCAGACTATACCCCTTTCGTGGCCATTCGCAGTCTGGGGGCTGGACATCTTGGGCCCGTTTCCTCGGGCGCCAGGGGGCTACCGTTACCTCTACGTCGCCGTGGACAAGTTCACCAAGTGGGTTGAAGTAGAGGCTGTCCGCACCATTCCCGCGGGTTCCGCGGTCAAGTTCATCAAGGGCATCGTGAGCCGGTTCAGGGTGCCGAACTGCATCATCACGGACAATGGTTCGCAGTTCACCAGTAACCTCTTCAAAACATACTGTGCTAACCTTGGAACGCAGATATGCTACCTTCCGTGGCGCACCCCCGAAGCAACGGCCAGGCCGAGCGAGCCAACACGGAGGTCCTGAGGGGCCTCAAGACCAGGACGTTCAAGAAGAAGCTGGAGGCCTGCGGCAGAGGTTGGTACGACGAGCTTCAGTCCGTGTTGTGGTCCATCTGCACAACCGCGACCAAGCCGACTGGAGAGACCCCGTTCTTCATGGTCTACGGAGCCGAAGCGGTCCTCCCTCACGAGGTCAGACGTCGCTCCGCGCGGGTCCTGGCGTTTGACGAGGCGCAGCAGGACGCCATGCGGGGGATGGACCTCGTGCTGGGGGAGGAACGTCGCCGAGAAGCCGCGCTACGAGCGGCGAGGTACCAACAAGCACTACGGCGATATCACTGCCGCAACATCCGCCCTAGAACTCTCGAGGTAGGAGACCTCGTGCTCAGGCGGGTTCTCTCCAGGGAGGGGCTGCACAAGCTCTCTCCCATGTGGGAGGGCCCGTTCAAAGTTGTTCATGTTTCTAGGCCCGGCTCCGCGCGCTTGGAGACTCAGGAGGGGGTGCTAGTCCAGAACGCATGGAACATCCCGCACCTCCGGAGGTTCTACCCCTAAAAAGGCCCGGAGCCTGTGAAGAAGGCGGATGCCTGTGAAGCCATCGCATTTTGGAAAAGGCCCGGAGCCTGTGAAGAAGGCGAATGCCTGTGAAGCCATCACGTTTTGGAAAAGGCCCGGAGCCTGTGAAGAAGGCGAATGCCTGTCAAGCTGTCGCGTTTAGGAAAGGCCCAGAGCCTGTGAAGAAGGCGAATGCCTGTGAAGCTATCGCGTTTGGGAAAGGCCCAGAGCCTGTGAAGAAGGCGAATGCCTGTGAAGCTGTCGCGTTTTGGAAAAGGCCCAGAGCCTGTGAAGAAGGCGAATGCCTGTGAAGCTGTCGCGTTTTGGAAAAGGCCCAGAGCCTGTGAAGAAGGCGAATGCCTGTGAAGCTGTCGCGTTTTGGAAAAGGCCCAGAGCCTGTGAAGAAGGCGAATGCCTGTGAAGCTGTCGCGTTTTGGAAAAGGCCCAGAGCCTGTGAAGAAGGCGAATGCCTGTGAAGCTGTCGCGTTTTGGAAAAGGCCCAGAGCCTGTGAAGAAGGCGAATGCCTGTGAAGCTGTCGCGTTTTGGAAAAGGCCCGGAGCCTGTGAAGAAGGCCAATGCCTGTGAAGCTCGCCGCCCGTGACACTCTCACGTAGTAATGAGTTGGGGCTGTACACGCCCCAGAGTCTCAGGAGCGCCAGCCTCAGGCCCTGGGGCTCCCTCCCACGCCCAGTGGCAGCACTTAGCTCCACGCTGGTGAGAAGACGTCGAAGACTAGATTAGGTGCCGGACGCGGCTTTTCATTTGCTTTCCGTAGTTGGCTTGCTCCTTCTCATTCGAAGTTTTATTGAAGTTGTTGCCGTCTTTGGCTTGTGGTTCTTCGACTTTTTGCTCTCCCGCCTCGATTTCTCTTTTGCAAGGCCTCGCGAGGGAGGGGGACAGCCGAGCGCCCTCGCGAGTGTTCCTATCCTAGTCATTCAAAGGTTTCGCGACTTGGGTCCATTACAGGAGCACCCCTCCAGTCCGTGCCCCACGGGCACCGTGACACGAACACAGGGCCTGGGTCGATCGCCCCCCACGGCTGGGGCCGAGAACTACCCACGCGCGGGCACGTAGCCGGAAGGCACGATAGCGGAAGCAAATGATGATTAACGGCAGTAACCCAAACACGCCCCCGCGGGGCTCCACACTACTATCTTTTTGCGCAGGAAAAAGGAAAAGAAAGAACAAATCAGGCGTAGCTCGCCTCACACCGGCCTGCAGGGAGGACTCGAGCCACCCACGGGGCTCTGGCAGACTCCCTCTCGCGCTTCACCGGGGCGCGACGGCGGACAGGCACGCCACCACCTCCCAAGCAGATACGACGACGTGGAGGCTAACCGGGGCCACCGCTGGAAGAGTCGCCGCTTGAAGAAGAATCGGAGAATCTTGAGGAACCCTGAGCGCTGCCAGTCACCCGAGCGTTGTCCTCTCCATCGTCGTCGGAGCTGGGTTCCCGGTCGCGGTCATCGTCCTCAGGGCAGCACCCCGTGCGGCGACCATCCTCCCCAAACACCCTCAGATAGAGGGTGGCATCGCCGTCAAACTTGAAGTGCAGGGTGCACCGACACCTCAGGCCGCGCGCGTGGGCAAACGTCTGCCAACCGCGGGCTAAGGCCAGGCTCCCAGTTGCGGAGACCTCCAGTGAATCCCATGACGCCCGGCTGCAGCAGCCGTCAGCCTGGAACCAGAGGCCGCCCGGGGCGCCGGCCGGGAGCTCGCCGAGGAGGAAGCGAGGAAGTGGAAGCCGGGTGCTAGTCGGCTCCGCCGACCACACAACGAACTCTGGCAGCACCTCTGCAGCGTGAAAGCGCGGCCTAGGGGGACGCACGACCGAAGCGCACCCCCCGGCCACAGCAGTCCGACCGTCACCATGCTGGGAATTGTCTCCGTGGCCGCGGGGAGCTGCCGTGGAGACCACAGGATGCTTGCGAGGGCGCCCTCAGCCGCGCTTGGGCAGGGAAGAGGCAGGCTCTACCCGGCGAGCCTTCCCCTTCTCTGCGGCCGAGAACCTCCTCGACGAGGCCATGAAGAAGAAGGAGAAGAAAGGGAGAATGAACTGGAAGGGCGCGCGCCAATCCGTACTTATAGCCGGCGAAGGCCAACCATCGGCCCCCACTATCACAGGTAATCATGACCTGCTTTGCATGCATGGACTTTTCCAATCCGTGCAGTTGCCGAGGTGCCATGGGGAAGTGGAGACGCCCACGTCCAATCAACCGCCACACGGCACCCAAGACCGCAGGCTGTTAGGGCCCGCGGCGCTTCGCTCTTGCCCTTCTGCCTCCCTGCACGGCCAAGTCCGGGCGTGCCTTGGGCCCAGGGGCTACTGTCGACGTTCTGGGAACGGGGGTCCCCAGGCTTGCCTGCCTGCGGCGTGGGTTAAAAGGGGGCCCGGCATGGTCCATCTTCATCAACACAGACCCAAGACCCTCGCGAGGGGCCAAGCCTCGCGGGGCGGACGACGCGGAGCTTCCTCAGGCACGGCCTCACTAGGCTGGCTCGTGAAGAGGCGGAGAGATCAAGGCGGGGTACCTCACGAGGTGCCCGTGACGCAAGCCATAACGACCAAGGGCGCCAGGCGGGTACCAGCCCGCGCGGTGTCCTCCTTTCCTCTTTGGTGAAAATGGGGCAAGCGCAGCCGTAGAGTACCGAGGCATCAGGGAAAGGTTGCCATTTCTGTGCAACAAGACCAGGACCAGGAGGACTGCAAGACGGAGGTCATCGTGGGGCCCAAGACAGCGTCACCACTAGAGCTTTGTGCAGGCGAAGACTACTTTTGTCAGGGTAGCTAGTACTAGCTGCCCCCTTTCAAATTAGACCGCTATTGTTGGATGCCTTCCCGCTCGATATTTGGGAAGAGGACCAGGGCCTCTATAAATAGGACCAGCAACCCACAGAGGAGGGGGGGTTCGATCAGAGAGAGAGAGAGAGAGAGAGAAGGGTGGCTGAACTCCTCCCAGCAGTTCATCGCCCCAGCTAAGAACAGACCCTCGCGAGGCTGTTCTTCCTTGTATCATTCATTATCATCAGCCCAAGAGGCAGTCCACCACACCACACACTGGAGTAGGGTATTACACCACAACGGTGGCCCGAACCAGTATAAACCCTGTGTCTCTTGTGTTGTTCTTTCAATAGCTTAGATCTTAGCGAGGCGGAGGGGTGCAGGAAGGTAGGAAGCGAAATCTCCGCGTGCACCCCAGTGTTCGAACCTCAAGGGTCTGCCGGAACCCGAAATCCGACAATGTCGTCGAAGCCCGGCAGCACCCGAACTAGTTAAACCCTATAAACGGTGGGTGGCATATGATTACCGAGGAACACGCGACTGCCCGGTTGAACGATTCTGCCCTTGGCGACATCAACCAACTCGTCGTTCACGAAGTGCAGGAGAGTGCACGGAACATCGGCGGCGCCCTGCGAAAACATGTAGGGCGTCAGGGATGCCCAGTCAAAGGCAAGGAGATGAAGTCATCGGCCGAGAGGCTTAATTAGTTACCGTGATGGCGTCGAGCTCAGCTAATGTCGAGGCACTGCCAACGTCGGGCGTGCAAGTGACGGAGGGGCCGCTTGCTGCAGAGGTGTCAGCCGGTGTACTCTTCCCACACCTGGGTGTATTGAGCTGCAATGCCAGCGCCGCCACGGGAGACACCAATGCCGCCTCCGCCGGAGACACCAATGGCGCCGCTGGCGCGTTGCGCGAGTTGCTGTCCGTGAAGCTGGGAATCGGGGGCGGCCCCTGTTGGCCGCCTGCATTCCATGCCTGCAGCCCAGAAACCAAGGTAGGCATAATGGCGGTGATCGTCGCTCCCAATTGGTCTCGCACTTGCTCTTCGATGATCTTCGGAATTTGCGCCACTTGTGCCTTGAGTTGTTGAACCTCGCGCTCCTAGCTTTCCGAGCTGGTCTTTCTCTCCTTTCGCCTAGTGGTATAGTACTCCGACCATTTCGTGGACAAGCCTTTGCCGGCCACACGACTAGCTGACGTCGGCTTACCGAGCTTATCCTTGTTTTTCATTATGTTCAACGCCCTATTTAAAGGGGTGTCGAAAGGGGAGCTCTGAGACGACCCCGCGCTAGTGCTTTCAGTGTCCTGTGGAAGGAACGTGAACCATTTAGAAATTTGTCTTCATTAATTAGAATGCAACCATATGGAGCTAGTTACATGGGGGTGTATTCCTTACCAGAACACGCTCAAGTGCCTTGGTCTTCGGATCCGTGGTAAGCTCCTTGGTTACCGGGTCAATCTTGTACCGGGCCCTGACATAGTTCCTGGTCTGCTTGTCACGGTATTTCTCTAAGAGGGGCGGTAGGCCTTGCTAGGCATGCTCCGTGTCCTCCTTGTCCCATATAGGTTCCGCCACTCTGTAACCACCGGGACCGAGTTTGTGGACCCCTAAGTTCAAGTCCCGCATATCTTTCCCCCACTGACTTGATTCCGAGATGCGTTGCTCTCGCACTTGATCTTGAACTCCCGGTAGTCGTCTTCGCTGATCGAAGGATTTTTCTCCTTGATCTTCTCATAACTATCACCTTTTTCAATCATGCTCTTCACCGATGCTCTCCAAGTAGCCAGGGCCGTGCTCATCTTTGTGAGGGTGGCACTGTTCACTTTATTCCCTGAGAGGCGTGTGTTTGCAAAGTCACCAGGGAACTTGTATCGTTCATGCAGCTTCGTGACAAGGAGGTTGCGCAAATTCCCTCAGTCATGATGCCTTAGGTTCTCGGTGTTGATCGAGACGGTGCTTCGGAGAATGCACCCGAGCTGTCCCGCGTACCCCTTGACTATTTCTTTGGGCGCCGTTGGATGCCCCTCGGAGGACACTTCAGTAAATTCCTCCTTGACGGTGCCGAGCACGTTTGGGTCCAGGTCCTTTCGTTGCCTCTTCGGTTGGCTGCCATCTGTGCGTGCGCTGCCATCATCAGTGGTGGCATCCTCGGTGGTACCATCAGTGGTGTCATCCCCGACGCCACTAGGGGTTGTGTAGTTAGGATCGGTGTCTTCCGCGGCGTCCTCATAGCGGTGAGGTTCTTCCTCCATCTTCGGGGACAGCTCCTAGAATGCCTTGCCCGAACCGCCGGCCTCATCGTTGTGGGCCTTGTTTCACTCTAAATAGGAAAAAAGTTTGGTCAAAAAGTTGGTTATTGTCAAGGAACAAGATCATGGTCTCATCATTTAGGGTTTGTCGACACCGAGGCATCCAAAAAGCTAAGCTTTTACCATTTAGGGTTTGTTGACGCCGAGGCACCCTAAAAGCCTAAGCTTTCATCATTTAGGTTTTTATCGACACCGAGGCACCCTAAAAGCCAAGGTTTTATCATTTAGGGTTTGTCGACGCTAAGGCACCCTAAATGCTAAGTTAAGTTTTCATCATTTAGGGTTTATCGATGCCGAGGCACCCTAGGTTGACTGATATATATATATATATGGGTATCATCTACTAATATACCCTATCAAGAAAAGGGACGGAGAATTCTAAGTTGGGCCTAATCACTTGGCTCTATTGCCACCTATGGTTTAATGCAGCAAGAATAAAGGGGCAGTTGATCCTACTTAATTAAGTACTAAGATAACCCGGCCCATGCATTAGTCGCAAGTACCCCGTATGTCCTATTTTTAGCAAAGTCATGCTAAAATTCACAGAAAATTTCAGCATGGCCTTTGCTGAAAATAGGACATATGGAGTACCCGAATTTGCTAGAACGGAAGTTAATCGACATTCCGGCAAACTCAAGGTCCTCTCGGGGTACACTAGTGATTTCTACTACACAACCTTCTTCTTGTAGACGTTGTTGGGCCTCCAAGTCCAGAGGTTTGTAGGACAGTAGCAAATTTCTCTCAAGTGGATGACCTAAGGTTTATCAATCCGTGGGAGGCGTAGAATGAAGATGGTCTATCTCAAGCAACCCTGCAACCAAATAACAAAGAGTCTCTTGTGTCCCCAACACACCCAATACAATGGTAAATTGTATAGGTGCACTAGTTCGGCGAAGAGATGGTGATACAAGTGGTATATGGATGGTAGATAAAGGTATTTGTAGTCTGAAATTATAAAAACAGCAAGGTAACTAATGATAAAAGTGAGCGTAAACAGTATTGCAATGCTAGGAAATAAGCCCTAGGGTTCATACTTTCGCTAGTGTAAGTTCCCTCAACAATAATATCATAATTGGATCACATAACTATCCCTCAACAGGCAACAAAGAGTCACTCCAAAGTCACTAATAGCGGAGAACGAACGAAGAGATTATGGTAGGGTACGAAACCACCTCAAAGTTATTCTTTCCAATCAATCCGTTGGGCTATTCCTATAAGTGTCACAAACAGCCCTAGAGTTCGTACTAGCATAACACCTTAAGACACACATCAACCAAAACCCTAATGTCACCAAGATACTCCAATGTCACCTCAAGAATCCGTGGGTATGATTATACGATATGCATCACACAATCTCAGATTCATCTATTCAACCAACACAAAGGACCTCAAAGAGTGCCCCAAAGTTCCTACCGGAGAATCACGGCGAAAACGTGTGCCAACCCCTATGCATAGGTTCGTGGGCGGAACCTGCAAGTTGATCACCAAAACATACATCAAGTGAATCACGTGATATCCCATTGTCACCACAGATATCCACGGCAAGACATACATCAAGTGTTCTCAAATCTTTAAAGACTCAATCCGATAAGATAACTTCAAAGGGGAAACTCAATTCATTACAACAGAGTAAAGGGGGGAAGAAACATCATAGGATCCAAATATAATAGCAAAGCTTGTGATACATCAAGACCGTATCATCTCAGGAACACGATAGAGAGAGATCAAACACATAGCTACTGGTACATACCCTCAGCCCCAAGGGAGAACTACTCCCTCCTCGTCATGGAGAGCACCGGGATGATGAAGATAGACACGGGAGAAGGATTGCCCCCTCCGCCAGGGTGCAGGAACGGGTCTAGATTGGTTTTCGGTGGCTACGGAGGCTTCGGACGGCAGAACTCCCAATCTATTGTGCTCACAGATGTTTTTAGGGTATATCGAGATATATAGGCGGAAGAAGTACGTCAGGGGGGCCACGAGGGGCCCACGAGGGTGGAGGGCGCGCCCAGGGGGTGGGCGCGCCCCCTGCCTCGTGGCCTCCTCGCAGGTCCCCCGACGTGCACTCCAAGTGTTCTGGGCTTCTTTCCTTCCAAAAATGAGTTCCGTGAAGTTTCAGGTCAATTGCACTCCGTTTGATTTTCCTTTTCTTCGAAACCCTAAAACAGGGTAAAAACAGAAATTGGCACTGGGCTCTGGGTTGATAGGTTAGTCCCAAAAAATGATATAAAAGTGTATAATAAAGCCCATAAACATTCAAAACAGTAGATAATATATCATGGAGCAATCAAAAATTATAGATACGTTGGAGACGTATCAGCATCCCCAAGCTTAATTCCTGCTCATCCTCGAGTAGGTAAATGATAAAAATAGAATTTTTGATGTGGAGTGCTACTTGGCATAATTTCAATGTAATTCTTCTTTATTGTGGTATGAATATTCAGATCCAAAAGATTTAAGACAAAAGTTCATATTGACATAAAAATGATAATACTTCAAGCATACTAACTAAGTAATCATGTCTTCTCAAAATAACATGGCTAAAGAAAGTTATCCCTACAAAATCATATAGTCTGGCTATGCTCCATCTTCACCACACAAAATATTTAAATCATGCACAACCCCGATGACAAGCCAAGGAATTGTTTCATACTTTTGATGTTCTCAAACTTTTTCAATCTTCACGCAATACATGAGCGTGAGCCGTGGATATAGCACTATAGGTGGAATAGAATGGTGGTTGTGGAGAAGACAAAAAGGAGAAGATAGTCTCACATCAACTAGGCATATCGACGGGCTATGGAGATTCCCATCAATAGATATTAATGTGAGAGTAGGGATTTCCATGCAACGGATGCACTAGAGCTATAAGTATATGAAAGCTCAAAAAGAAACTAAGTGGGTGTGCATCCAACTCGCTTGCTCACGAAGACCTAGCAAAGGTGGAGCTATAAGTATATGAAAGCTCATGATGGAGCGTGTCATAATGAACGGAACAGTGGAAAGTTGCATGGCAATATATCTCGGAATGGCTATGGAAATGCCATGATAGGTAGGTATGGTGGCTGTTTTGAGGAAGGTATTTGGCGGGTGTATGATACCGGCGAAAAGTGCGCGGTATTAGAGAGGCTAGCAAAGGTGGAAGGGTGAGAGTGCGTATAATCCATGGACTCAACATTAGTCATAAAGAACTCATATACTTATTGCAAAAATCTAGAAGTTGTCAAAGCAAAGTATTACACGCATGCTCCTAGGGGGATAGATTGGTAGGAAAAGACCATCGCTCGTCCCCGACCACCACTCATAAGGAAGACAATCAATAAATAAATCATGCTCCGACTTCATCACAAAACGGTTCACCATAAGTGCATGCTACGGGAATCACAAACTTCAACACAAGCATTTCTCAAATTCACAACTACTCAACTAGCATGACTCTAATATCACCATCCTCGTATCTCAAAACAATTATCAAGCACCAATTTTTTCTTAGTACTCAACGCACTCAAAAGAAAGTTTTACAAATCTTGAATACCAAGCATATTATTAAGCAAATTACCATTCTATTAAGACTCTCAAAATAATCTAAGTGAAGCATGATAGATCAATAGTTTCTATAAAACAAATCCACCATCGTGCTCTAAAAGATATAAGTGAAGCACTAGAGCAAAATTATAAAGCACAAAAGATATAAGTGAAGCACATAGAGTATTCTATCAAATTCCAAATTATGTATGGATCTCTCAAAAGGTGTGTACAGTAAGGATGATTGTGGTAAACTAACAAGCAAAGACTAAAATCATAAAAGACACTCCAAGCAAAAAAAATATCATGTGGTGAATAAAAATATAGCTCCAAGTAAAGTTACCAATAGAAGTAGACGAAAGAGGGGATGCCTTCCGGGGCATCCCCACGCTTTGGATTATAGGTGTCCTTAGATTATCTTGGGGGTTCCATGGGCATCTCCAAGCTTAGGCTCTTGCCACTCCTTGTTCCATAGTCCATCAAATCTTTACCCAAAACTTGAAAACTTCACAACACAAAACTTAAAATAGAAAACTCGTGAGCTCCGTTAGCGAAAGAAAACAAAAGACCACTTCAAGGTACTGTAATTAACTCATTATTTATTTATATGGGTGTTATACCTACTGTATTCAAACTTCTATATGGATTATAAACTATTTTACTAGCCATAGATTCATCAAAATAAGAAAACAACACACGAAAAACAGAATCTGTCAAAAACAGGACAGTCTGTAGTAATCTGTAGCTAGCGCAAGATCTGGAACCCCAAAAATTCTAAAATAAATTTCCGGACCTGAGGAATTTATCTCCTAATAATCTTCAAAAAGAATTAACTAAATATCACTCTTAAAATAAAAATGACAGCAGTTCTCGTGAGCGCTAAAGTTTCTGTTTTTTTACGGCAAGTTCAACAAGACTTTCCCCAAGTCTTCCCAATGGTTCTACTTGGCACAAATACTAATTAAATACAAAAAACACAACCAAAACAGAGGCTAAATAAATTATTTATTACTAAACAGGAGCAAAGAGCAAGGAACAAAAATAAAGTTGGGTTGCCTCCCAACAAGTGCTATTGTTTAACGCCCCTAGCTAGGCATGATGATTTCAATGATGCTCACGTAAAAGATAAGAATTGAAACATAAAGAGAGCATCATGAAGAATATGACTAGCACATTTAAGTCTAACCCACTTCCTATGCATAGGGATTTTTTTAGCAAACAACTTACGGGAACAATAACAAACTAGCATAGGAAGGCAAAACAAGCATAACTTCAAAACTCTAAGCACATAGAGAGGAAACTTGATATTATTGCAATTGCTACAAGCATATGTTCCTCTCTCATAATAATTTTCAGTATCATCATGAATGAATTCAACAATATAACCAGCACTTAAAGCATTCTTTTCATGATCTATAAGCATAGAAATTTTATTACTCTCCACATAAGCAAAATTCCTCTCAATCGGAATAGTGGGACTATCATAAGAGACTCGAATACAATAAATTGTTTCCATATTAAAAGAGTAATGTTCAGAGAAGGGGTAATCATAATCATGACAAGTTTTATAAATATAATCACTACTTTTTATAGCATATGTATCATCACAATAATTATCATAAGTAGGAGGCATCTTATTACCATTATAAATTTGCGTATCAAAACTTGGGATACTAAAAATATCATCTTCATTAAGCGTAGCATACCCAAGCTTGGGACAAACATTAATTGCAGAAAGTATATTCTCAAAAACATCATATTCATCAAACATAGCATCCCCAAGCTTGGGCCTTTTCATATTATAAGCATAATACTCTCATCATTAATAGTATGGATAGCACCAATAGTATAGCAATTATCATATTCTTCCAAGCAAGTGCCAAAAAGATTTTCAAGATCATAAGAAGTATCATTATCTTCTAGAGTTATATTTTCATGAGGCACAATAGTAATAGGAGCAGCATTATTTGAGAGAGATATCTTTTTACCTCTCTTCCTTTTTCTTTTCTTCTTCTTCACCACATCATGTGTGGGTTCAATCCTCTTTTTGGAGCTCCTTATTAATGAGATTGGTTGTATAGGAGGCTCCTCCTCGTTACCTGATTCATCATAAGAAATAATAGGAGGATATTGGGAAGTCTCTTCCCTTTCATTAGTATTCTCTTCATCTTCTATTTGTTTTCTTTTCTCGATGTAGTTGGCAATATAAGGATTTTCAATGCAATTCACCACACAATACATATAAATTTCCTCTAGGTCAAAATGAAGAACTCTATCAAGGGAAAATTTTGGAATATCCGTAGTTATACGTTTCATTTCTTCGTAGCCATAAGAAAACTAAGTTCATTATAAAGTGCAAGAGAAATCAAGTCATCACAATTTTTGGACATGATTAGATCATGAAACAATTTGCAACGGATAATTAAATGACCACGTTCATTACAAAGCTCACAAGTATGGCCAAGATAATTTAAATTTTCAGATCAATCATCTAGCTCTTCTTGCAACAATTTAGTTTCTAAGTACTTATGCTTCTTGCAATATCTATCTTCTCTATTTGGTGTGTACTTACAAACCCAATGCACTCTGCAAAAATTGACATGTTTATAGGAGACATTTTCATCATAACTAGTGCAATCATCATTAGTATCATGGATATTCAAAGAATTCGTACTAACAACATTGCAATCATGCTCATCATTCAAAGATTTAGTGCCAAATATTTTATATATTTCTTCTTCTAGCACTTGAGCTCAATTATCCTTTCCATCATACTCACGAAAGATATTAAAAAGGTGAAGCATATGAGACAAACTCAATTCCATTTTTTATAGTTTTCTTTTATAAACTAAACTGGTGATAAAACGAGAAACTAAAAGACTTGATTTCAATATCTAAAGATATACCTTCAAGCACTCACCTCCCCGGCAACGGTGCCAAAAAAGAGCTTGATGTCTACTACACAACCTTCTTCTTGTAGACGTTGTTGGGCCTCCAAGTCCAGAGGTTTGTAGGACAGTAGCAAATTTCCCTCAAGTGGATGACCTAAGCTTTATCAATTCGTGGGAGGCGTAGGATGAAGATAGTCTCTCTCAAGCAACCCTGCAACCAAATAACAAAGAGTCTCTTGTGTCCACAACACACCCAATATAATGGTAAATGGTATAGGTGCACTAGTTCGGCGAAGAGATGGTGATACAAGTGGTATATGGACAGATAAAGGTATTTGTAATCTCAAATTATAAAAATAGCAAGGTAACTAATGATAAATGTGAGCGTAAACGGTATTGCAATGCTATGAAATAAGGCCTAGGGTTCATACTTTCGCTAGTGTAAGTTCCCTCAACAATAATATCATAATTGGATCACATAACTATCCCTCAACATGCAACAAAGAGTCACTCCAAAGTCACTAATAGTGGAGAACGAACGAAGAGATTATGGTAGGGGACGAAACCACCTCAAAGTTATTCTTTCCAATCAATCCATTGGGCTATTCCTATAAGTGTCGCAAACAGCCCTAGAGTTCGTACTAGAATAACACCTTAAGACATACATCAACCAAAACCCTAATGTCACCTAGATACTCCAATGTCACCTCAAGTATCCATGGGTATGATTATACAATATGCATCACACAATCTCAGATTCATCTATTCAACCAACACAAAGGACCTCAGAGAGTGGCCCAAAGTTCCTAGCAGAGAATCACGACGAAAACGTGTGCCAACCCCTATGCATAGGTTCATGGGCGGAACCCGCAAGTTGATCACCAAAACATACATCAAGTGAATCACGTGATATCCCATTGTCACCACAGATGTCCACAGCAAGACATACATCAAGTGTTCTCAAAATCTTTAAAGACTCAATCTGATAAGATAACTTCAAAGGGGAAACTCAATTCATTACTAGAGAGTAGAGGGGGGAAGAAACATCATAGGATCCAAATATAATAGCAAAGCTCGCGATACATCAAGTTTGTATCATCTCAAGAACACGAGAGAGAGATAGAGAGATCAAACACAAAGCTACTGGTACATACCATCAGCCCCGAGGGAGAACTACTCCCTCCTCGTCATGGAGAGCACCGGGATGATGAAGATGGACACCGGAGAAGGATTGCCCCCTCCGGCAGGGTGCCGGAATGGGTCTAGATTGGTTTTCGGTGGCTACGGAGGCTTCTGGCAGCGGAACTCCCAATCTATTGTGCTCACGGATGTTTTTAGGGTATATGGAGATATATAGGTGGAAGAAGTACGTCAGGGGGAGCACGAGGGGCCCATGAGGGTGGAGGGCTCGCCCAGGGGGGTGGGCGCGCCCCCTGCCTCGTGGCCTTCTCGCAGGTCCCCCGACATGCACTCCAAGTCTCCTGGGCTTCTTTCCTTCCAAAAATGAGTTCAGTGAAGTTTCAGGTCAATTGGACTCCGTTTGATTTTCCTTTTCTTCGAAACCCTAAAACAGGGTAAAAACAGAAACTGGCACTGGGCTCTGGGTTAATAGGTTAGTCCCAAAAAATGATATAAAAGTGTATAATAAAGCCCATAAACATTCAAAACGGTAGATAATATAGCATGGAGCAATAAAAAATTATAGATACGTTGGAGACGTATCAAGCAGCAGCATCACAAGTTGACAAAATTCCCAAGTAGTACAGCAGCAGCATCACAAGTAGTAGCAATGAAAATATAGTCCAGCACATTCTGAATTTCGATAAATGACAGCAAGTTAACTCATGCTGACAGCAACAAACTTATAACAACATAAATGAAATTGCAATATATCCATATACAAAGCAGCAGGATCATTGTAACGCCCTCGATGCGGCTACATCTCCTATGCGTCAAAGCACGACTTAGAGGCATAACCGCATTGAAAGCAATGTCGCAAGTAAGGTAATCTTCACAACAACCCATGTAAATAGATAATAGGGGAAAAGGTACATAGTTGGCTTACACTCGCCACGTCACACAAATACATGAATAACATTACAATCATCCAATTCACACATGGTCCGACTACGGTACCAAAATAAAAGATCAACCCCAACATGCGACACGGTCCCCGATCGCCCCAACTGGGGCACCACAACTGATCATCTGGGAAAGACACATAGTAACGGCAAGAGTCTTCATCGAACTCCCACTTGAGCTCACGCGCATCGTCTGGAATGATATCATCGGTCCCTGCATCTGGTTTTGGAAGTAATCTGTGAGTCACGGGGACTCAGCAATCTCGCACCCTCGCGATCAAGACTATTTAAGCTTATAGGTAAGGCAAGGTAATATGTGGAGCTGCAGCAAGCGACTAGCATATATGGTGGCCAACCTGTTCGCAAAAGAGAGCGAGAAGAGAAGGCAAAAGCACGGTCGAACAACTATGATCAAGAAGTGATCCTAGAACAACCTACGTCAAGCATTACTCCAACACCGTGTTCACTTCCCGGACTCGGCCGAGAAGAGACCATCACGGTAACACACGCGGTTGATTCATTTTAATTAAGTTAAGTTTCATGTTATCTACAACCGAACATTAACAAAATCCCATCTTCCCATAACCGCGGGCACGGCTTTCGAAAGTTCAAATCCCTGTAGGGGTGTCCCAACATAGCTCATCACAAGCTCTCACGGTCAACGACGGATATTCCTTCTAGCGGGAAGACCCGATCAGACTTGGAATCCCGGTTACAAGACATCCTCGACAATGGTAAAACTAAACCAGCAACACCGCCCGAATGTGCCGACAAATCCCGATAGGAGCTGCACATATCTCGTTCTCAGGGCACACCGGATTGTCCAAGGTTCCGGTAGGCCAGCCCAGAGTTGCCCCTGGTGGCCACTGGCAGCTGACAGGTTGGACCAACACTCAGAGGAGCACTGGCTCGGGGGTTTAAATAAGATGTCCCTTGAGTCCGCGGAACCCAAGGGAAAAAGAGGCTAGGTGGAGAATGGTAAAACCAAAGTTGGGCATTGCTAGAAGAGTTTTATTCAAGGCGACTTGTCAAGGGGTTCCCATTATGACCCAACCGCGTAAGGAACGCCAAATCCGGGAACATAACACCGATATGATGGAAACTAGGGCGGCAAGAGTGGAACAAAACACTAGGCAAAAGGCCGAGCCTTCCACCCTTTACCATGTATATAGGTGCATTAATATAAACAAGATAATATGGTGATATCCCAACAATAAACAATGTTCCAACATGGAACGATCTCCAATCTTCACCTGCAACTAGCAACACTATAAGAGGGGCTGAGCAAAGCGGTAACTAGCCAATCAACGGTTTGCTAGGACATGGTGGGTTAGAGGTTTTACAAGGCAATATGGGAGGCATTATAAGCAAGTGGTAGGTATCGTAGCATAGGCATAGCAAAAGAGCGAGCATCTAGCAAGCAAAGATAGAAGTGATTTCGAGGGTATGGTCATCTTGCCTGCAAAGTTGTCAGAGTTGACTTGATCCTCGTAAGCAAACTCAACGGGCTCCTCGTTAGCGAACTCGTCTCCCGGCTCTACCCAAAAAAGACAAACAAGTAAAAGGAACACAATCAACCATGTGCAATGCTCAAACAACATGATGCGAACATGGTATGCTATGCGGGATGCGGTATGTGATGCATATGCAAGATTTGACAAGGAATGATTGAACCTGGCCTCAACATGGGAATCCAAGAGTGCCACTGGAAAGGTGAGGCGATTTCGGTTGAAATCGATATAAAGATCACCGGAATCGGATGCACGGTTTGGAAATGGCAAGCAAAACAAATATGGCACCGGTCTGCGATAATCAGCAAGTAGCCATCTAAATGCATAAAGATAATTATTCTACAGCACTCAAACATGACAGCAAAATACATGGCAGGGATCCACTCATGATGCTTGACCGAAGATGAACACTGAGCTACGGCCAATTCATCCATTAACAGGTTCAAACAATCATAGCAAAAATGCAAATGATAACAAGTTTCAGACTTAGTGAAATTAACACAAGTATGGAATTTAACATCAGGTAGCACACTTTAGAGCATGAAAACTACATGCTACAGAACTTAACATGGAAAAGCAAGGCATGGCATGAAGCTACTCAAAGCACTTAACAAAAGTCTCTTAGTGACCTTGAGCCAAAAGGGATCAGAAAATAAAATTGCAAGCATGTGAACATGGCAAAAACATAATCAGATCTCAGACTTTGTGAAAAACTGGAGCATGCAAATCAGTTAACGAGTAGGCATGTTTACGAGCTCGATGCACTCACTACAGAGCATGGCCTGACAAACTAAGCATACACCCATCAAGAATACATGGCATAGAAGCTAGACATGGTAAGAACAACAACATAGCATGCACGGATCAATAGCAACATCCTCGGCAAAATCGCTAACAAGTCAACAATCTGGCAGGATTCACGATATAGCAAAAGTAGAGCTCGATTGACTCAAGCTAGGATGCTCCATAAATGCAAACAAATACATGGATGGATAGAGCACCACAATGTTAACAAATCATCCTTACTGATCATCCTCAAAAGAGGCACGGATCACTGGCAAACAACATGAACATATGGCATAACGACAAAAACAGATCAAGGACTTAGTGAAATTCTAAGTCCCTGAAATCAGCATTACCGATTGCACTACTTTGCAAGCTTGTGCTAGTCACCACACATATCACAAAAACACATGGTAAGCACCTCTGTAAAGATGGCATGGCATATAACAAAACACATGCAGAGCTCAGGAGTATATCATGCACACATTAATCATGGCAAAAATGACAAATATCTATTTGATGAAACAGACCTGACAATTTTATCACATAGCCCTCTTCCAACATCATTTCGGGCAACAAGATGAGCATTTTGATATGCTACACGCGCAAATCGGAGTTACGGATGTAGAGATACAACATGATGAATATTGCAAAAAATAAGGGGAGAGGGGGGAAAGTCAACCCTAGAACTCCCAGATCTGGATCTGGATCTGATGCGTGCACTGTTCACCGGAGCACGACTTTCGAGGTTCGCCAGAGGTAGCCGGACTTGGCGGGCTCGCCGGCCGGAGGAGGTCGAAGGGGCTCGCCGGTGTTGCTCTCGCCGGAGCACGGGACGGTGGGCGCGGCGTCGGGGAGGCAAGGGCGGCGTGGACGCGGGCGACGCTGCGGTGGCCGGTCGGCGACCGCGGCGGAGGGGGTCAGCGTTGAGGTGCGAGGCGGCCGCCGGCGATGGCACGCGGCGGCGCGGTGGTCGTCGCGGTGGCTCGGGCCGCCGGAGAAAGAGGCGAGGTGGCGCGGCGCTGTGGCCCGGTCAGGCGCGGGGAAGGGCCGGCGCTGGGCCTGCGGGCCCGCGTCGGTGGAAGGCGGCGAAGAGGTCCCCCCCGGGACAGGTGGCGAGGTGCGATTGGGCGGCGGTGGCGGCGGACGTTGTCCGGCGCGGGCCGGACACGTCCGGTGCGCGGAGGATGGAAAAGTTAAGGTTAGGGTAGGAAGAGACCCGGGATTTTCGGGAGAGGATCTACATATAGGCATAGAGGGAGCTAGGAAGCTCCAAATGAGGTGCGGTTTGCGGCCACGCGATCGTGATCGAACACTCTAGATGATGGAAGGGCCTTTGGTGGGTTTTGGGCGAAATTGGAAGGGTGTTGGCTGCAACACAAACGAGGCCTTCTCGGTCCCTCGGTTAACCGTTGGAGTATCAAACGAAGTCCAAATGGTACGAAACTTGACAGGCGGTCTACCAGTAGTAAACCAAGGCTGCTTGGCAAGTATCGGTCCAATCCAGAAATGTTTAAACCCCACACACGAAAATAGGTATAAAGGGGCACCGGAGGAGATAGGAGCGCCGGAATGCAAAACGGACAACGGGGAAAATGCTCGGATGCATGAGACGAACACGTATGCAAATGCAATGCACATGATTACATGATATGAGATGCATGACAAAGGCAACAACACATGAAGACAAAAACCCGAACCCGAGGAAATAAAATAACTTAGTGCCGGAAACGGCAAGAGTTGGGATACATATAAGGTAAATTACATCCGGGGTGTTACAACACTCCACCACTACGAAAGGATCTCGTCCCGAGATCTAGGACCGGAAAAACGCCGGGTACTCAGAACGGAGGTGATCCTCACGTTCCCAGGTAGCTTCACGGTCGGAATGGTGTGACCACTTGACTTTGAGGAATTTGATTGACTTATTGCAAGTCTTGCGTTCAGTCTCTTCAAGAATAGCAACTAGGTGCTCACGATAAGAGAGGTCTTCTTGGAGATAAATGTCTTTGAAGTTGACGATGCGGTTAGGGGTCTTGAAGCACTTGCGGAGCTGAGAGACATGGAACACGTCATGCATGTTTGCAAAGTTTGAAGGAAGCTCGAGTTGATAGGCGAGATCGCCTCTCTTGCTGACGATCTTGAAAGGACCCACGTATCTAGGGGTAAGCTTCCCTTTGATACCAAAGCGACGAGTACCTTTCATTGGAGAGACGTGGAGGTAAACATGGTCTCCGATCTCGAAAGCCAAATCACGATGCTTACTATCATAGTAGCTCTTCTGGCGCGATTGCGCTGCTTTGAGGTTATCATGAATGACTTTGCACATTTCCTCTACCTCTGTGATCAAGTTATTTCCAAGAAGTTGACGTTCATCGGTCTCTGACCAGTTAAGAGGAGTACGACACTTACTGCCATAGAGAATTTCAAATGGGGCCTTGCCCGAACTTGCTTGAAAACTGTTGTTATAGGAGAACTCGGCATATGGAAGACAATCTTCCCACTTCATACCGAAGGAGATAACGCAAGCCCTGAGCATATCTTCGAGAATCTGATTGACATGCTCGACTTGACCGCTAGTTTGGGGATGAAAAGCTGTGCTGAAACGGATGTTGGTGCCCATGGCCTTCTGAAAAGAATCCCAAAACTTGGATGTAAAGATGCTGCCACGGCCTGAAGAGATCAACTGTGGAATGCCGTGCAGAGAGACAATCCGAGAGGTATAAAGCTCCACCAATTGAGCTGCAGTGATAGACTCTTTGATAGGCAGGAAATGAGCCACTTTAGTGAGTTTGTCGATGACAACGAATATAGCATCATTGTCATGCTTGGACTTTGGAAACCCAGTCACGAAGTCCATCTCAATGTGGTCAAACTTCCATTCTGGAATGGCAAGAGGTTGGAGGAGACCAGCTGGTCGTTGGTGTTCTGCCTGCACTCTTCTGCAGACATCACATTCATTCACGAACTGAGCAATCTCGCGCTTCATTCGAGTCCACCAATAAGCCTGCGTGAGGTCCTGGTACATCTTCGTACTCCGAGGGTGGATAGAGAGGAGTGAATTGTGAGCCTCATTCATAATGACTTTACGAAGGTCACCTTTAGGCACAACAATGCGGTCCTCGAAGAAGAGAGTATCCTTGTCATCAAGGAGATAGCACTTGTACTTGGATTGACTCTTGGCAATCCCAATCTTCACCTTCTTCACCATAGCATCAAGAAGTTGAGCCTCGCGAATCTGATCTTCCAAAGTAGGAGAGACTTGAAGGTTGGTGAGGAATCCTTGAGGAACAACTTGCAGATTGAGTTTGCGGAAAGCTTCATAAAGCTCGGGTTGGTAAGGCTTGAGAATCAGACTGTTGCAGTAAGCCTTCCTGCTCAATGCGTCAGCAATTACATTGGCCTTGCCTGGAGTATATTCGATGCTCGGATTATACTCTTGAATCATTTCGACCCAACGAGTCTGCCTGAGGTTGAGATTAGGCTGAGTGAAGATGTACTTGAGATTCTTGTGATCAGTGAAGATGTCCACTTTTCTTCCCAATAAGAGATGTCTCCAAGTCAAAAGAGCATGCACAACTGCCGCCAACTCGAGGTCATGAGTGGGGTAGTTCTTCTCGTTGGGCTTCAACTAGCGACAGGTATAAGCCACAACTTTCTTCTCTTGCATCAACACTGCACCAAGACCTTGAAGAGTGGCATCGCAGAAGACCTCGAACGGTTTGGATTCATCAGGAGGAGTCAGAACTGGAGCAGTGACTAATTTCTCTTTCAAGGTGTTGAAAGTGATGTCACATTCAGGAGACCAAACGTACTTGACGTGCTTCTGGAGAAGGTTTGAAAGAGGTTTCGCGATCTTTGAGAAGTTCTCAACGAACCTTCGACAATAGCTTGCGAGACCAAGGAAGCTGCGGAGTTGCTTCATGTTTTGAGGTGGTTCCCAATTCACAATTGCAGACACCTTCTCAGGATTCACCGCTATTCCCTTGGCAGAGATGATATGCCCAAGATAGAGAATCTCATCGAGCCAAAACTCGCACTTTGAGAACTTGGCGTAGAAATGATGTTCTCTGAGCTTATCCAGCACCAAATGCAAGTGCTTGGCATGATCTTCCTTGTTCTTCGAAAAGACCAGAATGTCATCGAGGTAGACCAAGACGAAGTCATTTGTGTAGGTGTTGAAGATGAAGTTCATCATGCGAGAGAAAGTCGGTGGAGCGTTGACGAGGCCAAAAGACATGACAGTGTATTCATATGAACCATAGCTTGTTCTGAAAGCCGTCTTGGGAATATCTTGCTCACGAATTCGAATGTGGTGATAGCCCATACGGAGATCAAGCTTGGAGAATACTTGAGCACCTTTGAGTTGTTCAAAAAGCTCGTTGATGTTGGGAAGTGGGTACTTGTTCTTTATAGTCTTCTTGTTCAATGGACGGTAGTCAACACAAAGTCGGTCCGTTCCATCCTTCTTCTTCACAAAAAGAACTCCACAACCCCACGGAGAAGAACTAGGTCGGATGAGACCCATTCGCTCTTGAATATCGAGTTGCTTCTTCAGCTCCTTCAACTCTTCAGGTCCAAGCTTGTAAGGACGTTTGCAAACATGTTCCGTGCCAGGCTCAAGATCGATGACAAATTCAACTGGCCGGTGCGGAGGCATTCCTGGAAGCTCTTCTGGAAAGACATCTTGATATTCGCAAACGACTGGAATTTGAGAGATGGCATCCAGTTCACCCTTCTCATTGAGAGAAAACAGACGGATGGTATCATCACGAGCGGCAAAGACAATTACATCCTCAGACGAATGAGTCAATTGAATCTGCCTGGCTACACAATCAAGCTGAGCCTTGTGCTTAGAAAGCCAATCCATTCCGAGAATAAGATCAATATCCGAGTCACCAAGAACCGTAGGAGAAGACAGAAACTTGTAGTCACCCAAAGTGATAGTAACATCCGAAACAATGGAGTTAGCATTCATGCGCCTACCGGGAGAGACAACTGTTATTGGTCTAGGCAAAACTTGCAAAGCCAACTCATGCTTAGATGCAAAAGGTCTTGAGATGAAACAATGTGATGCACCAGTGTCAAAAAGAACTTTTGCAGGAACATCGTTAACAAGAAGGTTACCCATGATGACATCTGACGAGTCCTCTGCCTGAGTTGCATTCATCAAATTGACCTTGGCGTGCTTGGGGTTATGCTTGACCATAGTTGTACTTGCCGATCTCACAGGAGGAGGAGGAGGGAGACGCCTCTGATTGAAGCATTTGTTGGCATAGTGACCCTTCTGTTGGCACTTGTTGCACGTGACCTCTGAAAGAGAACGGCGATACGGAGCACTGATCTTGGAGCTTGAGACGAACTCTTGTTCTGAAAGCCAGGGTTGCGTGGGTGGGAAGATCCACTGCCACCTTTGCTCTTCTGCTGATAAGGCTGACGGAATAGAGGAGGAGGAAGCCAATACTTCTGCTGCTTAGCCACTTGAGTTGAGGAAGAAGGAGTAGCATCTCTGACTCGCTTCTTGGAAGCATCGCACTTCAGTTGAGTAGTCTCTTGCTTCATTGCCATGTTGTAAAACTCATCGTACCTCTTGGACTCAAAGAGAACGAGAGCTAGCTGGATTTCTTCTCTGAGACCACCCCTGAACTGATATATCATGCTCTTCTCGTCAGGGACGTCCTGCTTAGCAAAACGGGCAAGCTTCTGAAACATCTTGTTGTACTCGTAAACAGACATAGAGCCTTGCTTCGGGTTGCGGAATTCCTCACGCTTGTTTTCAACCATGCTCTGAGGAATATGATGAGCTTTGAAGTCTTGACGGAATTCATCCCAGGTAATCACACGGCCTCCTCTGGAATCTTTGTACTGTTGAAACCATTCTACAGCTTGGTCTTTGAGTTGGAAGGAGGTGAACTTGACAAAGTCCTCAGGCCTGACGTTACTGCACTCGAAATGCTTGCATATGTCCACGAGCCAATCATCAGCGTCTGTTGCCTCAACACAATTGCTGAAGGTCTTTGGCTGGTTAGCAAGGAACTGGTTGAGTGTAGCAAAGTGATTCTGATTGTTGCCTTGCCCTGTTTCCCTTGGTTGCCTCTTCAAGAAGTTGCATGATCAGCTGCGTGTTTGCATTGGTAGCGGCCATCACAGCTTGCCATGCCTCCGGAGGTGGAGGTGGTGGTGGCGGAGCAGGATTCGGAGTCGTGCGCGTTGGAGGAGCCATCCTGAAGAGGTTGACATCCATTAGCACATTGACAGACAAATTTTGAAGCTGAATCAAACGGGTTGAAATTGCAACATATAGTCTTCACATCCGAACAAAATGAACGAATGCATTCCAATTGAAATGGTCACATATCCATAAATTGAGAAGCCACTTAGAATTGAGGTAGAAGAAAAAAAACAACAAGGTACGGAACACGAACGAATACTCGATAAGGATCACCCAATCTCAAACCAAATATTCGTGGAAGAATAACTAGAGCTACAAGAATTC